>NW_027040796.1:719436-1438872 GCF_037179485.1 Ochlerotatus camptorhynchus | reverse complement strand
CAATCAATAACAAGCCTTATTTCATTGTTTTTCTTTATCACAATTATTATTAGTGATGCCCATTCACTCGTGTCAATTGGTGTTATTACCTTTTCCTTTTCCAATTTATCTAAATAGTTAAAAACTTTATCCTTTAACCTATACGGAACATCATAAGCCTTTTTAAATATTGGCGTCTCATCTTTCAGAACTAATTCTGCTTTAAAACCATAAATTGGTTGGCTGAAATCTTTTTTAAAAACATTGCTGTAGCATTTTTTTAAATTTTCCACAGCATTTTCGCTGGACTCATTTTTCAAATTGTTCACTATTAAGGAATTTGTAAAAAATTGTCTCCAATCAGGATAAAATACGTCTAGCCAAGTACGGCCCACAAAAGGATAAAATTCATTATCACAGTCAAGCACTAAAAGTTGCATCAGTTCCGTCTTGCCATTAAATTTTAGACAAATATTTATTTTTACTAATGACAGAGACGGACGAACCACAGTCTATCTCCATTTCCAACATTTTTTCTTCGATATTTACGTGAATCAAGCAGGGATTACTTATATTATTAATGGACGCAACTAACATACATTCCAAATCACCTGAGTCACTATCTTCCTCCTCCGAATCGTACCAATGATTCCATCATCCTTTCCATCAACTCATTTATGTGTCTGTCGGCCGAAGGACCTGGGTTGTAAAAATCAACCAAGTTTACTGTATCCCGATGCACATTTTTAAGCTTAAAGCATTTCTTTTTAATATGTCCCTTCATACCACAGAAGTTGCAGAACATGCGCGAGTAATCTGGTTTATGACGCTCCATCCTGCCACCATTTCCTTGTCTAAAGTTGACCGATCTTGTTCCGTAGCTCCTTTGTCCGTCCCTGCTAGCATACTCTCTATCGTAGGGCCTAAAACCTAGCCTGGTCTTGACCGGACCGCGACTGCTTCCTGCTTTCGTGTTGACCTCATCCGCTCGAGCATCCGCTTGGTAACGCGCAGCTAGTTTATATGTGTTGATCAACTTCCCCAATGCTGAACCCGGGCCATTGCCAATTGCGGCTACTAGTCCTGAATTACCATTTTGTTGCTCATTTGTTGTACCTGCATTTGCCCTTGTTACTTCCCAGGTTGCAATTATTCTCTCGGCATTGGCCAAGGAAAGTTTTTCCTCGCTAAGAAGCCGTTGTCTTAGATTTTTATATCGTAAACCCGCAATAATGCGGTCCAAAATAGCAACATCTTTAAAGTTTGCAAAAGCACAAAACTCTGCCTGCAGCTTTAAAGCCAAAATGAAATCCTCCGTCGTTCCATCGGGGTTTTGAACTCTTGTGCTGAATTCATATCGTTGGACTAAGTCCGGGTCAATCTTGTCTAATCTATTTTTCAGTTTCGCAATTAAATCGCCAAAAGACGCTTCTTCAAAATTTCCCGCAGGGTACAATAGTTTGATCTCCTCAAACATGACAGGCCCACTGAGGGTAACGAAATAAGCCATTTTGTCCTCGTCCTTTACTTTATTAACTAAGAAAAAATATTTTAACCGGGTGTACCAGTCATTGAAACTGGTACCTCTACGGTATGGATCCATGGTGCACGCAATGCTGGACGTACTCATGCTTATTTCGTCTCAGATTTTGATCACCAGTAGCTTTGTTTTTACAAAATACAGCTTTAGCAGATATTGATCCCAGAAATAAAACAATATTTCAATAGGCAGTTCATTTTTTTTTAACAAAGCAAGATGGATTCCACAATTGAATAAGTAAAAAATAGAACAAAGCAAGGCAAAAAGGACACAATCAATTGTTTAATTATAAAAGGTTCACTTTTTGTTTGAGAAAATAAAGGGAAAAATGAAATAGTTCACTCACCAGTACTCCTTTTGACCTTTGCCAACGATTTTGTAGGGGATCACTCCAATGTGCTTACGAATTATTATTTCAACTATAGATGGTATTAGCCACGCAGTGACGTAGCCGTCGTCTTATGAGAAATCGACCTCCAAGCCGAAAATCGCCACCACAGCGTGATAAAATCACTCCAAAATTCCTCAGGTATAATCGACCGATCTTACAAAGCGAGCCGCCGCCAGTTCCTTGCAAGGCGATGCTACTGTGGGTTAGTCCGAGAGGGAGATTTACTTCACTTTTTACACGCGATAACTTTTCCACACCGTCACTTTTATGATCACCGACACTGGGTGAAACCAAACGGCATAGATGTATAACGGTAGAATGACGGTGACACAGGGAGATAAAAGGTAAGTTAAACTGCTCTGTTTCAGGTCTCGAATTCGACTCACTCGATCCGTTTATTCGTATGTGGCTTGAAGCCTATCGTGTAGAAAACATCGTACAAAGAGATGACAGATCCCATTTACTCATCGAATGCGCACGCTTACAATTTCATTTCGTATATCAAATGCGCCGGTTGCTAATACACATCACCATTTACGTGGTTTCTATTAACAAGGTCCCATTTAAACCCGCTATTTAGGGGGTGATTGTAATAAAAAAATTATCTTGTTTTGTTCAAACCATTGCTTGAGAAATATTTAGTTGGTTGGGCAACGATAGGTGACTCTGCAACAAAATGGTAACGGAAAACCCACATGTGTTGCATAGAGTACAAACGCGCGAGTGCTCGAAGGTTAAGCTTGAACTCAAAATTTCCTAAAGACTTATGAAAACACTATTAAAAAATTAAGCAGAAATCGTCCCATTTCGTAACCAAGCAGTACCAGCACGGTAATTTCAATCGGGGCAGGGCCGGGAGTACCTCGATAATCTCCAATAATTACTCGATAAGCGCAGCAATAATCACCTGGCACCATCATCGTATGTCGATAGTTAATTGGCTACCGGGTTTGAAAGCGGACGCTTTCCGCGGGAAACCTGGCCGGACAGAGAGGAAGCTGCTGAAATTGGTTTGCTTTTGAAGCTACTGGTGCGACCAAACGGTTCCACCGGCCGAACGAGCGACGGTGAAAATATCACTCCATTTATCTAGTTAGCAAACAAAATCCCAATGCATTCCACCGCTCACTCACTCACTCACTGCCATCACCATCGACATGTGTGTAGGACGCTAGGAATTTCGAAACCGATGATTATCTGCATCCCTCGATAGATCGCGGGCGCGTGCACATTGGCTGCAATCGATGAACCGGCATGGGCGGTGGGCGGTAACAGGGTTAGGGAAGAGGGCTTAGAATTCCTGGTGAAGCCTAAAACTGTTTTGCTGTGGCCGTTCCCCCGGGAGTGGTTTGTGTGACCATTTCCTTGAATCGCTGCGGAGGGATCGCTGACGACAAGGTTTGGGGAAGAGGAGAATGACACATCCGGACCACGCAAAATAAACAAGCTAGCCACGACCTATTGAAATGTGAAACCGCACATCACAAAAATGGAAGTGGTCATTTCGGTCAGTGCAAATATGCATGTGCCATGGTGTACTTTATTTTGCTATCTTCCCGAACGCTGGTTGTCGAACATGTGACCGCAAAGAGCTGGGAGGTACTGTGTTGCCACGCATCGATGGGAATCCCATTAAAATTGATGATTTTAAAGTTACTGCTATCATCGGAGGGATAAACACTCCTTCACACGCGATTTGAATCAATTTCCGTGCCGAATAGAATCATCATCCACCAAAAAGGCTTATTTGCCATTTTTAAATATTGAATCTAAAACTGCGTCGCCTTTGTGTTCCACGCAATCAGATAAATGGTAATAACATGCTCACGCACAACCCTTATATTTACCCCAACCGAAAGCCTATTCAAATGGAACCCTTTTCCAAGATTAAGGTATCACTTTTCTCCGTGGTGTTCAAGAGTATGCCTTCTTCTCGGAATGCTACGTGATTCGTTCAGCAAAACGCTCACCCTGCCCAAAGTGCCTTAAAGACAAGGTAACTTTTATCAGATTATTTTATTAATCTCCATAGCTTTTGTGAATAATGTTGAAACATGTTTAGTGCATTTAAAACATTGGACGGACTTTTCCAAACATTCCGTACCTCCTGTAAAATCAATAATTGTTGTTAATTTTGCAATTTAGAGACATTTCCTAAAACCATTATAATCGTCGTCATTTTTGGTAGATAACTGCTTGAATCTCATACACTTTTGTGAAATCTTCAAAACTATTTTCTTGCATTTTTGTACCACTACGTCAACATTGTAGCGAATAATATACCTGTACTTTAATATTACTTTGCACCCAGCCATCAGCTTTAAATAAATAATAGTCTTGTTCCGAGTTTGGAGTCGGTACAGCGGCACGTATCGCAGCTTTACCCCCCTCTTTCCATGACCGAAGCACAAGAGGCAACACTGGTGGGACCTGTAAATATCCCAAATGCCACTACCTCTGCCAACGGCTATCGATTCTGTAGTCCTCTTGCACAGCTACCTAGTCGTTCCAGGTTCGAAAAAAAAAACCAGGAAAATGTTTCCCTCCGTTAACAATGTCTCGACGGCTGATTTTCAATAGACGATAAGCCAATATCTATCTCTGTTTTGCGCTGCTGCATGCCTCGGCCACGGTTTGGCGGTTCCGGAAGCTTACCCGCGTGACACACGATGATTCGGTCGTGTATTTCGTTCCGTTTGTTGTAGGAATCGTCGCCGTATCTATCTGCTATCTGCTATCTAACCTCCCCTGTCCTGTCGATATTGCAATGCGAGTTGAGGAATGGATTTGGTTGGCGGCGGGGGTGAGGCGTACCTCGTTTTCCTGCTAAACCCGGAGCTTTTTGCCACTCACTTGGCTAACGAAGTGAACCTCCGTGTTGAATGTGTAGCTAACTCTACTTTTTTTTTCAGACCCCTTGGGACGCACAATTAAGCACACGAATCGAGGATGACTTTTCGTGCATCACTTGCAACTTTTGTTTGCAGGTTGGAGGGAATAAATATTTAAAGACTATCTACATCAAGGCTGTCCCATATAGGGGACGACGGGGAAAGACGACCACTCGGGATAGGATGGACACCCTTTCGATTATTGAAACAATCAACTTTTGATAAAAATACAAATTCTTTGTTATAGTATACACTCAAGTATTTTTTTTACACAGGGGCTACGTACGGTGTTAAAAAAGTGAAGGGTTGTGTCCAGAACATGACGGCATTGTTCAATTTAATTTAATAATAATTACAAAATTATTGATTTTTAAATTTAATTCTAAAATAAGCAAACATTGAATTAAAATTAGACGACTTTCAATATCCTTAACTGAATTCAATTCCCATATTCCAAAATTCAATTCTTATCCTTTACAAAGTTAGGTACCAAACATGTACAACCTATGTTCAGGTACCTTCTGCATAACGTCTTTTTACAATAATTAGAGTGAAAATTCGCTAATTCAAATGCAAATCATATAACAAATAGGTTTAAAATACTTCAAAGCAGTGTTGGAAAAATGTAAAAAAAATCGAATCTCATCAATGCCCAAGATCACGCTTGATATTCGTAGACAAAAATCAACAAGCAAACATCTGCGGTTGATTTTGCAAGCTGTGATATCGCAGCTCAGAATATCAATCAAAACTCACCAACTGCAAATCTCCCCAAACTGTGGTAAGATTGAGTTTAATGATTTTTGCTTTACACCCGAATGCAACCGAAACTTCCATAACGGTTGGCAGCAGTCCCTTCGTGTCTGCCATCGGTGAAGAGTTAAAAGAGATAGCAAACTATACTTGCTCTTTCTAAGAAAACGATATGGAACGGAATCATTTTTGTGTCGAGTCAGCTCTCAGCTTGATTTTTGCACGTTGTGAATTGTCTCGCAATATCAAAGGAGCTTGTAAATTCAATATCAAGCATGATATTTTGTTCCAATATCACGCGTGATATTGAAAGCGTATGAGAGCGAATTTTTTTTATTTGATTGATGATTTTTCCAACACTGACTTCAAAGTATGTCACTCTATATCATTACACTTTTATGTTGCAGAAGTATGACCGATAAACTAAATTGCATTTGAGTTTATTGTTTATCTATGTCAAACGAAAATCTATGGAATATCGAACACTGTTATTCAATCAATTGAAATTCAAATAAATTGTTCCATATTGACATATTTGTGTGAGTATGGGCTGATCTATCCTCGTTTACACATGGCTGTATTTAAATTTTCAAACTTTATGGTACCGTTTTGAAAAGTCTTTTTACGGTTTTATTTCACTTCGCCACGAAAGTTGCAAATCGTATACTGACAAATCAATACGTTACAAGGCGATTTAAGAACGAGAAGAACATAAATTTAGATTTGAAAAGCATTATTTCAAAGGCATACTTACTTCTCTGGTTACAGAATTCTGAACTAAACTGTGCGTGCACTATCTACTATGTCTTGTGCATCTGAACAACTAGGCCACAGGCAGCAAGACACTTCATACACTAGTGCCACCTAGTGAAACAAATTTCAACTAAACTGACCACCATACAATAGATCTTAATAATCTGACCAACTTTGCCAAAAACAGTTAGTTTAGTTTTCTTTACTATTGAGACTACGGTTGCCACTGAACCTGGAGGTCTCACTGTGAAAACATTGAGAAAAAGATGTAGCCAAACTACTAAAAGTATTTTCTAATGACCATTCAAATGGTCTGGAAAATTTAAAGAAAACAAATGGTGATACAAAAGAAACCCTTGAAATTATGATAAAAACTTATTTCCCAGGATCAAATTTGGTGTCGAGTGATAATGTAGTAGGTACAGAAGAGAATTTTAGGCCATCCGGGACTACGACTGTAAATTCAGCCGTACTTAATACCATCTTCACACGAACTAATGTTTAGTGGGCAGTGAACTCCATCGAATCATTAAAATCTCCTGGAAAAGATGGTATCTTTCCTGAATTTCTTCAGAAAGGTGGAGAAGTACTACTTGATTCCTTAACTAATACATTTAAAGCTAGTTTAGTGCTTGGTCATATACCAAAAATATGGATCCACGTTCGTGTTGTCTTTATTCCTAAAGCAGGCAAAAGAGGCAAAACAAATCCAAAATCGTTCAGACCAATAAGTCTTACATCTATCATGGTAAAATTCATGGAAAAGATAATAGACGAGTATATAAAATCAAAATATTTAACAGATCGCAAATTGCTTATCAATCAAACAAATGTACAGTCACAGCTTTACATAAACTGGTTACAAAAGTAGAAAATACTCTTGACAAAAAAGAAATTGCTCTCGTAGCATTTCTCGATGTAGAGGGCGCTTTTGATAATGCATCTTAAAAATCTATAAAAAAAAATCAATGAAAAAAAAGGAACGTTGATCCTTGCATTACAATTTGGATTATAAAAATGTTGAATAATAGAGAAGTATCGGCTGACTTGGGAGAATCATCAATAACAATAAAGACCACTAGAGGGTGTCCTCAAGGAAGTGTATTGTCACCCTTATTATGGTCACTTGCTGTTGATGATCTTCTCAATTCTCGGTTTGTGGAAAATTTGATCACATCATCACAGATAGAATGCAATCTGCATTGAACTGCACATTTCAGTGGTGCCAAAATGAAGGGTTAAATATAAACCCATCCAAAACAGTGTTGGTCCCGTTCACTCGCAGAATACAAGTAACACTCAAAAGTTTGTCAATTAATGAATCTATTATAAAATACTCGTCAAACGTAAAGTATCTGGGAGTCATTCTATATGATAAACTTAATTGGAACTCACACTTAGAGCAGGTAATAAGAAAAGCCACGAATGCTCTCTGAGGTTAGTAGAAAACATTTGAGAAAAGTGGGGACTTAATCCTAAAATGATTCATGGGAACTGCACGGTTTTTGTAAGACCTAGAATATTATGCGCTTCATTGGTTTGGTGGCCTAAAACAAAGCACAGCGTGACCCAGAAAAAGCTAGAAAAATTTCAACGTTTGGCCTGCATGGCCATAACAGGAGCAATGCACAGCACACCATCGAAGGCCATGGAGGCTGCTCTCAATATGCTTCCACTGCATCAATACGTGCAAATGGAAGCTGGAAAGAGTGCAGTAAGGCTACGCATAACAAACGTCTTTCTTAAAGGCAATCTTTCAGGGTACCTTAGTATACTGAAAGATTTTCTCATTAATCCATTAGCAGTAATGAACGAAGACTGGATGGAAAAAAGGTTAAGCCTAGATATACCGTATAAAGAAGTTAAAGCTAACTGTGAAATATGGGGATTGGGAGGGCCAATAATTCGACCAGGATCAATAATTTTCTACACAGATGGTTAAAAAACGAATGATAGCTCTGGAGCTAGGATCACAGGCCCGGGGCTAAACGTTTCAATACCAATGGGAAGATGCGCAACCTTTTTTTTTTCTTGCAAACATATACGCTATCTTAGAGTGTGCATATATTTGTCGAAAAAGGAATTATCGACAAATGCGAATCTGCATATTTTCAGATAGCCAGGCAGCATTGAATACACTACAATCTTTCACATGCCAATCAAAACTGGTGTGGGAATGCATAATACTTCTGAAGCAACTGGCAGTAAAAAACCAGGTTTATCTGTACTGGGTACCAGGCCATTGCGGAATCGAAGAAAACGAAAAAGCCGATTTACTCGTTAGACTAGGCTCAAGCGTCCAATTTATAGGATCAGAACCTTTCTGTGGGAATCTAAATGTGTAACGCAAATGGAAATGAAAAAATGGGAAGACAATATGATTCAGACAAATTGGGCTGCTACGAATACGTAAAGGCAATTCAAATTGTGTATTACTCCAAACAAAGGAATTACAAATTTAAATAAAACAATCACTAAACATACTTATTGGTCTACTAACGGGACCCCACCAGATTGGGGTACTCCGCATTATCAGGCAACAACGGCAGTTACTCTAAATGGTAACTCGTCGCCTTGAACAGATGCGAGGTATACCACAATAAATCAGCTTAACACTCCGAATACGGTGGGTAAAATACTTTAGGCCAACTACGAAGCCTCCGAAACTCGTGTAACAGCATGTTTTCAATGACATAACTTAGCCATTTCTTGATGAATTTCAAAACTGGTGGTACCTCTAGAAGTAGATTGTTTTAATTGCAGAAAAATTAAAAATATTTTTTTAAAGTGAAAAGAGTCGTTACACGTTTTTTTAAGGTGTGTTTATGGGTCCATAATTTAGATTAATGGGCACAAATGTTCATAATTAGCCAGAATACAGTCATGGTTTCTATATATGGAACCTGGAGATAACGGAACGGTCCTCGAAAGATCCGGAACATCCGTCAAAGTGGTCAATTCATAAAACTGGTCCATGAGTTCCACGGTTTTTTTTTCGAAAGCACTTGGAACTGTGATATAAGAAATAATTTGGGGTCGTAACATAAACATGAACCCGAATGACCATGAAACCGTCTTCTGGAAGATCCGTAAAAGTGGTGCATCGATGATACTGATTCTAGAACTTCGCGGTTTCCTCGAGAACACTTCAAACTGTGAAGTTTTCGAAAAAATCACGGTTTTTTCACAGTTTCATGTATGAAACACTTTTACGAATGTACGGACGGTCCAATGGCCATCCTTGTTCATGTTTATGTCACGACCCAAATTCATTCTTATAATACAGTTCCTAATTTGTTTTGAAACAAACTGCGGAGCTCTAGGATCAGTTTTATGGATTTACCACTTTAAAGGATGTTCCAGATCTTCCAGAGGACGGACTCATGCCTATCCAGGTCCATGTTTACGTCCCGACCTAATTTCTTTTCTTACATCACAGTTCCAAGAGATTAAAAAAACTGCTGAGGTCTAGAATCAGTTTCATGTATAAACAAATTTTACCGATGCTCCGAATCTTTCGAAGAACGGTTCCATAGCCATCCGGGTCCATGTTTATGTCACGACCCCAAATTCTTTCTTATATTACAGTTCCACGTGTTTTCGAAAAAAAAAACTGTGGAGCTCTAGGCTCACTTTTATGGATGTTTCGGATTTTCCGGAGGATGGTCCTATGGCCATCCAGGTCCAAGTTTATGTCATAACCCCAAATTCTTTCTTATATCACAGTTCCTAATGTTTTCGAAAAAAAAAAAAACACAGAGCTCTACGATCAGTTTCATGGATGAATCACTTTTAAGGATGTTCCGGATCTTTCGGATGATGATCCCATGGCCATCTGGGTCCATTTTTATATCACGGCCCAAAATTAGTTTTTTATATCACAGTTCCACGTGTTTTCGAAAAAAATCGTTGAGCTCTAGTTTCCCGTTTCATGAATGGACCACTTTTACGGGTGTTTTGGATTTTCCGGAGGACGGCCCCATAGCCATCTGGGACCATGTTTATGTCACGACCCCAAAGTCTTTCTTACAGCACAGTTCCAATTGTTTTCGAAAAAAAGGCGGAGCTCTAGGATCAGTTTCATGGATTGACCACTTTTACAGATGTTTAGGACCTTCCTTAGCACGCTCTCATGGCCATCCGGGTACGTGTTTATGTCATGAACCCAAATTCTTTCGTATTTCACAGTTCCTAATGTTAAAAAAAAACCGCGGAGCTTTAGGATCAGTTTCGTGGATTAACCAATTTTACCGATGTTCCGAATCTTCCGGAGGAAAAAAACCGGTTTTCAGTCAAATGCATACTAATGGAAATGGCTCTAATGTTGGCCTATGAATGCAAGATTGGGCCAACACTAAAAATCAGCTATTTATCAATTTTATCTAGATGAACGCGTCATTGGGACGGTACTAATGAAAATTTAGTCGATTGCTGAATTTATGTTTGGGCCCAAATTAGGAGCATTTAGGCCGACATTACACCCATCTCCCCTATTTCTTATATTTAAGGAAAAAAAAACGAAACGAATTATTTGTCGCGGTTTTGAAAGTATTCTCTAACTTTTCCTTCAACAATTTTTCATCTGAACTGCCATTTTGATGATTGTATCTTTTACCTTCAGTTTCCTCTTCATAATTGCCCAGTAGTATTCAATGGGCCTGAACTGGGGACAATTGAGCGGATTGAGGGAAACTGGACTCCGTTGTCATTGTACCATTGTTGTATTTCCCGGCTGTAGTGACAACTCAAGATCCGGCCAAAATTTCACCGGACATGTGACTGGATGAAGGGCAGAATTCGCTTCTGGAGACAGTCAGTTTTGTAAACCTCCGAGTTCATCATTTTCTCAGGGACAAAAACCTGTGTCTTCTGGCCGCAGCTGCAAACTCCCTGCCAGATCATCAATTTGCGTGCGAATTTATCCGCAAAAACAAATTTTATTCTGCCAGGGACTGCCCAGGAGCTCCCCCCGGTAGCCAGGATTCACTAGTGTAGAGCCAGGGGTTAGAGCCTGCACGAAATATCTACCGATTTGTTTAACACAAACAAATTCCGCGTGATACAAAACTCCCCCTAAACTTGTAAGATCAGTCATCGAACTACATCAAACCAAATACAGAAACTACCAGATAAGATACACGGGTCACGAGCTAACGGAAGAATTGGTACTGGAATCACAGATACGGAGCACATTCCACTAACTCCCGTGCAGTATATTCTCTGCAGAGGCAGCCGCTATCTTTGCAGCTGCCACGGCTACCGTCAACAAACCTACTGCCATCTTCTCCGATTCCGCTATGACCAAACACCCATGGATCCAGGGAATCCAGAAATTTGCTGTTTGGATCCCTGGGCACTGAGGCTGACCACCTTGCGGCTTCAAGAAGACAGTCCAGTCTTTACACCCGGAAGATCCCTGCCGATGACCGGCGAAAACGATGGTTTTCTATCACAATGTGCTGGACCACGGAATGGTTTCAATCTAGCGATCTATTTATCCGGAAAGTAAAAGGGGACATCCAGAGATTGGTCAATCCACCACCGTACCGATATCAGGTTGTCCTATCTCGGTTGCTAACTGAACATACTAAAGCCTCTCACAAACCTTCAATTCAAGAAACAAGACGAAGTGTGTAATATTCCAAACACGGTAGAACATTTTGTTTGTAACCGCCCATAGTACCACGGACCACGTTTATTCTACGGCATCCCTGGAAGCATTTTGGACGCCTTGAAGGCAGGACTGCTCAATCTGATTGGACTCAACGAACGACAACCAACACCCTTACTCTACCCCGGCAACGCACACTAACTCGGAAACGGACGAACGCCTACACCCAATTTACGCGCAGCAAAACTACTACATACTCAAAGACTATGGAAAAGGACCTTAGGTAAACGACTAAGAACCAAGATAAGTATCGAAAGAACTAATTGACACAAAGTGAACCAGCACCAACTCCAAATACAAACACTTTGTAATTAGGAGGCACCCCCCTGAAGCCCCTTCCATACTCAACTCTGCAACTAAAGAAGCTCACTTTTGGAGCCACCGCTGAAAGTCTATCTAATAAAGAGAAAAACAAATTAAGTAGAATTAAATCAAAGTTATAGTTGAGTTGAGTATTGAATCTTTTAGGTAGGTATGATTGAATTGGAATAACTATCGGTTTCTTCTAAACAACAAATCTTGTCCATGTGGTATTTACTATCAATATGCTTATCTTAACTAACAAATTGGTTAACCATGTTTTTATATCGTTATTCTAAATGATATTCTTGCTAGATTTTAATTTTTAGATTTTTATTCATTAAAGAATAACGTACAATGGACGAAATGAAATTAATCAATTTTGAGCCTGAGTAGTTCTCTCAAGTTCTCTTGTACTAGTTCTGTGAATAAAAATAAATAGATTTTTCTAAGATTGATAAAGGTTTTCAAAGATAATAATTCTACGAGGTGGGGCATTCTGCTCAAAGGTATATTCTGCCAAATCGTCCGCGAAATTGAGCTCAATAAAATAGGTTATCCGTAAATTGTCGTAGACAAACCTTTCCAATGCCGTCAAACCATTCTTCTTCTTCTTCTTCTTCTTCTTCCTTGCATTTCAAGCTTATTGCTTATCGCATATTAGCTTATTGCCTACTCTCAACTTAGTGTTCTAGGTGCACTTCCACAGTTATTAATTGAGAGCTTTCGATGCCTGTACCACCCAATTAATCAACAAGCCCGCTAATTGCAATATAAGGCTAATATGTGGCTAATATAAAGCTTAGACACAAAGAGAAAGTCAACGAAGGGAATATGCCAATGTTCAGCTTGAAATGGCTTTGACAACATTCCACACTCACATAGTATTTGCCAACATCTTGGTTATCACGGACTGAGTAATATTGGTCTTTCGGAAGTGCCTTGTAGTTAAATTGGACGATGGTTCGTCGGTCATGATAACGAACGCCGATTTTCCATACAGCTTGTGAGCCCTCGGTTTGATTTTCTCTATTGTCAATAACTCGCTAGAATTAATGTTTCTCGGTGCGTTTGCTGTTGCTTTTGATAGCCAATACAACCTGTTACAACTCTGCATTGACCAAATTTTAGACCATTGTTTCGCTTAGCTGTAGCAATGCAAAGAGAAAATCGATGAAGAGAATCAATCATCGCGTATACGATCTTATGCATGCTCACTGTCGATTTGTTTATTATCATAGTGAAACCGAACTTTTTGTCAGTGCGAACCTCAACCCGAGGTAGGTTTCAAAAACAAATGATCAAACTGACGTTTTTCAGAAAGCAAGCAGAGCCGATCTTGATTTCCGATCGAACAGAATAATAAACAAATTCGCTATAAATTTTAGTTTCATTTGCTTTTCAAACTTCTTTCAACCGTTTCTTATCTGGGCATGTAAGATGTTACCCGAGCAAAGCAGGCGATCCAATTGAAATCCAAATTTAATGTTATAATATAACTTTTTTCTGATTACTCGTTTCGGTCTCGTTTTGCATGGATTATCGATTAGCACAGCAAAACTGACAGCACTGTTAAATCAAACGTAACACTGATCCTGGTTAGCATCCGCTAAAATTCATGAGATCTAATCTCATTCTTCATACAATCAAACAATAAAGAGCGAACACGAAATTATTGCGACACCGAAAATGTCATGCCAATTTTCTTATAATGTTTAGAATCAAACCAAAATTTTAGGGTAGTTTTATACATATATTTACTTCAAAAACCAAAAGAAAAGTTAATCGATGGAGCCTTGAGTGTAAAATTGAACGCATTTTCGCTTGATGCCCTCCCTCAAAGTCTTTACAGTGTCATCCGGTACCAGTTTCTCAGTTTTTTTTTCATTTTCTTAACATGTCCTTCTCGTCTTTGACTATCTTCTTGCTCTTCCGAAGTTCCCGCTTCATTATTGCCCAGTACTGCTCCACCGGGCGCAGCTCCGGACAGTTTGGCGGATTCATGTCCTTTGGAACAAAATGGACAGAATTGGCCTCATACCACTCCAGGACACTTTTAGAATAGTGGCATGATGCCAAATCTGGCCAAAATAGCGGAGCTTCGTCGTGCTGCTGCAAGAACGGCAAAAGGCGCTTCTCGAGGCACTCAGATTTGTAGATCTCGCCATTTACTGTGCCCTTTGTCACGAAAGGCTCACTCCTCAGTCCGCAAGAGCAGATGGCCTGCTGGAGGCGAACTTCGACATTTTCTTCTTCTTAAATTTGTCGTCCACATCGAACTTGCTCTTGCCGGTGAAAAACTCCAACCCCGGAATTTGCTTAAAATCGACTTTTATATACGTTTCGTCATCCATCACACAGCATCCATATTTTGTCAGCATCTTTGTCGTAGAGCTTCCGTGCCCGAGTTTTAGCCGTCGATTGTTGCCGCTCATCGCGGTTTGGGAAGTTCTGTACCTTGTATGTATGTATTCCAGCTCTCTTCTTTGCATTCTGGACGTAGCTCTGCGACATGCCGATCTTTTTAGCCAAATCACGGCTTGAGACGTTGGGATTTGCTTTAATCATCCGCTTCACCTTTCCCTCCGTCTTTTTGTTCTCCGGTCCCGGTTTTCTTCCAGCTCCTTTGCCGTGGTCCAACGTCAACCGCTCCTGGAACCGCTTCAACACTCTGGAGACGGTTGAATGGTGAATGTTCAACATTTTTCCCAACTGCCGGTGCGCCAGGTCAGGAAATTCCAGGTGTTTGGAAAGAATTTGTTCTCTCAACTCGCGTTGGTTCACCTCCATTTTCGTTGAATCGAAAAACACGATTTCGAGTTTGACAGCATGTACACAATACAGATCAATGAGAAAGTATGCAAAATTTGGTTGATTTTTACCCAATGGTAAAAAAGTTATGCCCTGTTGAATGTGTCGCAATAATTTCGTGTTCGCCCTTTAATATGTAGTTCAACGGAATGAATGAAGTAACATTTATTTTTTAACAAGAATCTATCTGATATCGGACTTATTTCATGACGATTGAAATCAAACTGAGAATTAATTATGATAAAAACAGCAAAATTTAATATCGATTTGCTTTCATACTGTTAACCGACTCGGATCGGGTACTCAACTATGTTTCAAGTCCCAGCCAAATCGCAAACAAAGACACTGTTCAGATTGGAAAAAGCTTGGATAATCTTTCGATGGAGCATTCTGTCCAGGTTTTTCACCAGATTTCAGGGTGTCCTGGAAGATAACCTCGTGTGAAAATGTTTTGGGTAAAGACAGCCGAATAATGATAATTATTATTAGTTCAAAAATGGTCATGTAAAGCAACACAAATTTAGTAACTCTCCAAACTTTTATCAGACATTCTCTTAGATTTTTTGAAAACTAGCCAAGTAATCGGCCGCACGTGACTGCCCATTTCACACGTGCATTTCTTCTCGACCTCATCGAGAAAATGTGTGCAGGTGCCTATGCAGCAAATTAAGTTGATTAATTTATCCGCAAACAACACAATAACGTCTGTCACGTGGTGCACCCGTTTTACCAGCCTCGAAAAGGGGGAGGGTCACACGCCGACGCAAAATGGGAAACAGTGAGAGTGATAAATCCCTGTGGGAAAATGCGTGTGAAATCGGTTCCGTTTGTACTTGTCGCGGACGGGTCCGTCAAATGACAAATTGTTTCTCACTTCGGCTGCCAGTGTCCCGCAGCAATGAATAAGCGCTTTAAAAGGATGAGATGCAACCAACCGGGTGTGCGTGGGTGGTTGAGAGATTCAACCCTGGTTTGTGTGAGTGTGCCTATTCGAGTTGAGTTGGCTCCAAAGCTCTAGTGATGGTCAGGCCATGTAATGGCTATATCGTGAGAGGGAAAAGGGGGACAGTTGCTTACTGCTTTTCTACTCAGGAAGGAAGTTCCGACATTTTAGTTGTCACATTTTCACCATCATTGTCGTACAACGGTAACTGGGCAGGCCAGAACCAGACCAGTCGGAATATGAATATGAATGCTCGATGGTATGAGCCTTGGATGGCTGCTAGGGCAGTTAGTGTGTGGCATCCATTTCATATATTAAATCCTAGTTTGATTGGCATATTAATATCACATTCTGTGGCGGGCTGAAACGGAGTAGTGATCCTACGATTCCCGTATTTGTAGCCCGTAATCCAGAGGATGATGGAAGGGGAGGGAAAAGTTCCGGCTTCTCTGCCTTTAGACGGAGGGACGTGATGCCGGCAGAAAGTGTCATAATGTTTTAGGTAAATTTTCAAATTAGTCCTGAAAGTTGGACGGGTTGGGTTGGTAATTGAGACTGACGTTTATTTGAGATGGACGTGGTGGAGGGGTAGCGTTAAATAGGTGAAATGTATTTTTGGACCAAGAACGTGGTTATCGAAGGTATTAGGGTTATTCGTTTATGTACGATTAACTAAAGATTATGGACTGAAGTTGCTGAAATTCTATTTGCTTATTGACTTTCCTTTTTAATGAAATTTATTTAGTGCTTTTATTAACTTCAGGATATGTTTGATATGTCCAATTTTGGATTTTTTTTATCCAAATAAATCTACGCAATGCTTGTAGAATGTCTTATCGTTGTGTGCTCAGGGCTCTACATTTTCAAAACTCCAAAATTAACTCGAAATTTTTAGGCGTTACGCTCACGCTTCAGCACTCTAAGCTGAGGAGTACTCCAAGCTGGGGAAATTGGTTGTTTTTTTAGAGGAACATTTGATTCCAACCAATGTTGAATAATGCTACAGAAACGCACAGTTCTCTCATGAACATCAATGCATTGAAACACATCGGCCCAGTCTCGATCAAAAAGATCCTGCTGTAAAGAGACATAATCAATTTTCTTGAAGTCTAGAAGCCCTGCTCCATCATCCACGTTGCAAGCTGGGTGAGATGGCCAGTCAAGTGGAGCAGGTAGCGACAGAAATAAGGAAGCATCATGGAAGCAGCATGGTGAGCATCAATAGGTAAAAGCGACACAGCGGATTCGTCAATATCGAAATCATTTCCACCGTTGCAAAATACCAAATCCAGCCAAATTCATTTCTGACTGTATTCTGTAGACTGAGATTAACGAAATCCATTTCATCAACGAGAGCAATACTTGCAGCGGTCAGTGAAGATGTTTCGGTGGGGTAAACCCTGTTGTCATCAATTCCCCACTGAAGATGAGACTGATTATAATCTCCACAAACAACATTTTTGTTTAATTTGATATTCTAATTTAATATTTGCGTTTTTCAACTAGTTTACAGAATACCCCTTTGGGGATGTGTTTTATTTGAAATGAAAAAAGTAGACAGCAAGCTTATTTTTCAGGGACAGAGTTGACTTCCTGTTGATAAGTGGATACAACGATCTTATCAAGATGTTACACTTGGTTTTTGTGTTGTCAACGTGCTCCCTGAAAAGAAGCTTGCTGTCTAGTGTTAGCGCGAGGTACACGACCTCTTTGGACCATTCCACCACTGTGCCGTTCAGGCAGATCTTGTTATTCTCCGACGGAACAAGTCTAGGAGATTTAGAGTGTGGAAAGATAATGACCTGGGTCTTTACCGCGTTGATACGGATCTTCCAGCTGTTGAAATATTCAGACAGGACGTCCAGGCCTCTCTGAAGTTTGGCAGTCTGAGCTCCGATTACTCTTACCTTGTAGGCGATGGATGTGTCATCTGCGAACAGAGACAACGATCCACCATCAGGGAGAGCCGGCATATCGGAGGTGAACAGGTTGAATAGAATGGGACCAAGGATGCTTCCTTGTGGAACCCCAGCACCGATGTTGAAAGCATCCGATGTGATGCCATTCAGAGAGACTCGGAACGCCCTGTCTGATAGATAGTTGTTTATTATCTTCACTAGGAAGATTGGAAGACCGTACTGCTGCAATTTGAACACCAGGCCATCATGCCAGACATTGTCGAACGCTTTTTCAACGTCCAACAACGCCATGGCAGATGTTTTCGAAACAGACTTGTTCCGTTTGAGAATGTTTGTTAATCGAGTCAGCTGGTGGACGGTCGAATGACCTTTCCGAAAACCAAACTGTTCCTCGAGCAACAAGTTGTTTTCATCAGCAGATGTTAGGAGCCGGTGGTACACTGCTCTTGCGAACTGTTTTGATAACCCTGAGAGAAGACTGATTGGTTGATAACTTAAAGGAGAGGACGGATCCTTCCCAGGTTTCCGGATGGGTATGACTTTAGCTGACTTCCAACACGAGGGGAAGTAGCCAAGTCTGAGGCACAGATTAAAAATCAGTGCCAGATGGTTGTAGAATCTGGAACTCAAGTGTTTGAGTTCCAGATTCAGGATGTTGTCGAAATCTGGGGCCTTCATGTTTTTAGATGATTTGATATAGGCCGACAGTTCGTCAGCCGTAATCTCGGATTCCTCTGGAAAAATGTTTGGAATCTGAAGAAGGTTGGTTGCATTTTCAGCAACCTCAGATTTATGAGGGCTGACGATGTTTTGTCCGAGATTATGAGAGCTGACGAAGTGTTGACCTATCGCGGCAGCCTTCTCTTCAGGAGTTATCAAATGAATCACTAGGTCGCCGGGACGATCCAGTGGGGTCAGTGGTGGAATGGGCCTAGGCTTGTTTTTAAGAATTTTTGTAAGTTTCCAAAAGGGCTTAGCACAATCTGGAAGACAGCGGATCTTACTAGCAAAATCGTTATTTCTGAGAACCACCATCCTGGCCTGAATGATCTTTGTTAATCGATTACAATTGGTCTACAAGTTAGGCAGGCCAGTACGCTGGTACTGCCTACGAATGGTGTTACGGAGTCTAATGAGATCTTTGGTAGGGCTGTCAAGGTTCAGAGTGTTACTCACCTCTCTGGATACTGGCACATGTTGTTCACTCGCCCGGAAAATCGCCTCCTCGATGGTTTGTAGACACCGGTCAACATCTTCCGACGTCTCCGGTTGGACATCGTAGTTGATGGTTGTGTCGACGCAGTGTTGATATTGCGCCCAGTTGACTCGATGGTAGTTGAGTTGGGAAGCTTCGAATCGGTTTAGCTCCTGGACCCCAGACCGACTCAACCGGGTGGGAGAGTCCGGGGCCAAGATGGTATATTGGCCCTCTTGCAGGTCTTCATTGAGGATGATGCCGTTTCTATTGCACCGACCGTTGCCCCAAGTTTGGTGTTTTGCGTTCAGATCGCCAGCGATGATAAAGTTCCCGCTCCTCCGGGTGAGTTTGATGATGTCTTTGCGGAGGGCCACTGACGACCCGTCCCTGATGTTGGTTTGCTTGGGGCAGTAGGCCACGATGATGGTGATTGGGCCAAGTGATGTGCTCACCTCCACTCCGATGGCTTCAATTGTTTTCAGCTGGAAGTTTGGTAGCAGCCGGCAACTGATGTTCCGGCTTGCAGCGATCGCCACTCCTCCACCTCCAGAGCAGGTGCGATCAAGTCTGACGAGCCGGAAGTCGGGAAGGAATACGTTCAGTTCGGGCTTCAGATGCGTCTCGGTGATGATAGCAATGTCGACCTCCTTGGTGTTGAGGAAATCGAGTAGCTCTCTATGCTTGTTCGTCAGTGAGCAAGCGTTCCAATTTGCAATTTTTATAGCTTCACGGTCCATACTTGGTGACGAGTGACAAGGCAGCATGAAGTTGTTCAGATCGAGTCTTGCAGGTACGCATGATGATGATGACCTCGGCCACGAGCGTCACAAGTTCCTCCGAGGTGAACGGAGAATCGTCGACAGATTCACCTGAGACAGCACCAGCGTATGATAAACCAGGGGCGGTGGATGAACCTGGACTTGGCTGGGCCGCAGCAGCAGCGAGACGATGCTGAACTGTCCGACTGTTGGGAACCATTTGGATACTCGCAGGATTGGCTTGTTGGTTGTTGAGCGGAAGCGGGGCTAGGTTAGGAACATGTCAACGGGGCTGGAGAGCTGGGTACTGGACTTCCGTGAGTACAGGAGGTGAATGATGATTACGGAGGCGACCGAGCTGGTTGTTGATTGTGGCCTTCCGACGGATATTAATGAACTCCACTCGCTTGGGACATCCGCGATTGGAGGCTTGGTGGTTTCCACCGCAGTTGACACACGTTGGCTCGATGTCATCGACTTGATCACAGGACGCAGTTGAGTAAGTTCCAGCACACTTGCCGCAGTTTGTCTTCATGTGGCAGTTTTTGGTGCCATGGCCATATGAGAGGCAGTTCATACACTGCGTTACATCACGATGTTGGGGTTTGTAATGCTCCCAAC
The DNA here is from genome assembly GCF_037179485.1 of Ochlerotatus camptorhynchus. Classification (NCBI taxonomy): domain Eukaryota; kingdom Metazoa; phylum Arthropoda; class Insecta; order Diptera; family Culicidae; genus Ochlerotatus; species Ochlerotatus camptorhynchus. The sequence continues at coordinate 1,418,344 of NW_027040796.1, read as the reverse complement.
TGATGATGACCTGAAACAGGTCCCGGATTTTCGATGTCAAAGCCGCAAGACTGGTGGATCCCTTCGTGAAATGCACCAGGAATAACTGATCACGGAAGCTGGTGTTGTGGTTGGAACGCCGGTTTATTGGGAACACCGCCTCAGGCTTGAGCCCAAACCGCTCCAGCTCGGATTTCACAGCAGTCGCCTCAAACGACGGTAATCCACGCAAAACCACCTTCAGTGGTTTGCTCGATGGCAGATCATGCGTGAAGAAGTCCACGTTGTTGTTTCCTTTCCTAACACCCCCCTTAGAGCGTGACATAATATATGCATCAACCCATAGAAGCGTAGATGCATAGGTGAAGGATAAGAGAAAGAAGATTCAAAGGTGTATAATTAGAAGTCGTCGAAAATATTGTTGATCCAGCTACATATCATTTAAATTTGCATTTCATCTAGTTATGATTATTGTCAAAATTACTTACATTTCGATGAAGATGGTGCTGCTTATTTAACCTTTAATGTGTTACCAATCATCACAGAAGCCAATATTGAATAGTAGGCCAGGTCCATTAACAATGCACTCGTTCCGAGAAAGGGATCTATGGTACCATTCATACTGTATAGTCACCTTCTTCTTCAGGTTCACTCACCACCCGGAATGAACAGTCGGTGCATCATAGATTTGATATGGTTAGTAATATCAAATAGTGTTACATGCAAACGAAAAAGAGAAAGAGATCATCCTAGAGTACGATACATCAAATCCCGTCGAATCTTATCTAAACGTTCCATCTCATCTCGCCCATAAATCACTTCATTTGCGAAATCTTCCATCTTTGACCACGCCACAGCGCAATCAGTAGTGGGAAAAAGAATCACCCCTCAAATGTGCTTCCCGAATCAAAATCGCACCGCACTTAAATGGAAGATGAAAATTGGCTGGTTCAATTCCAGGTCACGTAACCGCCATCGTTCAATTGCAGCACAATCCCCCAAAAACCAAAAGAACCATCGAACGTACCACCTCGGACTGGTTTTTCGAGACAGAAAATAAGGAGGTACATGCCATTGCTCAGCAGTTCCCACTCGGTTCGAGGTCAGATGAAAGGAGCACACGTACACACACAGAGAGAGAAGTCAAAAGCCGCCGCAGCAACAGCATCAGACTTACCGAAGCCCTTAGCACAGGAACTGAGGCGAGTAATGCGGTGTCAATTTCAGTCGAAAACAAGATCAAAAAGCTCCACTCGCCCACACGGAGACTGCAAGCAAATGGCTGTCTAACGCAATCAAGAGAATGGTTAAATAATATATAAATCAGCATAAATTTCGATTTATATGTGTCGGGTGCGCGGGGTTAAATGGAAGGGGGGGCTGAGGGTCAAAGGAAAATTTCTTTGCTTTCGCTCTAGCTGCGGCTGTAATCAGTGTGGACTTTAAGGTTTAACTGTATCTTGGGTGGTGTCATTGTGCGATTTGGAAGGGATAAAATTGCAACAACGAAAGCAAAAAGAATAAAAACCCGGGTTTCACACAAATTTTCTTGGTAGCAGAAATGGATTACGGAAGCTGCGGGACGTTAGCCTTATGGTGGCGATTTTCGTTTTCTCTTGTAGAGATTTGTGGTTTTTGCACTGTGAATGACCCATGAATAGACGAGATTGAGGTTTTGTCATCCGTTTTTTTTTTGCTGTTAAGCAATGGAAAAGCTTATGGATATGACTGAATGCATTCGAAGATCACATTGCAAAGCGATTTGTAGCTACGAAGAAATCTCTAAACGCAGACTGCCTGCTATCTATCAAACCTAACCTTGACTAATCCTTGACCATCGACCTCCACGTTCAGCAGGTAATGTTTGCTCAACTCATATACGGCCAAATACAACTAAAACCATCCGTACACCCACATACACCGGTACTTCATCCACATCAACAGTTATCTGAAAGCTACCCGGTATTTACAATTATAATAATAACAATCATCATTAGGAAAACGGAGAAATGGAACTTTCCACCTCCGCCGGTCGGCCACCATTTCCCCGGAATGAAATCAAAATCAGAAAATGTGTTTGTACCCGCAAAAGCTCTAGCTGGACTGCGATGGTTGTGGCGATACCGATTCGAACCACCCATCCGGCCGAAAATAGACAGAGGGTGGCAAATAATGAACAGCTCCGAACGAACCAAACTTTGTAAAGCTATACCAACGCAGCCCAGTATCAGATCTCTCCTCTACCTACATAATAGCAGCTGGCTAGAATGTTACACTCTGAATCTAGCGACTACTGAATCCGCACCGCAAAAGTTCATGCCTCTGATGCTGTTAGCTTTCACTAGTCAGTACAGTGAGTGTGCTGGAGAAATGCGGTTAGGAGAGCAGTTTTGATTGTATCACAGACACACTCGCATTACCATACTCGTCCTCGTGAGAAGTGAGAAGAACTAATATTTGCAAAGTGATTCATAATTCATGTTTCAATTACTACAAATTTGGAACTCTAGAATTTGTCACAACCAAAATGATGAAGTTTCGACTAATCTGTATACCTTTTCTGTTTTTCTTTTGCAGGTACGTTGATGCACTTGGGTTGAGCATTGGGACGATTCCGGCAGGTATTTTTGGAATAGGAATTAAGCATTCAAAATTTAATGGGATAACTTCGTGATAGGTTATAGGAATTTCGAGAACTTTTGTCATACATGGTACAGTACCCGTTTGATTTTGGAAACAAGCCCGCTAATTAGGTGTTGCCTAAATCCAACCATGCTGAGCTCGAACGGTTTATTTTGAAATTGAATTTATGTTTTCATTGATTGTGGACTACCTTCATGACATAGACGTTTTAAATAATTAATGTTTTATTAAATATTGTAATCACAAGGAGCAAAATGCATTATTTTCTAAATTCATTCGATTTTGGTACGGTGCCGAAATTGAACCCCGTACCAAAATCGAGCGGATGCTGTATTAAAATTATATAAGGTGAGGTCAGGAATGTCCTTTTGGACAATTTGATTGTCGCTTACGCTGGAAGTCTTATTATGTCAAACGAATCAATTTCTTTTGCTGTCAAGCTGATGGACTTTCAAGTTTCGTATAAGACGTGTCTATCGCCGAAAAGATAAATTAATGGACTGGTTGAATACTTGGGCCATTTTGGGCATTCAATCACTTTACTCTAAACTCTTTTGAATCAGCATAGTGTATGACCACCTGCTTCCTTTGAGAAAGATAATGTTTCACGAAAGCACAGTGCTTTCCCGATTTGACAGCCCCTTCTCAAATTTTAGGCTGACAAGAACGAGGAATTGACTAAATCGTGGAAAATATCAAAATCGGGAAAGATCGATTGCAACATAATTTCTTTTTCGGGACGATAAGCGTTCCTTCAAGAAGATTGTAGAATGGTCCAACAAGAGTGCCCTTAAGTGCCCGTGGGGCTTTTGAATTTTATATCAAATTTTATACAACACATGAGAACACGAGAGGTGACGCGAGCGCTTTTAGGTCACGCCGATTTTTGATAGAGACTGGCATTAAGCTGCCCCGTAACGTAGGTAGATCACCTTTTCGCATTGGCGTGCACAGGGTGGGGCAAGGTGGGGCAATTGCCCCACCATTTATATGTAAAAAAATTATTTCCATATTTGCAAAGTTATGATATAAAATATTTTAATTTCTTGATAACTTTATTTTAAGGTAAAATTGAAATCCTTTTATTGCGTCAATTCATTTGAGATAGTGCCTGAAAATTGCACCACAAGGTGCATGAAGGGGCAAACTTCAATGAAATTTTTTGGTCAAAAAATTGCACCACATTTCTGGTGTAATTTTTTTTTTCAATATTGTTCATGGAGGGTTAAAAGAAAAGGGTAAATTTAAGGTTGAAAATATTCATCTTTGGTAAATCGAAGAAAAAGCTTTTTATTGAATATTTCTGGTGTAAACATATCATCCATGGAGGACTAATCAAAATGAATAACTCTGGTTCGGGACAATTTTTGGTGCACCGTTCTGGTGAATTGAGGAGCATGCTCTATTGAAAATTTCTGGTGCAAAATTTGCATCGCTTTGATCAATGAAATGAACAGAAAATTTCTGGTGGAAAACTTGCTCTAGTCTGGTAAATGAAGGCACAAGCTTTACACCGGTTAATTACACCGAGGATGATCTTGAAACAAGGAAAAAACTAGTTAGTTAGTCTTCATCTATGTGATTCCTAATCTTCTATTCGTTGTTCCCTAGCATGAAGTGGTTAACACTAATTTTCTTGGAATCCAATTTTGACTGACAAGGGGACGCTCTTTTGGAAGGTGTTTCAACACTCCGAAGGGTATAAATAGCGGGACTTTTCAATTAGAGTTGGATCTTCTGGTGAACGTCTTCAATCGCTGTCTAGAGCTTGGACACTTCCAAGCTACCTGGAAACGGTCCAAGGTGGTACCGATACCGAAGCCGGGAAAGGATCCTACCAACCCGTCAAGCTACCGTCCGATCAGTTTGCTTTCCTCGCTTAGCAAGTTGTTCGAAAAACTCATTTACGCCAGACTCCTCGAGCACACTGAGGCGAACGACATCCTACTGGACGAGCAATTTGGACTCCGACGAGGTCACTCGACGGTGGACCAACACTCAAGCGGGTCTCAAACCTCATCAATCAGGCCAAGTCGGTCCTGAAGACAACGGTCATGGCGATACTGGACATCGAAAAGGCATTCGATAACGTGTGGCACGATGGCTTGGTGCACAAGCTTCTGCAATTTCGTTTCCCCAGCTACCTGGTGAAGATCATCTCAGACTACCTCGACGGCAGGACGTCTCAAGTATGCGTAGGCAGTGCTCTCTCGGAACCGTATGATGTACCCGCTGGTGTCCCTCAAGGAAGCATCCTGGGACCCATATTGTACAATCTGTACACATCGGACATAACGACACTGCCGCAAGGTGGAACACTGTCGCTGTTTGCTGACGATTCGGCAATCAGCTACGAGGGACGAGTAATGCGCACCCTCGTATCGAAGCTCCATAACGGATTGAATGCCTACTCCATATATCTCACCGACTGGAAAATATGTGTGAAGGCGGCCAAAACGCAAACCATTGTGTTTCCGCATAGCAACACCGACCGGCTCAAACCGTCATCAAAGATAAAGGTTCTGAACGCTGAAACTGAGTGGTCACCCGAGGTACGCTACCTTGGCCTGATTCTCGACAGTAAGCTCCTCTTCCGGTCGCTCGTGGAAGACCGAGTCAAAAAAGGCACCATCATGCTGAAACGTCTGTATCCGATCATCAACCGTCGCTCGAAAGCATCCACCGTCAACAAGCTGGCTGTCTACAGGCAGATTGTTGCGCCTATGCTGGAGTATGGGTCTCCGGTTTGGAAGGGTTGTGCTAAAACACATCGGAAGAAGCTCCAAGTCCTTCAGAACAAGTTCCTGAAGATGATTCTGAATCTGCCTCCGCGCACACGGATAGCCGACGTTCATTGGCTGGCAAATCTCGATCGAATCGACCAGATAATGACTGCGCTCGCCAGTAGGCACCAAACTAGGACTCTAAATTCAGAGTACGAAAAAATTAGAAATCTTTACCCATAATTTTGTAAATAGTTGGTTTAGTTAGGATTTAATGTAGTTAGATAGAAAATTTAAAATTAAAAAATTAAAAATTTAAAATAGAACAAATGTTCACACTGTAAAATAATAAATACCAATTAGCAAAAATTAGCCAATGGCTTTCAGTAATTTAAGTAAAGAATGAATAACAAATGTTGATCACTTACATTGTAAAACTATGGTAAAACGAAACAACTGATTAATTTAATAAATTCAAAAAAAAAAATAGAGTTGGATCATTCTCTGCTTGATAGTCAAGCAGTACAGTTCGGTCTTTGCTCGCTCTGTCGAGTTGTTCGATAAACCTATAGTTTGTTACAAACGTTCGCAGATATACTGCACGTCGCGTCGTCAGTAGTGTCATGATGGGAAGAAAGCGCTCCCGGAGCAGACTTCGTGACCAAGTTGAGAAGAAGAACAGTGGTGAGGGTAGCTCGGCACCTACTTCAAATAAGTACGCTACTCTTCCCACCGATGTTGGGAATACCAACCCAGTCCCGGTGAAGCGGACGAAAAAGAGGAAGAAGAATCAAGGAAGGTCCGATGGTACGAGCGGACGTGACGATGTTACCGCGACGAACACCAGCGACATCGGTGATTTCGGACGACGCCATCGAAACCGAGAATTCTGCCAGCCCGAGTGCGGCGAAAATCAAACTTCCTCCACTGGTGGTGAAGGTAGTGCCACTTCAGACGCTCATTGCCGATTTCCCATCGCAGCTGAGTACAAAATCAGCAGGATCGGCACTAAGGTGATGCTCCGGACGAAAGCGGAATACGAAATCGCCGTCAAATTCCTGAAGGATTCCAATGCAGAATACTACACGCATGACATCCCCGGTGAAAAGCCCTTCAAGTTAGTCATCAGGGGTCTACCGAATGTTGATCCCAAGGCGATTGAAAAAGAACTCAAGGACCGGTACAAACTGGCCCCAGTCGCTGTCTTTCGGATGACGAGGAGAGACGAAAACGTGAAGACGTACCCGGATTGTCTTTTCCTGGTGCACTTCCAGAAGGGAACGGTGACGTTGAATGCGCTGCAGACTATCCGCTCAATCTACTCCATAATCGTACGGTGGGAGCCATACCATCGCGATGTGATCCAGTGCCAACGATGTCTGAACTTTGGACACGGCACTCGCAACTGCAACATTAAACCACGCTGTAGCAACTGCGCTCAAGAACACGCCCCTTCCAGCTGCCCTGCGGATGGAGCCGTGGCGTTAAAATGCGCCAACTGTGGTGGTGCTCATCAAGGTTCCGACAGACAGTGCTCCAAACGCGAGGACTTCAAACGCATCCGAAAACAGGCAGCAACTAACAACCAACCAGCACCCAAGAAGGACAAAGTCCCGGCATTTCGGACGGAGGATTTCCCGCCTCTTCGTGCTCCTCAGCAAAGGCAAGTGAATTCGCGGGTGCATCCCGCTCAAGCAACTTCCGGTGATTCTGCTGGCCAAAACTCTCCACCCCTCCCTGGATTCTGGAGACAACCAACAGCGCAAAACAACAATCCCGATCTGTTCTCAGCAGATGAACTGATGGAAATTTTCGTCAACATGTCCGGTGATCTTCGTAAGGCCGCAATAAGCCCGAACAGATCCAAGTGCTCGGTAAGTTCATCATCCAGTATGGCGTCTAAACCGCTAACTATCGTCACCTGGAATGCTTGCTCTGTAAGAGCAAAAGAGATTGAGCTTGCCGACTTCCTTCGCAAGCACAGCATCGACGTGGGCCTTCTAACCAAGACCCATCTAAAGTCCGGTGACAGCTTCTGGTGGCCTGACCACAACATTATTCGGCTTGATTGCACCAGCTTCAGGGGGGGTGGTGTTGCGGTTGTCGTCAAGAAAGGAATAAAATACCACACTCTGTCCCATATCCGCACCTCTACCATCGAGGCCTTTGGTGTGGAGGTGGAGTCGTCGACTGGATACGACAAGTTCATCGCCGTCTACTGCCCTCGACAGTGTGCCGCCAGCAGTGGACTAGCGGCTAAATTCAAAAGGACCTTTTTTTCCTTTGGTTTGTTTTTTCCGTCTATCTTGTTTTCCGTGCTGAGCACCAATGATACCGATGTGCCACGAAGGCAGCTTCCACACCTGGACCCTACCTATCGACCCATCAACTCATGAACCGGGGACCAACGGCTTTACTTCCCATCCGAAGGAAGGCGTGATCAGAGATGTTATGCCTCAGAACATCCCGGCGGCGCCGACTGGGATTGAACCCAGGCCTGCTGGGGTGAGAGGTAATCACGCTTACCACTACACCACCGGCGCCGTTGTAAATTCAAAAGGACCTGTCCACCGTCACCCGTACCGATTCCCGCTTCGTAGTTGGAGGATATCTAAATGCTCGCCATGAGGCCTGGCGGAGCTACAGGCAGAACCAGAACGGTCGTCTGCTGTTCGACCACTCGCAGTATGGGCTGTATTCCGTTTGGTATTCAAATGAGCCAACATTCATCTCACCGGCGGGCAGCCCATCCTGACAAATACCGGCTTGTCCAAGCCGGTAGCCTTGAACGAACTCAGCTCCGACCACCAACCGGTGGTGTCTGAACTGGGCTGCAACGTGGCTCCTGCTTCAAGCCTGCGCAAGAACTACCATCGCGTAAACTGGGCCCAGTTTGGACGCGTGGTAGACAGGCACATCATCGACAACCCGCCGCTTGACACCGTGGAGGATATCGACCGAGCGTTGGAGGGACCAACTCTTGATTCGCCTGAGAAATGTTCGTAGACGCCAGTTTCAGAAGACTGGAGATCTGGACAAAACACGTGAAATGGCCGATCTGAACAGGCAGATTGCTTCCAGAATGGACTCACTCCGAAATGAAAGTTTCGGGCGTGTTGTCCAGAATCTGGACGACCGCTCCAGACCATTCTGGAAGGTAGCCAAGGTCCTGAAAACTCATCCCAAACCCGTTCCACCTCTCAGAGCCGAAAATGATGGCGATCGGCTTTTAATCACCCCACATGAGAAAGCAAATGCGATCGGCAAGTATGTTGCTTCATCGCATATGTTTGGCTCCACTATCCAAAGTCCGCTCGATGATCAGGTTGCGCAATGCGTTCAAAACCTAGATGCCTCCCCTTGTGCCGTGCCTCCGGCGGATATGATTACAGTACAACAGATTTGCTCAACGCTGAAATGCACCAAGAACATGAAGGCTCCCGGGTTCGACGGCATATTCAACTTGATCTTGAAGAGACTCAGCATGAAAGTGCAGTCTCTTCTAACCGCTATCTTCAACAGATGCTTGGAACTGCACTACTTTCCAAGCATCTGGAAGGTAGCAAAAATCATACTAATCTCAAACCCGGTAAGGCTCCAACATTGCCTTCAAGCTACAGACCAATCAGCCTCCTTTCAGCGCTGAGCAAATCTTTCGAGAAACTCATTCTCAATCGTTTGCTCAAGTTTGTCGAGGAAAATAACATTCTCCTTCCGGAATAGTTTGGATTCAGAAAGGGGCTAGTACGGGTGACGGATAACATCCGAAGTAACAAAGCTGTATCCAAGTCCACAGCCATGGCCTTGTTAGACGTTGAAAAGGCGTTTGACAATGTTTGGCATGACGGACTTGTGTACAAGCTTTGTAAATTCAACTTCCCATTACATCTGGTTAAAATCACCCGTAACAACATCAAGCAAAGGTCGTCTAAGGTATCGTTGAATGGTTGTCTTTCAGACACGTTTTCCATCCCAGCAGGAGTCCCGCAAGGCAGTCTGCTGGGCCCCTTGTTTTACCGCATTTACGCTTCCGACATTCCTCCCCTCGGAGACGGTTGCGTGTTTTTCCTGTTCGCAGATGATACCACAATAGGCGTCAAAGGAAGAATGCCTCGCGAAATAACAAACAAACTTCAACGATGCCTTAACGCCTTTGCTGATTATGCCACCACGTGGAAAATTAAAATCAATGCCTCCAAAACACAAGCGATCATGTTCCTCCATCGGCAATCGCCCAAACTGAAACCGGCTCCATCTTGTACTGTAATCAAGGATGGCACAAGGGTTGAGTGGTCTGCCGAAGTAACCTATCTCGGGATGTTGTTTGATGAAAAGCTCCTATTCCGCTCGCATGTGGAGAAAACCGTAATCAAGTGTTCTACCTTGGTTAGGTGTCTGTATCCGCTGATTTGCCGCAGATCCCGCCTCTCAAGGGTGAACAAACTGGCCGTCTACAAACAAATCATAGCACCTGCGATCCTCTACGCAGCTCCGGTGTGGGAATCATGTGCAAAGACTCACAGGAACAAAATCTAGGTCGCTCAGAATAGAGTGCTGAGGATGGTTCTTGATCGTCTTTTCGACACTAGAATAACAAATTTACACTAAGAGGCAGGCAGTGCCAAAATAGATTCCAGAATTAACGAAATGAAGACTGAATTCGCACAAAAATATAATTTATCAGAACATGCTTTGATAAGCAATTTGTATAAAGTAGATTAGGTGTATATAGTAGTTGTAGGTAAGTTGTAGTTGTAAATAGTAGTTATAAGTAGTCTCCATTTTCAAGTTTAAAACAAACCAATCCCACCAAGGTGGTCATTCTCTTAAACAGGCCTGATAGGACTAGGAACTGTAATTAATAATTTATTGAAATTTCAAAAGAACTAAAGTTGAAAAGACGCATCTGTGTCACTTGATAAGTATACATGTAAACCAGACAAATACAAGAAATGAAGATCATTTAAAGTAAAAAAAAAGCCGAAGAACTCATTGGAAAACTTCCACGGTAGTCAAGCTTGCCTGTAAGAAAAGTTCGGAAGACCCCGTCATATTCCTCGATCGCAGGGCAAAAACGACCCTTATGGCAGCTTCAGGTAGCAAGTGTGACTGGGTCGTGAGGACTAAGGGCTTGCTTAATGTTAAAGGCAATTTGTTGTGAGATAATTTCAGTAGTGCTTCTTGTTAGAAGGAGTGCAAGAGATTTAAGAAGAGTAGACGCTACTGCTCCGGGTGGAGACCTGTCCGTGGCAATCCTGATGGTTTTCTCGGAGGTACATATTTTCAGGTCAGGATTTTTCAACAAGTGAAGTCTTGACCTCAAGTAATTTCTAATACCGACCTTGAATGTGACATAGCTCAATGTGACAGGATCTGGGAGACAGAATCACAAGTGAACGATGTGGCTCTTACAATTTCTTTTGACCGGGTTGACAACGCTGCATTCTGGTGGCTAGACCTGAAAAACTTGTACCTCGGAAAATCGGATCAGATCAATCACAAAAACTTCAGACGTTCCTTCAGTCAACAACTTGAAAATCGTGAACCAAATTGGCTGCCAAAAAAAAACATACTAAGCTCGGCTGAGCCCACACATTGACATTATCACTATCAAAAGGAAACAAAAAAATCACTCCAGTCCCAAAACAAATTAACGAACGAATCCAAGGAAAAAAACCATCCCCATCCAGTCTTTTGCTAATTGAGGAAAAAAGAGTTAACAGGCAGTAGCAAACCAACAGTCAGTCAGTGGCAACAGTCAAAGCAGAAATCGTTTCAATTATGTTTATGCAAAATCAGAATCTTCCTTCTTTCATCGCTGCATATCACATCCTTCGCACCGGGTTCGGTGAGTCCTGCAGCGAGACATGATGATACAATCTCATTCTTTTCCCGTTCGTTTGGCGCGCATTTGCCGCACGGAGCGAGCATAGAGTTCCTATAGTTGAGCTTAGCCTAGCGCGAGCTTCATTTGTCAGTGGCTCGTATCGCTTGCTTTATTCCCCCAACGACGACGACGACGACGACGACGACGACGGGGGTGCAGCCAAAATGTGTTAGCTCGCTAAACGAGCGAGATATTTCAAAGTCAAATTGGATAACATAGAAATGCAAATGATGGTGCGTTTTTTCGTCGTCGTCGTTGTTGCTGTTGAGTGCTTTGTTTCTAGGATTTCGCGTTGTTATTTTTTATTTCGGTCGGTGATACAGCCGGATCCGGAGATACATAAAGGGTTATGTGTGTGATGGGAGGATTACGAAGGGTTGTTCCGTTGCTGGTTGCATGTATACAAACAGTGCCGGGTGAAACGGAAGCGTGGCTATGGTTACGGAGTAAAGCTCCTTTCTGGAATGTATTTTGTACGAATCTCAGCGGGATCAAGGGTTAAGGCACGGGCCGGTTGGATGATGTTTTTTCATCAGTTGGATCCGGTTCGTTAGCGCCAGTGTTTTGCAAGTTTGCAGTTTTCCAAACAGTGCTGCTAAAACTGAAGGAAATATATTGCAGGGCTATCTACTTTCAGATTAAACTCATCCAATTTGGGAATTATAAATTGAATTGCATTACGTTGATGAAGTAAGGGGTTTTATGTTTCATTTTCGTTTCCATGTATCTGTGCAGATTTCCAAATCTGATATTCTGATCGAAAAATAAACAACAAAGTTTAACTTTTTCAAATCCCGACTACCGACTCAGACGTTCATTCCTATTACGACCCAAAGTGGAAACTGCATTTTCTGATTCACCTGCTCCCCTGGGAGGTATGAATCGATTTCAAGTCAAGCAGACTTAATTATTCAAACAGCAGGAAAGATCATCATCGGATTCAAATCGGCACAGCTTCCTTGCTCAATCAGAACTGGTGCACCAACAGATTTCAAACGGTTTTTAATTATGCTGCCATACAGACGAGTTATATGCATCCTTGCCATTCGGTTTTCCGAATGGATCAGCGAGGATTTGCAATTGGCACAATTTTTACCTCCCAGGTTCATGGATTGAGGGAACATTTTCTCACCACATCCACAGCTCGATACCATTCACAACACCATACACTAAGCTGTTGTTGCAGAGTTGCGATTTATCACAAACACGATCGTCAAACAGCTGACGGTAGTAACGCTTGGTACATTCCTATCAATGTGCTTGTCCAAGCACTCTCCATGACCATCCATCAAGTTGAGGTCAAAAGTAAAAATCTACTGGTGAATGTCGTCTTGGGTGGTGATCCATCACCGATCTGATCATTCCCGACAATCACGACACTCACCTGTGCTTGTTTTGAAGCAGTTGCTGCTTTGATTGCTTATGTGAGTGTGTTGGTGAGTAAGCCCAACAGCTGTCGTTTAATTTTGCCAGCTTTGTTTGTAACTCACACAGTCGCGCGTGCCGAGACGCTTGTGCTTTACATCATCAGCAGCGGGTGATACGTTTTGCCTGTGAGCAGCGACCATTACTGGTGATTGTTGTTTGCCATGACTCTACCTCTCACTGCGTGGCAAAACGTTCTGTCAACGATAGTCAGTTGGTGCGTTGACGAGTGTCGAGTGAGCGTCATGATATTTTGCATCACTGGTTGGTTGGACCGAGTCAATTTCTCCTTCAAACTGTTGATCACTGACTTACATATTTCAGTGTGTGGATGCAAACATAAATACTCAGTAAAATCGATCCGTCATTTTACGGTCGTTCCACTGCATCCAATGACTTTTTTCAAAACAATTAATTCTATAGTCGGTGGAAATCAACGAATAACCTTTTGACTTCCCCGTAATTGATAGCTGGATTTGGTACTTGGAATTAAGAAGCTATTCAGTTTACCGACGTCCGAAGTAGCCTATTTTCCGAGAGGAGTTGCAATGCCATGGCAGGCACATTACTGAGAAGAGTGATGTATTCCGAGGATAAAAAGAAGTCAAACTTGTAGTTTTGATGAAGTGGAAGTCGCTATGAAAATGACGCATCACTTTTCATGATACTCCAATGCGCATGAAAGAATTACTATTGCTTTTTTATATAGCAATGCTCAGGGAATCGATTGGTCTCAAAAACAAGGTTCAAGAACAAGAAAGTCTGGTTTACTCCAACTTACCTAAAAATTTACTGTTTGCTAATAATTTAAATATTTCCTTGAAACGCAAACGGTTATGACGAATAAAAAACTCTACTCCTCAATGAAAAATATTCAAATAATCGATTTCAGTAGCCCGCAAATAAGGCATACAATGGGAAATGCCCATTGCTTCCGGATATCTAATGGATACATCTCAGCTAAACAGCGAAAAAATAAACAAATTATAAAGCTAACCCTTCAGAATTCCATGAAACTTTGCATCAGGTCACTGAGCCAAGTTTGAGCTGGAGTTCGACCGTTTTGACAGTCGCCTAATTTTTAAAAATGGCGTTTTTGATATTTTACAATAAATCATAGCACGAAAACGGCTCATCTAATCGAAATGACATCTGGAACAAAGTTGTAGAAAACTGGGTTTCCCAACAAACAATTCAAAGTCACAAATAAGCATATACATTGAATAAATGCTGTATAACAGTATACAATGCTGAATAAAACAGGATGTCGAATTAAGTGCTGAAAAAAGCTCATTGAGATCGATAGATGCGCCTTTATTCCGCCGTTTGCTCTGATATGATTAATTTCCTTATTAAAAGCTTTATAAACGTTGACTATCTTCCTGATTCAGAACCAGAAGTTTGATCTAATAACAAACTTAATAAGTGTAATTTGCACATACATTGTCGCTTTAATTTGACTGTTTTCAATTGTTTTAATAAAAGGCTTTATTAGACGTCTTATAATCGTTTTCTAGCTGCATTATTAGATTTCATTGCATTGCTTACCAATATTGCTGTATAAAGGTGAATACAGTCAGAAAAATAGCATTTATACCACTATGCGTCCACGTTTTAATTGCATGCTTTGTGAATGCTTTATAAACGGCGTATTAGATTAATTATTCCATAACACTGTCCAACCAACAATTCAGAGTCACAAATAAGCATATAGATTGAATAAATGCTTTATAACAGTGTACAATGCTGAATAAAACGGGTTGTCAAATTATGTGCTCAAAAAACTATACCGCTGATTTCTCTGATTTGATTAATATACTTATTAAAAGCAATACAAACGATGACTGTTTTCTTACTTCAACACCAGAAGTTTGATCTAATAACACACTGAATATGTGTAATTGCACATACATTGACGCTTTAATTCGACTGTTTTAAATTGATTTAATAAAATGCGTTATTATACGTCTAATAATTGTTTTCTAGCTCCATTATTAGATTCCATTGCATTGTTTACCAATATTGCCGAATAAAGGGTGTCCACGATGAAATTGCCACACACAAAATTGATTCGCAAAATTCGAGTTTTCATCCGATTGCCATCAAATTTTCAGGGATTGAGAAATAACTATTAAACTTCATTTTACCATTTTACTCGTATTTTATTTACAGTCCATACGCAAATACCCGCACCTTGGCCTTAACCCCGGCCATAAGATTCTGCACAACCTGTGAATCAACCGTTTTTTGCATGTAAACCCATACTTTCTTCAGTTCCTCGACTGTCTTCACTACCTTAGGTCGTTTAAGAAGGTGCTGCTTCATAATCGCCCAGTACTTCTCGATGGGGCGGAGCTCCGGAGTGTTGGGAGGGTTGAACATTTTCGGCACGAAATTGACCTTATTGTCCGCATACCACTTCAGCACGTCCTTGGAGTAGTGGCATGAGGCCAAATCCGGCCAGAAGATTGTTGGGACGTTGTGGGCCTTCAGGAGAGGAAGCAGCCGCTTCTGGAGGCACTCTTTTATGTACACCTGTCCGTTCATCGTGTCCTGGGTCACGAAAGGTGCACTCCGCTTCCCGCACGTGCAGAAGGCTTGCCAAACCAGGAATTTCTTCGCCAATTTGGACATCTTCTGAGTGCGGACATGCTCCGGAACGCTGAACTTATCCTTGGCCGTGAAAAACAGGTTGCCGGGGATCTGTTTGAAGTCGGCCTTCACATATGTTTCGTCGTCCATGATGCAGCATTCAACTTTCGTCAGCATGTTGAGGTACAACTTCCTGGCACGGGTTTTGGCGGACTTGTTCTGCTTCTCGTCGCGATTAGGGGCCTTTTGTACCTTGAACGTTCGAAGCCCAGCCTTAGTTTTGGCCTTCTGGACAAAACTTCGGCTTAGGTGCAGCTTCTTAGCCACATCCCTAACGGAGGCGTTCGGATTTCGGTTGAAGGCCCCAACTACGCGGTTGTGATTTTTGGTGTTGTACGGAATACTTTTTCCTTCACTTCTGGGCTTCCGATCGGTGGTCAACCGTTCCTCGAACCGCTTAATCACTCGCGACACCGTGGAATTCGCGATTCCCAACGTTTTAGCGATGGAACGATGCGAGAGATCCTTGTTCTCGTGATGAATGCGCAAGATTTTATCACGCACGAGCTGTTCTTTCGACTCCATTTCCGCGAGTTTTGATCACAGGACTTTAAAACTTGCAGGATGTAAATAATGCACTATGAACTAAATCCACCCAAATTTTCATTAAATTCTACCCAACGGTTAAAAAGTTAGAGCAATTTCATAGTGTGGCAATTTCATCGTGGACACCCTTTAAAGGTGAATACAGTCAGCATAATAGCTCTTATACCACTATGCGTCCATGTTTTAATTTCATGCTTTGTAAATGCTTTATAAACGGCGTACCACAACACTGCTTCAGGCTAACAACAAATCGAAATTGGTAGCATAGTGGTTACCGTTTCCGTTTTCCAAGTAGAAGGTCGCAAGTTTAATCCCAACATCAACCCTTTTTTTATTTTTTTTCTACGCCAAATTAATATAAATCGTAATCATA
This sequence comes from Ochlerotatus camptorhynchus, assembly GCF_037179485.1. Lineage (NCBI taxonomy): Eukaryota > Metazoa > Arthropoda > Insecta > Diptera > Culicidae > Ochlerotatus > Ochlerotatus camptorhynchus. The sequence continues at coordinate 1,402,116 of NW_027040796.1, read as the reverse complement.
GATCGTATCACTCACGACAACCAATTCATAGCTCTATCGAAAAGAATAGCATCCTTTCCATCGAAATTAGAAAGATGGAGAGGTAACGTTGGCCTCATGTTAAACAACTATGAATGAATTAATCATTCTCACATCTCCTTGAATTAGCTAGAGTTATGACTGGGAGTGCTTATAGGTTTTCAGATTCAATTTATTGATTATTTAGCTGCCTATATGATGTAATCTAGGATAGCTCAGATGGCAAGGCAAGCGACTGGTGATCGGAAGGTCATGGTTCGAATCCCATCTAACGACATGTGTGTGTATGTATGTATGTATGAAGTGCTCTGTGCCGTTCTTATTTTCGGATTAATTATCCCGTAGTTGAATAATCGTTTAATAAACGTATAATAGTGGTTAATTAAACATTATTTCACTTGAGAATCAAGCGTCTATAATAGAATACACCTTTATACCATCGCTGTTTAAGGAAGTAAATTATGTCTAATAAACGCTGAATAATCAAAAATTTGATCCAGTAAAGCTCTGTTACAACTCTTGTAAGTCGAAAAAAACTTCTCGACATACCTTATTCAACACCAAATATTTCGATGTTGTGGTTGAATAAATTCTCCAGATTTGTGTGAACAAAGCCTGAACAGAAGTAATTATTAAAAATAGTACAAGTCTTATTAAGCATGCAGCTGAATAAAATCGTCAACAGGTCGTTTCTTCAGTAGGCAATTGTTTGTTGGGTTCTTTTTCCAAATAAGGTTAACTACCCCATTTTCGGCCTATTAAGCACAACCCGCAGTTAATCTTTCTTATAATCAAGCGTAGATTAGGACCAAACGGAATGTTATTACTACAGATGGCTTCCAAATTTATTTACCTTTCCATGTACATTTAATTCTAATAAAGGGTCGCAAAATATTCGTTTATTGTTGAAAATGCAAAACTGCTTCTGGTGGCTAAACTTGGCCTACTGGTTTTCTTGGGCCTATTAGTATTGAAACGCCATTGGAATTCTCTTTGGCCTATCGAAAGGAAAGAAAAGTGAATTCACGTGTGCCTTTGTACACTTCTTTTCGAGATCTTATTTTGCGTTCTTCACACTTCGTCTTGCAGCTATTGAATAGAAGCATCGTACCAAACGTTTGTTTGACACGTTTACGCCGAAATAATAGATATATTTGATTTTTTGTGCTCGATAGGCCGGGAATGGGCGATTAGGCCGAAGTACCCAAGTAACCGGTAAGCATTTGAACGTAGTCCTAATTCTGCTCTATATCCGCATATGAAGCTGTGATTTGATGCTAATTATGCAGTATCTGCTAATATAGGGCTGCTATAATGCTAAAAAGGTGAAATAGTGGGTCTTTATAGTGCTACCATGATAGCCCACCCAACAAACAATTCAAAGTCACAAATAAGCATACACATTGAATAAATGCTGTATAACAGTATACAATGCTGAATAAAACAGGATGTCGAATTAAGTGCTGAAAAAAGCTCATTGAGATCGATAGATGCGCCTTTATTCCGCCGTTTACTCTGATATGATTAATTTACTTATTAAAAGCTTTATAAACGTTGACTGTCTTCCTTATTCAGAACCAGAAAGTTGATCTAATAGCAAACTGAATAAGTGTAATTTGCACATACATTGTCGTTTTTATTCGACTGTTTTCAATTGATTGAATAAAATGCTTTTTTAAACGTTTTATAAATGTTTTCTAGCTCCATTATTAGATTTCTTTGCATTGTTTTACAATATTGCTGTATAAAGGTGAATACACTCAGCAAAATAGCTCTTGTACCACCCAACAAACAATTCAATGTCACAAATAAGCATATAGATTGAATAAATGCTGTATAACAGTGTACAATGCTGAATAAAAAGAGTTTTCGAATTATGTGCTGAAAAAGCTTATTGTTCCACTCTGATCTGATTAATTTACTTATTAAAAGCTGTAAAAGTGTTAAATGTCTTCCCAATTCAACGCCAGAAGTTCGATCTAATAACAAACTGAATAAGTGTAATTTGTACATACATTGACACTTTAATTCGACTGTTTTCAATTGATTTAATAACATGCTTTATTAGACGTCTAATAAATGTTCTCCAGCTCCTTTATTAGATTTAATTGCATTACTTTACAATATTGCTGAATAAAGGTGAATACAGTCAGCATAATAGCTCTTAAACAACTATGCGTCCATGTTGTAATCACATGATTTGTAAATGCTTTATAAACGACGTATTAGATTCATTATTCGACAACACTGATTCGAACTCGAACCGGGACCTTCGAGTGAACATAAATCATGTGCCTGTATTCACTTATTCACTTATTCAGTTATTCACTTCAGGATTTCCTGGGCTTTAATCTTATCTACAATACAAAAGCTGTAGAATTCTAAAAAAAATACTTATATGCTCACTTCCCTACAGCAAACACTTTGTATTATTTTAAACTTCGTACATTACGTAGCTCGAGAGTTACGAGCCTGAGAAAATACGAAGTGGTAAAAGAAATCGCGTTTGAAGAGACATCCGACAGCCATTTACTCAATCATCTTTGTCAAACTTTTATGTTGGTGTTTGTGAAAATGTTTGGGTCATTCAACTCACTACAACACACTAATACTGACCACGTGGTTTTCCTGTCAACATATTAACAAGCATTGCTAATGCTAAGCGCATTTAGCATTAGCAGTGCTGAATAAAGATTTTTAGATTTTTCCCTATACCCACAAGAAATAAATCACAAATTTAGTGCATTTTAAAGATTTTGAAGCTTGGGCATCAGCTCTGGTTCCAAAATGGCAGCAGATAAAGGGTGATACGGTCAAAATTTGGTCAATATCAACTTGACGTATTTCTTTTAATTTTGCATTTAAAAAACCTGAACACCCCTCATTTTGAAGGTGTGTGTGTGTAGAATGTTGCTCCTATTTTGATTTTGGAATTCACTCTTCAGTTGTCAAAATGCCGTCCAAGCAAGAAGAGCAGCGTATCAAAATTTTGCTCACGCATCGCGAAAATCCGAGCTACTCGCACGCAAAGTTGGCAAAATCGCTAAAAGTTGCCAAATCAACCGTTACAAATGTAATTAAAGTGTTTGGGGAACGTTTGTCGACAGCCAGGAAGTCTGGATCGTGGGGAAATCGAAAACCGGAAGCCGCTGAGACGACAAAGAGAGTTGCCGAAACCCTAACCTCTCTCTCCGAGATGCCGCAAATAAGCTGGGTGTATCGTCTACAACCGTGCATCGAGCCAAAAAACGAGCCGGACTATCGACTTACAAGAAGGTAGTGACTCCAAATCGCGATGATAAACAAAATACGACGGCCAAAGCGCGATCCCGGAGGCTGTACACGACGATGCTGACGAAGTTTGACTGCGTGGTAATGGACGACGAAACCTACGTCAAAGCCGACTACAAGCAGCTTCCGGGACAGGAGTTTTATACGGCAAAAGGAAGGGGAAAGGTAGCAGATGTTTTCAAGCACATGAAACTGTCAAAGTTCGCAAAGAAATATCTGGTTTGGCAAGCCATCTGTACCTGTGGCTTGAAAAGCAGCATTTTCATAGCTTCCGGGACTGTCAACCAAGAAATTTACGTGAAAGAGTGTTTGAATAAACGTCTGCTGCCTTTCCTGAAGAAACACGGTTGTTCCGTACTGTTTTGGCCGGATTTGGCATCTTGCCATTACGGTAAAAAGGCCATGGAGTGGTACGCCGCCAACAACGTGCAGGTGGTTCCCAAGGACAAGAACCCTCCCAACACGCCAGAGCTCCGCCCAATTGAGAAATACTGGGCTATTGTCAAGCGGAACCTAAAGAAGACCAAAAAAACTGCTAAGGGCGAGCAGCAGTTCAAGGCAAACTGGCTTTCTGCGGCGAAGAAGGTGGACAAGGTGGCTGTACAAAATCTGATGGCAGGGGTCAAGCGTAAGGCCCGGCAATTCGGATTTGGAAAAGCGGAAGCCTAACTGAATATTTTTCCTGAATTTTATACTAATTGAACTTGAAAAAGAAATTTAATTTGATTTTTTGAATAAACGATTTCACCGATTTACACGCGTTTTCCCTTGACCAAATTTTGACCGTATCACCCTTTATCGAATTTTGAAACCTATACGTTGTCTTCGTTCTGAAAATACCCATATTGTTGGGTATTTGATAGTTTTCTTTTAAACAGATAGCCGCCATCTTGGATTTCAAATGGCGTCCATCATCGATTTTCAACCTCTACACTGCCTATAATTGCATATCAGTCCCATATGGATTTTCGTCAATTTTGAGATAACAATGCTATCCACTATCAATTGGCATCTACTTTCATATTACGTGATAAAACTACGAACTTTGATCATGAAAAATGTGAAAACAACATCAAGTCAGTTTGTTCCATCAAGCAAAATAATCGCATATCAGTTCCATCCTAAAATTCAATCGTCCATAGTTCAAGTTAAAGTTCTGCTTTACGAATAGCCATATTTTTCGCCAATATGGCAAAACATACAAGCTTCATTGCAACTAATTTTATCTTGAATTTATTATCAATAAATTAACTATGATTTTTCAAATATTTACATGGAAATTTCACTTCGTAACTTCGACTGCCATTTTCTCTAAGACCAGTAATCCCGAAGAAACGTGCTCAACTTTTTGGCTCCGCTCTGGTACTCTCTTCGGTCCCAAGCTAATCGATGCACCCCTCAAAACATAGGAAAATCCACGAGCCCCTCATTTTATCTGTCAAACTTTTATAGCGAATCAAAACAAACATACTGTAGTACTAGAATTTCGACTGGAATGGGGTACGTTAATCGATTTGCTTGGTACCAATAAACTAGTCAAGTAGTGAGCCAATTTAAAACAGTTAGTTTCCACCGGTTGCTAGTACCGCGTAGTGTGAGAGTTCTGAACTAGTATTCCACCATCCAAAAGGACTTGGTCACCTGAACAACTTTGATTAAGACAGCAACTTGCTATATGGCCAGGATCACGAGGTATTCTATGTTGGACCCAAATTCCCAAATATTGCTCATCATAAGTAACATGAAAGTGAAGCACCTCTAGCGGCGTAGTTCCCAATTAAATCTATATCGAATGGCACAGACTCGTTGATCCAACCCAGCACAGCAACTGTGTCGAATACATTATAGCTTTATATATTGAAACAAATGAGCCCCTATTGATGAAAATCCTAAACATGTGGGTATCCTGATTGGCAAATCAAATTTGGCTCCCGTGGAGAATAGAAAAACTATGAAAGTGATGATGGTTTCAAAATTTTCCACGGGGAGGTATACGAGTGCAATCTTAAAATGCTTTAATTTTGCAAATGGAGCATTTTATTTAAATCTGGTTGCTGCTACAGTGGTAGAAAAACTGAAATCTATGTATACATCTAAAAATCTGAAAAGAAATTATTTTTTTCTATATTATATGTTTATTGAGTAGCCCTTACGTTTTCTACTAACGTAGCATTAACCAGATATTATTAAAATAATTTGTTCGCAAAGCAAATAGATTTTAAAATTGCACTCGTATACCTCTCCGTGTAAAATTTTGAAACCATCATCACTTTCATAGTTCTTCTATTCTCCACGAGTGCCAACTTTGATTTGCCAATTCGTGGTTTCTTGTTCTCGGCAATAAGGATTCCTATCTGTATTTCCCACTTTTTCTGAGACCGAAAGCCGCCATATTGGATTTAACAATGGCGTTGGACATCCATTTACTGTCTCTAGATGTCATTCCGATTCCAAAAATACCCATATTGAAGAGTATTTGAAAATTTCCCACTTTTTCTGAAATCTGACATCCATATTGCAATGGATGGATTGAAATAGTGATGCTCCTTTTTGAATGATATTTTAAAATTGGTTCGTTCATGAAATAAAAGAGAAAGAGAACCAAGGAGAGAACCCAAACATTCGGACATGAACGAAGAGCTTTGCTTTGGGGTAAAGCTTGAGTCATTTAATATCTGGAAGCACTGTTTATTTTACTGCAGTGCTCCTAGCGGTCGGACCTGGAATGTTTTGACAGCTGTTTGTTTTGAAATGTTTCCTTTTTCAGTGCTGAAAAGTTCGTCACGATTTATTTTATTTAAAAGAAGTTATACTTGATGGTAGCCGCGACTCGAAAATTAACCCACTTGGAAAATCCGACGTGGTCAGGTTCAAAAATCGCGAAGTTGTTGAAATTGCCTAAATCGACCGAGTGCATAGCTAGCTTCGTAGTGAAACTAAGGATCGGAAGCTGCATTTTAAGGTGTTGAGAACGGTTAGGGCAAACCCAGAGCTGTCGGATTATGATATCGCCAAGAAATGCAATGCCAGCCAAAGCACCGTCAGAAGGAACCATCAGCGAGAAGGATTCCGATCTTTTTGGGCCAGTAAGCAAACAAACAGAACATTGTAGCAGAATCTAGTGAAAGCCAAAAGACGTGCCCGGAAGTTGTACAATGAGGTTCTTACAAAGTACGAAGGATGCATCCTCATGGACGACGAAACGTACGTGAAGATGGATTATGGGCAGCTTCCCAGACAAAAGTTCTATAAAGCCACTGGTCGAGGTGATGTCCCTAGCAAGTTCAAATTCATTTTTGCCGAAAATTAGCAAGAAAGTTTATGATCTGACAAGGTATGTATAGCTGCGGACAAAAAAACACAGATTTACGTGACAAACAAGACTATGGATTCCAAAATTTACAAGCAGGAGTGCCTAAAAAAACGTATTTTCCGTACAATAAGGTTCACAATGGACCTGTAAAGTTTTGGCCTGATTTTGCAAGCTGCCACTACAGCGGAGAAGTTCTACAGTGGTATCGAGACAACGGGGTAGATTTCTTCGAAAAGGACATCAACCCACCCAACTGCCGTCAATCCCACCTAATTGAGAAATATTGGGCAATTGTCAAAAAGTAGTTGAAGAAGAGTAGAAAGGTGACTCGAGGTGCGACAGAGAAGGAGAGATGATGGAACGAACCGGTGGCTCAGGTTAGCCAACAGCCAACGGTTCCGAACAGTACTCGCTATCTCTATCTCTGCTCTCAGAACATTCAGATCCCATAGAATCTGAAATCTCATATATTTTTTGAAATCAGGTTGAATTAGAACTCTAGAAGCTCCCAGTACTGTCTGAATACCCTGCACTCATGAAGCATATGGCATTTCAGAAAAGATATTATTTCGGTTTTTATTGGTTTTCGCAACCTCAATACTACCGAAACTGCAATAAATACATAGTTGAAGATGCTAATTTCAAATAACAGACTAAGTGTTCATTTTTATACCATAGATGAGGAGACAATAGTATAGAGTTGATAATTCCGTTAGAGTACGGCAGTGTGAAAATTGTATGTAGAGAGTAGAAAGCGAGCAAGGACAACTTTGCGGAAGGTACGAATCGGGTTGATCATCTCTCTTTACCAAACTCCCCAGTTGGAGATAGGAGGGGGGGGGGGCAAAAAGAGATGATCACCGATTTGCTCATGTACCTACGATGTGTTGAAACAGTTCTATCGATTGTACCGCACTCAAGTTGTTATCTAAAGGCATCTAGTCGTATGTTTTGAAATTGCAGCTATTGTTACCTCTACCGCGCAATAAATAGTTATTATGGGGATTCCGAACTTCATGTAAGTCGTTTATCAGCCTAAAAGGGCAATTATCAAATCAACATTGGTATCAGGCATGGAAAATCATTTGCATTCATTTCGTGCATTCATTTACATTCATTTGCCTCTAACTTTTTTCTTCGACAGCTTTCCACAAAATGATATGCAGAGGCTGTAGGTTTTCTTATTAACTACAACTTTGGTTAACAAGTCAAATCCGTATCTCTTATGCATGACGAAGCAGAGCGAACAGAAGCCACTACTGTTTTTCAGTGAATGTATTTTACATTCATTGAAAACAGTAACAAGCTCTGCCCGCTCTAGTTCGTGATGCATAAGAGATACAGATTTGAATAATGAGCAAAACTTGTAGTTAATAACAAAACCTACAAAAGCTCTATACATCATTTTGCGGAATGCTGTTGATGAAAAAAGTTAGAGGCAAATGAATGTAAATGAATGTATAAAATGAACGCAAATGATTTTCTATGCCTGCTTGGTACTTTTGAAAGCAATTACTTCAATCATCAATTTATCGATACTGATAGCTCGCCCATGTAAACTAACAATTCCATTTGCACCTTAATCAACTTGGTTTTAGTTTGCGAAATTTACGATGGAAGCCACAAAAGTACTTTGTCGATTTGACTATTTGCTCGAGAATCAGCTGGTTTTTTAACTGTCGACAATAGTCATACATATATCTGAGAAATTGAGAGCGTTGTAAAAACGCTTTACATAAGTTATTGACGATTCTTTCGATAGAAACTGATAGAGCAATCAACAGCAAATGTACACAAACAGACACAGTCATAAACGTGTGTGCACATTAGTGATGCCTACAAATAACCAGATACAGAAACAAATGTAAATCCCTAGATTAGCTTATGTAACACAAAAGCCTTAAAGTGAGCTCCCAAAAAGGATTAACACTCATCTGTTATTCTTCACCTGGTTCTTAGCTTCTTGAACCTTTTTAAAAGTTCCAAACTCCACCGAACAAAACTAAGAAGAAGCAAAAAAACATCCTTGTCAGGAAGAAGAAGGACAAGGGATCCATCCTGATCAATAATTCAACAAGTTAGGTACTAAAAGTCCTGGCAATCGGTGTAGGAAATAAGAAATGAGAAAAACTTTACACGCCCCTATTTTCCCGCCGGGATAGGCCGAACAAGGCTGGAGGATCAAAGTTCTCCCGTAATTTTATAATCCTCCTTCTTGTCATCTTTTTTTTGTCGTCCCTATGCTGGAAAGAGGGGTCAATTCAATCGACAATGTACAACGTCCGTTTGGCGAACCTCTCACTTCTTTCTTCTTTTTTTTTCAATTGCCTGAGTTCGAATTTTACGACCGCTGTTCGGTGCTTTGCTTTCGGTTGAAGCAATGTCACCCGAAAAAAATCGATTTTTCAACATTAAAGTGCCAGTGCCAGCTATTAGAAGCGATTAACTTTCCCATGCTGATCGAACTTATCGCCCGCGGAATTTGGACCGACGACGGATGCCATTCATTAAATGCAAAACATATTCCGCGATGTGATTCCATTCCGACCAAAGTCCCCACACATATGCATGCATGTCGAACTGCCAATCTCGAAACACGCATCTCCGACAGCAGAGGATTAGGTAAAAGTGCAACCGTACGTGTTTCGGTACATCTGTCACGGGAACGACCTTTTCGCGCTCGCGCTACCTTCTGCCATGTGCCATATCAGACTGGCTTGCACGGGAACATGTCCTGAAGGGTCTTGATACTGTCGTCACCGAACCGAGCGTGGTCCTTTGTCGTGCCAAAGCTGAGCCCGGTTCGCGCTCGCTCCAGTTGCTGAATTTAGATTGCAGATCATAATTTATGCAATGTGGTGTACTCCCAAGGCGCGCAGATAGGGGTGAACGTTTCGACTTTCGACCGGTTCAACCAATCGGGGGGATGGTTCAAAGCGATTTCCTATTCGGACGAAGTTGCATCAGTGGCAGGGTTTGTGCTCACTGGCCTCCTTAATAAGTTAGAGCATTATTTAAAAAGCAATGCGGTCGAGTGTTGGGCAGCAATCCGTTTAGACGCTTTTATAGTTTGCACTCGGAAATCGTAAAGTGAAGTAAAGTTGGTGTTTTAACTGTCGGTGCTTTTCGTGATTGGTTTCTTTTTCCGGTTGTGAACAGAACAAGAACAAAATAAGGGACAAGAAGCAGTGCAACAGATGGCGGCGGCGGTTAGTCCTGGGTTGGACCCAAGAAGCCTCGCGCCAGATGATGAAACCGTTCCTGGAGGGATGAATAACGGTAAATTCGGTCAGCTGAATATTCTCCTGCTTGAGGCCTTTGACGGACAGAAACTCAACCCATTCGTGGTCGGAAAATCATTGGATCAATTAGTCGGTGAAATCGAGGGAGCTAACACCGAAGCAGATGGCAGTAAATTTGTGTTACGAGTACGAAATGTGGATCAAGTGACGAAGTTGCTGAATATGAAGAAACTTGTGGACAATGTGGCAATGTCTGTGATTCTACATCCCACTCTCAACAAACGGCGTTGTGTTGTGTCATGTCGCGAGAAAAAGGTAATAAGCGAAGCGGATGGATGGAAGAAAAGTCAATACCCCCTACAGTGGCCCTTACCATTGAGGGAATAAAGATGCCTGAGTATAGCAAGGTTGGTCCGTTGAGGATCAATACTCGTGTTTATGTTCCTGAACCAACAATTTGCTTTTCGTGCTACCAATTCGGACACACGAAAGTTCGTTGCAAGACTGCAGCTCGATGCAGTTGCGAAATTGTTCCAATGTTCACGATCTACAAGCGGAGTGTGAGGAGAAAGCATACTGCCTGAACTGCAAAGTTGATCACGGACCGTCTAGCAGGAAGTGTCCAGTGTACTTGGCGGAAAAGAAAATTTCAAAACTTCGAGTCACCGAAGGAATCAGTTACGAAGAAGCATGCAAGCAATTCAACGCGGGAGCCGGATCTTACGCCGATGTCAAGGTTCAACAACGATTGAATGTTCATCAAAACAACGTAATTGGAGCAATGCTGAAGGAAAAGGATGACATCATCAAGCAGCTGATAGAAACTATCGCCAAGCTGCAACTCATTCATCGTCGAATAGAAATTTTCTCCAAACTTCAAGTAATTGCCGTAGAAATTGACTTCCCCCTCCAAGTATCGTATGTAAATTTTGTAAACTTCGAACAGATGCATCGAAGAGGAAGTACAACCTCGTTAACAGTATAAGCGACTCAACAAACAGCTTTATCAAGCCCATCAGCGCCATCTACAAACTAAACTCAAAGCAAATCCTAAGAGCTTCTGGAATCATGTGAACGATCAACGGAAGGAATCGGGCTTACCTTCTACAATGTACAATACGGATCAAAAAGAATCAGATACGAAGGGAATCGCTGACCTATTCATGTCAAAATTCAGCGGTGTCTTCGTCAAAGAAAATTTACCTAACGAGCACATCGTAGTGATGCTCCCGTACTTTATGATGTTGGGCCGCATCCACCTATCTCGACTAATGATGTTCGTTGAGCACGCCTTCGTTTGAAAAATTCTTTCAGCACTGGCCCTGACGGAAACCCTTCCGCGGTTATTAAGAACTGTATTGGAGTGTTGGCCGCACCTTTAGCATCCATCATCAACCGCTCTTTGGATTCTGGAATCTTTCCCGACTGCTAGGGGGAAACTTTTGTTTTCCCTGTCTTCAAAAAATGCAATAAGCAGTCGGTGTCCAACTACCGTGGTATCGCTGCTTTATGTGCAGTTTCAAAATTTTTTGAACTATTGGTGCTGGTTTATTTAAAACACACATGCTCTAGTTACATCGCGACTGAACAACACAGATTTATGCCGAAGAGGTCCACCGCTACAAATCTCGTTCAATACACATCATCAATCATGCACGAGATGGAAAGAGGTCATCAAGTGGATGCCATCTACATCGATCTTTCTGCTGCTTTTGATAAAATCAATCACGAGATTGCAGTGGCCAAACTAGAGCGTCTTGGCTTTCACGGTTTCCTTCTTGATTGGCTTCGCTCATACCTCATCGGTCGACATATGTCAGTGAAGATAGGAGATCATATTTCTCAACCGTTCGCTGTTTCTTCTGGTGTACCTCTAGGCAGTCATCTGGGACCGTTCATATTTTTGTTGTATCTGAATGACGTTCACTTTTCGATCCATTGCCTGAAGCTGTCTTATGCTGACGATTTCAAATTATACTTTGTCATCAAAGATCGAAATGATGCATTGTTTCTTCAGCAGCAGCTGGACGTTTTTGCTGTTTGGTGTGACAAGAACACGATGGTATTAAATGCTTCTAAATGTGCCATTATAACGTTTTCCAGGAAAAAAAATCACCTATCTGTTATGCTTACAGCCTGCAGGAGCAAATATTAAGCCGTGAATCTACCATTAAAGACTTAGGCGTTGAACTTGATTCACAACTCACCTTCAAGGACCATGTGGCTTATGTTTCCGCTAAGGCATCTTCTCAACTTGGTTTCATTTTTCGTTTCGCCAAAGACTTTAGGGACATTTTCTGTTTAAAAACACTCTATTGTTCGCTAGTCCGCTTCTCATTAGAGTACTGTTCCGTAGTATGGGATCCTTTTTACAGCAACGGGGTGAATCGTATTGAGATCATTCAGCGAAGATTTGTACGTTTCTCTCTTCGTTGGCTTCCCTGGAGTGATCGTTTCAATCTTTCTAGCTATGAAAGTCGCTATAATTTGATGTCCCCACAATTACTTAGTGTTCGCCGAGACATCTCTAAGGCTACCTTCATCGCTGAACTCCTACGATCGGGCATTAATTGCGGCAATTACAGCAGTTGAATGCCAATATCAGACGCCTAAATTGACGTTCTTATTATTTTTCAACATCCCGGCTTCTCGCACAAACTACGGAAACATGCTGGAAAAGTTCATTGAAGAACATAGCCTTATGCTATTAATCGACGGCAGCCATACCCGTGTAAACCCTGCGAACGGTAATATATCTTTAGATTTGTCATGGAACCTTTATCCCCGGTTTTCTTGGAAAGTTTACGACGACTGTTGCTGTAGCGACCATTTTCCTATAATTATTTCCCTCAGCAGGCCTTCTCCAGTCACTGCTGTTCGGCCCAGACGGAAGAATGAGCTAGCTAACTGGCCCAATTATCAACAAGAAATCAGACGTAACATTTGATAACGGCACAAAAGCATTTGTAAACAAACTTTTTAAGGCCCTTTACATGCGAACCAAAGTACGCCCACGCAAACCAATACCACTTTCGAAAAGGTGAGAGTTGCCCCTATCCGATGATGTAATGGGCCTTAAAAAGTTTGTTCACAAAAGCTTTTGTGCCGTTATCAAATGTTACGCCTGAAATAATCTATCGTTTCTCCGACAATCCTTCAACTTCTCCTGAATCCTTCGCAGCCATTCTTTTCAAAATCGCCCAAAACAATATCCCTAGAACTAGTGGCCAACCAGGGGAAAAATCGGTGCTTTGGTGGAATTCCTAAGTTTGGAATGCGATTAATTTGAGACGTAAAAAACTTCGAGCTCTCCAAAAATTACCAAAAGATGATCGTCAGCAATCGTACAAACTTGTTGAATTCAAGGAAGCACGGAACGCTGCTAGAAATACTATTTGTCAAGAAGAAGAATAGTTGGGACAATTGCATCGCAACTATAAACCCTGAATCCACATCCAAGGAGTTATGGGATAAAGCTAATCGACTTAGTGGTGGACGTGGCAGGACTCCCATAAAAAATCGTGTTGATAATCAAATCACTGATAATCCTTCAACTATCTCTGAACATTTGGCAGATCACTTCTCTTTCGCTTCCTCCTCATCTAGCTACAACCAGCAATTTCTGGCACGGAAAAGAGAATCTGAGGGCTCTCCCCCTAGCTTTGATACAGATTTGGATCTTGGGTTTTATAAGGACTTTAGCTATGCAGAACTTGAATGGGCTCTTCGCAGGGTAAATGGCTTATCAGCCGGTCCGGATGATGTTGGCTATACTCTTCTCAAGAACCTTTTTTTCATTGGAAAGTCAATTTTGCTATCGCTATACAATGTCATATTGGATAATGGCGTGATCCTTGCTGACTGGCAAGAGGGTTTATTGGTACCAATTCCGAAACCAGGTAAGGATAGAAGTGTTGCTGACAGCTATCGACCAATCACTTTGGTAAACTGCATAGTAAAGGTTCTTGAGAAGATGGTTAACCGGCGGCTATTAACTGAGCTTGTGTCACAAGGATTACTCGATAACAGACAATTTGCTTTTCGCCCCGATAAAAGTTCTGATGACTACTTGACTGAGCTGGAAGACCTTATTGAAAAACGCTTAGATCGCAGTATGCATGGTGACTGTGTATCCCTGGATTTATCTAAGACATACGATCGTGCGTGGCATTTCCCCATCTTACAGTCCCTTGAAGAATAGGAAAGCAAAGGTCTTATGGGTCGTTATGTCCAGAGCTTCCTTGAAGATACAAAATTTAGAGTCACGCTTGATAACACTCGATCGCAGGTCAGAATACAAGAGAACGGAGTTCCACATGGCTCCGTAATAGCCACCAGTCTTTTCCTTATTTGCATGCAGTCACTATTTGAAACAATCCCTCCCAATGTATATATCCTTATTTATGCTGATGACATCACATTAATCTCCTTCCATAATTTTAAATCTCCCGTAAAAGAATTCAATCCGCTATAAACATGGTTGCTCGCTGGGCAGATGTAAGAGGTTTTGTTATCTCTCCAGAAAAATCCCAACATCTTCATATTAGTGACAACAGAAAGGGAATAAGTAAACTTCCTGACCTGAAAATTAAACAAACCATTATCCCTTCCAAACCGAATCTTAAAATTCTTGGTGTCTACCTTGACCGCAGTCTAAACTTTAAAGATCATGCTGACGCCGTTCGAAAGGCAACCGTAAATAAAATATGAGTAATTAAATCTATTGGTTCGAGAATGCCCTGTGCTCATATATCTACAATTCTCAGGATAATTGATGCATGGCTATTTTCCAAAATGTTCTATGGAGTCGGTCTCTTTAGTAGAGGTGGGGATGCTGTGATGAAAAAGTTACGTCCGCTGTATAACCAGGCCTTCCGATTTGCTTCAGGCGCTTTTGCAACAAGTCCCACTTCTGCGACCATGGCAGAATGTGGCCAGCTTCCATTCGAATACTATCTGTTAGTTTGTCTTGTTACGAAAGCTGTTCGTTGGTTGAGTCTCACTGACCGCAATTAAGTTCCTTTGGTTATTAGAACGATTGGTCTTTTTGAGTCAACTACAAATTCCAATATTCCATCAATAGCAATTTTACCTAGAACAAAAATCCGCCCCTGGAATCGAACATCTCCCTCAATAGATCTTTCTCTATTTAATATAGTCAAAGCCGATGATCCTTCTTCTAAAATTCAGCAATACTTTATTAAAATTCTCTCAGAAAAATACAATTATCATCATCACATCTACACTGATGGATCGGTGTCAGATGGAAGGGTTGGATATTACATTGCTGCTGTTTCAATTAATTCCAGCGTCACTTCTTCTCTTCCCTCGGTTTGTTCAATCTTCAGTGCTGAAGCCTTTGCTCTAATGAAAGCCTCCAATATGAATTCAAACCCCAACAAGCGTATAGTTATCTTTAGTGATTCCGCTAGTTGCCTCGGTGAAATGAACTTCGATTCAACACGTCATTTTTGATTGATTGAAGCAGAAATTACTGGTTAAAGATGTTGGGTTCCGAGCCACTCTGGAATTCGTTGCAATGAGGAGGCTGACAGGTTGGTTGGAATTGGTCGAGAACTTGGGAGATGTCCATCCCTTCTCATCTGAAGTCTACAGATGGGCCAAGCATAAGATCAGAGATTTGGAGTGGTTAAAAATTAGGTCTTGCACTTTAAGAAGAATTTAAAATTCCACTCTCTGTTGGCCTGATCATAGAAATACCAAAGAACGTTGCATTCTGTCGAGGCTTAGAAT
Source organism: Ochlerotatus camptorhynchus (assembly GCF_037179485.1). Classification (NCBI taxonomy): domain Eukaryota; kingdom Metazoa; phylum Arthropoda; class Insecta; order Diptera; family Culicidae; genus Ochlerotatus; species Ochlerotatus camptorhynchus. The sequence continues at coordinate 1,386,498 of NW_027040796.1, read as the reverse complement.
TGAACACACTCGACTTACCCATAGTTACAGGATAACTAAAGAACAACCCCCATATAAGATACTCAGTCCGTATCTTTTTTTTTTTTTCCTTCGGTTTGTTTTTTCCGTCGATCTTGTTTTCCGTGCTGAGCACCAATGCTACCGACGTGCCAGGAAGGCAGCTCCCACACCTGGCCCTACCTATCGACCCATCAACATGAACCGGGGACCAACGGCTTTACTTCCCATCCGAAGGAAGGCGTGGATCAGAGATGTTATGCCTCAGAACATCCCGGCGGCGCCGACTGGGATTGAACCCAGGCCTGCTGGGGTGAGAGGTAATGACGCTTACCACTTCACCACCGGCACCGTTAGTCCGTATCTTATATTCTTATTGATTGTATAGCATATTGCACAGAACGTTTGACTAATAATTTATATAATTATTCATTGGTGGAGGTTTTGTCATAACCTTGTGAGGAAAATATCTGAGAGACACTGGTCTCTGCGAAGACATATAAATGTAACAATAATTATGTATAAATGAAATGAAAAACAAAAATTACTGAAGGGATGAATGACCTTAAAGGTCAAAATACCGTACATTTTGAGATAACTGGTGACAGTCGGACGGACCTAAGTGGAGCAAGGATCAATCCAAAGCTGTTTGTGACGGCGTCGACTGGACTGGTGCTTACCTACTACAATCACCAGCTGAAACACTGGTTTGAACATTTCGAACAACCTCTTCAAGTTTCGATGGCCAACTAGCCACCAATATCCGGCATGCGGTGTATCTCTCCTGTCAACAACAACGCTAGTAAACATCCAAACCGGCACATGAAGCCGAATTCGTCAAACTCAATTTTAAACAGATTCAAGTTCGTGTTTGCTGAAAAGTTCATAAAGAAGGCCATGATTTGGTAAGCGATTTGCAGTTGTGGCCTGAAAAAAGAACCATTCGTCACATCCTCGACGATGACATCCCATGTTTACTTCAAAGAATGCATGAAAAAGCGTGTATTGCCGTTCATCCGTAAGCATAGGGGCAAAGTCATCTTTTGGCCCGATTTGGCCAGCTGCCACTACTCCAAGGTGGTTCTGGAGTGGTATGCTGCCAACAAGATCGATTTTGTCCCCAAGCTAATGAATCATCCGAGTTGCATGGAATTTCGACCAAGTCCAGTCAAGGACATCAATCTAATGCGGGCGAAATGGAAGAAATGCGTTGATTCCGTGTCCGTTTCCACTGTGTGGGCACTGATGGGCTCCATTAAGAGGAAGGTTCGAGATTTCGTTCGAACTGGAGAAATGTCACCATCTAATGCTGTAACTTTGAAGTTTTAATATAAGTTCTATAAAGCAACCATTAATGGACTTTTTAAAGTGATTGAATCACGAATTACAAGTCTTGTGCGACAACCTTTTAAACAGCCTTTAAAATGCAAAAAGGCTCCTGGAGCCCAAGAGTAGTGTATCAAGAGTTCAAAATAGAGGAGGCTTTTTTATTGATAATGGGTCATTAGGCTCAATTCCGCTAGGCTGAACCCCATTAGACAAGTGGTAAATTGTAGAGCAAATCAATTTCAAATAGCGAAACAAATTAATTTATGACTCAACCCTCAACTTTGAACAATTTTAGATAGAGCTGGAATTAGGGCGTAGCAGCCTTTGTAAACAATGACTTCTCTCGATGATTTCTAGGAATTAAAGGCACGCCTACAAGTCTTCCCCTACTCGATGGTGATGTCAATTTGCCAATGAGAGCCATAGCTTTCAAGAAATCGTTGTTTACAAAACCTGTTTCGCCCTAATTCCAGCTCTATCTAGAATTGTTTGCGAACGAGCGGAAACCAAATCTTCAAGCATGCGCTGGATTAGAAGCTGTCAGGATATTACAGCAGAGACAGACCCAGAGGTTCACGAAGGCGGAGTTTCAACAAAGAAATTAAAGCTGTCAACATAATTTTTGATATATAATTGAGTGCGTGAATTATATCGACGCAAATATTGATCACTTCCACCGATAATAATCGAAATTCATTCTACGCAAATCCAACAACGAAGAAAATTATAATTTATCATTCAATTTTCCTCCAAACGCCATCCATTATAAATGCTCGCTTTATGCTCCCCCCAACACCCAAGTTTTTGCTGTGCCAGCAATTTATTCACCTTTTGGGATGAATCAACCGACACAAATAAAAAAAAAAACGAGCATCACCAAAAGTGTATTCAGTTTTTAATTGACGAAAAAGCATATCGCTTCGCAGGAGTTCACTGCTGGCGAAGCAGGTTTCATCATCTCACACTTTTCACCGAACTACCTACCGGTGTTGTTATGCTTTGGCAGTCAGCACTCAGTGGATCAATGCCGATGCCAACAACAAGTCCGTTAATCCGCTGAATAATATGCCGGAGGTGGCGAGTTCGATTCCCGGTCCAGCCGAGGAATGTGCTCAACGAAACAAAAAGTTGAGAGCAGGCGCTTTATCTCTAGGTGGGACGTCAAAATTCAGAAGCAGATGAATGATTAAACTCTGGAATGGAAGGAAATCACTGCGGATAAAAACGGGAGAAACCTAGTAAGCAAAAGTTCTGCTTCGGTTGACCGCAAATTTCGGGGTGATTGAAATTCTTCTTCGGAATTATTCTTCTCACCCCCCTCCTCAGGATCGGAGATGATTCCTTTTTTTTATTGCCATTTCGTTTTCTCCTCGGGTGGAAAATTCCACGCTCCAATGAATTTTAATGCGTTTTGCTACCCCGGCGATTGAGTCTCTTCCTAAATCGTTGAACCGCGGGGTGAAAAATTACCAAATTTGATTTAAACAAATTAAGGGTGAAACCGGATACTGACCAATTTTTTTCGCTTTTCTCTATTCTTTATTTACAGGTAAGCACCAGATGCTGCTTTTCTGCTTGAAGGAGGCCCAATAGGATTCAGGCCATGGAGTCGGTAATTTATTACCTGAGAATTTATGGCATTAAATAAGGATCATGGGGCCTCACTTAGCTCAGTCGGTAAAGGCACGGCTACAAAGCAAGGCCATGCTGGAGATGGCTGGATTCGATTGCCTGTCCGGTCTAGGAATTTTTTGGATTGGAACATTTCCTCGAATTCCCTGGGCAATAGAGTATGATTGTACTTGCCACACAGTTATACTAATGCAGAAATGGTACAGATGTCGAAAGCTCTCAATTAATAACTGTGGAAGACGTCAATCTATCTAGCGGGACAAACTTACCGAATTTCAAAGCTGATGGGTGTTTTGGAATGTACCAATAGCTATGGTACGGCGTACCTTCAAGGATTTTGAATGTACATCAAAGCTTCCCGGAAATCCCGTGTCCCGCTGGATATACATACGATTTCACCAATGACCAAGTCGATCGACCAGATTTCTAGGGAAATGTGACGTATCAAATGCGTACTTTACGAATGTGTAATTGATTTTTAACGTTCCTCTTATTTTCACTTGTAAATTCTTATACTAAACTTTTTAAATCGGTTTATATATAAATACTGGGCACTGAATTGGATTTTTTTGAAAAAATTTAGCCCGATTTCATATGAAAAACATTATCCTTAAGTGCATTCTAGCCAATTTGAGGACCAAAAACAGTTTTTTTTATTTGCATCCCTTAAAAATATACTAATTTATAACAAAACCGTTAATTTCATGAATAATTATGGAGACGCACGGTGCTGCTTGGAAAACTTCATCATGAAAATTGCCTTGATAACTTTCTGATTGGTCATGATCAACTTACCTAACTGGAATTCAGATAGAATTTACCAGTGATTTAAATAAAAATTTATATGATTTAAAAACTTCCATTTTTTATTTTCAAAGATACATTAGAGAAAACCTGATCAAATGATCAGATATCTTTCACAAATTATTCCTGAATATCCCTGGAACACTTTCTGATTGGTCATGTATTTTGGTTTTCTCTAATGTATCATCGAAAACATTGGAAGCAAGCAGCACCGTGCGGCTCCATAATTATTAATGAAATTAACGGTTTTGTTCGATATTAGTATATTTTTAAGGGATGCAAATAACAAAAAAAAAACTGTTTTGGTCCTCAAATTGGCTAGAATGCACTTAAGTATAATGTTTTTTATATGAAATCGGGGTAAAATTTTCAAAGAAATCTAACTCCGTGCCCAGAATTCAAATATAAACTGATTTAAAAAGTTTAGTACAAGCATTTAAGTTAAAATAAGAGATACGTTAAAGATGAATTACAGATTGGTCATTGCTGAAATCGTATGCCTATCCAGCGGGACACTGATTTTCCTGGAAGCTTTTAAGGTACGTTCAAAATCCTTGAAGGTACGCTATGGTAGGCTATTGGTACATTGCAAAATACGTATCAACTTTGAAATTCGTTAAATTTGTCCCGCTGGATTGATTGACGTCTTTATCTAATATAATCTAATCTAATCTAACACCAACACAGCCAGTTCTTGAAAGCATCCTAGAAAATGATATATATATACCTACATCATTTTTCTTGTCTATTTAATATATGTTACACATCGAAGATGCGTCACACGTATCAAAACGGCCAGGCCTACTGTGCAGCATTTAAGGGGCAAGATGATTCAGAAAACATCGTGCCTGTTTAAATCTAAAATTTAAACGCGATGCTTCAGAATCCAATAAATGGATGAAACGTGGACACGTACGTTCCGGTTTTGGTAATTATATGATTGGTTGGTCGTTGGAAGCATCAAAGCTAGAAAGGTTAAGTGATGCTCCATTTTCTTCTGACGGTTGGGGCATGAGCACTAAGTCTTGTCCTAGTCTTTTATGACTTATGGCTATAGCGCCATTACTCGCTTTCTGAAAAGAAAAGAGGGAAAGGAAAAGGAGAGGAACAGAGGGAAAAGGATTACGTGAAATCTATGAACATAAACAATATTTTTGATTTGAAATATACAATATAGAAATGCATAACGCGGTGGTCTCTACCCGAGTCTTGTCACTTCTATCAAGTCATAAAAAGTAAAAAGGACTAAAATGTGATCCTTTGATTACTGGAAAATCCTGATTCCCTAGTTTGAAGTTGTAACGACTACTGTGTAACCTGAATACGAGTACCCCGAATACAACGTATGGTTCGTCCAATTTTACATTGCAAATGCTCCGATTATAGATAAAATAAATATTAAAAAAAAAAATACTCCAAGGGAAAAACAAATGTCAGGTTCGAACACACGCACAGCCTCTCCCAGTGCTGAACTTGATCTTCTAAAATAAATTTAAATCCTCTTTAAAATAAACATATACAGATATACCTCGATATAACGCAACTGTCACTCCTATCTTCCATCGCCGATTTCTCGCAAACGGTCACTCAAACAAGCAAAGTAATAACACCACCGTACAGAAGAGATAATCTCCTATCTATCGGTAATATCAATATGTATGACTCAATTGTTATTACCGAGATATTGACGATGGAAGTCAAAAGTGACAGCTACGTTTCATAGAAGTATACCTGTAATATAAGTCACATCACTAAAGAAGAATTCAATATAGTTTACAGTTTGATGTGTCTCCATGCAGCATGGAACAACTTTAGCGAGGTCTAATTACGCGCCGAAGAACCTGGATCAGAGAAAGGTTGTTTGCAAAATTTGTCAGGTTCATATTTTACTGGCATCGTAATTTTCACCTAGGGTTGGTATAGTGATTTTAAATGTTGAACAACTATTTTAGAAAGGATCTACGGAATGACCACCAACTTAGTAATAACGACCTCGTCCGTAATGTGGCTTTGTGAGGTTAGAAAGTTTACATTGTTCAGGATAACATCAGGTAAGGAGCTTCAAAATGGGGTTTTGTTGTTATATTAGAGAAGTTGCGGCCAGTTGCGGTTCTGATATCGATCAAGATTTCAGCGACAACGTACAATCAGAATCTCTCTGGACCAGTTTCAGCCAGTTGCATGTTAAATTTACATTTTGAGGCATTATAAGGTCTGTATGTATGTATGTATTTACAATCCAACTTACACTGTCTGGCAGTGACATAAAATCTCCCTGCTGTCATGACTGCAAGAAGCTTGAATCCAATAACTATAAGGTGACACCTCTATTGTAGATCCAATAGCTTATTACAAGAACGCAGGTATTCCGGTAAGCCCTGCTACAATACAATATCGATGCCAATATATTGCTGAAATATTCCATCAAGCAGTATTGCAGTACTTGATTGGCGCGTATTTAATGAGCTACTGTTAATTCTATTGAATTTTTGTATAAGAGCTACAGAAACGAAAGCCAAAAAATAACTTAGCTGAGCGTCGGCGCTGGCTGGAACAAACTGCTGTTAACCGGAAGACTTCACTATTCATAAATGCCAATTACTAAAGCAACGGAATCGAGTGGAACTCCGTTTGGTTATCGTCATACAATCCACTAAAAACTCCACTTCACAATTGTTACAATTTAATTCACATTATTAGTTATTTAAAATTTGAATTTAACTTTCCACGAGAAAATCACGCAGCACAGTCGCTGGATAGATTGACGTCTTTATGTTTAAAAACAGTAAGGATTTAGCAACATCTACAGCCGATAACAGGGTTGTTTTCAAAACGGTGTCATTTTAGATGAATTTAAATATAAGTCAAAATGCATCTCGTTACATGAAGGTCACTTATATCCGGATTCCTGTTGATCTGAATTTTGAATACCTGCCGGATATCCGAATATCCCAGCACTAGTTGACACTAATCACATGCAACAAATCAGCTCAATTAGTAGAGGGACTACCAAGAAATAACGGTGGTTGGACTGCACCACCCACCGCGCTAATCGGAGGATTCCTGTAAACTAACGCATCAGGCTTTAGGTGCGTTTCTGCTATGCACCCGGCGTCGATGTTGTAAATTGGGTTTTTTAATTTTGAAAAATATATCGGTTTTTATATATTTTCTGAGCTTCGTTTTCTGAGCACAGCGATATTTTTTTCGAACCCACACACTTTCATCTCGATTTATAAATCAAGATTTAAAGCAAAATAACAACTTAACTGTTTGACACTAAACTAACAAACTGACAGCTCGCTCCCATACAAAGTGATACCGAGGGGCGTTAATAAGTTGATTTTTGCAAATGTAATCGTACTTATTTAAAATAGTTCCAGTGTACAAAAATTGATGAAATTTTGGGTTTGGGTTCCATTTTTAATGAAGATTACGAATATGCATTTACCTCAATACCCTTAAAGAACCCAATTCGAAAGAATTCATTGAGTTAATAGATTTGCTCTCGAGAGAGCAAGCATTCCAGTTTAGGCAATTCCAACTACTGACTTCACAACGCAGCCCAAGTAACATGGCAAGTTTTATCGAGGCATTCTACAAGTCCAAATCATGGTCTACAGAATCATCATAGAACCAAAATTGTTACTTGGGATACTTACTGTTGGCGATCAAGTAATCGAAGTTCAACGAGGTTATGGGCGACAAGCAAAAAGAAGTAGCTGTTCATGGAATTGTTCAATTTCCTGGAAGTGGCTACGATACTTGGGAGTTCCGCGTTCAGGTGTACCTCGAAGCCTCGAATGTTTGGGATGTAGTGATGTTCCAGCGGTAGCTGCAGAAGCGGTCAAGTTTCATGAAATGTACCGCAAGGCTGCTAGTTAGCTTGGTGTCGGACGAGTACTTAGGATGTATCCAGGAGAAATCTAAAACGAAGGACATGTGGAAAGCCCTTAAAGATACGTTTGATCAGAAGTTGGCCGGGAAGCAAACAGTGATTAGGAAGCAGTCACTACGAGCCCATCTTCTGATGTTTAAGGACCTTGTTCGGTAGCTCCGAATGACAGGTTCCAACCTTAAAGAAGGCTATGTCTGTGCAGCTCTCAGTTTAACTTTTCCGAAGTCCTATGATCCCTTCATGACTGCCCTCGAGAACCTACCGGACGGTAATGTTGCCACCGAATCAAGATCTGTCGTGTTCATGGTGGACAGCGGAGCAAAAAGAACAAGTTGCAGTGAGAAGGTTGAATTTTTGGTAGATTCTGGAGCTAGCGAGCATATGGTGAATTTGAAGCAACTTTTTTCGACCATAAATACATTTGCGCGGAAACATCTACGTTTTGGAGATGAAGGTACAACGAGCCAATGCAAGTTTGGAAAAAGCGGAGGATGCTGGTCTTTGGCATCGTGGTCCCGGACATATTAGTAAAGGTAGCATGGCCACCCTGGTACGTGGGAATCTGGTTCTCGGTGTTCTGCAATGTGTGTGTACAGGGAAAACACAGCCGATGTCCATTCGATGGAACAAGAGACCGGGCAACTCGATTGTTGGAGCGTATAGACTCCGATGTGTGTGGACCGATTGAACCAGCATCTTGGGATGAACATCATTATTTCGTTTCATTCATCTACGATTATTCCCATTTTGCTGTGGTGTACCTGTTAAAGAAGAAATCGGAGGTGAGAATTTAAAGCAGCGGCCTGTGGAACGAAGATTTCGAAGCGCACAGTAGATTAAGGGCGTGAATATTGCTGGGGCCATCAGAAGAAGCACTACCAAGGGGATCCAGATCGAGCTACAGCAAAACGGGCTTGCAGAGAGACCTAACAGAACCCTGATAGAGAAGGTATGTACAATGTTGATAGGGTCCAAAGCGCCAAAGTCGTTGTGGTGTAAGCACCGACGAACTGACGTGCCATCTACTCATCCGTCCACGTCATATCGTGAGCAAGGACACGAACACACGTAAAATTTCTATTGACTTGGTTTGCGTCTCGCCTCGTTTGACAGATCTGATCTCCCGTTTGACAGATTGAATCGCTCATTTGGCAATTCGAATTATGGACAAACGAAATGTTCCAGTATCATGTCGGTTCGTCGGTGGTGTAAAGCCATGTTGACGGCAGTTTTCCTAGTGAACCAGAGCCAAACTTCTGCGTTATGAAATAGTCACACGCTGGCAGAACTGTGGTACAGGAAGAAACCTTGCCGTGTTTTTGGATGCCTAGCCTATGCGTCTTTGCCGAACCAACATCGGAAGAAGCTGGACGCGAAAAGCCGTCAGCTGCTGATGGTCGGATACGGACCCAATGACTACCGATTATGGGACAAGAACAACAGGCAAATCGTGATTGCTCGTGACGTCAACTTTTACGAAAAATGCTTTCCGTGGACTAACGATACAAGAAACCTTTCTGAAGAGTGTTTGGTGGTTTTTCTACGCTACGAGCAAGAGGGGAAGAGAATATGCTGACTGAACAGATCATCGACGATACCATTCCGGACGATCCATTAGACGATGATGATCAAGTACTGATCGTTGATGAGATTGAAGATGAAGATTATAAGACTGTTTTGCCGGTAATGCTGGCTCGAAACGGCTACGTAAGTAGCCCGGGAAGTATTTCGGGTGCTGATCGGCTGGCGGTTGTGCTGTGGGCTTGGCCGTATAGTCCGCCAAGTGCCAAGTGCCAAGTATCTGACAAGCGATCGACTGGCAAGCTGGCGGACCGGTCGGATAACCGGGTAACTTGGCCGGCGCTAGGTTGATTCGGCCGTACAATCGGCCAGCGATAGTAGACGTCAGCTAATGGTGGGCTGACTGTAAAGCGTGGTGTCGCTTAACCCTGGAGCGGCAGTACGACGTCGATAGTCGTCGGACTGAATAACTGTTAGCTATTGACTATTGGCCATACTCCTCACATCGATATTTTAAACAACACAATTTTACCCGCCGGAATCAAGATCCAGACAACTCGGCGCTTCCTTCGCATTCAGATCTGGGCGAACCGTTCAAGAGGCATAACGAACGGGAGCGCATATTTCCTGGTAAGTTACTTGGCTATCTTACCGGTTTTAGAGCAACTGCTGTTGATTGTCTCTCCACGTCAGATGTTCCCAAAACGTACACTGAAATTGCCATTCGTGACGACCACGACCACGTGGTACCAGGCGGTATACGAAGAGCTCAACTCCATGGCAACTAACAATGTATGGAAGCTGACGACGTGCCCTGTAGGTGTGAAGCCACTCAGAACGAAGGGGATGTTCCGGCTCAAGGATGACGAGACTGGATGACAAGTTCGACACAAGGCACGACTGGTAGTGAAGGGCTTCCTTCAACGCCTTGGAATCAACCAGTAGCTATCTACAGTTCGCGTGGTGCTCGTTGTTGCTGTCCATCGTGGTTTTCGTGTACGTCAGGACAGCTTTCCTACACGGAAAACTAAAAGGAGATCTCTATATGGAGGTACCAGAAGGCGTGAATGCGAAATCTGGCAGCGTATACAAGCTACAGAGGTCACACTGAAACAAGCCTCACGGTGCAGGAATGAACGTTTCAACTCAACGCTGCTGAAACTGGGATATCATCGATCCAGACATGATTACTGCCTCTATGTCTCTACACGTAAAAATGATTAAATCTACCTGGTTCTTTACGTGGATGATCTATTAATAGTTGGAGGAAACCTTAGAACAATTGAAGCTCTGAAGTACCGCCTTTCCGAAGAGTTCGGTATGACCCATTGGTGCAAGGTGTACTGATGCTGTCACAAGAAGTTACTGCCATCAAGATTCTGGAGAAGTTCGAAATGTTGGACTGCAATTCCACCAAAAACCCAATGGAGAAAGGACTTCAGCTGAGCCGTGAGAGAGACCGTACCACCAAGCCATATCTTGAGCTACTGGGTAGTTTGATGTGTCAAGCTACTCAAGCGGATATGCAGCTACCTGAAGGGAACAAGCACCATGGGTCTACGCTTCAAGAGGAATGAAGATAGCAGACGACTTGTCGGATTCGTAGATGCGGACTGGGCAACTGATATAGAAGACCGTAAGTCAGTAACGGGTTTCCTGTTTAAGGTGTATGGCTCGACGGTGTCTTGGGCCAGCCGCAAACAGCCAACTGTTTCAACGTCTTCAAGCGAAGTAGAATACGTTGCGCAGCATTTTCCGAAGCAGTTTGGTTAGCCGAAGTTCTAGAAGACCTCAACGCCATGACATCAACAGATCCTGTCACACATCATATGACTAGCCAAGAATGCTGAATCGAAGCGGATTAAGCTCATCGGCATCAAGCACCATTTCATCAGGGGTCATGTGGCTGCTGGGACCATTCAATTAGAACCAATTTATACCACTGAGTAGCAGTCAGATCTCTTCACAAAAGCTTTGGATGTTTCACGGTTCCAATACCTCAGAAGCAAGATTGGAGTCACCGATCGAGAGGGGGTGTTGGCCATCAAATCATCGGTGTCCAACTAGGGGCAAGACAGCTCCTAATCATGAGCAATTTCTGAGTTGCTTTTGATGCACCTCGAGTAACTCACATTGCTCAGTGAGAAAGATCACTGTCATTTGCTTTTTCACTTTTCGCATCACAGCAACATATGAAGTTGCACCTTTATGCGAAGCCAAAAAGCTGCTACGTGAACGGAACCTATTGCTGCCTAGCTGCCTTACACTTACCAAGGGCGAATGCTTGTCCGGCTTGATATGGTGGAACTCGATCTGCCTTACCAAATCCTCAAAATCCAGCAAATTACGTACCCCGCACGTACTACAATAATCGTCGAAGTATTCCCGTTTCCATGGCTTGGCAAACTGCCGCTGGATGAAACTGCGAACCGAGCTCTGAATTATCTGTCGTTCTACTGACGGTGGACATCCATCCTTCCTCTTTTGGTGCTTCTGCTGTGCCTTCCGGATGATCATGATACGGTCTCGTCTCGTCTCTGCGATACACCACCGTGATTTTGCTGCGGCCATCGACGGCAGTCTCCTTTAAAGTAGAATATCACTGCATACTGTAGAGTTTGTTGTTCGTCTCCATCTGCGCTAAAGATAGCGAGTGATTGGTAGCGATCTTGTGTACTTGATCACGTCTCATGACGATCCTGTACTTGGTCTTAACATGGGCGTGGGAATGCAAAGGGAAAGGTGATGAAGATAATCTGTCAGCTTGATTTGTTCTTCGTCTTCCTGACCGATTTTCACTTTGATTTCATCCGGTTGATCGTTGATGGACGAAAATCTCACTCACCGGAATCATTAGTAGCGGTTACTTCAACGTCCTCCTCCTCTTCGGCTTCGAAAATGACGGTGGCTGCTCTGACTGAACATTCCGTGGGGATAATGGTTGGTAGCGTTGCCGTCGGATTGCCCCACCGGGGAGATGTTTTCTAAATCGGAAACGGTAGCGGCGGATTTTATTGGAGGGGCCACGATTGAAATATTACTCACCACGCTATGCTTGATGTGCTGTGATGGAATCTTCACGCTGTAGCTAACTTGCAAGGTGATAACGAGAAGGGGATCGGAGTTAGTTATTACTATTTGCAATGGGACTGCTGTTACGACTACTGGATCAATCGATGCTGATGGGATCCTTGAAATTCCCGATGTTTAGAAGAATAGCTGTTTGGAGAGCTTTTTTGATAAGCGATGATCCTTTTGAAGTGACAACTGAGACTGGCTGCTGAAAAGGAAGAACAACTGCTTAAAGCTGGCTGGTACTGTAACTTCTTGCTGGTAGTAAGCTGGCACCAGCACAGGTTCTTCCATAATATTCAAGCTACTCGAAAGCCTCAGGATACACTGGGCTTACTTTGTTTGCAAACAAAGCTGACGTCTTATATGAGAAGCATATTCTTAAAGGGAGTAAACGGAGTAAGCAGAGAAAAAAATCGATGAACGTCGATTAAATATTGAGGTACATTGAGCTAAGGCCCAAACGCAATGTGGGTGGAAGCGTAACGGAAACGGAAAGTTTGACAGTTGTCACAAATCACACCAAGATGCCTAAACGAAGTCGATTTGATTCTAAACTGTTTTCAATCCGACAAGTAGACTTATTTAGATCGGGCTTTTACGCTGCCGTTTCCGTTCCGCTTCCGCGGTCATTGCGCGTGGACCTTTACTCGCGAGCTACTCACTGCAAAAAAGCAACTCAGAGTAAACCTGTCTCACCCCTTGGTGTTCAACGAGGACCATTCATCACAGCAACCCAAGCTTTTATGATGTACTGGAGTTCTTATTTTTTGTGTCATTCTTAACCAGCGTTGCCAGGTCATTTTCAGAAAAATCAGGACCAGTTAAAATATAAAATCTGGAAAAAATCTAGAATGCTCTAAAAAGTCCTGTTTTTAACATAATGCTATTGAAATCAAACGAATGTGCATATATCCCGTAAAAATCGGTCATATTAATCATCTGGAATTTATTCAAAGTACCAGAATGCTTATGAATTACATGTCTATATAAATTATATAAAGCAAATAACTTGTTAGCATCAAAAAGTTAGGAAAAGTATTGGCACTATGTTCAAAAAAGTTTAAATATCCTTTACACATAATTTCAAATTTGAGTTAAATTTTGGGTAAAATACTGCAGAAAATTTGTTTAAACAGTAACTTTTTTTTAAAGTATGAGAAGCAAAGAATCAAGCAACTTTGATGAAATGGATTTTTTTAATAATAGTCGATGCAGTCCTTACTTTTTGAGTACCAGAATATGTCTGAAAGATTTTTTTAGTTCTAAATAATTCTAATATTACCCTGAGGCTAGTCAGACTTACAATTTAGTTCTTGACAACATACAACACATAACACCTAGGAGACCAGCAGGCAATTTTAATTTTATGAAAAATTCACCTGGCTGAAGTGCGAACCAAAGCCTCACATGGTGGTACCATGACCATTACGAATAATTTTATGCCAAAAAGTTCCTTTTGAATCATCCTAGGATTCCATCATACTTCTTTTCTGGAGTGCCCAAAAATAATCTTGATAATCTCCAAAAAAATTCAACAGCATTCAAGGAGTTCTCAGAAAAACTCTCTTGGTACGCATTATCTCTTGTTATCTCTTAGATATCATACTACAATTCCATAATTTCCTCAAACTGGTAATAATTCCCAACAATTCGCATTATTTTGTCTCCATTTTCACCCTTAGAATATTGTTAAAAATTTCACTCTTCAGAATGACCACCACACTCTTTCTTAAAATTTAATGAATATGAATCTCCCTAGAAACCTTGAACAGAATTCCATTGGAATTATTCTCACCTTTCCGCTCAGCATACTCATTGTATTCTCCCCAGATTTCCTTACATATGCTCCCAGCAATTCTTTGAATTTGCCATCAACGTTCCTTAAGTATCATCTTAAGAATTTTCTATTATTTCTCTTCCGAGTTATATTTAATTTCTTCACCAAATCGCCAAGCAATTTGTCATCGAGCTATGGAACTCTACTCAGAATAAACTTGAAATCCTGCTATGATTTCACAATGAATTCACTTCACAGTATACTTAAAGTTATGAAATTCTAGGGCAATTTAGAATTCGAAAGTAATTCAGACTGCTAAGTCAATATTCACAAGTACTTCAAAAATGCCTTTAATTTTAAATTTAATTCTTAAATTAATTCCTCCAAAATCTCAAAAACATACTTCAAAGTCCTGGTAGTTGTCTAGATGCAAAAGCCTTGCTAATTTTCCAAAGCTCAATTTATTGTAATCCTGGACAGTTTTCGATTTCTCTAAATTAATAAAAATTCCTCCATATTGAAATTTTGGTTTTCTAGCCCAGGATTCCAAAAAATAAATTATAGCCAAAATCAAAACAAAATTTCCAAACAAGAAAGGCCCAATATTAAAAAAAATTAAGTGTTGTTTTAGCCAATAATCTTTAGGAAATGTCTCAATTTTCATGATTCTGCAACCCATTAACATGCAAACATGTTGCAACAATTCCATGTACGATGCAATAATTTCCAACGTTTATGGCCTTAAATAATTAAAGTAGAAAGTTTAACTTTTTTATTTTTTTTTTATTAGTAGGTAAATCAATTGCAGTGATATTTTAAAGCAATTTGTTTAAAAATCTGGGAAAATCTGGAAAATATATTAAAAATCTGGAAATATACGTGGTAAATCCAGATAAATCTGGAATACTGGCAACGCTGTTCTTAACTCAACATCCATCCTTAAGGTCCAAGCGCAATGACAGCGGCAGCGGAAAAGCCCTATCTGAGTAAGCGTATTTGTCGGATTGAAAGCTAGTTAGTATCAAATCGACTTCGGTTAAACATCTTGATTTCATTTGTGACAACTGTCAAACTTTCCGTTTCCGTTCCTCTTCCGCCCACATTGCGTTTGCGCCTTTACCAGACGCTAAATAAACTTGTTATAAAATAAAACTTATCCTTTCCTGGCTATCGAGAAATACGGACCTCAATACTTACAAAGAAAGTTGGCCATCACCGCGGATGCGGCATGGGTCTGGTCTTATTTGGCACATGTCGTTTATGAGCACTGTTCATACCCGTCAACCATTTGTTAATAATGTCTTTCTTATATAGAATTAAGTGATAAAGCCATTAAAGCCGGCTCGATGACAAACATATTTCAAATTTCCCACCGATTTCCTGCTGCTACGACCTCTGTTTGAAGAAGCTAATTTGCATCTAAATTTGCATAGATTATCTCCAATAGAAGATTAAACAATGATGCCTCTGAGCTATATGCTATCTTGCATCACATGCCATAAAGGTCAATCATCAAAGGACAAATGAACCGATTCTCGATTGTAAATTGCTGTAAATTGCATTTTTTTTCCCTAGCACAATTTAAACCCATCTACAACATTTAATCCAACGGCCAAAAGAACGCCGTTTGATCCATCGATATTGTTTGGCTAAAAGCATTACCATAATCTGAAAATGATTCACCCAGAATGCTACAACAGGGCCCCCATTGTGAGTGCCATTACTCCGGGAAAGAAAGGAATTAAAACTCCCACCGAGAAGGAAACCGAACCTGAGCGCAAGAGAAAGAGAGAACGGAGCCCCAAACGAGACTCCCTGCGATGTCTGTGGCCACCGCAGAGCCGCCCGAACCGATTACGTTAAAACCAATTCCATGTAACGTTGATGATAATGATGACTACAATGTGCCAATACATTCTGGAATCGACTACAGTGGGACTCGCCCTGCCTCCCATCAGTGTGTACAGTGGCCATCAGTTTCCGAGGGAGAGAAAGCCTCGGTTAATATCATCAGACGACGAGACGTAGCTTCGATCTGCTGTGTCCCGGAGCGATTCCAAAGGGAGCGCTCCCGTCGACGGTTGTGTGGAAACGTATAATTAAAATGGAAGTTTACAACTACGACCAAAGTGGATCGAACATCATGGAATGAATCAGAATTTAAAGATGAGGGATACAAACGTCAGTGAGCTTCAATTTTTAAAGATCCAAGCTAATGTTATGAAGCACTACGCTTTGAAATATTCAATGGGAAAATGCTAATGATTACCAAACAGTGAGATTTCGCCTTCGGAAGTAGATTATCGCCACTTTGCAGTGAGCATCACTGATTTAAGGTTTCATTTACTTTCTTCAACTGTGTCTTTCCCCGGGGGAAGAACAACAACCGCAGCCCTGAGTACACAGACTTTCAAGGAAGATAATTGCTCCGTGTTCTCTTCAATAATGTGCTGTGTCATTTCAATTTAGCTAGGTACCACTACGCGGGAGGGTGCACTGAACCACGAATTTATAATAAATCTCATCCCACCACCACCCCGAAAGCCAGTCCAAAAGCCGCGAGCAGTTTCCACTGTTGCTAATCAGTATGTTTTATGCTTGTTTTGCTACCAATTAGCCTCGCACTGTCATTGACGAAGGCAAACCGCCCCCACCCAAACCAACCACAACCCCTTGCCTGTGGGAGGAAGTTTGCTTTAGACGCGTATTTCGTCATCTGTTTGGGGGGTTTTAAACCACGTGTAAAAAGTTTCGGAATTCCCATTATACCACAGCGGCAAAATTGACTATTCGCTGAACCATTTACATTTATTCCGATACACTCAGGCATGGGAGACTCATCAGTCTACCAAAATTGGATCATCATTGTTCCAACTCAATCCGTCTCCACGCAGACTGGATACAAAATATCCACACGTCCGTGCTGGCATTTTCCCCTGGCATGCACATGCATGTACTTCAATTAATTTCGTTCCATTTTGATTGAAATTACATCTGCCACCGGGAAGTCCAGTGACTGATGGATAGATTATGTGGATTGCTACGGATGTGCGTCATGTGCATTTGATTGCCGAAATTCGGGCGCTGCTATTTGTGAATTCACATATAAACTTTGGTCAAACTTTCAACACCAATCAAATGGCAAAACGCAAACAAAATAATGAGGTTCTACTCAAACATCCAGTCGGGAAAATAATGAATTCATCGAACAAATACATGGTCGCCATCAACTAGACTAGTACAGAGCGATTATTGCAGGACAACAAGGCAAACTGTCGGGATTGCTTAAAAGTTACAAATGTTGGCGTTAATGTAGTAATTAAATTATATAGCTCAGCATCAGCGCATTAATTAATTAAACGGTCGCCGTTTCGTTTTTGCCCTGGTGCGTGAGCTATGGGTCCCCAGCGTTCCGTGCCATCGTTTACCATCGTCATCGTCGTTTTTCTCCGATGGAGTAGCGGTTTAACTTGGCTTGGCGCCTCCGTCGTTTAGCTGGCGCCTTTATGAATTTTGGTTCATACAAAAGACAAACAAAGCGATGCTGGGGCATTAGACTGATGCAAAATTTGAAATTTCCTCTCCACAGTGCTCAAACGGTTCCAAATTGGGTTCTGATTAGTCTCCCAAAGTTTGAACTCATTTAGGTAGAAACTGACTTGGAATAAAACATTTGAAGTTTATATGAAAATTACTATCGGAAAAACAATTGTTTTGTTCATATATATCTAACAACGCACTATGTCCATAGAGGTAACTCTAAGACTAGAAGGTCCTGAAATAACGTGCTCAACTTTTTGGCTCAGCTCTGGTACTCTCTTCGGTCCCAAGCTAATCGATTCACCCCTCGAAACATCGAAAATCCACTAATCCCTCATTTTATCAGTCAAACTTTCATAGCGAATCAAAACAAACATTGTGTAGTACTAGAATTTCGACTAGAATGGGGTGCGTTGCTTGGCACCAAGGGCCCATACATGAATTATGTCACGCTAAATCGAGCAAAAAATTACCCCCCCCCCCCTATCGTGACGTTTTTCCTATACCTAATTTATTGTTTGTCTCAAAATCTTAGACCCACCCCCCCTTAGAGCGTGATTTAATATATGCTTTAACCCCAATAGGCTAGTCAAGTAGTGAGCCAATTTAAAATCGTTAGTTTCGTATTGATTGTTGCTATAGCCAAGGGGTAGGTAGCTCCGCACACCAATCTTGGGTCATATTTTTTGTCAGTGTGCCGCAGGTGTGCCGATTGTGCCGGTCATAGAGCAAGCTGCGATTGTTTGTAAAATACCCATCCCGGCAACCCGGTACTTCTGAATGTTTTGATTTGAAATCGCAAGGACAAATCGGATTGAGGATGACGCGGGAAGTGGCGGGTGTGCGAAAGTTTGGTGTTTTGTGTTCATAGGATAATAAAAGTCCTGTGTTTTAGGGTTTAATAATGCCCTCCAATGTAGATCAGAAACCTAGACTTTCTTGATGTGAAAGCAACGGTCTATCCAAGGGGTAAGACAGCTCTTAATCATGAGCAATTTCAGAGTTGCTTTTGAGGCACCTCGAGTAACTCACATTGCGCAGTGACCAAAACCACTGTCATTTGCTTTCTCACTTTTCGCATCAAAGCAACATTTGGAGGTGCGAAGCCAAAAAGCTGCTGCCAAACATAACAACAACAATCCGCTGGACCAAATACTTCCGATCCGACAAATTATGTGTACCGTACGTCATCTGACACTAGTAGAAGCTGCAGTCGGTGTATAATGAGTCACGCCAAGAGTGAAGCCAAGTCTACCTTTTGAACTGTCAAACCGGCTACCTATTGTGCAAAGTAAAAAACATTACGATGCTATGAGAGGTCAACGAAAGGTATTGCAATAAAATATAAAATATAATCGAAGAAATGATCATAATCACGCAGTGAGCATTAAATTGTCATGGGATACGTTTGGTAATGATCAGTAATGAGAATTTCTACTATTTTTTGATAAGATAATTGATATAATGATTTACTACAGCCGCTATTTTTTTTTCTCGCTAGAAGTCATTTGAAGTTGATGTAGAAGTTCTCTGTTGCCAAGTGAAAAGAAAAGGAATCTTTTGAAAACCGTGATGCGAGTTCAACTGTTTTTCTCTTGGCATGACTCATTATACACCGACTCTAGTAGAAGCGATCCCGTTACCATTGATGGACAACCTGCCACTGGATAAAACTTCGATCTGAGCTCTGGATTACTACGACGACGTTCTGCTGCCAGCGGGTACCATCCCACTTCTGGTGCTACTGATGTGCCTTCTGGATAATTGTGATATGGTGCGATACAAGTCTATATATCTGCATGATCATATTTTTTGACGTAGGACTACGTCTTTGATTTCTATATGGGGGTACAATTTGTGAAAACCGAAAATGGAACATGTAACAAATTAAGAAAGATTTTGAACGTTAATAACTCAGCTGCACCTGGTCCAATTTCAATAATTTTATCGCCAATCGATCAGAAATATGGCTACGCATCGATATCAATGCTTTCGAATGTTGGTTTTTAACAAGAAACTATTGAAAAACTGGTAAATGTCCAGCATTGTCCAAAAGCGTTGAATTAACTAACAAATCCACCAATTACCTACATGCATATGCTGCTTCCCCAGCACAGTCCTCATAAAGTAGTAAGTAGACGAAACAAGTTAAAGTCGCATTCGCCTCCGATCCTCAGGCGCGTGCAAATAGGAAGGATGGAATTACGTAATATTTGCACACTCATCACCATATACTGGTGCATCGCAACTAATGCGAACGCGCAGTTAGCTACCTGGTCTACAGACAACCAGTTCTGCCGGTACCATATTTTCTCACTTCTCATTGGTTACTGTGTATAGCTAATAGGAAGCGAGAAAATATGGTACCGGCAGAGCTGGTTGTCTATATAACAGGTAGCTAACTGCACCTTCACAGCACCTACAGCATCTACACGTCGGACATCCCTCCTCTAGGAGACGGTTGCGTGTTCTTTCTGTTTGCAGATGACACCGCGATAGCTGTCAAGGGTAGGATGCCTCGTGAAATTACGAACAAGCTCCAACGATGCCTTGACACCTTTACTGATTATGCCACCACGTGGAAAATCAAAATCAACGCCTCGAAAACCCAAGCGATCATGTTCCTTCACAGACAATCATTAAAACTTAAACTGTCTCCCTCCTGTACCGTAATAATGGATGGTACAAGGGTCGAGTGGTCCACTGATGTTACTTATCTCGGGATGTTGTTCGATGAGAAGCTCCTGTTCCGCTCGCACATAGAGAAAACCCTAGTTAAGTGCTCCGCCTTGGTTAGGTGTTTGTATCCGCTCATTTGCCGCAGATCCCGCCTCTCAAGGCAAAACAAACTGGCTGTTTACAAACAGATCATAGCCCCCGCGATCTTCTATGCCGCCCCGGTGTGGGAATCGTGCGCTCAGACCCACAGGAACAAAATCCAGATTGCACAGAATAGAGTGTTGAGGATGATCCTAGATCGTCCATTCGACACAAGAATAGCAGACCTCCATCAAGAGGCAGAAATTCCCAAAGTAGATTCCAAAATTGATGATATGACAACTAAATTTATTCAAAAATGCAATCTTTCTGAACATGCTTTAATAAGCAATTTGTACATAGTAGGTTAAATGTATATAGTAGAGTAGGTTAGTTTTAAGCTGTAAATAGTAGTATTAAGTAGTTTCTCTTCAAATTCTAAAAACAAAACAAACCAATCCCACCAAGGTGGTCGACCGTGTACTAAGTCTAGGACTAATTCTGTAAAACAAATTTTGAATTTTGCCCATACCTAAAGATGAAGAAATCATTAAATCACTTAGTAAAAATTTATATGGTAATCGTCCAAGTTAAACTAAAATAAAGATCATTTAAACATTTAAAAAAAAAAAAAAAAAAAAAAAACACCTTCACATTAGTTGCGATTCATCCGTTCAACGGTAAACATCGGTGTCGGTGTCATCATGTGATAACATCCAGGGCCTGCCATTCGTCGTCTGGCTCGACGTGGTGGTGTCAAGCTCATCTCCGGTCTGATGTACGAGGAAACCTGAGGTGTGCTGAAGGTGTGCCGAGAAAATGTGATCCGTGATGCCGTCACTGAATACGCAGCTGCCTACACGTCATCATCATCTTCCAAAGGCTTTAAACCTGTACTACCATCGGTTCTTTTCAGGGCCACCAACATTTTCCAAAAGAGTTAATTTTCTGAACATGTCCCAACTAAAATTCATATCAAAAGGTTCTTTTCAGGTCAGCCATACTCATACTAAAGAGTATAAGCAGAGAAAACCACGCTAAAATTCCTATTCCTACACAAAATACAAGCTCCTGCTGCAGTTAACAAAAACATTTATTATATCATACCACGTAGTCCTACGTCATAATTGCGTACAACCCCATTGGGCTGTCCCTTGTAGTTTTTTCGTTAGGTTAATGATGTATTTTTTCTATTATGTATTATATCCGGAGCATGTTTCTTTCTTCAGTTTCTCGTTGGAAAAGTCCATAGCGATGATCCTGTACTTGTTAAGATCAGATTTACTATTGAAAATCTTCAGATCGCCAAGTACCCTTTCCTTCCAATCTTTCTGACCCATATGCAGGATTCGATTTCGTCCAGTAGATCAATGATGGGATTGAAGTCCGGACGACGATCGAGGATCGTACTGACCGGCTTCGGAAATGGTGGCTACACTGGATACTCTAGCCTCTTCTATACCGGTGATTCCACGTTCTCCTCGGTGGACATCTGAAAACGATTCCTCTGGGTATTTTATGAGAACAAATAGCCTGTTTCCACCTACCTTCAGTTAATTCACATCCAACTTTTCGAGACGGAAGAGTACGAACAAAAATCACTTCCAAAACAGTTGCAGCAGTTGGTGACGGATGCCCCCTTTGGAATCATTCCCAGCATAGTTCGAGCCGTTTTCCGGACAAATTCCTTTTGATCCAAGTGGTAATGGAATTCACATCGTTTTAATAGCAGATCTGAACAATCTTACTATGTTTACAAACAAAACTGACTTCTAATATGAGATAAATCTTTTCAAAGAGAGTAAACGGAGTAGGCAAAGAAAAAAAAATCGATGAACGTCGATTGAATTTTGAGGTACATTGAGTTACTCGCGAGTTATACTCGCTGCAAAAAAGCAGCTCATAGTAAAGCAGTCTCTCCCCTTGGTTCTATCAGCGGGCGGAAAGAGTTGGAACCGGTGGGGAACATTGTTGGAGACCGGCTATAGAGGATGGTGAATAGACTTCTGTGGATTGTTTTGTGTGGGTTGCAGCATTATTTGAATTAAGGGTACTAATAGGGTCGGATTAACTGCCTATTTCTCTTGAGCCCGCTCTAGAACATACATTTCGTATTTAGATCTACCGAGAAGTGAACTGCTAGTGTGAGTTTCCCTGGTATATTCAATTAGAGGATGTCCCTTAGACTGCCAATGAATGTATGAAAAAAATTTGACCATCAAATTTCGCTAACAAACCATATACAAAATGTTTATTGCCTCGAAAAATGACCCTATGCAAAATTTGAGCTCACTCTCGAAAATTTCCCAAGGGAAGGGGGGGGGGGGGAGGGTACCTGAAATTTCGGAAATCAAATTTTTTTTTTTGATGCCAAATGTCTTAAAAATGCATGAAACGTCGAGATTTGGTGTTATCTCGAATTTTTTTTTTTTCAAAAATCGACTTTCTGGGACTTAAATTTTTTTTTCATGAGTTCTATATGGAATATAGAAGATTGATGAGTCGGCTTCTAAAACTGTTCACAATTGTCTCCAACCTGCTTATATATCGAATTAAACCACCATTTAGGATCTAATACGAAATAATTCACTTGGGTCGTCCAATTATTCTTCATTAGGGTGGTCCAAAAATTCAAAAATATATGAAAAACCACAACTTTTCATCAGAAATTCCTAAAATCAATTGTTAAAATATCTTGAATTGCGTTAATCTGTTTTTTTTTTTTGGGAATCATGAGTTTTACACAAGAGGAACATTTGCCTGAAAAGATGAAAAAATACTTGTTTTATACTTTGCCATATATTTCCTTATTAGCTACACCAATTCAGATTTCCTGGTACTCTTATAATTTTTTCGATGATCTTCAACTAATTGTAAAATGCACTGCTTTTGATCTTCATCCGTTGATAGTTTTGAATTGTATGTTTTAATCAATGCTATACCACCATTAACTACTTCCAAACATTGAACCCGTCTTTTGGAATTTTTAAACTGGATGGAACTACTCCACTGCTCCATATCGACATTCAGCTACGTCTTCGGAATTTGGAGAGCTTTGAATAAGTTTTCAATACCACTGCTGCCTTGTACAAACAAATGTAGTAGTTGGGAGATTTTCGAGAGTGAAAAAAGTCAAACTTTGACGCGTTTGCGCCACCCCTAAATCATGTCCGATTGAGCTCAAATTTTGCATAAGGTCACTTTTCGAGGCAATAAACATTTTGTATATGGTTTGTTAGCGAAATTAAAAATTACCATTTTCGCTGGCAGCCTAATGTCCCTGAATGTTCCATCAAATAGCACGTAATGTTGTGAACAACTTGAATGACAGTTGTCCAGCAGTGCTTCCATTTTATTTACAACAATCCAATGCCTACGAAATTGTGCAGAAGGTGTGCCAAAGGTGTGCCAAAGGTGTGCCGAATGTGTGCCGAAGGTGTGCCGAAGGTGTGCCGATGGATGTACCTAAGCTGTGCTGAATCTAATTTCAGCACAATGTGCTGAGTGACTCACCCCTTGACTATATCGCTCTACTTTAGAAAATGATAGCTGTGCTTGTAGGAAAATTTCTCAGCTACAACTTTGTTGAAGACCACTTTCGACCAAATAGAAGAAACAGAAGTTATTGATGATTCAAGTTACTGATGTCTTATGACTATGCTCTATCAACTGTTCAGCAGGTAACATTATTGTTCCTGGCGTGTAGAATAGAGCACAAAAATCATGGCACACTGAAGAATACAGTGTTGCTTGATCATGCCATACGATTATGAATCGCTTAAACAACTAATAACTATTTAAATTAACGTTAAGTTGAAAAAACAGTCTTCTCCAAAGTTGTAGCTGAGAAAATTTCCAATATGAATAGTTGTAGATTTTTTTTGGATTTCTCATATTAATGTTCAAATAAACTTTAAATGGTTTGTGTCAAGTCAGTTTCTAACCAAATGAGTTCAAATTTTGCGTTGCTGATCTGAACCCGATTGGAAACCGTTTGAGCATTGTGGAGCGAAAATGTCAAATTTTGCATCAGTCTACTGGGGCATCTTTGGGTGTTACTTACGTGAATCATTACCACTCGAAATTCCGAAAATGTTTAGCAGATTTGTGATTTTTGTAGGGAACGTCTTAAAGGTTTTTCCTACGACTATAGTGCTGTGTAAAGTGAGAAGATGAAATGGACACGCATAATGATGATAGCTGGCTAGATCACTCAAGAGCAGGGATGCCAAATTTGAAAATATGTTTTCATTTTGAATAGATTTGAAGTTCTGAGAAGGCATTTGCAGACATTTCATGGTTTTGACGTTTTTCGAAGACTTATGATAAACTGTTTGTATAACCAAGGGTGTAATCATATAAAGAGGGGCAAAACCTTAACTGAAGTGATCATATTTCATTGGAAAATAAATTTTGCTTTGAGACAGTCCATATACCACGTGAATAGTTTAGGGGGGCGTGAAGTGTTGGAAAATGTTCACGGTCTATGGCTTATATAAAATCGCCAAAAGTGAGCGGGAATACCACTGAATTGGCAGAAAAATCCAATAGCTGTACGAAATACTTTTGACAATTTGAAAATCTATTAAACGTTAAAACGGCCTGAAAACGCAGTTTTAAACGGATCAAAATTGCTTTTTAAAACGCCACTGGTGGACTGGTGATCAGAGTTGCTTCCACTCACTTGCAACAATGTTTAAAAACATTGTTTTTCGGAAAAATGAAATCAATAGATGATATAATGATATGGTGTACTTGTATGTAACAACAAGAGGGTGTAAAGTATGTGTTTGACTCATAAAAAATGTCAATTCCGCTTTCAGAGCGTCGCAATCAGCGATCTTATGATTCACGAGCGTTCACTCATGAATCGTTGATTGTGACGCACTGAAAGCAATATTGACAGGTTTTATGTGTCAAACACATACTTCACGACCTCTTCTTGTAACTTACAAGTACAACATATCATCATCTAATGTTTTCATAATTAGGAAAAATATGTTTATAGCAAGTGAGTAGAAGTAACACTGCTGGTGATCGAATTTTATTAGATCCAATCTTTGCACGCAATGATTTAACTCTCAAACCTCCAGCGTAAAAAAAACAACTCCATTTAAATTTAAAATATTTTCAGAAAAAAAGATTTTTTCAAAATCCTTTAAGGCTTATCAAAACTTGAGAAGTTTGCGTTTTTTTGTAGATGGATAGATAAAAAATAGTTTTATCATTTTTTGGTATCAATCGTTTTAGAAAAAGAAAATTTTAATCACTCAAAAATTATCAAACTACATAGGGGAAATGGCTCTAATGTTAGCCTATGGATCAAAGATTAGGCCCATCGCTAAAAATCTGCTATTTATCAATTTTATCTAGTTGAACGCGTCATTGGGACAGTACTAATGCATATTTTTTGTCCCTATTAAAATTTAGTCGATAGCTGAATTTATGGATGGGCCCAAATTAGGGGCATTTAGGCCGACATTATATCCATTTCCCCTACGTTAAATTTTAAACGTACCGTAACTCGGGGAAAATTGATCACCATTGTCAAATTGCCTTATGCATGCAGTACCCGAGCAAAGCTGAACATCAAATTGAAATCAAAATTTGCTGTTATGATGTAACTTATTTTGAATACTCCAGTTGATCTCATTTTGGTTGACTTAACGGTTAACACAGCAAAAATGAGAGCAAAATGTTACACTGTTGAAGCAAATGGAAAACTAATCCTGCTTTCAATGAAATCAATTTGAATACTGATTTTGCATTCATAATGTTTAACTGAATACGGGCCTAGAGTAAATGGTTACCATTCATGTTTCTCAAGCTGAATGACTTAGGCTCCAATCTCACCGCGGGCAAGTCACGAATGACCTGAAATGTGTTAAACAAATCAGATAAACGATAATCATTAGTTCAACGACCGATGAATTTCAATTAAATTTTAAACAAGACGTAAACAGCAGAACTTCAAGTTAAGTTGCTTTCATTTAAAACGTCTTGACTGCATAATGAAAGCACAATATGATATCAGACTTATGTCGCAACATTTGAAATCAAAATGAGTTTTCATTATGATAGGAACTGCACACTTTAATATCGATTTGCTTTCATTTTGTTAACCGACTTTGCTCGGGTAACCACGCATAAAATTTTCGGTGATAGATATCAAGCAAAATCTTCAAAATATTTATTCCCGAGGCATCAACGATTCACTTGGTGAGTTCCTCATATCAATGAAGAACAGTTTACTGACGTCCAATAGCGTAAAATTTCAGCATTCAAACAGACGATCATAGGGCAGCAGTGATTATTGTCATTTGCTTGAAAGTCACGTTTTTGTCTAAACTTATACCCCGTACAGACTATGGCTTATTTATGTAAAATAGGCTCTCTTGCAATGAGCACTCCTACAAAGGATTTCCAGATGTATGAAATGGTAGTGTAGTGGTGGTGTAGTGGTAAGCGTGATTACCTCTCACTCCAAAAGACCTGGGTTCAATCCCAGTCGGTGCCGCCGGGATTTTCTGAGGCAAAATCTCTTTGTAAAAATGAACCATGTCAAAAACGAACGGTTGCCAAAATGGGATCATGCCTAAATCAAACGGGTACGGTAGGTGAGCCAGTGTTGGGTCTAGTGTAAATTTTTAACTAATAATAAAATAATATGGATGAATTAGGCTCTGGACGGCTGTATGTCAGTTGAGCAATATCTATTGAGTTAAAATGCAGAATTACAGTTAATAATCCCTCAATTCAACAGCCTATAATTAATTTCAATTGATTGCTTATCTGAGTAGGTCGTTTTCTTAGCTATACGGCTAAAATCGGCCGTTTTTGTTTAATGATATTCTAACCAAAATGAGCTAAACAGCGGCTCCGGTGGTGTAGTAGTAAGCATGATTACCTCTCACCCCAGAAGTCCCTAGATGTTTTTCGCGGAATTTCCAATTATTTCTAAAGAATTGCCTACATTTAGGCGCAACTGCACATTTTAAGAAATATTATTTTGTAATTTTTGCAGAATCTACACTTTACACAAGGATTTTAGCATCTGATTCGTATTCAGGGAACCCAAATGTAATAAGACCATTTAATAAAAATGCACTGGGAAGCCATTTTAGGAATTGATCAATTCCATCCCAAATCAATATTTTCAAATTTTAGATTTCAAAAATACCAAAAAAGTTCACAAAACATTCAATATGATAAGTAATCATGCATGATAAGTAATTTATTTGGTCGTGATCATGTTACAGTCGCTATAAGTCAATGGAGACGCATGGTAGTCTAGTCGTATAGAAGTATTGAGCGGAAACCCAAAACTTGATAACTTTTAAAAAAAAATCTAACTCAAAAACGAAAATACAGGACTGATTTTTCGATATGTTGTGTAAAAAGGCCTAAATTTTCAAGGAAATATATAAAAAATATATCGCGCCCTCTGCAAACTATGAAAACCATAAAGAAAAACAAATACAATCAATGTTTTTCTATACAAACATTATTTAAATACGATTATAAAGTATTTTTAGTCACCTTTAATTTGATATGTTGATCTTTGAAATCGGTCCAGCGGATCAAAAGTTTTGATTTTTTGAAACTCTAACTCTAACTCTAACTGTTTTTGGATCACTCTTACATGGAAATGGTCACCCTAATGACAAAATTAAAAAAAAATACTGTTCTAATATTTTGCGATAGCTTGAGCTTGAGCTTGACCTTGATTGACCGCCCACGGTTGCTACTCTGTTACTGCCAGATCAGCTGTAATTACACAGAGAACCAATAGACGATGCTTGGGACTAGCAATCATCCTCAATGTGTAAAAACTGGTGATCTTAAATTAGGCAATACCAGCGCCGGCCGCGCCCGAACACAGGTCAAGAAAGGAATGGGAAGGATTGTGTTGACATGACACTCGCTTTGATGGAAGCCGAGAACACCTCTGCACTTCCATGAGGAATCACTGGGATGTTGGATAAGAGGGTTGGGTTTGCAGCAGGGTTCGTTTTGGTAAACGATAAGCTGAATTGATGTCCTAACGATCATATAACGCGAAGGAGCTTGGGACTAAACCCACGGTCTTCTGCTCAGTAAGCAAAAACATTTGCCACTAGGCAGACGAGCTCCTTTTTAATCATCGAGTTGCTGTTATTACCATGTAGTCATATTAACAAATAAAACGATTGACGAATCTTAAATGTGGATGGGCCTGAGATTAGACTCATGATGTTCTGCTCAATAAGCAAAAACGGTTGCTCTAAGGCCACCGAGCCCCTCATATCACATAAAACCGTTGCTCAAATTTGTGTATCCATTCAAACCTGGAACCAACGACAACAACGAGTTTCGCAAAATACACGATACACAAGCGATTATACCATAAATCTCTTTGATATGTAAGGACCTGGGACCGCGTTTTTCTGCTCAGTAAGCAGGCCACTGTAACCGACGATCTTTCAAATCCGAAAACTAAAAACTACGAAAAAGTGCTTAGGCCTTCATTAAGTTCCACTTTCACGCGACGTTCAATGACAGGGTCCTATCCACGATTACATCTGAAAAATCCAAATCTGGCAAACGCCCACCTAAACCCGTTCTAATCCACCTGAAATGACTAACGAATGGAAGACTTTGACTACCCAGCCGTGCAATAGTCTCATTCCGTGCCTTATGGCAACTTGATGATTCTATTGCGCTTATCTTGTGGCACCACCCAGGGGAGACTTGGTCCTGTACCCAATGCTTAACTTATCTCAATTCCACTCAGCTACTCGCAATTTCTTGTGATATAGTGGGCGGAATATTATTATATGAGACAATTCAATGCAGACGTCTTTCCAAATTTGGCAGATCGACAGGTAATCGGTGAGTTACCACGATAGTTGCTATTCAACAACTCGACAACGTCCCATCGTCAACGCCTGCTATGAGAATTTCCCATTGCAGACGCCAACGAAATGACGTCATCGAGCTATCGATCAACTACCCTGGTTATCGCCTGGTACCTTATAGCACGATGCTAGGAGGCGAACTGGAAGAATCGATGACTGTTCTAATATTTTGCGATATGGAAAAAACTACCAATTTTTACGAAATTCTGAGGATCACTATATCGGTTTGCTATGGAATGGCTGTTTGTTAGAGTGGGGCTAATTTTTTTTAAATCGTTCGGAAACATGTTTTCCCATGTGGAAAATGATTTTTGGGACTAATTGAGTAACATACCAAACATTCAGCTTTTTTCGTTGACATTTAGAGGTTGTGCAAGAGGTCTAAGTCCAAAATGCCGAACGATTAAATTTTTCAAATAAAACATATGCTTCTATAAGCAAACATGTGATTGAAATTGTGTCCATTTTGCGATATTTTCACTTTTTCTCGAGATATATGACATAGCGATGTTCCCGCATATGGACTTACGCTTACATATTGATCTATCGCAATCAGCATCCTTGCAGTGCTATATGCAGCGTGAGTAAATATGAAAATGGGAGAATATAAGAGAGAATGGAAGAGAAAAAGAGGTAGAAGGGAGGCAGCTCCCACACCTGGACCCTACCTATCGACCCATCAACTCATGAACCGGGGACCAATGGCTTTACTTCCCTTCCGATGGAAGGCGTGATCAGAGATGTTATGCCTCAGAACATCCCGGCGGTGCCAACTGGGATTGAACCCAGGCCTACTGGGGTGAGAGGTTATCACGCTTACCACTACACCACCGGCACCACTAACAGAAAAAAAACCTTAATTAAAGTTTTCCGAGTTTCTCGGACACCACCAAACAAAGCATCTGTTGCATTTCATACTGTACTGGAAATACTTCAGCATGTAAGGATGCACAACAACAATGAGCTGTGTTTGTTCACATCGACTGATACTGAGTGGTTGCGGTATAAGCACATATCGTCGATAATAGACGATTGTTGTGTATTAGAGAACGCTTGCGCAAAAATACTAGGGTGGGAAACGGATTCGAAACTCAAATGTCATTAGCCAAATACATCCGTAGACCATAGGTCCACCGTTGCATAATTGGCAATGCATCCGTGTACTGAACGGGAATTGTGGGTTCGAATCCCACCGGTGCCTTTAGATTTTTTCGCAAATTTTCTCACACACACGTCTCTTACCGATGATATGTGCTTACCATTCAGTATGTTCAAACTTTCTTACAAACAATTAAATTGACTGCAAGTCACTAAACTGTAAATCAGATAGATATGTGTTTGTTAATTGACGTTGACTGTGCAATGTTTGGTTCAAAAGTTATGATTTTTTAAAGTTGGTGGTGTCCTAGAAAATCGGAAAGCTTTAACTAAGGTTTTCCGGAAAAATTGGCAACCCTGATTTTTTTTTTTTAAATTGTCTTTTGTTAATATGTTTATGAACTCTACCTATGGGCGAAGTTTTATACAAATCGAAGACCCTTCGGCCCAAACCTGTCGGTAATTAAAAAAGATCCCCTGGATCAACAATAGAAAAGGACCTATCAGCATTTGTAATAAACCGTTGTAAAGTCCATTCCTCACAAATCGCCACGCAAACCAACAGCATCATCGTGAAACTTTCCCCTACCCGATTATTCTGTTGATTTTCGTGGGTGGCTTTCGATTTGTGAGGAAAGGTCATTAGAACGGTTTGTTTACAAATGCTGACGGGCCCTTTTCTATTGTTACAACAGGTTTTGCCAGTCACGCAAGACGGTACGATGTGGAAGAGGACGAGAGACGATCGCTGCGTGCTCTCGAAATCTGCCGTCACATCTACTGTGGAGTGCGCAGGGCTATGTTCGTAGTAAGTAATGAGCGGCTAGCATCTCTATGCTGTATTCAATACTGCACATAAATGATCATGATTTTTATTACTTCATGCGTGAAGTTAACGATTTACATAGTTGGAGATGCTTAGCGTCAAATATCAGATTTAAAGTGGACATTTAATACGATTGATAAGGAGATGAAAGTCTAGAGATGATAGATCCATTTAAGTCCGGCAGTGTAAAAATTGAATATAGAAAGTAGAAGGCGAGCAAAGAAAAATTTTGGGGAAGGTACGAATCTTCTTCTTCTTCTTTTTCCTTTATTTAACGTCGGTCTCTGTTCCGCAATCTAGTGCCAATCACCGACGGACATCGATTGCCATCCATTGACGGCAACCGAATGTGCAGAATGTGCACATGCACACCTGCGTAGGATATCACACCCATTCACAACACACATGGGCCGGGACCAACGGCTTTACTTCCCTTGTGCCTCAGAAAAATCCCACCGACCTCGGCTGGGATTGAACCCAGACCCATTGGGATGCTAGAAAGCAGTCACGCTTACCACTACACCACCGGCGCCGGCAAGGTACGAATCGGGTCGAACATCTCCTTTACCAAACTCATCCGTTGATGAAGGATGGTGAGAAGTGTCCCCTCCGCCACCAAGGTCAAAGGGATGATCGCCGATTTGCTCATGCAATTTGTTTAGTGTTTTTTTTTTTCAATTTGACTCATTGTTTCTATGCCTAATGTCATTAAAATCTGCAGTAAATAATGTTGGCTAAGTTTTTGCCCTAGCTACTCCTCTGTGCGCCGTTTGAAAAATTTAATTATCTGCTATATATAGCGCTAGGTATGGTAATTAACGCAAGGGTTGGCATATATTACTATATTATTTAGGAGCAATATTCCATAAATTAATAATGCTACATACAAACTGGTAAACAATTTATTCTCGATTACTTTTGCAAAGGTAGGTATCAGCTTTTGTAAGCAAATATTCAATCGTCAATTTGTCGAAACTCTTAGCACTCCCCCGCGAACTAACACCACCATCAGAAAGGGTCATGTTTCCCTAACAAGACGGTGTTGTTAGTTTGCGTGAGAGCGCTAAGAGTATCAACAGATTTACGTTTGGATCTTGTTTACAAAACCAGATGCGTTCCTTTGCAAAAATAATCGAGAATTGGTTAAAGGGTGATACGGTCAAAATTTGGTCAAGGGAAAACGCGTGTAAATCGGTGAAATCGTTTATTTAAAAAATCAAATTAAATTTCTTTTTCAAGTTCAATTAGTATAAAATTCAGGAAAAATATTCAGTTAGGCTTCCGCTTTTCCAAATCCGAATTGCCGGGCCTTACGCTTGACCCCTGCCATCAGATTTTGTACAGCCACCTTGTCCACCTTCTTCGCCGCAGAAAGCCAGTTTGCCTTGAACTGCTGCTCGCCCTTAGCAGTTTTTTTGGTCTTCTTTAGGTTCCGCTTGACAATAGCCCAGTATTTCTCAATTGGGCGGAGCTCTGGCGTGTTGGGAGGGTTCTTGTCCTTGGGAACCACCTGCACGTTGTTGGCGGCGTACCACTCCATGGCCTTTTTACCGTAATGGCAAGATGCCAAATCCGGCCAAAACAGTACGGAACAACCGTGTTTCTTCAGGAAAGGCAGCAGACGTTTATTCAAACACTCTTTCACGTAAATTTCTTGGTTGACAGTCCCGGAAGCTATGAAAATGCTGCTTTTCAAGCCACAGGTACAGATGGCTTGCCAAACCAGATATTTCTTTGCGAACTTTGACAGTTTCATGTGCTTGAAAACATCTGCTACCTTTCCCCTTCCTTTTGCCGTATAAAACTCCTGTCCCGGAAGCTGCTTGTAGTCGGCTTTGACGTAGGTTTCGTCGTCCATTACCACGCAGTCAAACTTCGTCAGCATCGTCGTGTACAGCCTCCGGGATCGCGCTTTGGCCGTCGTATTTTGTTTATCATCGCGATTTGGAGTCACTACCTTCTTGTAAGTCGATAGTCCGGCTCGTTTTTTGGCTCGATGCACGGTTGTAGACGATACACCCAGCTTATTTGCGGCATCTTGGAGAGAGAGGTTAGGGTTTCGCTTGAAACTACCGGCAACTCTCTTTGTCGTCTCAGCGGCTTCCGGTTTTCGATTTCCCCCCGATCCAGACTTCCTGGCTGTCGACAAACGTTCCCCAAACACTTTAATTACATTTGTAACGGTTGATTTGGCAACTTTTAGCGATTTTGCCAACTTTGCGTGCGAGTAGCTCGGATTTCGCGATGCGCGAGCAAAATTTTGATACGCTGCTCTTCTTGCTTGGACGGCATTTTGACAACTGAAGAGTGAATTCCAAAATCAAAATAAGAGCAACATTCTACACACACACACCTTCAAAATGAGGGGTGTTCAGGTTTTTTAAATGCAAAATTGAAAGAAATACGTCAAGTTGATATTGACCAAATTTTGACCGTATCACCCTTTATGTCAACAATAGCTCCAAATTTGACAAAAGATAATTTAACGCGACAGTGAAATAAAAAAAAAATGTTGTCTCCCAACTCCCAGTAACAAGCTGATTGCAAAGGTACGCTTAGTTTTGAGCTATTGATAGGGCTACGTTTCTAGTAACGTGTACCCAAAAGATAAAACAAATTCTTTAAACCTTAGAAATGCACATATGCATACATGCATAGCATATCACATGTGCTGCAAACGACTCGCTTCTTAAAATGGGTCATAGGTTTATGCGAACCACATTTCGATTGCATACTTCCTACTCAAACGAAACACATAAATAATCAATTTGTCTCACGCCAGTCTCGTATACTTATCAAACGGAATCGCACGACTCAATATCATTGCCGGGGTCATCGATTTATATGCGACATTATTATTGACACATCCCTTAAAATTCTCTTCTTCTACGCACGACGATCCGCCCCCACCCGTCCTTCTTACTCCACTGTGCAGATCCTTAGCCGACCGACCGACGACAGAGGCAAAATATTACTCCGCAGAGCCGAAAATCGTAAAATATTTCACATTTTCCCATCGTCACCGTCGTTGCTACGGCAGGAGATAGCAAATCGACCGAAGGAGTTTAACCGGGAACCAACGACGACGACGACGACGACCGTATCGTAAACTAGAGCATATCGATAAAGCTCTTCCATCTTGGTAGGTACTTGCTCCCTTCTGTCGGGGATGCAGACCTATATCGCCGCCGTCGTCGTTTGATGACTAGACGATAAACCGACACTAAACGGTGCCCCCTCCCGCCATTCCCTGGTGTTTCCTCGGTTCATGTTCACGTAAACCTTAAGAGAGAACGGTGAGGGTGGTTTAGGATCGATGGAAAACGCAAAGCAGTCAGCCTATCGCTAGTTGCTGCTCTACGTAACGGTAACGTAACAGCACACGAGTCAAACGAGGTGAGGCAAATTTGGTGCGGTAAATTTGAATAATCTTCAAATACATTTGCTTGTCTGTATTGGGGAAGGAGAGGTAGTGGAAAAGGGGCTTGCCAGGAGCGGGGAGTGGGGACGACAGTTTTGGGCTTTGGTCGTTCTCTCCGACGAGGTTTTCTGTACAGGTGAACGTTCTCGTGTTGCTTCCCGACCAGAAGGAAATATCAGGATTATAACACCTTGTGTTATTTTGTTCCCCAGATTTTTTAAACAACAATTGTATCAATTTAGATTCCGGGTTGACAGAGTAATTACCGTCATTATTTGTCTCCCCAAAGAACATCAAAGTGCTGTAACTTTCCAGTACGTACAATTTAGACCACTGGTGGATCAAATATTCAAGTTTTATTGGTAAAATGTTCAGCTTGAACGCTAAAGTTTGTACAAAGTTGGAGTGGTTATAAAACATGGACCACTTAGTAATGGAACAAACTCTTTTGCTTATTACAGCGCTCTTAGCGGCGTTTTCGGAAGCTTTTGACGTATATTTGTTGACAACAACAATAACAATAACAATGTATTTTTAAAGTTCATAAAATGCTTTTGCTTTGGAGTTTCAATAATAGATAGTTCATCCATATATTCGTACTTTGAGGCGAGGCGCTGTGGATTATGAGATTCTCGATGACCCTGGAGGGATCGATTTTGCTTACTGAGCAGAAAATCATGGGTTTAATCCCAAGCTCTTCCACAGCACAATAAATCGTCACAATATTAACTTCGGAAACTATTTGCATATCAAGCGAAAACGTAGTCCTGTATTGTCGCGAAGCGTTATGGCTCTGATATCGTTTTTGCTTACTGAGCAGAAAATCATGGGTTTAATCCCAATCTCTCCGTTATGACTCTTAAAATTCATGATCACTAAACAAAATGAATTTGTTCTTTCGATAGCCGCCTATCGAGAGATTAAATAAACAACAAATAAACAATACTTACTTTTGGTTGCATCGCCAACTTGAGGTAAATCCTAACCGAATACCCTGCCCAACCCTCTAACTCCGTAGCACTATGAGGGTGTCGCTAAGTCGGTGGCCTCTCGTTAAGTAAGTACTAAATCAACATTTCCTTCCCTATCCCTAGTTATGGTAAAGATAGGCGTGGCCAGGAATAGCGACAGTCATGCTTCTGTTACTCTTGTTTAGACTGGAACCAATGTTTACTCCCCAGCATTATTCCTGAAAGTAGTCTAACTGAGAATTTCAGAAGAGACGTGAGTGTCGCTAGTATCCAATCTACGAAGTATATCATAACAACGCTAACGCTAAAATGCTCTTGCTTTGGAGACAGTATCCATGCAATAGTGTTGAATTTCCCTAGAAACAGTGTATGGCGCGTGCTCAAAACGTACAGGGAAACCTTGACGACGAATCGGAAGCCTCAAAGTAAACGCCGGAGTGCCAACCGTCAGCTCCATGGAAAGGTCGTGAGGTCATCAGAAGCAACCTAGGTATGTCCGATCGCGATTTTAGTAAAAACTATGATGCTGCCCGTAGTACAGTGCAGTGAATTCGCTACAGGCATACAGGCGACCACTCAAGCAGAATACCGTAATACTTATGGATGATGAAACCTATGTAAAGACCGACTTCCAAAAGCTTCCAGGAACATAATTTTACAAGGCGAACGCTCGATTCAAACTTGTTTTTGCGAATAATTTGCAGCTGCGACATGAAAACAAAAGTTTTCTTTTTTCTTTTTTTTTCTTGGTTTGTTTTTCGTCGATCTTGTTTTCCGTGCACCAATGCTACCGACGCCAGGCCAAGGAGGCAGCTCCCACACCTGGACCCTACCTATTGACCCCATCAATTCATGAACCGGGGTCCAACGGCTTTACTTCCCTTCCGAAGGAAGGCGTGATCAGAGATGTTATGCCTCAGAACATCCTGGCGGCGCCGACTGGGATTGAACCCAGGTCTGCTATGGTGAGAGGTAACCACGCTTACCACTACACCACCGGCGCCGCTGACCACTCGTCTTTCAACGATTGGAAAAATGGAATGGATAAAGGCGTATAAGAGCTTCCTCATTGTTATTTGCCTCAGTGCTGAGCTCCGAAGAACCGTCGTGCTGGTGACCGAGCGGACAACAGATTGTATTAGGGTAAACGCTCCTATAGTTGCGGTACGTTAGAAGCGTTAGGTTCCTATAGTTGTGTATGGAGACTCCGTACACAACTATAGGAGCCTAACGCTACTAACGTACCGCAACTATAGGAGCGTTTCCCCTACACTGATAAGCTTAATAATTTCTTAAGGCTCGACTTATGAACGACACATATGAATTTCATAAACTTGACTTAGGAGTTAGGAGTCATGTTAGGACCCATGCATTAATTATGTCACGCTAAATCGAGGAAAAATTCCCCCCCCTCCTCCCTATCGTTACATTTTTTCTATACCTAATGCATTGCTTGTCACAAAATCTTAGACCCCCTCCCTCCCCTATTAGAACGTGACATATTATATGCATCAACCATTATGAGTGTATTTTCGTTTAACATGAGATAGGTTTTTAACGCCTTTATCAATTTAATTTCGCCAAGCGTTGAAATACGAGAGTCTTTCGCTCTGCTGACGAGCACAATGTCATAGATTGCCGAACCAATGCACAACAAAGAGTCACATTGCCCAACGCGGAATACTATCTCCATTTTCAGAATTCGTAGCCTAGAATCGCATGCAGTTTTAACTGTCTTTCAATGTTGTTTGAAAGTCAGCGTCCGGTCGAGAGTAACGCCGATGATCTTCAGTCGCGTCATCTTCAGTACAACCACCCGATAGATGCAGATATCGTTGCTGCGCTCCCGGTGGGTGTTTGGACAGGAACAGAATATTGCAGATGCAGATATCTTCTACATACAGGAATACGGTATGCGGCACCATACTGTATGCGGCACCACTCTGAAGATCGGTTGCACTGCTACCAGGAACAGGGTGACCGAAAGTACTGACCCTTGAGGAACGCCGTTCTCCAATGGCATTTAACCCGGAATGATCTGTAGGCGAGGAAACTGTTCAGTAAGTTGAACATCCACCCCCGATTTGCCACTCCATTTCGTGTCGTACGCCTTTGAGAGATCGAGAGATGCTATCCAGCAATGTTCATCTCTGTTTGCCAGTAACCTATCCAATTCCACCAAGTAAGTATCGGTGTCCCGGCCAGCTCTGAAGGCGTGTTGCATTTTGTCGAGTCGTCCGTTCGACTCTACCTAAACAATTTGTGGAATAGCTGTATGATTTGGGTTATCATTCGTTTATGGTATTTTTTTTTTTAGGGATACTGTGTTGAGCAGCTCTAGTTGCTGAGTCTTGACGGATAGAGGAAGTCGTCGGAGCATCGGATACCCTAAGGAGTCGGGACCTGTAGAAACATTACGTCCTTTGTTAAGTGCCCACAGAAGCTCGTTCAGCGTGAAGTCCGAGTTATATACATACATCGTTGGTGTCTGGTAGAAAATCAACGCGAACCCTTTCCGCTTTTTCGTTCGCCATTTGTAACAACGGAGGATAGATACGAGGTCGCCGAACTCTCACAGTAGTGCTTAGCCAGTTCTTCTGCCACTTCTTCAGCATTATCCGTGTACCCGTCGGATCGTTTGATGACAGCCCTGCTGTGCTGTCGCTTGCCCCTCAAAGTGTTGGCCGTCTTCCACATTTCTGCCGTAGTGCTGCTTGGAGATATTTTCCCGACGAATTCTTCGCACGATCGGAACTTGACTTCGTTCACTTCCTTCTTGACTGCTGCCTTCGCTTCTTGGAACTTTTTCAGGACATCCGCTGTATCTGTATCCGCTGCTTTGGAGCGTCTCAGTGCTGTTAGCCATTGTCAACGCTGTTCAACTGCCATTTCCACTTCCGGGCACCCCCATGGTATCGATTTAGGACCGACTCGATCGGATATTCAAGCTATGCTAGCTGTTGCTACAGACAGTATCCGGTCGACGAATTCTTCCACTCCAATTTCATCACCAGGTTTGATGCTGCTAGCAACCAGCCGTTCAAAAGTCCGCTTGATTATAGAGCCATCTTCTTTGCTTTGTTGTGACCTGTGCGTATTCAGGTGAGGAAACGGTGATCGGAAAGTAATAACTAGTGTGTGTGTCCGAGAGAGCTCACCAGATAAATTTTGGAGCAAGCATCTCGGAACAGGTCGAGAGGCCTATGGCTGAAAGTAAACCGCTTGCTGGGTCAATCCGAGTGTGCGATCCATCATTCAGGATTATCAGCTGTTCCAGTCAGCGTTTTCTCAGCGATGAAGCGCCCAAGTGTATTCGAAGATGTGGAGTCCCAGGCGGGATGGTGCACAATGAAATCGCCAAGTAGCAAAGATGGCGCTGGTAATCGTGCAAACAAGTTGTCTAGCTCGGTATGAAATTGCTGGGAACTGGGAGGGATGTACATAGTTGGAGCGTTGCAATTCAGCAACATTTCCACCAATGAACACATCGACCCGCAGGATGTAGCCTCCACTGGAAGCGAGACGCAACGTGGCAAAAGCGTACTTGCTGGGGATCTTCTGCAAAGCAAAAATTGACAGTCCTATACTTCTAAGTCTCTTGGTCATTATCATACGTAGTTGCAATCTTCGGTCGCATACGTTTTTCACCATCCCTCCGACAAGAACTAACTATGGCTTTCACAAATTCACAATTCAAACGGTGTTACTATGTATACGATTCGAACGTGTCTTGAGAAACAAATAAGCGTAGTTTTGAACGAGTTAACAATTTATGTTATTTGTTTGAGTTGTAATAAGATGTAGAATAACGTAGTTTAACGTAGAAAATCATAGATCCAATCAGTCGTAAGCCAAGTAGCAGATTTTTGATCTCATGCTACTCATTAGCTTCAGCACAGATATCTTTCCAACAATTTTGGATATTTTTTCCCCTTTCGCAAACTTTGTTACGGAATCCGCTGCCTTTACATGTTTCCGCAAATATGCTTTGGTCAGGGCCCAAAAAGTTTCGATTGTCCTGGCCTGGGGACAGTTTGGCGGATTCATCTCTTTGGGTACGAAATGGACCTTTGTTGGCTTTATACCAGGCTACCGCGTCCTTGCAGTAATGAACCGACGCCAAATTCGGCCAAAACAGTACTGGGGAGTCGTGTATGCGGATCATGGGTAACAGACGCTTGTTTAAACTCTAACGCGAGAAAACATCGATTGTCATTAACTCCGTTGTCACAAACGGTTTGGAAAGCATACCACACTCACAAATGGCTTGCCAAACCCGCCAAACCATAGCCTTTTTACCGCATTTTTCGGTAAAAATCGACTTATCCGCGTCGTCAACACTTCTGCCATTACGAAGGGTGTAGTACTGATCACCAGGAAGACTTTTGTAATAAAATTTAACGTGTGATTCATCGTCCATAATCACGCACACTGATTTTCCGCACAGCAATTGGTCGTATAACTTCCGAGCCCTCGGTTTGACGGATGCGGCTTGTTTTTTCTCCGCTTTGGCTTCTTCTGCTTCTTATACGTCTTTATATACCCATTTTTGTCTTCGAGTAGGATTGGTTGATCTTCAGAGAAAGATCGATCTTAAAAGATCGATCTTATATTTGGCTCAATGATCAATCCACTGATTAAATCAGTACCAAAGAATCGATCATTGGTTAATCGATCTTTTGATTATTATTTAAGTACGCTTGTTTACGTTGGTACCTCAAGAAATTATTTCCTTTATAATATTCTGTAATGCTGTATGCTGTATTCGTAAATATCGGAAACGCAAATAGTGACGTCATTGTAGAGAGCGATGCTGATGTTGACGTTATGTTCGTTGAATTTACTACGCAGTCTGTGGTGAGAGTAAATCGTTTTTCGATGTAAATACACTTAAAAAAATTTACTCCCATTTCTTTTTTAAGATCGAAAAGATCGAAAGAAGAGATCGATTTCGGGGGATAGCTGTACTTTCGAATCGCGTTTCGGATGGCTCCGATGCTTCCAGTTTTCTTGATTGACTCAGATAAATGTTGGGGAAAGTACACGATCTGTTTGCCACGCTGTTTGAGCTTTTCCGGAGAAATGCTTCGCATTGTGACGGAAATGTAAAGAACCGACACTTGCGATTCACGAAATTGTTGCTTGAAATCTGGATCAACAATAGAAAAGTGGCCATCAGCATTTGTAAACAAACCGTTGCAAACCCCTTTACCGAATACATTATTTCAAGAAGACTGGCAACTTTGCCAGAATCCAAGCGGCAGATACAATAGCGCTGCGCTTGAGTGAAGGTGAAAGCATCGCATAGAAAAATGAGCAAATACACAAAACCACAGAACAGATAGGTAACATGGGAATCAGAAACGGAGGCATTTAAATTTTAATTGGTAGTGACACCTAGCGGTGGAGAGAACGCTTTTTACACTCAAAATTTATTTACACTTATACCACCTTTTACCATTTATACCAGCTTTACTTGTATATAAAATTCAAACATACCCAAGATTCATATATTGAAAGGTGTGTACACTTCTGTTGGTGCTTATGTATAGAGTGTCTGTAGGAAAGATGAGAACATCTTATTAATTTTTTAGATTATATGCTTGTTTTGAATTCTTCTTCTTCTTCTTCTACTTCGCATTTAAACTTATTGCTTATAGCATATAAGCTTATTGCGTGCTCTAAGTTTAGTGTTCTAGATACACTTCCACAGTTATTTATTGAGAGCTTTCAATACCGGTATCATTTTACATTAGCATAATTGTGTGGCAAGTACAATTCTACCGAAGACATCATATCAAGAAGACTGGCAACTTTGCCAGAATCCAGAAAAGATACTGTAGCGCTGCGCTTATTCTGCCTCTATAGTTTGCTCTATTACCAAAGCATACGCAATCAAAACAAACTGCGGTGGATAAAGCTATTTTGCAGTATGGAGATTTTAGAAAAATCGGCAATTTCTTTTCAAACATTGCTTCTTGGTATGAGCATTTTTTTATTTAGTAATAGTGACATTATAGAGGGGCGACACATCTTAATCTCAATCCTAGATGCTGGAAAAATCTAACGCTAGCGAATCACTCTACGCAAAATATTTTACTTTTCAAGCCAAGCCACCCGAAATATTTTTGTATGCTCAGATCACTTCCTATCCATAGATTTCATCAATGCTTCCTGAAAAAGCAGAGGATAAGTTTAATTCTAATTGTGGAGTGAGGCGATCACATCAAAGAAAACTGTATTTATGATTTTTCTGCTAATTCTAGTACGAATATCATAATTCCGAACACTTTGATATTCAAAAATACATTTGGAATAAAACATATTTAAAGTTTAACGATAGAAAAGGAAGGGGAAGGGGAAATGTGGGACTCAGCACTTCTTTACCTAATATCATCAGCGGGTATTTATTTGCATCACGTTCCAATGCATTGTTCTGCAAAAAATTAACACTCTAAGACTTCATTTACTCCCCTGGCGATAAAAGGGAAAGAAGTGCCGAAGCCGACATTCCCCCTAATTAAAAAATATCCAATGTTTCATTCATCCTGAATTCTCAAAACTATATTCAATACACATGCAGATCGCTCTACCTGTAGGATGTGAAAATATCTTGGGTTGTCAGAGGATATGGTCGAAGAAATGGAAGGGAAACTCTCTTTACTCCAATGGCATTTCTCATGGCCGTGTGCTGTGTGTGTGTTGAAAAGCAAAACATCTTCCTTCTTTCACTTTTTATGCGTAAAAACCGTCGTCCAGAAATAGCGAAATGATAATGCATTTGGTCGTAGAAAAAAATCGTTCTATTCACGACGGATGACCCCATTGTTAACGATTTATGAGAGGGAAAGCGAATACGAGCTTATCTGTAATGTAGCATATAGTAACTTGCCATCTCTTTTGTTCTTTCAGTCCTCCTGGTAGCAGTTAGTGGGACACCACACTCGACATAGGAATTGCCGACGAGAGCTCCTTAACTCTTTACTCCTATGGAGAAATCTCATATGTGGCGCCTTGTTGCCAGTTTTCCCAGACTTTTCGATTCATTGAGTGTGTGATAATATTTTTTGCATTCCTTTGCTTAATGCCTTTGATTTATTAATCGAATAATTCAATGAAATAATTAAATAAATGTTGTCATGTTACTTTTACATGTAACATTTGTATGCTCATCAGTACATAGTGGCTTAATCCAAGGTTAGTTGTGTACTAGGATTTAATATTTTTCTTTCAATCTGGCATTGCTGGTACTGGTATAATTGAAAACAAGAATCGTACAGTACTATCCTAATATTTTGGTCATGTGAATCAAATGAAAACTTTACCGTTTTATTGAAGAACGTTAATTTAATTTTTTTACTAAAGATTGCTACTGTGTTACCTGACTTATAACGAATATACGTTGTATACGAGTACCCCGAATACAACGTATGACTCGTCTACTTTTGCATAGCATTTGCAATGTAAAATTAGACGAACGGGGTACTCGTATACAACGTATATTCGTTATAAGTCAGGTAACACAGTAGTATTGAAAAGCCAAACGCAACGGATTATAATTATGTTATGCATGCACAGCTTATTTGACACATGATCTTTATTAGCATATATGTATTTATAGGCTTAGCTTATTAGTGGATTTATGAATTTAAGAAATAAACATCAGTAGAAATACATCAAAAAGTATTTGAAATTATATATTGCACACAAGAGGGTGTCAATGAAGTCAGATTTTAGTTTTGTTATGATAGTTAATATTTTTGGGCTATTTAACATGACTTACAAATAATACACGCAGTCGTGACTCGAAAATTATTAAAATTCCAACAGTCGCGCTGGTGCACTTGATGAACGTGCAAAAAGAAGATAGTACCGTAATTTGGGGGGTAAATTGTGTCAAAAACACACAATTTTTAGTTCCGTTCCTTATCAAATTCACATTTTAGCGAGGAAATTAGTTTTAAGCATGCGAATAATTATTCATAAATAATATATTTACGACTGTTGAAGGGATGGTTGATTTAAATCAAAATTTCATTTTACTAAAAATCTATAAAAACTGGACATTTCAATGGTTCCATATGAGGGGTGACTTTGGGCCAAAACAATACATTTCAAAATAAATGCAAAATAAAATACATAAATCTCAAAATAAGCAAATGCAATGTAACTATGAGGAGTTCATTTGGAAATGATCATAATGTCAATCGAATATATGAATAAGAATCACGTTTAATCCATGTCTATCCACATAATAGTGTGTTCAAATAGGGGAAATGACGGCTTCGACATGACAGACTATTTTCGGCAACACAAATTGAAACACTATTTTCACTGGATTTTCTTACGAAAACACTTCGCTGAATGCATGCAAACGATTTTTTATGCTTTCAGCTTCAATTTGACTATATTTTTACCACTGAGAAAAAGCAATCTAGCAAGGTTTTCTTGAAATGCAACACACGAACTACAAATTGTAGCTGATTTCGAGTTGCCGATAATAGAACAGCAGATTTACATGCAGTTCAAATGGAACGGTTGCCGAAGAAAACTGGTTGCCGACAATACTCGCTCTCACTAGAGAAGATTGGAGCTTTGTAAAAGCGTTTCAAAACAGTTTTTGACAATTCTTTCGACTGAAATTGTTAGAGCAGCTGGCAGCAAAAGATTGTAAACAAACCAATACTGCATATGTGTGCGTTCCTTAGAGAAAAAGGCTATAGAAAGAAGGTCGCTGCTTAGGTTGCCGAGAATACGTAAATTCCCCTATGTGATTACCAATGGAAAATTTTAAACAACGCTTTTCAAAGGTATTTATGGCACTTAACTTTAGAACACTATTTAAACAAAACAACATGATAATTTTATATACGCTTTACCTCAGGAGTGCAAGCAACATGATTAAGTCATCATTTTCTATATATTCCAGATATTTTCAAAACTAAACATGTTTAATTTTTGGCCCAATGTCACCCCCACTTACGATTTATGATAAAATCACGTATTACGGCAGGTTTTACGTGTCAAAAATTCTGAGACTCCTCTTTGGCACAAACCTGCAGACAGATCTTTTGAACTATATCATTTTGTCCGCGCATGGACTTTAAACTTTTACGTTGCATTTTCGTTGTTGTGTAGTTGACTTGAACAAAAAAAATACACCATTTGCTTGACCATGAATGGTAAAATGGCGGAGGCATCGAACCTTATTATTATCATACAGAGTCAGAACAGCAAGTTGCATAGTTGTATATACATACATAGTTGTTACACAAACACATTTGCAATCACCATATTTTAAAACGAGACATTTCACCAACATCCCATCAAATATGTGTATAATTGGTTCAAACAAATTATGATACTAC
Source organism: Ochlerotatus camptorhynchus (assembly GCF_037179485.1). Classification (NCBI taxonomy): domain Eukaryota; kingdom Metazoa; phylum Arthropoda; class Insecta; order Diptera; family Culicidae; genus Ochlerotatus; species Ochlerotatus camptorhynchus. The sequence goes on along the minus strand of NW_027040796.1, from coordinate 1,341,587 downwards.
TAGTGATTTTATGCAAAGTAATACCCTATTCACGTATTCAAACAAAACCGCTAGAACTACGTCAATAATGATTGTTTTGGCCAAACATTGAAAAAAAAAAAGAAAATTTAATTTTTGCATGTTCAGACAATTAGGAGCGTACTGTAAGAATGATGTTGTAACGGTAATTATACCAATTTATACAAGATTTAAAATCATCATGTGCACTGCGAAATGAAAATGGAAAGGAATAGCAAAAATAACATGAAAAGCATGAACTCAGTTTCAGATGAAACCATTTGCTCTGAGTTACCTATCTGTTCTGTGACAAAACCCTTCTTCTGAGGATGTTATCTTTGCTATCAAATTCGTTCGAAGCATTTACCTTTGAGCGACAGATGACGCCTGTCTCATAGCGTTCGTATGAGAAAATTGAAGAGTTACCAGTCTTCTTGATTTGTTGTCTTCGCCTTTACTCACAAAGCGAAGGCCATCCAAGCAAATCAACACCATCATCGGATAGGGGAAACTTCTACCTACACGATGATGGTGTTGGTTTGTGTGGGCGGCCTTCGATTTGTGAGGAATGGACTTTGGAACGGCTATTGTTGATCCAGAAATGTAAACAAAGATTCAGCTTGATAATCAGCTGTTTAAACGTTATCTGTAACAAGCAGGGGTGTTCCAGAGTCGTGCTTAGACATTCTGGGACTCCCTATATGTCCGAAATCTGAAAAAAAATTGACCAAGTGATTAAAAGCAAAATCAAGCAATGATTTCAATAATCCTTCCCATTCCTATAGAAAACCCAGCGCCCACCACATTGAATTCAATTACCAGCACTTAGTGCGGCAAACAAAGTAATCTCGCACTATTTGCTTCCTTCATCCGATTGAACGAACGTTACCCAAAAATGCCACCGCCACGGACTGAAGTATTCTCCAAAATCATCCGACGCTGAATCAGCTCGAACGAACGTCACTCGATTGCATCCACGCAGGTCGCCATGTGTGACAATGACGTCAAATCCAAAAAGGACCCGCTGCCGCTTCCCTTCTACGTCACATCCAACCCGGTTGTCGTTTTTGATTATTCATCCTGCTGATGCACCGAGTGTGGTCCTGAATGTGGTCATTTCCGTCGTCGTCGTCAACGTTACGAACAACAACAGCCTGAAAGTGGCTCGAAATGAAATGCTGCTTTGGACATTCCCGGCCAGCAGTAGTGCTGCTGCCATCGATTGCAACCGAACTCATGGCACATTGAACGAATAGTTCCATGGTGCCTTGAAACGCCCCTGGCGATGGTGCTGATGCTGCTGATGATGATTTGCCTCCCGGGCAAATGGGGCAATATGTGTGCATATACTGACACGTTTACTCACTTGCTCTTGCCATCATCGTCCGGCAACAAACGGTCAAATGCAATGACACCGGTTCAATATGTGAGCACTCACCAGCTCCGGCGAACCGGACTCCAATCGGATAGAACACATTAGTCCCTTCTCCCTTTACCACCTGAATGTCACTTCTTTTGGAATTCCTTCCCACGACGACGACGACGACTACAACGATGCTAATATTATAATTTATCTCTAAATTTCAATTTGCCCCAGCGATCGTTGTCGATCCTTTCAGGCGCTCCATGTCCCTGCCAGCCAACGTGGAATGCGAATAGAACACGACACATTGTATCACATTTCATAAAATCCGGAGGACGCAGCAAGACAATTTCAGCAGGGTGGGGGATGCCGTTTCCGCTTCCACCGCTCGTCTCCCGTTCCGGTCTTCCGGGGGGCCTTGGCGGCAGATCCCCCATCATCGGAGTAAGATATCTAATTTAGATTTAATGTTTATTACGTTAAATACGGTGTGCGTGATTAGGGTGCTTTGTTGTGGTGAAAGTAATGAGAATTTGCTATATAGCTGCTGTTGTGAGTGCTCTCTGCTAACCTGTCAGTTTGTGTCAGCCCAGTCAACTCCGAATGCTGTTATACAGGAGCGACGGGGAAGTGGGGGAGTGTCGGTGGGAGCAAATGACGATTGTAAATGCTTTCCGAGGAGTGCTTGGCCGGGTTTTGATGGTTGTGTATGATATTGTTTCAATAATTACACAACTTTACACGCACTTTGGGATTTGTTGGATTCGAGCGAACGGTGTTTTGCGAATGTAAACGCGGGAATGGGGCTTTCGTGGAAGTACAGTTGCGTATTGAGGTTGCGGCGGATTATAACTGTTTTATCAATAATAACCATTGAGATTGGACCGATTAGTGTGATTAGTTATTGGAATGTTTTATAATCAAATGGTCATGTACCGTAAACAAAGCTAACTTGAAGGTTTGAAAAAAAAATAACATCGCAAGTTTCGGTTATATAAAAGGTTGTCTAATTTTTTTTCTCTGTTTATTTTCAGGTATGTAGGACAGGTTTATGTACAACCAATCAAGAATGGAAGGCTCTAATTAACCAGGTGATTGACGTTGAAGCTGTAACCTTCAACGGCTCTATTTATTATAATATATGCTTTCGATATGACACTGTAGGTTGTGTCGATTATTGTAATTTTCATAACTGAAGGCTTTGTGCTGCTTCTGACAGTACCCATCACCAGAGAGCGAGCAACTTTCAAATATATGTACTGGTGGAAAACGCTCTTGTATTATTTCTATATATTTATTTATTTGTCGTCAATCAGTGTAGACCGTTTTACAATAGTTCTGTTGCCTTACATGCTATTTAAATTCAAACGTTTTATTTGAAATTGTCAATAAATGTAAATTACATATACAAATATCTAAGAAATAAAAATTGTTTAAACTTAACCTAGCCTAGCAGCTAGTGTTCTCCTTACTGTATCTTTAGACATCGTTAGATCTATACGCTCACAATAATTATTATAAACTCTCATCATTCTGTTGATTGGTCCATTTTTACCATAATTCGTTCTGTGAGGTGACAGTTGAAATACATTTCGAGTTCTTAACATGCGTGATGGTACGTAAAAATTTAAGCTTGCTAATATTTTTTCTGAATTTACGCGTTGTGAGATAATATCATTAACAAAGGAAATCATGGAAATTTCTCTTCGTTTCTTAAGTGTTTCAATGTTTATCAACATGCAACGGGACTCATAAGAAGGAAGGGGAAAAGAGGTCCAACCTAGTTTCCTAAGAGCAAATAACAAAAACTGTTTTTGAACTGATTCTATACGATTTATATAAGTTTCATGGTATGGAGCCCAAACCACACTGCAATATTCGAGAATTGATCTCACGTAAGCTATATACAGTGTTTTGATGGAATATGGGTCTTTAAAATGATAGCTAAATCTTTTTATGAATCCCAACATATTATTTGCTTTGTGAATTGTGGTATTCACATGATCTGCAAATGTCAACTTCGAGTCTAAAATTACTCCTAAGTCCCTAATTTTATCGCACCTTACAACCAGCTGGTTTCCTAGAGTACATGTAAAATCTAGAGTAGTGTGTTTTCTGGAATAAGATATAATATTGCATTTTTTAACATTAATGTCCAACAGACTTTTAACGCACCAATTGTAGAAAACATCAATTTCATTTTGAAAATGTAGCAAATCAGAATTGTCAAAGATTTCCATGAACAGTTTCATATCGTCAGCAAATATGAGCACATTTAAACGATTCAACACAAACTTCACGTCATCCACAAATAAAATAAATAATAATGGACCTAAATGAGATCCCTGTGGAACTCCCGAGGTAACATTAACTGGCGAAGATATTTTTCCTTTAAAGCGGACCATCTGTGTTCTTTCTGTCAAGTATGATCCAATCCATTTTAAAAGTGTACTTGTTATACCTAAACGTTTTAATTTAAAAAGAAGTAAGGGAGTGTCTACTCTGTCAAAGGCCTTACTAAAATCAGTGTATAAGGTTTCAACCGTATTGCCTCTATGCATTGCTTCAATAGAACAGTTTACAAATTCCAAAAGATTAGTAGACGTTGACCGACCTTTAAAAAAACCATGTTGATTATTTGAAATGCGATGCTTAACCTGGTTAAATATCTTCTGGTTAACAATTGCTTCATTTTAGGAATACATGACATAATTGCAATACCTCTATAGTTTTTAATGTCAGACCGTTTGCCAGATTTAAATATTGGGACTAAAAATGATTTCTTCCAAATTTTTGGAAAATCACCTGTTTTGAGAGATAAATTGTAAAGCCAAAACAATGGTTTAACAAAACTAGTTGCTAATTTTTTCAATAAAAATGGAGGTATTTCATCAGGACCAGGTCCTTTGCCGGCATCGAGACTTTCAAGAGTCATAAAAATTTCTTGAACAGTGATATTATTAACTAATACGTCATTTTCCCCTTCATGTAGGTAATAAAAATAGGTCAAATTTAGAGCATTACTGGATTTCTTATATATGTTTTGGAAAAAGCGAGCAAATTGGTTACAAATATCCTCACTACCAGTGCTATCAAACTCTTCAAACTGCATGCGTGATGGGAATGTACATGACTTCATTTTTTCGTTCGCGAAGTTAAAGAACATTTTGGGATCAGATTTTATATTGTTCTCTACTCTTGAATTGTAATTCGCATATGCTGACGATATTTCTGCCTCAAGTTCTCTGCAAATAACAACGTATTTTTCTAAATTTTGCGCTTTTTTAACCTTTTTATACAACTTGTGTGCTTTTTGCTTCCTGTTTTTAATATTTTTGATTTCTTGTGTATACCACACAGGATATTTGGTGCTGTTCACTATTCTCTTTAGTCTTTTAGGAACGAATTCTTCAATAATATTGTATAAGTTAGTATAAAATATGTCAACAGCCTTGTCCATGTTATTTTCATCTTTTAAAAGGTTTTGCCAATTTATGTTATTCAGTCTGCTGGGAAATTCAGGAACAATTGCATTTTTAAAATCATAAACTAATTCAAAATCAACAACGCTTGGGCGTGACCTATGCGAGTCTGTGAACACTGAGTATTCAATAGCTGGAACTGCTGCTTCTACAATACAAAAATCTTCTGTACAATTAGTAAACATAAAATCCAAATAGGAATTGAACTGGTTACGAACATGATTAATTTGATGAAGTCTTAAGTGGCTGCTTTTATCAAAGATGAATTGCAAAGTATCGTTTTCACCTACAATTGGTAACAACAGAGAATCATTATCACTATCCTGAATAAAATTAATAGTATTCTGGTTAAAATCTCCATAAATATGAATTTTGGTTCTTGGATCTTCTCTTTGAATTTTCAGTTCTGCAATAGTGAAAAGCTTTTCGTAAGCTGGTTTTTTGGAAATGTGTGGAGGAAAGTAGACAGAAGCGAAAAGATGTTCTTCACCATTTATTAAAATGTTAACCCACACATCTTCAAATTCTGTATGTTTTTCACTAGCAATTTGTTCAGCTTGAAATGTAGCATTCACAGCGATAAGTACACCACCACCTGATTTTTTACCTGATAATGATAAATCGCGGTCACATCGAAACACACTGAATTTACTACCAAAGACCTCTTTGCTATTAATACTTTCAGACCAACTAGTTTCTGTTCCAATTATTATATCATATGTGCAGCCGCTTATTTTATTTTGAATTTCATTTATTTTATACGCACTACGCATACGGTTAAAATTTTGGCAATAGGCTGTAGTTTCATTTAAAAAAGAGCTACTTGATAAACTAGCGACATGGTCACTTACGTCGTGCTGGTCAGGGGGTGAAGTTGCTGCATACTGCCCGACATCCCTCAAGTTATGTGAGATGCCATGATCCTCAGGCTCAGCTGTGTTGTCATATTCTACCTCAGATGAGTGCGTCAGTTGCGCCGAAAACACGCATGTCTACATGTGCACGACTGACACGATGTACACACATAGTTTTTTCTACCGAGCTCGGCTGTGCAAATCTCGGCAAAAAAAGTTTTACTGAGATCTCAGCAAACATTTCATTTGTTTGCTGAGATTCAGCTACGCATTATCCGAGACTCAGCAATCAAATGTCACTTTTGCTGAGATCTCAGAGACACTTTTTTTTGCCGAGATTTGCACAGCCGAGCTCGGTAGAAAAAACTAAGTGTGTAGAGGAAGAATTCCCCGGAGCCATACCATGTGAATTTGGAAGACCGCTTACTGGGTATGGGTTTATAGTTTCCCCTTTTTCAAACTGCATCGTAGGTTGATAATTAACCGGCGCGGCGGTCTGTAGAAGACTTTTTTTGCTGCTAAAAGAAGCTCTCGATCAGGTGGAAGAAAACGGGGGTTGCCATGATTTCTGATGTGGAACTGATAGGAACTGTTGTTTTTGCTATTGCTGTTAATGTTGTCCTGGTCGTTATGTCGATTTATGCTCCGATGGCCTAAAATGTTGCTGTGATTGGTACTGTAACCGTTGTTTACATATATAATATCGCTATTACTATTACTCATCATTAGAAGCAATACTTGAACAGAAATTTGCGATTAGTGAAAAGTAGCATTGAATTAGCAGTACCCTATGATCACACAGAGCACCTGCACCAATGCGTTGCTATTCGGGCTGTGTTTGACAACTTTAGCCATTGCTATTTTAGTTAGCAACTTTTTTGACCAGTGCCGATTGTAAATTTACGTTTTCGGCTTTCGCACCGATGGTTGCTAAACTTATCATCGAACATCGAACTGAAATTGATCACAGAATTTCGTGACTGTTTTTTTTTTTTTTGACAATATTGATATACCTAACCACGAAGACTGAAGATTGAAGGTTAACATCCAACTACAGACCCAGGTACTCAAGAAATGGGCCTTCGGAAGATGTAATGCTACATGAATTAATTTGAATCTGGGACCAGTATACGCACACTGGCGGTCACAAAACTGTCCTCTGGGAGATCCGGAACATCCATAAAAGTGGTCAATTCGTCATCTTATAAAAGTTGCGCCCCAAAATGCATAAAGGCATTTTCGTATGCCCATCTGGATTACTAGATTACATATTTTAGCTTGTGAATCTATCAAGCCCGGTTGGTCGAATTTAATACGGTAGATCTATTAATATCATAAAAAAAATTAATACCTTTAAGAAGTTCTGATAGATAAAAATATGGGGAAGTTAAAAGATCTTTAAGAGTAAGTTTCGACAGCTCGAGGGCAATCTAATAGATTTCAGCAAAATTTACATCAGCGAAGATTAAGAGCTTCAGAGCGGTTCCATTAAATTCAGGAAAATTTAAGCTTAAAGACCTATGAGTAAGTTACGTGAACTTCGGGTAGGTTCTGAAAATGTCAGGGCAGTTCCATGAATATCCGGAAAACTGTGAGAACTTAAGGGACGTTCCTAAAACGTTAGGTTCGTTTCGAGAACTTTATGGCATTTTCATTTATTTCAGTAAAATAGAGAAAACCATCAAGAAGTTCCGAAAATTTAAGGATAGTAAAAAAAACTTCAGGGAATGAACTTAAAAACATTAAGAAAACCACACAGAAGATCCATGTTTAGAGGGAAATTTAAAGATCTTCTGGGCAGTTCCGTTAATTTCTGAACAATTCCAGGAACATCATCAGGAAAGTTTCATATGTAAACTGCGGGAACAAAAGGAAAGTTCCGCAAAATTTCTGGAATTTTTTGAGAACTTCAGGAAAACTTCAGGATTTTTAAAGTGATTCCAAAAGCTTCAGCAAACTGCAGGAACTTTTAAGGGGGTAGTACACTTTGAACGTCCAAAAAGTAAGGCAGTTTCGATAATTTTTTTAAGCAATAAAACACTCAGGGAGGGCAAATATGTTATAACCCATTTATTAGTCATCCTTCGAACTACAATTTATATGAAGAGCTTTGAGTGGGTTGGTTTATTTCCTTTAAATTCCGTTATAATTGCTTATGTTTTGACAGATACGCGTATTTCGTCTACTTCTTGCAGACTTCATCAGTGCCAAGTACTCAATACCACTCTATTTGTATTTTTTTGAACGGTGCACCAGGTCGCGCGGGCGTCCTCGCGCGGAAGTTGGAAAACGGTGTGGGAAAATACTCCTTTCCATGTAATCCTGGAACATAAATCGAACAAAAATCCTGATTAGTAATGAAATTTGGGTTAGAAATACGTATTCCGATTTTTTTATATTAATTTTTTCAAAAGTTGTGGCCTTAGGAAAAAAAAGGCATTTTTTTCACCCTAAAAATGCTTACAAAATCGTGGATTAAAAATCCATTTTTGACAAAATCGAAAATCTGGATACGTATTTCTAAGCAGAATTTAATTATGAACAAGAAAACCTAGGCGATATCCAAATTTGATGATAACTGGTTAGAGTTATTTCCCACGCCAGTTTGAAAAACCCCGTTTCGAGATAAACGCGTTTAAAGATAAAATTGCTCTCTCAGCGCGCCGGTACATGTTTTAGGAAATCGCTTCGTAAATCGGCAAGGAATATTCTGGCGGACTTGGAGTCTTTTCTAAATTAATGTATACATCCCAAGGAACATTTTAAGCCAAAAAAAATGCATTTTTTTTTTGAAAAATCTAAGTGTACTCCCCCCTTAAGAAAATTTGAGAAATTCAGGGATATTCAGAAAGCTTTAGAGAAGTCAAAATAATTTCAGATATTTTGAAATAACTTGAGGAGAATTGACATTTTAAAGAACTTCCAAGTACCTCAAAGAAGTTAAACTGGAAAGCTTTAGGGAATTTCAGGGATATTAACGGTACTTCCAATTACTTCATAACTTCGAGAAATTCAAGAAATTCCAGAATTTCAGGGAAGTTCGAGGATTTGTATGCGTAAGTTCCAATTAATTCCGGTCAATTCAATAAAATTCAGAAAAGCTTCGAGAATTTTTTTACAGTTCTATTTAGTTCAGGGTAGTACAAAAAAAAAATAAATAAACTTGTTTCATGAAAATTGAAGAATGTTTAAGAAGCTCCAAGAATCTCATGGAATTTCCGAAACTTCATCAAAGTACCAAGCCCTTTATTTAAATTTCAGAAACATAAGAAATCTTACATGAGCACGAGGAAAATACCATGTGTTTTTCACGTGTACCATGTGTTTTTCACGTGGACCACCGGTTGGAAAAGAGGGGTCTAGAATAAGATAAACACGCAGCAACATTATATTCCGGAATGCTATACTGAGTTTCGCGTTATTTTCCATACATTTTCCGATACAAAATCCCACATTTTCCCACAAATCCAGAACATACCCCAATTCACTCAAATTGTGCACCGTTGTTGGGGATCTCAATACGCATCGAATGAGCAGTGGGTTGTGATCCACCATGTAAACTTGACCCATCCTGCTGCACATCGTTCTTAGTCGAAACACGTTTACTAAGTGGAATTAAATGGTAAACAATCACAATTTTCGTTGCCCTTCAGGTTTTTTTTTTCGCTGGACCCAGTAAAAATTAGAAATACTCAGAGGGAGAGATGAGCGGGGAGAATGTTTTGAGCCAAATGAACTGTCAAAATCTGAGCCAATCGAACATTCCAATTAGATTTTTTTCAAGGATTTCTTATTCTTACTAGAATAAATTTGAGAGTATTGCAATCGAACAGAAATTCAATCACCTTTATGTTTTGTGTGCTTCTCAAATTCAAATACACACTTAAAAAAATTCATATAAATTTAGATTATCTGTGACTGACATATACGAGCGTCAATTTTGACATAAAATTTAGTCATAATAGACGCAAAGTTCAGCTCAATCAAACGTTCTTTTCGTCGAGTAACGATTTTTTAGTCTAAGAGCACTTAATTTTACATGACATGTTTGTTTACGTCTCATGCTTTATGTCAAAGATGGACTCCGTCACATGTAAAATTAGGTATTTCTAAGTGTGTAGTTTTTGGAATCAAAAACAATATTCTAACTCTATTGATTAATTGATCTTCGTTGGTTAATGAATGGCACCAAGAAATGTGCAAAATATTGCGATGCAATCAATTATTATTTTGCACGTAAATCGAATCAAAAATACAAGTCATTTGAAATGCTAGCTTCTAGCAAGGGTTGCAAGATAATTGAGGAACAAATCCCTGCTGCCGAATTGTATTTTGTTTTCTCCGCCTATCTCTCCCTCTGAGTATTTAGAGATGAACTAGCCTTAGACTAAAAATCTCTTTAATAAAGCTTTAAAAAAAACCCTCTGAGTATTTCTAGTAAAAATATAAATTTACCGTTTTGAATGTAGTGCTTCAAAAGAGTATGATATCGTTCAATTGGTGGGATTATTTTTAATGCATGAGTCTACTTTGATCAACAGCGCGCTAAAATAAATCATTACTCTTTAGAACTTGAATATCAAACAATTCATTGATTAAATTGAGAATTGATAAACGAAAAGCTTGTATTCACCGGCAAAGTATCCTTACCGTTCGCCTTGAAGCCCGTAAGTGGATGAAATCCTTATAAATGTATTTAAACCACTCAACCCCGCGAGTAATGAGGTTATGTTACTGTTCAAATTCACAAAAGCTTCTTTTTAAAACGGCCCATACATCAAGTGGAATTACCTCCAATAAACGCCAACCATCATCACTGTCGTTCCGCGCCATTTCAATCTCATTCTTCCCCAGCCCGGGAGTTACACTGAAGAAAACCAATTTACCAAATTGATAAGACAATCTAGTCAAGTGATTCTTCGCCCTTCTGTTCTCTCCAGCGCAGCAACCATGAAACTGCTGCATGCCATCGCCCATCGGAAGTCGTCTTACTACCATCAAGCCCGTCTCGGAAGTCTCTGAAATCTCCCTATCGGAACGGAAAAAATAACCATATAACGTCAACCATGCGCTTTCAGAAAACGAAAACGATAATAAAAAAAGCAAAATTATCAACTCTTGATAAATTGAATGTTGAAAACAGTTAATTGTTTTCATTCCCGCGGTCTTTCGTTGGCTCTACGGAGCCAAGCGGGGAAGTTTTTCGCTTCGTCATTCCATCAGAACGGAAGTCCTACGCTCCCGCCGTCCGTCTCAGCTAGTTTCGCCAGGGCGAAAAATGGGAAAAACATTAGCAAAAGCTTTACAGCTTCACTTTGGTTCCGCTTTCGTTGGGAAAATTTTTTGACGTCTTTTCTCACGGCCGTCGACGTCGTTGTCACCACTTTCACCACGGACTAATAGTGGCAGCCGCGGCGGTCGGTGCGGTGAGTTGACGATGCCAAGAAGGGCACGAGATTTTGACAGTTTTCCTGTTTGGAGCACAGCGATGAAAAATTCAAATTGCATGTTTTCAAACAATGTCCCGCATGGATGGGAAAATTGATTTTTTGTTACTGCTGGGCAGAATGCAACATTTTGAAGACATTTAATTTTATGCATCTTGCTATGCCATTCTTTGCTGTTCGGCTTTGGCTCCCCGTGCACCAGCAGCAGACGGGACTGATAACGATGGCAAAGATGATGATGAGCAATCTCCGTCTTTTAGTGAGTTTTGCCCACCATCATCCCCTGGCATTCCGCATCTTTTGTTCGCCACCAGTTCCGGCAGTGCTTTGTCACTTTGGTTTGGCTAAAAGACTGTAAAATGTGAGAACATGGTGGGAAGTAACCGAATAAAAAAAATGACGTTAAACCACCTACGAGGGTGACTTGAGCATTTCAAGCTGAACATTGCATTAGGTCTTAAGTAACATTGACAGATTCTCTTAGTCGACTTTTATCTAGCATATACTACGACAAACACAATAAGAAACGGTTATGTGCTCAAGTTATTAACGAAAGAGAATCGATCAATGTTGCTTCGGACCTAATGCAATGTTCAGCTTGATTTACCAACCTCGAAATTTTTGAGGTCATGTTCTTTGCATTCATGAAAAGAATATGAACTTCGCTTAAAAGACCTTCGACGGAACATGCAATTTTTCTCCTTCCAGAAGAGGACGACGCTGCACGTCTACCATTAGACATGCATAACATCTTCCCGACACGGCCTGGGGACGCTCCTGCGACTGTGCCTGAAGGAAGAGGAAGCACTTTCTTACATGTGGCAGACGTTGCATATCTTGCAGGCGTATGTTTCTGTTGCTACCGTTGGTTGATGGCCCTCGGGACAGGCACGAAACCCATCCATATACACAACATGCATTATGCATTTTCCTCGTCGCTCCACCATCGCTCTAAATCAACTCAATTTACCCCGCCGCCTTCCATAGAATTTTTACATTGCAGATGTCCTACACCAGACGCAAGCGCTCGCCTGGTTTAAAGTGACACCTTCTCGCATAGGGGGAGGTGGCGAGGGAAAAGCCTTTCCCTGACGCCATACCCTACTGAGAATGATGCATAGTGATACCAAGTGGAGTAAAGAGTAAGCAAAAATCTCATCTCCGTTGTCCTCTAGTCCTGAGAATAGCAACCTACCAGCGCAAACCAGGAAGTTTGCAGTCGTTGTCTTCGTCGTCGTTGTCGTTGTCGCTGTTGTTGTTGCTGCCTGTCAGATGATGTGATGATTATGATGATGAAGCAATGAAAATTCAAAAACGGAAAATGAGTGTCGTGCTTTGCTGTTGATGGTGATGCATTATCATTGGGTTACGTTGGGGATTTTTCTCCAGGCGGAAAAAAGTGATGTTGATTTCATGCGAACAGCAGGCAGACTGGCTTTGGGCAACGGCTGACTGTTGAAGGGAGGGTGTGCATGGTACTATGATGTGTTATGCTTAAAATAATAAGGGTTTAAAGGGTGGGTACAAGTCCAGGGCAGTGTCTAGAGCGGGGACAGTAGACTTTGATGGGATATTCAAGGAGTTTTCGGAGCAGATTCTAAATCATCATTTGAAAAGCAAACAGTAGACGACGCACAATTAGGGTAGACCAGGGGACAAATGCTAAATTAACTACTAAACTAGCACTGTGGCTTGTCAAATTTATGAATTAACTCTTATGTGCGTAACGATTTTTCCACCCGTAAAAGGATGACGGAGTACCCGGGTACCCAAGCTTATGCGAAGCTCAGACAATAAGATAGAACCAAACAATGTTCTGCAACGCTGTAGGTTTAGATAAGAACTAAAATATGGCCTACATAAAATTTGGAATAGACCGCCCATTGTCCCCAGAATAGGTTCCGGAAGCCTCGGGGAATGGTCAAACTCTGATTTTAACGTAAACCTCACAGTTCGAAAAAGTAGTGTAAATTTCTGTTTGATATGATGCACATAAAAGGAGCGTCACATATCATCTAAGTTTACATTATAAATCGTGTACTGTTCTGAGACATTTCATGAAACGTTGTAAATATTGTATACAAAGGCCCATATTTGTAAAAAATATTGTTTACAAGTTGCTCGTTTGCGTGAAATGAAACACAAGTTTACGAGAATTAATGGTTACATCACAATTATTATTCAGAATTTTTTGCTGTGTAGTCATGCGGCATTTAAAAATTTTCTAGAATTTCACGGTCATGTCATTAGTGACCATGTGAACTGACAAGAGTAACAAAGGCCATCCGATGGCCCTAAAACAGAAATCAGTCATGTGACACATCAATTTTTTTATAATTTCATAGACTATTCTTTAGAGACCATACCAGCTAAGTAGAATGACAATGGTTCCAAAAGTCCCCGGGGCAGTGGCCAATTTCTGATTGCAACATAATCTAGTCATGCGGTATGTCAAAATTTTTGAGAATGTCGTCATTAGAGATCATGTCAAATGACAAAAGTGACAAAGGCCACCGATAGCCTTGGAACAAGTTCCGGACGCCTCGTGGTCAATCTCTAATTTTAACAAAAACTACTCATATGGCATATCAAAATTTTCTGAATTTCATGGACATGACCCTGGAACAGTTTCCGGAAGCCCCGGGGAAGTGACCAGTCTCTTATTGCAACATAAAACATAGACTATTCTTTGGAGACCATACCAACTAAGCAGATTGACAATGGCCACGTGATGACTCCGGAACAAGTTCCAGAAGCCCCCAGGGAAGTGGCCGATTTATGATTGCAACCAGTCTTGTAAGCGGTCATGGTAGTCGACACATTTTCTGTGATAATCGACTGCCTTTACTTCTGACACTTGCAAAACAAGCTATCAAATTACAGTACCAAACTAAAATGTCATATGACAGGCTCTGTCATACGACACTATCGCCGAAGATCGTCACGAATGTATGTATTTTAGTTTTTCTCATAATAAGAGCTACTGATGTTGTGCTTGTGTGAATTCTGAAAATAGCAAGCAACGATGTCCTAGTAATAACAATTCTGATCAGAAATGTTTCAATTTACACCAAATCGAGGAATAAGAACGAAATCACACATGTCATATGATAGTTATTTGATAATTTTCTTTCTACTTGAATATTGTCCTACCGTGTAAAAGAGACAACAGTAGGGCATGTGAGTACGAATATAAACAAGCTGTCGTGCACGACAACCAAGCAACTGTAGCAAAAAAATGTCAACAGTTTCAACTCCTGATTGCAGCATAAACTAATAATGCGACATTTGAAAATGTTTAGAATGTCATGGACATGTCATTAGATACCATGTCAACTAACAAGAGTGGTAGCCCATGGCCATGGAACAGGATTAGGAACCCCCAAGGGAGAGGCCAATCTCTGATTTTAACATAAACTAGTCATGTAGCATATCCAAATTTTCATGATTTCGTGCACATGTCATAAGAGCCCATGACCCCAGAACAGGTTCCAGAAGCCCCCGGGGAAGCTGCTGATTTCTGATTGCAACATAAACTAGTCATAGTCTTTTCAAAATTTTCATAATGTAATGAACATATCATTAGAGACCATACTGACCGACAAGAGTGACAAAAGCCGGAACAGATTCTGGAAGCCCCGGGGAAGTGGTGAATCTCAGCACCACAATTTTCACCCGAATTTACAAGCATGAGCTGCTCAAGTTTCAAATAAGCCATTAATATTCGTTTTCTACGAAAAATTTCAAGTTTCGACAAAAGAATTGAATTTCAAATTTTCTCTAATAAATTTATATTCTACGATTTTTGTTAGCCATTTCAAAATTTCTGCTTATGAGTTTTAAAAAAATATTTATTATTAATGGCCATCAAATTATGAAAATTTTGATATGCCTGGTTTCATTTGAAATCATAGATTGGCTACATCCTCCGGTGCTTCCGCGACCTGTTCCAGGGACGTTGGGTGGTCATTGTCACTAGTGTCAATTGGCATGGCCTATAGTGAATTGTCCATAAATTTCTGAAAATTTTGATATGCCGCATGACTAGTTTTTGATGAAATTTGAGGATGGTCATTTCCTCCAGAGCTTCCGGAATCTGTTCCAGGGACATTGGATAGTCTTTGTCACTCTTGTCAATTAGCATGGTCACTGATGACATTTCCATATTATTCTGAAAATTTTAATACGCCGCATGACCAGCTTTTGTTGAAATTAGAGCTTGGCCATATCCTTCAGGGCTTCCGGAACCTGTTCCAGAGACATTGGGTCATTGTAAATCATGTCAATTGGCATGACCATAACATTTTGAATTTTTTTATATGCCACATACCTAGCTTCTGCTGAAACTAGAGGAACCTGTTCCACGGACATTGGGTGGCCATTATCATTTTTTCAATTGGCATGGTCTATAATGAATTGTCAATGAATTTCTGAAAATTTTGATGTACCGCACGTCCGGTTTTGTTGAAATCAGAGATCGGCCACTTCTACCATTTACATTTGGAAGCTGTTCCAAGGACATAGGGTGGCTATTGTCACTCTTGTCATTTGGTATAGCCTCTAATGACATGTCCATCAAAATTCTGAAAATTTTGATATGTTGCATGGCTAGTTTTTGTTGAAATTAGAGGATGGCCACTTCCTCCGAGGCTTCCGGAATCGGTATCAGGGACATTGGGTGGCCATTGACAATCTAGTCAATTAGCATGGTATCTAATGGCATGGTCATCAATTTATAAAATTTTTGATGAGCTGCACGTCTGGCGCTGTTGAAATCAAAGAATGGCTACTTCCTTCGAGGTTTCCGGAACCTGTTCCAGGGACTTTGGGTGATCCATTCTAGAATCTTTCAGTACTTATCTAAACCTACAACTTTGCAGAGAAAACCAAAATCTAATTGTCTGAGCTTCGTAAAAAGCCTTTAAGGGGCACAAAATAGTACATGGCCCCTGATTAGCCTCTCCTTCACCCACATGTTTTAAAATTTCAAAAAATCGTTTGTGTTAGCATTTTACAAGATGTCAGAAAGCTGCATAGCGATAAACATCACGTACCTGATTTTATTTCAATTCCAATATCAAAATGGGTATCCGGGTACCCCATAGTCAGCAATATAAGGGTTAAACACGGGAAAGCTATGAAACATCGCATCAGGCGTTTTGCCCCGAGGAGCTTTTTGGGCTGTTTTCTCCTATACAAAGTACCCCGTTGTCAAGCAGGTTCAACCACCCAAATTTGGGTAGAATCCACCCAGATCGGTTAAAACTGATCCTACCCAAAAATGGGTAAACTATGTTGGGAGTAACAAGTTGACAAATTGACAACATCAACATTAATCCGATCGACTTTGTTCATTGGTCAACTTGTCACCCCGAACTTAGTTTACCCATTTTGAGTAGGTTCAGTTTTTTCCGATCTGGATGCATTCTACCCAAATTTGGGTAGTTTTGAAATAGCGTGTAGGAAAAAAAATTAAACAGCCAAAAATGACCCCTATGCACTAAAAAGGATAAGGAAGCCAAGAAAAACTTCCGTGGAATTCTGAAAACATTTCCTTACGTATCCAATAGACTTATCAAAGAAGTTGGGCAAAACTTACGGGATGTCGTAAAAACTTCTGGAGCATGAGCATGAGCACAAGAACATGATTGACCGCCCGAGGATGCAATTCTGTTATTGCCACATTAGCTGTAATTGCATAGAGAACCAATAAACGTTGCTTGGGACTAGCAATCATTCTCAATGTATCTCTATTTCAACCTTTTTTCCCTGCACCGTTCAGATTTATAAAATTGAGAATTTACATAAGTTCCTGAAAAATAAGGAAAATCGTTTAACTTGAGAGTATGCCGATGCAGGATTCGATGAGCTGGTCATCCTGTTAACCGACGTTTCCAAAGGGATCGCGGCGGCTGTAAAAGTGCCGCTGCAATGAGATTGACAGTCGTCGACGCTGGTGGCTCGAGCTGTCAACGGAAGCGACAGGGAAACGGGGAAGAAAATTTATTTTTGATAAAAGGTTCGCATCGTGGTCGGCAGTAGGTATATTTTTTCTTATCGCTATAGTGAAAATTAAAGTTATTAAATACTTATAGATTGGATTACCAGATCACCATCGGTCGATGGTTGTTCCCTTAATTTTTGCAAACAAGTACCACTATGTCAGTAACAATAAGAGTTTTTTTTTCACAGATGGGTCAACTATAAACTCTTACACTGGATTTGGAGTATTCAACGAATTTCATAGCGCCTCATATCAACTGCGAAAACCCTGTTCCGTTTACGTTGCGGAACTAGCAGCCATATTCTACGCAGTAGAGCAAATTGCCTCACTACCATCTGATCACTATTTTATTTCTACAGATAGCCTTAGCTCGTTGGAGACTATTCGATCAATGAGGCCGATGAAGCACTCCTCGTATTTCCTGACCGAAATCCGAGCTAAATTGAGTACTTTATCTAACTGCTCCTATACTATCACCTTAGTTTGGGTCCCATCTCATTGCTCAATTCCGGGTAATGAGAAAGCGGACTCATTGGCCAGGGTGGGCGCTATGGAAGGCCATTGCAGAATTTTTCTCAATTACCCGTCAGCAAGTCCTCACCAACTGACAACAAAAATGGAATGAGAGCGATCTGGGAAGATGGTTACATTCTATTTTCCCACAGGTATCGAACAAGCCGTGGTTCAAAGAATTGGACATGAGCCGTGACTTAATACGTGTCATGTCAAGGCTCATGTCCAATCACTACTCGTTAGACTCGCATTTCTTCCGAATCTGGATCGCAGGCAGCAATTTGTGCGCTTGTGGTAGTGGCTTTCACGATATCGACCATGTGCTTTGGTCATGCACCCTCCATTGTGTTACTAGATCCGAGTTATCCGTATTCCTCAGGGCCCGAGGAAAACAACCTATGCGGCCCGTTAGAGACATCTTGGCGAGCCGAGATCTCGACTATTTAAATTTAATTTATGTGTTTTTAAAACGGATAGATCTGAGGATTTAGTAGTTAGTGTCATCTGCTGTTCCCCCAAGCTGTTAGCTTCCCATCGGTGTACCCCCATGTTTGTCATTTTCATCAGTTGGTCACTTAGTTTGAGATCAAGAGCACATTGCTCGAAAAAACCTTGTGTTCCCAAACCCTACCCTGCCATCCATTTGTTACAATTTGTTACCCCTAACCTCGAGATAGTCACGAGTAATCTGCCCCCGCTTTACTAACGTTAGTTTTAAGAAATTTTGTAATCTAAACAATGAATATCGGCTCCGCAAAGCTACGGCAAATGAGCCTGGAAAAATAAACGCATTATAAACAAAAAAAAATACTTATATTAGGTAGTGCTAGTTCCAAATATTTGCATTACCAGCTAGTGAAGGAGGATCTACAAGCTAACCTAAAACTAAAACTGCAGGAAGAGGTCACGCTGCTAAGAATCTCCAAATTTTGAAGTTTTGTTCGCGCAGGTGGGAGGAAAAGCCGGAGAATACCGAACGTTAAAGCAAAACCGAAGTTTCGCTTTCAAAAAGGTATTCTCTGGCCTTTCCCCCACCTGTGCGAACAGAGTAGTTCTTTGTAGTTTGGGAATCTTCATAATAGTTTGGGGTACGTTGTAGAGCTTCAAACAATATAGTAAAACTTCAGGATAGTTCGCATAACTTCAGGGAGCATTGTAAAAGTTCAGGAAACATTTCAGAAGTCCAGGAAATTTTGTTGAAGTTCAGATAACTGTAGAAGCTCACCGAAATTCAGTGAACTTAGTAGAAGTGCAGACATTTTTAAAGCAGTTCAGTGAACCTTGTTGAACTCCGTTAAACCAACCTGTGGAAACTAACGATTTTAAATTGGCGCACTACTTGACTACTAGTAAATGACTAGCCTATTGATCTCAAGCAAATCGATTTAAGTACCCTATTCTTGTCAAAATTTTAGTACTACTTATTGCGGACCTTCTAGTCTTAGAGTTACCTCTATGGTTAAACCCTGTAGAATTTTAGTGAAATTTATTCTAGTTAAGGCATTTCTCTTCAACTTCAGAGAACTTCGCGAAACTTCAGGGACTTCCACGGAATTCAGGAAGTGTCGTAGAAATTCGGAAAACTTAGTAGAAATTCAGCGAACTTTGAAGAACTTCATAGAAATTCGTAGAAAACTCAGGGAACTTTGGAATCGTTGCTGAAAACTTTGTGGATGAGGGAGCTATAGACGAGTTTGGGGTTTTCCGATCAAGTTCCGGAAATTTAGTGCGTGCAACCTAGCGGGAATCAACGAGAAATGTAGAAGCAATGTATTGATACTAACGATTTTAAATTGACTCATTACTTGACTAGCCCATTGGTCCCAAGTACATCTATAAGCGTACCCCATTGTCTTATTAGAATCTGAGTTTGTATTGATTCGCCCTATAAATTAGACAGATTTTAATGAGGGGTTCGTGGATTTTCCTCATAGCCTAGTCAGTAAAGGCACGGTATTACCAAGACGGAGGTGGCGGGTTCGATTCCCGGTACAATCGAGGGAATCTTTCGGGTTGGAAATTTTCTCGACTTCCCTGGGCATAGAGTATCATTGTGCTTGCCACACAATATACAAATTCATGCATTGGTAATTGGCATCGAAAGCTTTCAATTAATAACTGAGGAAGTGCATTTGGAACACTAAGTTGAGAGCACGCAATAAGCTAATATGCACTAAGCAATTAGCTTGAAATGCGAATAAGAAGAAGGAGTCGTGGATTTTCCTACGTTTCGAGGGGTACTTCAATTAGTTTGGGACCGAAGCTCTGGTACTTCCTTTTTGCTTCTTCGATACCCCATAGTCTTAGTGTTCGTCCATGGTAGAAGTGCAGCATACTTTGTAGAAGATTTGCGGATTACGTAGTAATTCGAAGAACTACTAAAAACTTCATAGAAGTGCAGGGTATCTTGAAAAAAGTGCAGGGAATTTCTAAGAAAATCAAACAATTTCGTTGTCTCTCTTTATTAGTTTTTGTTTGTCTTGTCCCCCCGTCTCGATGAGTCTCATCGTCGCCCACTGGTCACCCACCATAGCCGGTCGAGCTCCGGACGAAGCTAGAACAGCACTACCGTTCATACTGGCGACAACGCTCTGATGAGACAACGAAACCCTACCCCAAGCTCCTCCCCTGATCCTATCCTTCAAAAATGTACCCTTCTAACCTCGAGTAAGCCGCGAGTAATCGGTCCAACTCCTACTAGACATAGAATTAAGTGAATTTTGTTACACACAGTGAACAATGAATTATCGTCTCCGTAAAGCTAACGCGATTGAGCCTTCCAAATAAACGAACTAGATAAAAAAAAACAATTTCGTAAACGATCTGCAAACTTCAAAGAAATGCAAAGATCTTTGTTTCAGTTGGATGAACTTCTTAGAAGTTTATCGGAGATCTAACTTCAAAAAAGCTCAACGAACTTCCGGAAATTTTAAAAACCTCACAAAGGAACTTTCCAGATTTTCAGGAATATTGGTAGAAAAATATGAGGTTCTTTCCAGAAATTCGTAGAAGTTTATTGATGTTCTTAAATCTTCGTAGAATTAAGAAAAATTGAAGAAAAAAATTTGTAGCTTCAGAGAAAATTTGGAGAAGTTCAGAGAACTTCGAAGTAGCTGAGAAAATTTTCTAAACTGTTAGGGAATTGTGTAGCTGTTCTGTGGAATTAGTTTCAGTATACTCTTTCAGATACTCTCCCTAGACAGCAGAAAGTATTCAAAACATCTCCAGATATACGAATATATCAGTGAAGTCCTCTAGATATTTTGATCATGACTTCACGTTGATCAAGTATTAGTCTGAAGATCTTTAATTGTTCAAAATTACAAATAACGTCCCTCAAAACGGCAAGATGATCAGGAAGCAAGGACAAAATGACAAGCGATCAACGAACCGAATGGTAACGCTACGTCAGAAGTGGAAAGCAATAATGATATGATATTCTTCCTTCTTTTTCATGACAAGCAGCTCGTGCGACACAGCTCACTCGGGGCAAATTGTTGTCAAGCAGCTTCACGAAGTAAAGCCGAAAATGATACACGTGTGTTAATGGGAATTTTTTGTGATGTCTTTTCTCGATTCAAATCAAGCTATGTCCTCATCCGTGTACATTGCAACAAAGCAGGCAAGCAATATATCATTATCCTTCTACCACTTCGATCAAGCTATGTTACAGAGCGAGTTTGTCATGGTAGTAGTAGCAACCGTTTTGTCTGTACAGTTAGTTTCTTTATGTGTTTGGATTCGCTGTCAGGAAATATTCAAAAGATCTCAAGCTAATCGAAGATTTCTGTAAATCGTAGATTTTTTTCAGGACACTATTTTTAAATGGATTACGTTGTTCGTCAAGTTTTGAAAATATCTGGACACGAACATGAGGTTTCTTTATCATAAGGACATAAGGGTATTTAATGATTTTAATCTAATTTAATGTAATCTAACACCAACGCAGCCAGTTCATGAAAGCATCCTGGAAAATGATATAAATACATCCATCCTTTTACTTGTCTATTTGGTATATTTTGTACATGAGAGATGCGCAAAATATATCAAAACGGTCAGGCCTACTGTGCAGCATTTAAGGGACAAGATGATTCAGAAACATCGGGCCTGTTTAAAACAAAGATTTAAACACGATACTTCAGAATCCAATAAATGGATGAAACGTGGACATCTCGTACCGTACGTTCTGTTGTTATAAATGATTGGTCGTTGGGAGCATCTAATCTAATCTAAAAAGTTAAATGATGCTCCATTTTCCTCAAGTGCTTTTCCGGGTTATTGCGAAACTAGTTCAAAAATTCTTCAGGCAAATCATGATCACAAAAATTGAACTTTAAGGTACAAAACATCAAACGTCTAAAACCAAAAAAAAGCAGTAGGATGACAAACTTGCCGACCAATTGGCAAATCTATGTTGGAACTTGGTCATACACACTCGATCCCAACCTTTGACAATAGCGCACCCGACATTTGATTTCTCATCAAAATACAGCTCGAAAGCGGCTCTTCGAAATGATGCCTAAGACAAAGTTGTAGAAACCGAAACAGGTGAATATATAAACAGGAACGATCTCACCAAATGAACGATGGTTTGCCCGTGAAGCAAAAACTTGGAAGACTGTTGCATCTCCTAGTTCTAGCTCAACACTTCAAACCATTCCGTCGGATCTTCAAAGAAACTCTTGCACAATCCGCCTTCAATCCAATCAGAATCATCGGGCCAACTTGCCAATCGCCTAATAACAGTTCTGACGAAAAGGATGTTGATAAAAAACACTTTGAAATGCATTTTACTCGATCACTTGCACTAAAGTTCTTTTCTAGAACTATGTTATCGAGTGGCACATTGTTTCAGGCTAAAACGCGATGAAAAAATCAATGGCAGAAAGAATTAAACCTAAAATGTTCAAACCCATGATTTTCTGCTCAGTAAGCAAAATCGGCCGCCACAAGGCCAACGAGCTCCTTAAATCACAGAAAAATTACGATCAAGTTCCCGTTCAACTTGATGTCACTAGATTTCGATCCCAGCGGCGATCTTACCGACGTCGACAACAACTGCTGTTGAGAAGGATTTTATATGTAATTCCGATAAACACATTAGCGTTAGCGTCAGCGTTGCTATGGTGCACTTCGGATACTAGCAACACTCACGCCTCTTTTGAAATTCTTAGTCAGACTGCGTTCAGGAATAATGCTAGGAAGTTAACATTATTTCCAATCTAAACAAGAATACCAAAAGCATTACTGTCACTATTCCCGGCCACGCCTATATTTACCGTTACTAGGGATAGAAAAGGAAATGTTGATGTAGTACTTACTCAACGAGAGGCCACCGAGTTAGTGACACCCTCATAAGTACTACGGAGTTGGAGTATTGGGAGTATTAGGATACGCCTCAACCAGGTGATGCAACCAAAAGCAAATGATTGTTTTTTTTTTGAGGAATTTGATAATAAACCCACGGTCTTTTGCTCAATTTGTTTTCTTAGTATGTACTGTATTAGTGAAACTTATATGGAACATAATGTTACGAACTAAATAAATAGAAAGGAAGGATCTCACCCGAATAATACTTGAAGCTTCCGAATACCATCATGGGGTATGATTTTTAGGAGCAAAACTTCTCTAAAACGACCATTTAGTTTGAGAACTTTTGCCCCACTGCTGAAACGTGGGGTAACAGTTCGTTTTGAACACTCTTCCAAAAAAATCGTTCTAGCTACGAATGGAGTAAAAATTACATGCTATATCTAGTAATTAAAAATATATCAAGTAATTAAAACTCATTTGCTTTGCTATTTGCCTGGAACTGCTCTATTTTGCTTCGATTGACAACATGAGGTAATAGCATACAAACTTTAAACATGTTGTACGACCCTTAAGGTGATTCCTTGTAGAGTCCACAAATGGCCGCCGCGTAAGCTATACATGCACTTCCACTTCGAATTTTCAATTACACAAATCTCGAAAATTGGTTCGGTGTTCGAGAATAAGGATGTCACAGCGATTCACCTTAAGCCTTCGTCAATCCTTATACCATTTTTCATTGCAAAAATCTATACTTTGAGGTTATGAATCAAAGTGATTGCAAATATTTTTTATCAAAATGAAGCACCCCAATGCGCTTATATGGTGTTTGGTTTGCATGTATCCAGCCCATCCATTATTTTCGCTTCACAATATCGTGATACGAACATTTTAGTTTCTTCATCAATTCAAAGTTGATTAGCCCTCTATGTACGGATTGAGACTCGCAGCGAATTCTGTCCAAAACACAATGTTTTCCAATTCAAATACCAAATATTTTCCGGGTACTTCAAGTGATTTTCCACAGCTGTGCTGTTCTGTTCAACGTGTTATTTATATAAGTCGATGGTTCCATCAGTATCGAGTTGACTGAACACACACCTAAACACATTCAGCAAAGAACCACATCCATTCGACTGTTCGTCCTTCCTATCCCAACCGAAACCGATTTCTTTTGACTTTCCGTCCAGCTTACAAACAAATTCTTCCCCGAAGGCTTAAGCATTGCTCACTGCTTCCTGCTGTTGACAAATCCCCTAAGGGGTAACAAATGGCATTTCCGTCCGTAGCTTCGTTCCACCACCTCACACTCACTCAGCCCAGCCTCAAACAGAAACTCCAAGAAACATTCCCGAAAAAACACGATGTAGGTACTTCGATGTGCGATGGTGTTCTCCAGGGCAAACTCAAAACTAGTTTGTCCAAAATCTAGCGAGCGAAAAAAAGCGAAAAGTTACCCTTCCAGCAAGATTCCCTACTAACCAAGCCGGCTAGCACAACGGCATCACCGGGGAGTAAACTTTGCTTTCTATATTTAACTTTCCACACGTTGTTGGCTGAAGGGCGCAGAAATGGACGTACCTTGGAAGAAGAAAAAAAATCCAAAAACCTGGAGTGACGTTGAAAACCCGGGGGCGTGAAGCGAAAGAAAAGTGATTTCCCGTGTTTGGTAAACTTGCTCTCTCCTCCACAATCACGCGACGGCAACGGTAATGGTGCATTGTGAGGGGATGATGTGTGTGCATGTTCGAATAAGGATGTGATTTGCGACGGGGACGCATGCACCTATGGACCCACGCCCGCCAACCGGATATAGTAATTGAAATGTGAACCGGAAGCGACAAAAGTTACATCGGATAACACTTGTCACACACACGTTTGCGGCAGCGATGACGAAGGTGAGAAAACCAGGCTGAACGGGGGAAAAGTTTTCGGTTCCTGTTTCTGTCCTTTGAGGTGATAATTCGGTTTCCGAACGTGTTGAGTGGAATTTCGCAGCAGTTTCTTTAAAGTTTTGAAATTCGGGAAACATAAGTTTTAATTGAAATTCCGATTGGGACGCGTCGTAGTTGGTGCTGGACTTTCGGTGGAGACGCATGGTGAATAATTCCAGCTGAAGCCATCGAATTTCAGTTTGGCATCGATTGCACCCTCCAGCTCTGAACTACAAATCTCCCGTAACAATCTAGATCGTAGTTTGTCTTCCACACAGGAATCACCATGACCGTCGTCGTTCACCGGAGGAGAGGGGGTGGAATGTGTAAAGGAAGCATTCCGTTCGTTCCGCTGTAGATTTTCAGGAAGATTGTTTCTTTCTCTGCACGAAAGAGAGGAGGGGAATTTGGAAACAATCTATCGTGTCTTCCAGTTCCTATCTGTGATTGGAAGTAAAGCTGCTGCCCATGGATGACTGAGCACGATGGGGCGGTGAGGTGTGGCAGTTTCCGCAATCAGTGAGTGGGATTTCCAATGTGAGAATCCTCATTCCATCCCAAGTGCTGCCAAACAATAACAGATGTTCCGTTCGGTTGCACAAGTTCTGCCCGGAGCTGAACTACCGAAACCATCTGAACGAAGAAGGGAAACGAATTTGAAAAATTATTGCAAATTCGAACAACATTCACCCTGCACGCATGCACACACACACACCCACGCAGACCGAAACTGATGCATTTGGATTTCGGTTGTTGTGTTCTGCTGCACCACCCGCCGTCCGTCGTACAACTCATCTGGAAAGCAGCTCGGGTTGAAATTCGAAGAAATGGAATCGTTTTCACATGCCTTAAGGGGGTTTTGCTGTGTTTTTTGCTCCCATTTCTCGCTCGCTAGACAGCCCCAGTGTGAGAATTGCTCCCACGATTGGACCCGACGTGGGATAAATTTGCATACAACTTGATTGCTTCGTAGTAACGCTGTAGATGAAAGATTTAGAGTTTTTGAATTGCGGAGGAAGCGATTTCAATGATTCACTTAAGGACTGTGCTATCCTAGGATTAATTCTCAATCATGTGTGTCTTTTTTTTTTGCAATTCATTTATTTTTCAAGGCTCAAATGCGGAAGCTTTGCGGAGCCAAACATAATTATGTTTCTTACAATCCTAGAGTTAGAAAAAAAAGGGGCCAATTACTCGCCGCTCACTCGAGATAACGGGCTACAATCTATCAACAGGTAGAGAGCGGATCAAGGAAAAGGAACACAAGGATCTCAAGCAACCAAAAGTTCGACATTCCAAGATATAATCCACTTTCAAGTTCCATAATGTTCAAATAAAGTTCGGACAGAACTTTCAAATTCAATAAAATTCAGATAATGTTCCAATGGAATTTTCTTGCTGCCAAGTGAACTAAAAAAAGACACACGAGGAACTTCAGGCTTCAAAAAGTACCTGTTCACCGCAACAGCCCCTTGTACCGGTTACCAGTAATCGTAGCCAGGGCGTCACAATATCAGCTTCAATCGACCAAATCGATGCGACGAAGAGACTGCTGGCTTTCTTTTTCTGTTAAAGTCGAACAGCTTCGCAGCATTCTAGAACCTCAGTCGGCGTGCACAAACAAATGTTCAATCGCTTGTCTCTCTTTCTCCCGTCGCTCCATTGGTCTTCCTTTCAAGCTTCGGTGAAACGGATAAGCGAAAGAGCGCTCGACTTTGATAGTTTGCTCTTTCATGAAACACATCAACAGAGGTTTCATGACGTATATGACGGAAAATGAAATTACATATTTAAAGCATTTCTCACGTGAAAACACTTGAAAATTACACGTAATATGTTTAATTTATCTTCCATCCACATATTTATGTAAAAAAATTAACGAAAACGGGACATAACGCATTTTAAACAAATTGAAAGAGCGGTGATAGAGTGTTCGTGAAAGGGGATTGAAAGCCATAATGAGGTTTCGTTTAACTAGAAAATCGACATGACTTACATTGAAAGCGATGAGCAAAGCAACGACGAGAAGATCCACAGCCAGCGTTTCCTTCTAAGCGTGCTTCTTTTTCATTATCATTTCTTGCTGATAGTCTAGCTAGGCGTTATAGAAATGAAGCGTTGAACACGTAACTGTTATATAACTAAACAACAGTACTCTGTTGTGACTAGTCAAAAAAACCATGAACGGAGACTGAATTGTAAGTAGAAAGCCTAAAATTTATTAGAAAACCTATCCTAAAATAAAACTACAGTAGAAGCTTTTTATAACGACCATCTGTATAGAGACAAATCTCTCTGTAACGACATTTTCACAGGTCCCTTCAAATTATCATAGAAATCCTCTTCTGTATTGCGACATTTCGCTATAACGACCTTTCTCCATAACGACACACCATCATTGCTTTTTACCCGTACTTGTCATTCTCTATTGCGACATTCTTCATCTCATCTATTTGCATCTCAGAGTGGTTTAATAGCCGTAGACAATATTAAATTTAGAGATTTAATAAAAGACGTTTTTTTGGTCGTAGATTTTTTGTTTCAAAATTTAACCATCGGTATTGTTTATTTTTCTTAAATTCATACGGTCTGGATATCATCTGTAAACAATAGATATTACACATATACCAAATTTGCCTACATTTAAACTTAATTTAGACCACTTGAACGAGATTTTCACGTAGAGTTTAACTTACGAATTTTTGTCAATAAGCAGATGCATTAAAGTTCGTGACAAGTAAAAGTGCATTGCTTTCGCTTTCAGTTCACTGTCAAAAATGAGTTCAAAAACTAGAAAAGCATTAAAATTACAGAATAAACTGGACATAATCGAAAAATTCGAAAATTTAAAATGCTCACTGAGAAAGGTTTAGATTCATTTGGAGGTAGAAACATGTATGTAATGTTTCAATAATATTATTTATGAAATTTGTGTATTCCAGACAACGTGACTTTTGACGACGGCCTTTGTGAAGGAGGACTTTGACTGACGATGACATACATAGTCAGAATTGTTCACGATCAGCCATCTAGCAGCAGTATCGATGTTCAAAATCACTCAGCGACAGATGAAACTGTTGACAATGAACTAACCAGCGCGCCTTCAAAGAATCAACTTTTAGATGCTTTCCAAACAATCTTACTTACCTTACCAATCAGGCTAAGGCCTTGTTGTCCTCTACTGTCCGAATAAGTCGTCTCCATTCTATTTACTCGATCCATGGCCACAGTTCGCCAGCCTCGTAGTCTGCGAAGGGTCCGCAGGTCACCTTCTACTTGGTCGGTCCACCTTGCCCGCTGCGCGCCTCTTCTTCTTGTTCCTGTTGGGTCGCTTTCTAGAACCATTTTCACTGGGTCGTCGTGCGGCATTCTTACGGCGTGCCCAGCCCACCGTAGTCGCCCAATTTTTGCAATGTGGACGATGGATGGTTCTCCCAGCAGCTGGTGCAATTCGTGGTTCATTCGCCTCCTCCACGTTCCGTCATCCATCTGCACTCCACCGTAGATGGTACGCAACACCTTCCGTTCGAAAACACCAAGGGCGCGTTGGTCCTCCACCAGCATAGTCCAGGTCTCGTGGCCGTAGAGGACCACCGGTCTAAT
The DNA here is from genome assembly GCF_037179485.1 of Ochlerotatus camptorhynchus. Classification (NCBI taxonomy): domain Eukaryota; kingdom Metazoa; phylum Arthropoda; class Insecta; order Diptera; family Culicidae; genus Ochlerotatus; species Ochlerotatus camptorhynchus. The sequence goes on along the minus strand of NW_027040796.1, from coordinate 1,313,080 downwards.
CAGCGTCTTGTAGACAGTCAACTTCGTGCGGCGTTGAATTCTATTCGACCGGGCGTCCTCCGGAGTCCAAAGTAGGCACGATTCCCTGCCATAATGCGTCTTTGAATTTCTCTGCTGGTATCATTTTCGGCGGTCACCAGTGAGCCCAAATACACGAACTCATCGACCACCTCGATTTCGTCACCGTCAATCTGAACTCGGGGTGGGAGGCTAACATTGTCTTCCCTAGAACCTCTTCCTTTCACGTATTTTGTCTTCGATGCGTTGATGGCAAGTCCAATCCGCCTAGCTTCAGCCTTCAGTCTGATGTACGTTTCCGCCATCATCTCAAAGTTCCGTGCCGTAATGTCAATGTCATAGGCAAAGCCAAGGAGCTGGATGGACTTCCTGAATATCGTGCCACTCGTGTCTATCCCAGCTCTTTTGATCACACCTTGTAACGTGATATTGAACAGCAGACACGAAAGTCCATCACCTTGCCGTAACTCCCTTCGAGATTCAAAGGGACTCGAGAGTGTCCCCGATACTCGAACAACGCACATCACTCGATCCATCGTTGCCTTGACCAATTGCGTCAGTTTGTCCGGAAATCCGTACTCGTGCATAATCTGCCATAGCTGATCTCGATCGATTGTGTCGTATGCGGATTTGAAATCGATGAACAAATGATGTGTGGGCACGTTGTATTTGCGGCATTTCTGCAGAACCTGCCGAATCGCGAAAATTTGGTCCGTGGTAGCGCGGGCACCCATGAATCCCGCCTGGTATTGCCCCACGAACTCTCTTGCAAATGGTGACAGACGGCGGCATAGAATTTGGGAGAGTACCTTGTAGGTGGCGCTCAGCAGTGTGATCGCGCGGTAGTTGCAGCAATTCAACTTGTCGCCCTTTTTGTAGATTGGGCATACGACACCTTCCATCCACTCCTCCGGTAATATCTCCTCCTCCCAAATCTTGGCAATTACCCAGTGCAGCGCTCTAGCCAGTGCTTCACCACCGTATTTTAATAGCTCACTTGGTAGTTGATCTACACCAGTTGCTTTGTTGTTCTTCAAGTGACTGATCTCCTCCTCAACTTCTTGAAGATCGGAGTCCGGTAGCCTGTCGTCTGCCGTGCCACCTTCGTTTACTGCTGCTTCACCGTTGAGGTGCTCGTCATAGTACTGCTTCCACCTTCTCACCTCACACTCGTTCGTGAGAAGGTTACCGTCCAAGTCCTCGCACATATCGGCTTGCGGCACGTAGCCTTTGCGCGAACTATTTAGCTTCTCGTAGAACTTCCGTGTGTCGTTTACGCGGTACAGATTTTCCATCGCCTCGCGATCTCGGTCTTCCTGCTGACGCTTCTTCCTTCGGAAAACCGAGTTTTGTCTGTTCCGCGCTTGTCCGCATCGCTCCACATTCAATCTCGTGAGGTGTTGCAGCATTCTCGCCCGTGCTGCATTCTTCTCCTCTACTAACAGTTTGCATTCGCCGTCAAACCAGTCATTTCTTCGGTCCGGGATTGCAGTACCTAGTGCCGCTGCAGCAGTACTACCTATGGCTGAACGGATGTCCCTCCAGCCATCTTCAAGAGAAGCTGCGCCAAGCTGCTCTTCCGTGGGTAGTGCAACTTCCAGCTGCTGCGCGTAGTCCTGGGCAACTCCGGCGTCCCGTAGTTGCTCAATGTTGGGTCGCGGCGTTCGACTTCGACGTGTGTTAGGCACCGTCGAGAGTTTTGAGCGCATGCATACTGCAACTAGGTAGTGGTCCGAATCTATGTTCGCACTGCGGTACGTGCGGACGTTGATAATGTCGGAGAAGAATTTCCCGTCGATTAGAACGTGATCGATTTGGTTTTCTGTGTGTTGGTCAGGTGATCTCCAGGTGGCTTTGTGGATATCCTTGCGGGGGAAAAAGGTACTTCGAACTACCATACCCCGAGAGGCTGCAAAGTTCACGCATCGTTGGCCGTTGTCGTTCGATACGGCATGCAGGTTGTTTGGCCCGATTGCCGGTCTATACATTGCCTCCCGTCCTACCTGAGCGTTCATGTCGCCGATGACGATTTTGACGTCCCGTTGCGAACAGCCGTCGTACACCTGCTCCAGCTGCGCATAGAACGCTTCTTTCTCGTCGTCGGGTCTCCCTTCGTGTGGGCAGTGCACGTTGATGATACTGTAGTTGAAGAAACGGCCCTTAATCCTCAACTTGCACATCCTCGCGTTGATCGGCTGCCAACCAATCACGCGTTGGCGCATCTTACCCAGCACTACAAAGCCGGTTCCCAGCTCGTTGGTGGTGCCACAGCTCTGGTAGAAAGTAGCCGCTCGATGCCCGCTTTTCCATACCTTTTGTCCCGTCCAGCAAAGTTCCTGCAGTGCTATGACTTCGAAGTTGCGTGGTTGAAGTTCGTCATAGATTAACCTATCGCAACCCGGGAAGCCGAGCAATTTGCAGTTCCATGTTCCGAGTTTCCAATCGTAGTCCTTATTTCGTCGCGTAGGTCAGTGCCGATTGTTCCGATCCGTATTTCTTTCTTCAGTATTTGCGGGCGGCTTGTTGGGCCTGCCCCAACCCCCTGTCTCGCCGGGGGACCATCGTGCACAGCTCTGTTTAGAGTCCCACGCTGGCACTAGGACGGTAATCAGCCGCTCCTAACATGGAGAACAGACGCCGTTTTGAGCCGCACCTCCATGATGAACAGACGCTTAGGTTTGGTGAAGTATTTCCTCTATCACCGTACTATGGTTACCGCGCCAGTGTTCGCGTCGCACCTCTTCACTTTGCTATTGCCGGACTGGCAACATTGCCCAGGCTACGCCACCCAGCTGTGTCCATGTTTCAGCTGGTAGTCTTTTGTTATCATATGACTCGAGGAGGCGTGAAGTAGGAACTTGTGAGGACTAGGGCTAGGTATTCCGCTCCTTCCAGGTTGTCAACTCAGCATTTAGTAGCCCAAACAATCTATGCTAGTTTATTAACTACGGAAGATCTGCCAAAGGACAGTGTCAGCAATTTTTTTTAAATTAAAAAACAGGTTCTACACAGACAAAAATTCTTAATTTTAACTTTCGCGTAAAATCTCCCCTTGTTTTATTTTGAGCTACAGTTGGCATAAACAACGAAATCATTTACACGCTTGCATACGATATTGCTAATTTAAGCGTTATTGAGCTCAAATTTACACTAAATATCGTCTAAATTTACACCAAATATAGCGTTAATTTCATGTGCGCTATATCTCTCAGAAATTTACATGAATTTTTCAAACGGTGTAAGGGACGAATTAATGGAATGGCTTTAGTCTTAAACGATATGTATTGTATTGTTAAAAATCGATTGCAATCATCTAAAAATATACTTTGATTGTTTAGCATGGAGTAACATTTCTCTCTCTCTATAACGACATTGAAATTCTATATAATGACTATCTTTTATAACGACAGTTAGCTAGCTTTAAGCTGATACACACTAATTGCTAAGCGGTTTATTGCTGGAAGAACTCCGAAAAAAATCTGTCGCAACACAAGAGATGAACTAGAGCCTATGGCTAAAAATCTCTTAAATAAAGATCAAAAAAAAATGTCGCAACAGATTCGTAAAGAATTCAACCGTAGTAACATGGATTTCCCGTCGAATGTTCGGCAAATACGGTTGCGGACGAGGGTTATTGATAAGGTAAATGTCAACCTCCAGTCCAAAGAAGACGATCAGGTGTCGAATCAGTTATCGGACGATTCGTTCAAAGCGTCGATTGTGGACAACGGATAACGGAGGTGAGGAGCGGTTTATGGTTCAGTGCCAGAACTGTAACAGGTGGTACCATTTTTCGTGTGCCAACGTCAACACTGCTACGGTACGTACAACTAGTTTTTCTGGCACGACCTGCGTTCTTCGTCTTCCTGGCCTGGCACTGAGTATTGCCAGTGGAATTTCGAGCACGTCTAGTGCTCGCAGGGCTAGAACAAGTCGTGAGTTGGATCGTCTGGAAGAAGAGCACAGGCTAATGGATGAGCTGAGCCAGGAGAAGATCAACATGGAGAGAGCGTTGAACGAGAAGGAACTTCGAGAAAAGCTCGAGCGTGGCAAGCAGTTTTTTGCTCGGAAGCACGAATTGCTATACCGGCAAGACGAAGAAGATGCAAAAAGTGTGCGCAGTTTGCGAAGTAGCCAGGGGAGTGCGCGAAGGACGGAAGATTGGGTGAAACAGACCAAGGAAGCCGAGAGTTCCGGTTAGGTCGTCGTTAGGCAGACGCCTGTGCCAACATCTGTAGATGAAAATCAACGTCAAAAGGCATCCGGCGTAGCGCAAGGAGTGCACTGCTCATCGACACCGAATAAGGTTTCGGAATCTGCTGTTTCTAAAACGTTTGGCGAGGGATTAGAGGTGGAATCAATCCAAAGAACTGAAGGAAGCGTCATGATTGGCGAGGATTTGGAGGATTCTATCTGTGTTAGAGTGACTCACATTTACATATATGGGTGTGATGTGTGGTGGTTCTCGTGATGTTCTCTTGGTAGAGTGAGCTCAGTCTTACTCAGTGTGGCATGGTGTTCGGTTCGTAACCTCGGCTATAGTTTACCGCGTGTGCAAGGTCTAACCTGCTATTCAGTTACCACGGACGTACGGACCCGACATGGAAATATGACAGGTGGGCAGGAAATCACGGTCTCCCAGTGTTGGTGAGTTCTTTGCCGTTAATGTTCACGAAAAGTTCACTATTTTGCCATACAGAAATTCAAAACAAAAAAATGTATGGGCAGATTTGGACAGTTTTTGACCTGTACAGATAAAAATTCTGAATTTTAATTGTCATGTAAACATTCATTCACGTAGACTTGTACTTCATTTCACGCAACCGAGCAACTTGCAGACAATGTTGTTTACAAAGATGGGCTTTTGTATACAATATTTGCTACATTGCATGAAATGTGTCAGAACTTTACATGATATATAATGTAAACGTATATGATATGTGACGCTCCATTTATGTGTATCATATTGAACAGAAATTTACACTACTTTTTCAAACTGTGTGCTTCATACGACCGGAAAGTTTATGCTGGTCACAAATGCCGTTCCAAACTGATTTCCTACGCAATTCATCAACCTTTGATGTGAATTTTGCTAATAAACACGAGGAGCATTTCTTATAGCAAAACTTGCCATAACAAAATGGGCATAGTTCATTTTAGTAAACAAACTATCACTTCTTCCTACTGTGTCACATTTCTATTTCCCGCCTAAAGCTTCGTTGTTCTCGGGGTACGGCTCTCTCATAATCGAACATTTCTTCCCCCACCTGCCTCATCTCTTCCGCCGCATACAGGTCCCTTTAATTATAGAAACATGTGTTGCTCGATCTCCAGAGAGCCTTGTATATGCTCTCCTTGTTCGTTCTGCAGTCCTGTTAAGCTGGGTTTAGACAGGGCAAGTCAATTGATCAAGTCAGTTGAATTCAACTGACTTGAACGCGAATTGAACGTGTAAACCATGCCATTCAACTGACTTGATCAACTCACCTAAATTGAAAAAAATTTAACCAGGCTCAAATTTTCAAACCAATTGAATGCAACTGAGTATCTGCTTACGGGCCCGCCCAATCCTTTTTGGCCCTTCATACAGCGCAATATGTTGAATTCAGAATGATGAAGAAATTTGATCTTGCTGTTGAGTGGAGCCGCATGCAGGGCAAGACCCAAGCTAGGATGGTGGCTTCTTACATACACACATACATACAATTGAATTCAACTGAGTTGATCATTTGACTTGCCTAGTCTAAGTCCAGCTTTATAGTTATTTTTTTTTTTACGTCATCTATCACCCAACTGGAAAGTGGATATGCTCTCGCCGGCTATAAACGTCTCGTTGATGCGGATGAAGTTTTGCGCAAACTGCCGCTGCAAAGTGAGCATTTGTGTTTTTACGCGGTTGATGGTCACCAGCATGCAATAGCTTGTAGAGAAGTTATTGTTCAGCGTTGAAAGTCCTGAAAACTTCTCTTGACTTCCAGCGGAAGAAAGATTTTATTTTTGGCTTCGCACATAAGAGCCACTATGTCATCCAGCGGGGGAAATTTCTCCGTTGGCGGGTCCAAAACTGCCATCGCACTTGGAATTCCTCTAAGTTCTCGGCGGTTAAGAGGTGAGGGTGGAGGGACCAGAAACCGCGTCCTTGTTCGCGGTTAAGGTGCGGAAGGCAAATGCGCACTGTTAGTGCTTTATGATCAGTGAATAAGCATAAGTCCGTGGCAGCACTCCGCAGATGCTCGCAAAGCCCAGCGCTGACATACATGCGGTCGAGCCTGGATGACGCATTGTGTGTGATGTACGTGGGTACGGGGGTTGTGGGGTACAATTTCAGCCACAGATCGTGAAGCTGTAGCTGCCGTACGGTCGCTTGGAGAGCCGGACTTGTGACTCGTTGAGTCGCTCGGACGTAGCACGCAGTTAAAATCTCCAGCGAGGATGACGTTTTGAGTGTTGTACTGAAGGTAGTACGCGATCGTGCCGTTGAAAAACCTTTCAACTGTTCCCGATGGCGCAGTGTACGTCGTGTTTTGTACCCTCAAAGCGATGAAATTTATGAGGCATGTCTGAAATATTGAAATATTAAACATTTCTAGCACGTTGTTAGTTAACGTGAAAATGAACTAATGTTTGCGTGCATGGATGTTGACATCACCAGTAAAATTCAGAATGCCCAGGAAGAAGTCAAGAAAATTTCCAACCCGAAAGATTCCCTTGATCTGACCGGGAATCATCGAACTCACCGCCTCCGGTTTGCTAATACCGTGCGTTTATTGACTAGGCTATGAGGTCCCAATACGTATCTCAATTCATAAATAAAACAAGTACTGTGCCAATTCCGTGTGCAAAGTTAACTCAATAAATATTTGTAGCAAATATCATCAAAACCAACACTCCTAAAAGATAGAACACACAAAAATAACCGCCGCAATCATGCAGGCAAACCCATTCTACCCCTTAGCATTGCGGAAGCTCATCCAATTCATCACCCTTATGGATGTTTCCTTCATGTCCCTAAAACAACATACCAAGAGTAACGATACACCACTTGTCACGTGGACCCATGCTCAGCCATGTAAACTTGTCAATTGTCTGAAAAATGTTTTAAATTTTACCCACTCGGGTCGGGTGGGTAAAATATTGCACCAACGGACGTCGACGACGACGACGACGACGGGCGGCACCAAAGCAAAATTGAAAACCTTCCCCATTTTCACTCCCGGCTGGAGTATGGCTCGCCACCGACCGTGCTTCGAATCCTGCGGGGTATGTCAGTGAAAAGAAACAAAAAATCGACGCGAGCTTCATGATTTTTATTTGCGTTTACTTTCCTGCCTCCGAAGGGTCGTTGGGGATGTCCAAGTAGCGTTAAAGAGTGGACCGAGTTTGGAATTTGAAAGCGTTCGAATAGTCAAACTTCACCTCCTTCTGCATCTTACAAATTAAAAATATGGGTATAATATCTCATAGCTTCATAATTCCGAATAGTAAGATTTTAGCTGTAATGAGAAAGTGCAAGATTTCAAGGAACCCTAACAATTTCACCCGTGAGGATAAACATATTCCCTGTCTGTATGACTAGATGAAACTCCCCTTGGGTCCTTGGGGTCTCTTCCTCACCACCACATGCGGCACTCTGTGCAGTATAGCGCAATACTCTCACCAATTTCGGGAAAACACACAGCTCAGTCCTGCAGTGTCCCGAAAATGCAGCACCCTGCCGTGGGATGGTTACCCGAGCAGAGTCAGTTAACAAAATGAAAGCAAATCGATACTAAAGTTTGCAGTTCCTATCATAATGACAACTCATTTTGATTTCAAATTGTCGCGACGCAAGTCTGATATCATATTGGGCTTTCATATTATGCAGTAAAGAGTTTTTTTTTAATTGAAAGCAACTTAACTTCAAGTCCTGCTAATAACGTCTTGTTGAAAATGTAATTTAAGTTCATTTGTAGTTGAACTAACGATTATTTTCAAAGCGTTTTAGGTTACTTCATACGCGAAGTTTGCGATTTTCAGAGTTGGTTGGAAATGCTAACAGAAGCTTTAGTGTGATAATTTATTAGCTAGAGAATGATCTTTTAGAAGAGAGTAGGTGGATAGTTCCGTTAGCGTACGGCAGTATGACATTCCTTCAAATCTTCTCGTACATCGCACGGGTTAGGCAAAGAGTGTGCGTTTGACTGTCGCAGGGTCGCATTAATGGCCCTTCGCTCATTTTCAACTTCTATTCAATTTTCATACAGCCGTACTCTAACGGAACTATCTACCTACCCTCTTCTAAGACCATTATCTAGCTAATAAATTATCACACTGAAGCTTCATGTTAGAAAGCATTCCCAACCAACTCTAACGATCATTGCTTATTTGTTTTGTTTAACACATTTTATAGACTGTTCCGTTAATTATAAATACACTTTGTAAGTGAATTAAATAAAACTAGTGTAAAGTTTTCGGTCAGTTTATTTTCAAATGTTGTTTATTATCATGTTTTCTTTCACACATAAATTCAATTTGCAGGATTTTATTGAGAGTAGCGGCGTTTTCTAACTTTTCCATTGGAATTTCTCACTAGCTTTTGCACAGTACCTTCGCCAACCAGCTTTACCACTTTAGACCAATCTTTCTTGAATTTGTCAACTGTATCCGTTGGTTTAACATGTGTCCTATGATTTGCCTTTGTCAAAGTCCAGAAAGTTTCGATAGGGCGAGACTCAGGGCAATTTGGCGGATTCATCTCTTTTGGCTTATATGTGACTTTATGATTCTTGTACCATACTAGCGAATCCTTTGAATAGTGGCAGAAATGCAAAATCAGGCCAATAGATTACAGGTTTGTCATGCTGCCTGATGAAGGGTAGTAATCTGTTTTGCAGACATTCCTTCACGTAAAGTTGGACATTCATTGTGTCTGTTGTTATAAATGGTTGAGAAATATATCCACACTGGCATATCGCATGCCAAACTATGACCTTCTTACCGATGTTTCGGTGTAAATGGCTTTGACCGATTCAGGAGCATCCTTTCCTTTGGGCGAAGTGTAGAACTGTGGTCCTGGCAGAGTCTGATAATCGAGTTTTTCGTATGTCCAGCAAATCCTTTATGTGTGCAAACAACGATACAGATAAAACGCTTACTACGATTACCATGACAAACTCTCTCTGCAACGCAGCTCGATCGGAGTGGTAGGAGGATATGGGTACGGCCAGGGTAGACGCGATTCGCGACGCGACGCGACGAATTCAAAAGAATCTTATTATTTATTATTATTCCTTGCGCTTCGCGTGTCGCGTCTACCCTGGCCGAGGCCTAATGATATAATGATTGCATGCTTTGTTGCAATATACACGGTTGAGGACATATCTTGATCGGAATCGAGAAAAGACATAACAAAAAAATCTACAAGGGACAGCCCTATGGGGTTGTACGCCATGGTGACGTAGGACTACGTGGTCTTGTATAATAAATGTTAGTTGTTAACTGCAGCAGGAGCTTGTATTTTGTGTAGCAATAGGAATTTGAGCGGGGTTCTCTTTGTTTATACTCTTTAGTATGACTATGATTGCCCTGATATGAATTTTAGTTGGGGCATGTTAAGAAATTTAACTCTTTTGGAAAATCTTGGTGGCCCTGAAAAGGGCCAATACACACTGGGCAAAAATTTACAAAACCGCGACTACATTGAATATCTTGGCTGCCAAACGGTTTAAGTCAACATGTTAGGGGAAACAGCTCTATTGTTGCGGTACGTTAGCAGCGTCAGAAGCCTATTGTTGTGTATGGAGGTCTCGATACACAACAATAGGCTTCTAACGCTGCTAACGTACCGCAACAATCGGGCTGTTTCCCCTATACACATTATCAAAGGAAAAATTCTGCTGAATCGATTGATGGTAGTCTCATTGGCCGGAGACTTTTGCGTACCGAGATAGAGGGTCGGAATCAACCCGAATTCCCGGTAAAGCAGGGAATGCCACTATTTATTGACATAATTTTACACTTTACTTAACGTATATTACTGGAAATTGATAACACTAAGTATATATGGCGTAAAGACACCATATACGCCACTCCGTCAATCCAGATTATCGGGAGAACCAGAATATGGCCATTATATCCAAAATATAGTTTCCATATTAAATTCGCTTGGATCTCATGATTCAGAACAAACATAGAAACAATCGCAAGGTTCTAGGAAATTCGGTCGTTCCGGATCCTCCTTTAGGCCAGTAGAGTTTCCCTGAGGGCGTATATGGTGTCTTATATATATACTTAGTACTATCAATTTACAGTCATATATGTTAATTAAAGTGTAAAAGTATGTCGATAGATAGTGGCAATTCATACTTTACCGGGAACTCGGGTTGATCCCGGCCCTCTATCATGGTACCCAAAAGTCTTCTGCCAATGAAACCACCACCAATCGATTCAGCAGCATTTTTTTCTTTGAGAATATGTATAACATGTTGATTGAAAGCTTTTGGAAGCCAAGATATTCAATTTAGTCGCGGTTTTGTCAATTTTTGCCCACTGTGCAATGGTAGTTCAGGCTTAAAGCTTTTGGATGATGATGATGATGATATTGACGTGTAGGCAGCTGGATCTGCAAATCGGACCGGATAATCACATATTCTTCGGACCTACGGACATCCCAAGTATCACGAGAGTCATCCACAAAGCAGCCAGCACCAACATCCCAAGAACAGGCAGTATTCCCGGGCGGAGGGCACTCCGATGGTGGAATGAAGACACGAAAAGTGCTGTAAAAGCCAGGCGGAAGGCACTCCGTAAACTCAAGCGAACCTCTACGAACGACCCTGCGAGAGAGGAAATCCTCGCAAACTACCGCCAGCAGCACAACAAATGCCGACAGGAAATCCGGACGGCGAAGCAAAATAGCTGGTCGGATTTTCTGGAAAGCATCAACGCCGAACAATCGTCAGCAGAACTGTGGAGCCGCATCAATGCCCTCAGCGGCAAGCGGCGATCATCGCCGCTACAAGTGCAAGCCGACACCGTTACCATCACCGAACCAAACGCCGTAGCAGATGAACTGGGAAAATACTTCGCCAAACTATCAGGAATCGCGGAGTACAGCGAAAGTTTCCAACGACGAGTCGGTCCTTCGCTGTCCTCGGTGCCCACTTTCGGAATTCCCACAGACAACGACGACCTACCGATCAACCAACCATTCTCCTGGGAAGAATTCTCGTTCGCTCTTAGCCGGAGCAACGGAAACTCGGCCGGACCGGATGAAATCGGATACCCACTGCTGAAGCATCTACCGCTCGAAGGGAAAACACAATTGCTCGAACTCTACAACCAGCTATGGACCAACGAAGAATACCCGGACGAATGGAGGGAAAGTCTCGTGATCCCGATCCCCAAAACAAATATAGGGACCAAGGACGTCACAGGATTTCGCCCCATCGCGCTGACCTGCTGCATGGCCAAAGTCTTGGAGCGGATGGTCAACAGAAGGCTCAAGCAATACCTGGAGTCTAAGGGACTGCTTGACCATCGACAGCATGCCTTCAGGCAAGGGTACGGTACCTCCACCTACTTCGCCACTCTTGGAGAAGTCCTGAAGGAGGCACAGGACCAAGGCCATCATACGGAGATCGTCTCGCTGGACATCTCCAAAGCATTCAACAGAACGTGGACACCAGCAGTAATGAAGAAGTTAGCCGAATGGGGACTAAAAGGACGCATCCTACACTTCGTCCGAAACTTTCTGACCGACCGTTCTTTTCGGGTGTCGGTCGGAAACGTCCAATCCAGAAGGTTCAGCGAAGAAACCGGAGTACCACAGGGTTCGGTCATCGCGGTCACCCTCTTCCTGGTGGCCATGAACGGGGTCTTCGACAAGCTACCCAGGAACATATATATTTTCGTCTACGCGGATGACGTCCTCATTGTAACGGTGGGCCCCACCCGGCAGAGGACGAAATTAAGGGCGCAAGCGGCAGTCTCCTCGGTGGTCAGATGGGCTGACTCCGTTGGGTTCCAGCTTTCCGCCGGCAAGAGCGTGCGCTGCCATATATGCACCACCCGGCATCGGAACAACGGACAGCCCATCATGATCAAACAGCAAGCGATACCGACCAAAAACACAATAAGGGTCCTGGGAGTGCTCCTCGATCGGAACCTATCCCTCGAGCCGCACTTCCAACAGGTGAAGAAGGACTGTCGTAGTCGATCCAACCTGATGAAGACCATCTCCCGCCCCCACCGATCCAACAACCGTGAAATCCGCTTCCGGGTAGCCCGAGCCATCATCGACAGTCGCCTATTGTACGGCGTAGAACTAACGTGCCTTGCCGCCGAGAAAGCCGTCCAAATCTTGGAACCGGTCTACAACGGATACGTAAGAACAGTCTCCGGTCTCCTGCCCTCCACCCCGGCCGACGCCGCGTGCGTGGAAGCCGGTATTCTGCCTTTTCGGCTCGTCTACACCGCAGCTACCGCTACCAAAGCCGCTGCCTTCCTCGCTAAAACGTCGGGAAACAGCAGGATCTTTCTCCTCGACGAGGCGAACCGACTCCTCCGCACGGTCGCCGACGTAGATCTCCCTCCAGTGGCCAGGGTCCACTGGCACGGAGACAAAAGTTGGCAATCACATCAGATCAGAATCGACAGCCGAATCAAGGACCGCTTCAGGGCAGGAGACAATACACTGGCTTTGCGCCGGACAGTCGTCGAAACTCTCGGGGCGCACTATCACGATCACGAAATCAGGTACACTGATGGCTCGCTCTCCAGCAGCGGAGTGGGAATGGGGGTTTCAGGAGATAGTTTGGTCGTCAGCAATTCACTTCCGGCCCAGTGCTCGGTGTTTTCCGCTGAGGCAGCGGCCGTCTTTCACGCAACCTCCCTTCCGGCCAATCGGCCGATCCTCATCGTTACCGACTCACAAAGCGCAATAATGGCCCTAACCGATGAAGCACCAAAGCATCCGTGGATACAAGGGACGGTAACGCATGCGCCGCCCAACACCGTATACATGTGGGTACCCGGGCACTGTGGCATCCAGGGGAACGTGATCGCCGACCACCTCGCCGGCTCAGGCCCCATCGGACCCAGGTTCTCTGACAATGTTCCGTTCCAGGACATCAAAAAATGGATCAAGCGGACGGTTCGGAGAGCGTGGGACAACGAGTGGAGGAACAATCGAACTCACCAACTACGAAAAATCAAGGCGACCACCGATCCCTGGAAGGATCGACCGAGCCTCAAGGAGCAGCAAGTGGTGTCCAGGCTGCGCACCGGGCATAGCAGGGCCTCCCATAATTTCGGAGGAACACCGTTCCGGAGAACCTGCGAAACCTGCGGAGTGCCAGCCTCCGTAGAACACATCCTCATCAACTGTGTGGAGCTCGAGGACCTTCGGGTTGCCTTCGGTCTGGAGGGAACCAGCATACAAAGTCTGCTTGGCGACGAGTCCCCGGCAGCAGACGCCCTCATCGCCTTCCTGAAGGAGGCGAATCTTTTTTACAACATTTGAGTGTTTTCTGTTTGTGCTTTTGAATTCGTTGGCCCTTTTGGTAGTGTTTTACAATATTTTATATAATTAAACTAAATGCCCACTTGCCAAGATTGGGATCCTCCTTTTGAGGTCCCAATTCTTTTTTGTAATTTTTTAAAGAGATGAACTAGCCTTAGGCTAAAAATCTCTCTAATAAAGAAAAAAAAAAAAAAAAAAAACATATTCTTCGGTTCAATGATTGAGCACTCCCAAGAGTCTCGGCCCGTCTGCTGCTGATCAGGGGTTGAACTAGTGTCTGCGATAGGGTGGAAGTCTGCAGAATATCAGTGTCCATGCTGCTAAAGCTCCTCCCCTTTTTAGTTTTTCTCGTTAAACTGCTTCTCTCAACAAGTTGGTAAATCTTAGCCTTTAGCAGAAAGATGCTTAACACTTTTTTCGGCGAATTTATGATCCTGTGTTACGTCACGTCTTCTCTATGCCTGTACAGATAAATTAGTACTTTTATTTATTTTCTCTACTGTGCTAAATAAACGAGCAGAAATAAGAAGCTATGTCGTTTACGCGCTCGAATGATTGAAAATTTGATAAATATTTAATCGAATCTGGAAAAATCTTTATGATTAATTGTTTATGGAATAATTGGACTTTTAGGCATCCCTATAAAATAGTGTAATTTCATGTTTTTGGTGGTCCTTTGAAAATGTCGAACAGCAGAATTGCAACCAGCAAGTGTAACCCAAGAACCGAAAGCGGTGCATTGCTAGTTTTCATTGCTATGATAACGGCTTAATTAAAGGGCTTAGAAGTAGATTTAGCTTCATCGATTTCCTCTTTTGATAACCATGGCTTCACTAACCTATTCGCACTATTTCTGCTATGCTCTTCTATCATCCAGAACAACAAACGTGAATGTGTTTGTCGTCGAGTTATTAACGAAACAGAACGTCGATGGAGAGAATCGATCAAAATCACTTGCACCCCTGCTTCCAAGTGTGGTTACAAGATTACAATTCTGGAGAATATTTTGTGTGGTCGTTGGGGTTCTGAATATGGCGATAAGTGTGCAAAATGTTATGCAACTGCATTCTCCATATTCGCCCAAAGATTTGAGGCGACTGTGTTGGGGAAGCAGCATATGCATGTACGTAATTGATGGATTTGTTAGTTATTTCGATACTTGACAATGCTTGATATTTACCACTTTTTCAATAGTTTCTTTTTGATAATCAACAGTCGGAAAAATTGCTATCGATGCGTAGAAATATATCTGATTGATTCGTGATAAAATTATTGAAATTGGTCCAGGGGCAGCTGAATAATTAACGTTCAAAATCTTTCATAATTTTGTTACATGTTCCATTTTCGGTTTTCACAAAGTGTACCTTCATATAGAAATTAACACACGTGTATCATCTTCGGCTTTACTTTGTGAAGGAGCTTGCCAACAATTTAGTCGTTTCAATCACGAGCGAGCTGTGTTGCAGCTGACATTGCATTACCTTCCGGCTCGTTGGTGGCTTGTCAGTTTGTCATTTGGAGATATATTTGATTCCTTGCGTATCCATGATTATACAACCCGATTTTTCCCCAGCATTGAGTCGAACAGCTTCTGAGCTTTCGTCTTCCCAAATGCAGCCTGCTTTTCGCTTCGTTTTGCTTGCTTCTGCTTCCGATTGGTTTCCAATTCCAATCTTTTCTTGGCCCACATGACATTTGTTGCCAAAGTACCGATTTTTTTCACCACATCTCGCACTGATGCTGATGGATGCTGCTCAAAACGATCTCTTATCTTTCGGGTCGATTGCAGGGTCAACGGGGCCAGGTATTCTTCCACGCCTCGGAAAATCTTCGAAAGTGTATGATTCTTCATACTTCCGTAATGCGGTTTGTACTGCTCTAACGCTCACACCCTCCTCCTTAGCCAGTTTTCTTAAGGAAAGTGCACTCACGGTACACCACAATCCGCACAATCCGTTTTTCACATTTCCTCGCAAAATATTCAAAAAAAAAACACTGACAACACGTGTTAGAGTACACGCTATTCTGAATCCACCTAGTGACTGGGTGGATGGCACCTATTCTTGTATCTAGTTAGGAGTTGTCAAAATCTGGGTAAACTAATTTTGTTCTGACGGGTAGAATCTACCCATATTCTGGGTAAATAGTTTTAATCGAAATTTTCCCAAACTTAAAAATGGCGCAGGTATGAAAGGGAGATTGTTGCACTGCCAGTAAAAGTTAAGATCCTCAAAATATATAAATCTGATGCTGAACAATGTACAGATATTTAACTGTTTCATGGCGAATGCTACCAGCAGCTTAAGTTAGTAAGTAAATTGTTAGTTTCTGGAATTTGAACATTTTCTCAATGCTAGGTTATCGAGATATTCTATGACGCTTTTCTCGATGCCAAATGTTTGTTGTAGTTCCTAATTTATAGATCTCATTTAAAATCGAATCTCAATAAATGGTTAGCATTTGTAACGGTATCGTTTTTTGGGTATTTTATAACTAGTTCGTTTATTTTGAAGGCTCATTTTTGGATATTTCAATGTCGTTTTCCGTAGTTTATATCATTCCGACAATACGACATCAACAATCAATAACAGACTAGAGGAGCTAGTCGGGTGAGGTTATGTTTGATAGAGCTATTGCAGCGGTCATGTCATCTAATTTCTATTGAAATGGGTAAAGTTTACCCTTTTATTAAATGTCAACATCTGCGTAACCGTTACCCAGTTTGTGTCGCAGGTAAGTTTAACCAGATTTGGGTATATGCATGTTTACCCATTTTTGGGTAGGTACAGTTTTGACCGATCTGAGTAGATTCTACCAAAATTTGGGTAGTTTTGAAATAGCCTGTAGGATGTAAACATCAGGATGCAGCCAGAATTTTGTGAAATATTTCACGCAATTTGAAGTGACGGTTCATCTTCAGTGTATTTATAATTATCGGAACGGTCTTTGGTTCATTAGCGACTTGTCCGAGGTGTGATTTGAACTCAAGTCTTTTGGCGTGAGCAGCATGAATACTAACCATTTACGTCATGCCCTTATTCAGTTAAATATTATGAATGCAAAATCAGTAATCAAATTGATTTCATTGAAGGCAGGATTAGTTATCCGTCACTTCAGTTAACCAAAATGACCCAAGTAACATTTCTGGTTTTATGAGGGTTCTGTAGACCATAATTTAGACTTATAGAATGCTTTAAAACCTCGATAAAACTTGCAATGTTGCTTGGGTATAAGTTACAAAATAACCGCAAATTTTGATTTCAATTTGAACTCCAGCTTTGCTCGGGTATGGTAAGGATGGTAAGTGAGGAAGGTGGTAGTAATTGCAAGAATGTATGAATGTTTCGCATTTTTCGTTGTTTTTTTTTAAACCTTCATAAAGCAGTCAGTGTATCCCAGGAATGGCCGTACGGTGGGTGGCAATAGTGGGCGTATGTGAATGTTTTTTGTTCTTGATTTTCTTCTTGTTCCCGTTTCATTTTCCGGTGGATCTAGTTTTTTTTTTCCTCATATTTGAATCGCTCCGTTCATTGTGTACGGCTGATGGAAAATGAATTCCCAATGTTGACTTAACGAGGTGGAAAATTAAATTTTTATTTTTTTTTTGTTTTCGGTCTGTTACAAAAACACGACGCTCTACGTATGGTGCACGTAGCGGGCGTAATGCTTTCGGGGGATTTGCTGCCTTTTTGTTGTTGCTGCTGATGGTCCAGCTGTTGGGATGGGTGAAAAACTATACCGGGATTTCCCCGCGGAACCAACGAAAAAGCAGACTGACCGAAATAGATGCATATGGGATTGGCGGCGTGACTGTGTTTGTTTTATCTGGAGCGCCTACAACCGGATCCGCACAACAATGGGGTACGGGATAAAAATTTAGGATGCATGTTTAAATTGATGTAATAATGGTCCATTGAAGTTCGATGCTCCCGATGAATACTGGCTTTTCGAGGTGATTCTTTTCAGAGTGTCAATACAGTGCCTTCCCCTGTTTTGCAACATGACACCACCGTCTAGTACTTTACACAACTATATTATAGTGGTTTCGGGATAACTTTTCATATGTTTTATTCCATTTTATAGAAAGCAAAGGAGACAAAAATCACGAGTTGCAAAAAACGGGAACACGGGTAGATATACTGGAACGGATTCGATGCATTTAGTTTCCGACTGTTGGTTGAATGCTTTTGTTGCGATAATTCATCGTTTTCACATGCTATTAAATATTTGGACATGCTTAACGTCATGTATCAGTCTTAAAGTGGACATTTTATACGATAGATGAGAAGATGATAGTATAGAATTCCGTTAGAGTACGGCAGTGCGAAAATTGTATATAGAGAGTAAAAAGCGAGCAAACGACAATTTTAAAGAAGGAACGAATCGGTTCGATCATCCTCTTTACCAAACTCACCCGTTTAGGAGAGATGGTGAGTGGTACCTTGCTTTGTAGCTGCGCCACTTGTTTATAAGTTAATTTAATAGGGATGAATCAGTTCCCTTGGTTTAATTAAAATTTTAATTTCATAGCTCGTTATCAAGTGAAAATCCTGTCCCACTTAGTAAAAAATCATTATACGGTAAAAATGGGCTTTCGATTTGTCTTAAAATATTAGAAAACGTTTTCTAAAAGCAAAAATAAACCAGCAGTCTCCACAACCCGATATGTTATATAATTCGATGAATTCTGTTGTCCCTTGATTTGCCCATGTATCGCACTCTCCATAAGTCGATATTTTTACAAGTCGATGCCTCCTTTGATCCATGATCTATGTAGGGTTATTTTGAATCTTTAACTCGATATGTCAAAGGTAGATCTTATGAATTATGCGATGTTGACGTTAAAATCAAAGGAATTTAAAAACATTATAGCTGGTGGTCATATTGAAAACCTAGGACCGAACCATCGACCACATCAGCACATGTTTCTGGTGCTTCGGGTAAATGGTCCGTACTTTTAATTTATACCAGGACCTATCATGAGATATATCAAACAGGTGCACAGGGCGGATGCTGAGCTATTAGGCCGAATGGCCACAATGATTTTTTGCGGGAAATTTAAAAATGTTCTGACCAGGGAATTCTTGATAATTTTTTTGGAGCTAAAGATCTTTCGGGCGTTACAAATAACTTCAGACATGCATAGAAGACTTCTGAAAAGGCTAGAATTTTAAATAACTTGAAAAATTATTAATTATGTTTGCGTTTCAATCCAGGGGTGGATAGATCGTAGAACTTTTTGCGCTGACCGGAAGATGTTACAAATGTATATCCCATGAAGAAGGTCAAGTACAAAGGCTAAAACGTTGGACATAGAACATCCTAGCGTTTTGATCCACCATTAAACTGAAAAGGTACCAGTCGTCTAGAACAAGGTGATATTTAAAAGCCAAAGCAACAGGCATTTATGGGCAGGTCAGTTGATAACAGTATAAACAATATGTTATTCTAGATCTAGGTGAAATTTCAGTGCAGCTACATCAATTCTATCGTTACAGCACAAACAAAGCAGATCTCAAATCACTTTCACATACCTTCTTCAGTCTATTCCTGCTAGGACAGTGTCGTGACCAGCCACGATCACGTATGCGCCCGTCCATGCTTTCACTCCAATCGGCTGACTCCTCGGGCACACTTGCCATAACGTCCGTTATTGTTCACTATATCGAAAAGACTCCTAAAATTCTTCAGTGATGAGATCTTTTCATCTTCTATTTTCCAGCCATCAGACGATACGATAAATCCTAAGAACTTCACAGAACGTTGTTCAATTTCACATTTCTCTTCGTTGATGCGAACGTTGTGGTTTTCCAATCAGCTTTTCACCTTCGCTAAGTTTGTATCATGGTCACTTTTGATTTTCCCAAAGATCAAAATGTTGTCTAAATAATTGACAACTCCTTCACAGCCAGCAAGAATGATCGTTTGTAATACTTCCTGAAAAATATCAGGAGCATTACAGAGTCCGAAAGAAAGTCTGTTGTATCGGTATATTCCTTCCCCTGCGAAAAAGTTTGTAAGATGGCGGGAGTTTACATCAAGCTCTATTTGAAAAATGCATTTTTCAAATCTATAGTTAAAAACCATTCCGCGCCGTGAAGTTCCGTCAAAATGGACTCGAATGTAGGAATTTTAAATGGAGTCCTGTGAATACTTCGATTAGGACCTCTCAAGTCTATAACAAGACGGATTTCATCCTTGCCCTTGGGGTAATCAACAAGGGCGAACAAAATGAGCGATCCATTTCGGGCGTTACTTCCTCTATAATATGTCTTTTGGATATAGTGAACGATAACGGACGTTATGGCAGGTGTACCCAAGGAGTCAGCAGACTTGAGTGAGAGCATGGACGGCGCATATGTGACTGTGGCTGGTCACGACATACAGGTCTCACTAAGCCTTCAAAAGAGAGTCGTCTCCATCCTTTCATAATGCCTGCTATCCTATGCTATAGAACCGTCCAAGCCGGGTCGACACGAGCACAAGCACAACATATATGGAGAAGAGTTTCAGCCGTTTGATTGCTACAATGTGTGCAGTTTTCGTCCAGTACTCGCTGCATTACGAACAGTAGTTTTCGGTGCTCGATTTTACCATTCACGAACAGGTAGAGTTTTGATCGCTGCGTTGAAGAGAGATACTTCGCTGCAATGTTTCGCCACGTGCGTAGCCAGACTGTTGCGTTCCACCTTTGGCAGTTCGGTTTGCTGGACGAAGTACTGGTGGATTTGATCGGCGGAGGGAATTGTACGAGTTTAATTTGACATCGGGAAGATCTATTGAAATAGCTGGGCGGGAATAATCGTGGAAAAGAAGGGATCTATAGTAAGGTTCTCTCGCAAATGTCGGTGGATTGTGTGCGACTTAAGCACCGGTAATTGCAGCTTCAGACCACCATGCTCCCGGCTGCGCGGCAGTTGTATCATTGGTACCCGGCCGACCATCACACTCCACAGGAAGGTGCCAATCCTTGACGTAATTTTCGCTATGTGTATACACCTAGTGGGGGTAGAATGGACGGAAGTTACCAATCAGTTGCGGAAACTTGCCAACCGCCGCATTCCAATTCAGCGACAGAAGGAGGCCACTCTCGTGTGTTTTTTTTTTCCTATGTTGGGGACATAATACCACCGCGACCATTACTTTGATCTATTGTGGTGTATCCTCTTTTTATTTATGCCATAACGTAGCGGTAAGCCACTATTGTTTGAGTAACTACCACTACTGTTGTAAGCAATCATCCCAAGCAGGTAATACATTCCTTATGAAATTTATTACCTGATTGGGAGCAGCAGCCCAGATTTCCCAAGGTCTCATCAGACCCTTATCAAGATATCTGCATCGTTTATGAAATAGTGCAACACAGTCACACAGCAAATGTTCAGAGCTTTCACTCTTTAAGTTACAAAAGCGACATTTATCTTCATGAAGTTTACCAATGATTTTCAGGTGATATTTACAAGGACAGTGTCCTGTTATCAAACCAGTGTATGTACTCAAATCTTGTTTTGAAAGATTAAGTAACTTTTGTGTATGAAAAGCGGTCGGCTTTATAAAACGTTTAGATTGCCGAGAATTTAAGGTACTGGTCCAGTTGTACTGTACCTTTGTTTTTTCCCAGTTTTTTAGCTCCATTTTTAAAGCACAAAAAGAAAGTCCAACGAATGGTTCAGGACCGATGAATTTCGTGGATGACCCTATTTTTGCCAATTGATCAGTTTTTTCGATTCCTTCGATTCCACAATGACCAGGAACCCAATAAAGGTTAACCGTATTTCGACAGGACAGTTGCTGTAATAGTTTAGTACATTCCCACACCAGTTTTGACGTGTAAGTTTTTGATTTCAAAGCATTCAGCGCCGCTTGACTATCTGAACAAATGCATATATTCGCATTTTTATAGTTTCTTTTTATGCAAATCGCTGCACATTCTAAGATGGCATATATTTCAGCTTGAAATACTGTCGGCCAATTTCCCATGGACACCAAAAAGTTAACCCCAGGGCCGGTAATACCAGCCCCGTCCATATTATCTTGTTTCGAGCCATCTGTATAAAAGATTAATGATCCAGGACTAATATTCAGTCTTCCTGCATCCCAGTCAACGCGAGTCACACCAGGAACTTGGAAATTATGGTTGAAATAATGTCGCTTTAGCATGCAATCTTCGTTCATCAATATTAATGGACTTATCTTAAACTCTTTAAGAATGCTCAAATGTCCAATAAGATCTCCATCGAAGAAATTCATGGACCGTTTGAGCCTTAGAGCACTTTTCTCTGCATCCAGTTGAATAAATTGATGAAGAGGAAGGATATTGAGCAAAGCATCCAAGGCTGTAGAGGGAGTACTACGCATTGCTCCAGTTATGGAAATAGTAGCAAGCCTTTGTAGCTTGTTTAGTTTGAGTTGTGCCGTTTGTTGCTTAGTTTTCGGCCACCATATAAGTGAGGCGTAGGTAATCCTGGGTTTAACTATAGCCGAGTATATCCAAATATGATAAGCTTCAGACCCCATTTTTTTCCAAACGTTCTTTTGCAGGTCCAAAAAGCATTTGTTGCTTTTCCTATTTGTTGATCAATATGTTTGTTCCAGCAGAGTTTACTATCTAAAGTTACTCCTAAAAACTTTACTTCTCAAGATAGTGACAGCTTTACGTCTCCTAGTTTAAGATCATTGATAGAGATTTTACGTCTTTTAGTAAAAGGTACAATAGTTGTTTTTGTAGGATTGATATTCAATCCCTCATCTTTGCACCACGATAGTGTGAATTTTAATGCTTTTTGCATTCTTTCGGAAACAACTTTATCGAATTTTCCACGGACTATAATGACAATGTCATCCGCAAACCCAAATATTTCGAATCCTTGGTGCTTTAGTTTTATAAGAAGGTCATCAACAACTAGGGACCACAGAAGGGGAGAAAGAACATCTCCTTGAGGACAGCCTTTTACAGCTGTTACTTTCACTACTGAATCTCCTAGATTAGCTGATATTTCTCTTTTGGATAGCATTTCTACAACCCAGTTGATTATGTTTTTATTAAAACCACGATTTCTCATGGCGCTTATCATCGACGTGAAAGATGCATTATCAAATGCACCTTCAATATCAAGAAACGTTGCTAGTAGAATGTCCTTAGCCGCAAAGGATTTTTCTATTTTATTAATAAGAGTATGAAGAGTTGTTATTGTTGACTTGCCTGACTGGTAAGCAAATTGTGTCTTACATAATGGTTTATTAAGAAGTATTTCTGATTTGACATATTCATCTATGAGTTTTTTCCATTAATTTCAAAAATATTGATGACAGGCTTATTGGTCTAAATGATTTTGGTGAAGATTTATCTCTTTTGTTCGCCTTTGGTACAGTGTTGGAAAAATCATTTTCAAAAAAAGTTCTATCACAGCTCATTGCAGAGATAAATCCCAAAGGAACTTCTCACAAAAAGTTCGCGAACGAGAGATGATAAAAAGTTCATGAAAGCGTAGAGCGAGAGAAATTTTCATTTCGTATCGCGAAAGATCTTTCGTCTCTCCATCTCACATCATTTCACACGTACTCGTGATTCGAACCAACCAAATATCCCCTCAGCTTTGTTCTTTTGTTTCCAGCGAGTAAAGGTAGGCGATGATCACGCGAGAGTGTCTGTTTGTTTTCTTCTCGTTCTCCGATATTTTTCGCATCCTTCACATTAAATACCATTTCCAGAGAACTTTGAGATTTGGGCGTAATTGCTTTTGTAAACAAACACGTCATTCAGCGATTTCTCACGAATCACAGCACAATCTAGCGAACTATACTATACCAAATGAATCATTCCTCTACCTGTCTGTGTTGTTAGTTTTTTAGATTGAACTTTAATTCACGAGAAATCGGCGAATTAAGTGTGTGTTTACAAAAGAAATTACGCCCTAATCTCAAAGTTTTCCGGATTTATTTATAGTTTTAGTTCTCAATGCAACCAGCTAATAGTAGATACTTGTAACTCAGTGCTGTAAATTTTCATATCATTCGATTGAAGATGAACCACTACAACCATTCAATCAATTCTGTGTAAACGAATTCTCACATGACCATAATTTGAAGAGCCCCTTTCTCATTCGAAGCTCATTGTCACTGTCAATTGAGTCACTCAGTATCATTTGATATACGACAGTGGAGTATGGAAGAAATCCAGGAAAATGGTCCCTAACAGACAAGTCGACCCGATGTCGGATCAATGTAAGGCTAATTTAAGGTCGATGTCGACCCAATGTCGGGTCAATGTCGGGTCAATTTTGGGTTTATGTCGGGTCAATGTCGGGTCAATGTCGGGTCAACATCGGGTTGGGGTTTAATAGAAGTCAGGTTGGTGTCGGGTTGGCTTAGCTTTTTCGCCGGAATGTCGACCGCAACTGATATCACCCATTCGGAGGAGGTCCCCTTTGATAGCGAATAGCTACTTTTCTCATTTTCATCAAAAATGTTCAAATGATTTTGAGAATTTACAGCACTGGTAATAACACAGTGAAAAAGTTCACCACCACCTATATTCCCAACCATCCCCCTGCATATAATTATTGCATAAGAACTTACAGGAACGATATTACGAACACTAGTCATGAGAGGAGCCATGCATTAACTGTATTTCGTGAAAATGAGGATACATTAGGCGCTCCTCCTTCCGCAACCCCCTATCCTGAGGAACGGTTTTAATATAAAAATTGCTAGTCACAAAATCTTACACTACCCTCCCCGTTCCTCGTTAATGTCGCGTTGACACTTGTGCTGATTCATTCATTTTTTTTTTGCCAGAAACCAATGCACCAATCAATCAGTTGCACAAAACTGTTCACATCATCCTGATAACGGCTACTTTAAACAACAGACGCCAGTAGACAGCCAGGTACCAGACTTATCAGTCTTTAGAGATTGTATTGATTTACTCGGGATAGCTTTCTGTCTATAATCTTTCCCTTGTGAAATGTGCAGTGCAATTTTCAAGAACGAATGTGGTGTAAAGAGATAGAGAGAAAAAATGATCTGATATTTTTCGTATCCTCACGTTGGTGATTCGAGTTAAAAAAGTTCGCGATATCTCATTCTCTCATCCCAGAAAGTTCGCTCAGGAAATATTGGAGTGTGAAACTAGTGAGGGAAAGTTCCCAAGAGAAAACGTATCGCAAGCGAAAATGATATTTTGGTGAGAATTCCATCACTGCTTTGGTATGAATACCACTCGGACTTGTCTCCATTTTTTTGGGATGTATCTCAATAAGAAACTAGACTTGAACAATTTAACTAAAACAGGAATTATTATAGATTTACAATTTTGAATATGTGCTGGCAAAATTCCATCTGGGCCAGGGGATTTGAAAGAACTAAAAGAATCTATCGCCCATTCAATTCTTGAGTTTGTAAATATTCTAATGGCAAAGTTTTCAGCCTCTTCATTTGACATTTCTAGCCCACATAGTGAGACATTTGTTTCGGTAGATCTATCACGTTCACGTTCACGTTTTCTATGTTTTCACACATGTGACTCCAATCTTTCCGCTTGGATCTTCTTATTTTTCTGTTATATTCAGTTAACGCCTCTTTATATTGAGACCAGTTTGAAGTAAATTTTGCACGGTTGAATAGTTTCCTAGCTTTTTTCCGTAATTTTTCTAATCTATCATTCCACCAGGAAACATCTCTATTAGTCGAGCGCTCCTTTGTAGGACAACTGGCATTGTAAGCCTGATTCATGTTAGTTATTAAGTCATTAGCAACTTTTTCTAGCTTTGTAATGGTATCAATATTATTGAAAATGGGTTCATGTTGACTCTTCATAATTGTGCTATATAGTTCCCAAATTGTTTTACGAGGATCTTTATAAACCTCCTTCAGTATATCATTAGCCTTAAATTCAAACATAATTTGTTTATGATCAGATAAAGAAATTTCGTCTGATACATGCCAATTTACTATTCGATCAGAAAGTATTGAACTACAAAGAGTAAGGTCCAAAACTTCTTCCCTTATCGCATTAACAAATGTCGGGGAGTTCCCTTTGTTACATATGTCAATATTATGTTGTGAAATGAAATCAAATAGACACTCACCCCTTTTGTTGATTCCGGAGCTGCTCCATATCGTATGATGGGCGTTTGCATCACATCCGATGATCGTGTGTTACGCGATCGTCTGTTTACTCGGCAGCAACAATTGTGTGGTCCTCCTCATTGTTCTTCGTCAGCCGTTCTTTCGGTCGATGCGTCGTCGACCTTGGAAAGCAAACGTTTCGTGATTAGTGTGTGAGTGATGACCACGTTTTGCGTCCATTGTTGCAATGGAAGCGCTCTGACCCTCGTTAGCGATTCTGCCATACAATGAATCCACTGGAAGTGGCTTCCGTTCTGACGGAGGCGGCTTATTGGGTAGCGAAAGATAAAGTGTTTCTTTCGTTGTACCTTTTGACTGTAGTTTTCAGATGTGTTGTATAATGAACAAGAATCAAGTGAAGTTCATTCGATTGAGCATTATCAAATAAATTAATAAACAACAACAAAAACCCACAACCTGGTTCTAAATACTGAGGTGGTGATTTTTTTTTAAATATTAGCTAGTCATTGCTTCTAAGTGGCCACCAGATGGTCCACCGGAAGATCTGGAACATCCGTAAATGGTATTGCTTCGTACATTTTAACAAAGTAGGCCCTGATCTTTCTCTGCATTTGAATCCGATGTGGGAAAATGGTGTTTGCTGATATATTAGCTGGTCATTGGATCAGTGTGGTCACCAGATGGTCCGTCGGAAGATCTCGAACATCCGTAAAATGAATTGTTGTGAAAATTTGATCAAAGCATGCCTTGAGTTGTGCAACTACATATATGAAATGTAGTAAAATTATGTTTTTTAATATTAGCTGACCATTGACACCAGAAGATTCGGAACATTTGTAAAATTATGTAATTGCTGGGTAAATTTGATCAAAGTAGGCCTTTATTTGTTCTGAAACTAAATGCAATGTAGTAAACCCGCATAAATCACAACCATACGATAACCATATTGAAAATGGTCTATCTTCCTATGAAAACCATAATGAAAATGGTTCAGTCAACTTCAATCGAACCATACCTCGATACAGTTTTGACCATATTGATTAAGATTTTCGAAGACCCAACCATACGAATAATGGGTGGTTAAGAACGTTCACCGTACGAAATCTAACTTTTTCCCATACATTTTTTGCAAAAGAGCTATAGCCTAACCACATCAGAAAAGATTCTAGTTGGTTATGTGAATCCTATTCCCATTATCGTTCGAATAAGATAGTACGGTTTAGAACCAACCATTGTTGTTATCTTCAAGATATACTATGTCCGCCCAAGTAACATTTTAAGTTTTATGAAACACTACAAAGCAACTATAAAACAACATTCATAAAACCCTGGTCAAGGCTATTTTGTCATTAATGCATCCACCAAAACCTCATTAAGACTAGAATATGTCTAGTTGGCCCACCCTGAAGAAGTTTCTGAAGGGTGTATTCTCGAAGCTCTTCAAGATTGATTTACTGCAAAAGGTTGTATGACGAACGCATTGAGAACCATTTGAAAACTGCAACAAAAGCTATTTAGCAACAATAAAAACCCTTTCCGAGCCATTTCCCCTAGCCGCTTACTAAATCCACTAGTAAAGCATCAATCAAGATAGAAAAGGATTTATGAATCCGATCTTATCAAAATAATTAAAATAGAAACTGATGGTATAAAAATCGTGTTGAATATCCAAATTTATTACAATAGTTCTCATTATGTGGCCTAGTTTTAAGTGCGTTATTAAATGTTATGTGAAATGTACATCAAAACATCGAAAAAATAGGTCCGCTCTCGTAAATCGTCGATTTGACTAATTATTTTACATTGAACAAAATAAATTATTTTTCAGATCGAGCTAAGCTGAGATTATTGTTTTATGATTTTCGCATTTAAATGTTTGCTCATTGCTTAATTTACCAAAATATAGTTATATCCAAGGAAATATAGATAGAAAATCGAAGATTGTAAAAAACAAGCAAACTAATTGTAACATGGCGGTGGCATAAAAGTTGATTTTCATGGGTTATTTGTTAAAAAGTTGCTTTTAAGAAATCCTTAACAAAATCCTTAGCGAGATTCAGCGTTCTTCCAGGCGATTATCTCCCGATGTCTTGGAAGCAGTTCCTAAGAAAGTGTTCACAACATTTCGCATTTCGCACAGCTGTAACCTCGATAATTCCCGAAAAGATCCCCTTCTTCCGGATGGTTCTGGAAGTGCGCCATCAAACGATGCAGGGATGTACAGTTGAATTATTTTTTTCCAAGTGATGACCCTTTCACCGAATAAAATCGCAGCTATGGATCGGAAACCAACTAGTGTCCGCTACTGACACAAGTTATTCCGATCTTCATCTATTCGCAAGGTCTGGAGAAGGCTGGTCTGTTTTCAGGCTGTTTTGACAATGTTTTATGAATTTGAGGACCTCGCTCACTTCTCTCTTCTCCACCAGATGCTCAGTCGTTGATTGTACCCGTTCCGCCGGACGTGCTGGTTCTTCTAAAGAACTAAATTTTACTGAAATCGACCTCCCTTCGGTCGTTAGCATCGCTTGAATTTTTCTTCCAACTTCGTTTATCCTTCGATCTATCCTTGTCATAAATTTGGTTTTTATTCACTGTGAGGATCCATCCTTAAAGTTCAATTTGTAAACAGAGGAGATTTTATGATACACTTTTAGAAGCCTAAAAGGCAACAATATATGCCATTTTCTCTCATTTAAAACTTAATGGTTTTATGATTGCTTTTATAATGATAGAACAGGTTTATAGAGTATTTTATCAAGACATTAATGAAAAAATTGCTAATGAAGTTTATGATTGATTTATAGAACAGTTTTATGGTGGGATTGAGAACAACTTTAAATTTAATTTTAAAACAAGACAGACTTCTCGACAGACTGTAAAAGGTTTTTAAAACAGCAAAAAGGTGAACTACTGAGTACGTGTTACACTGCGAAATGCTGTATCTAAACTAAATGGATTATTCATTGCCATTATAAAACCATCATAAATCAGAGTGGATGCCTAATGATTGCAGAATTGTTACTTGGGCGGGTAGAAATTACCATACTTATTGATTTTATAATACTGCGATTTGCAAGACTTCATTTTGTCGATACCTCTCTTGCTCT
Organism: Ochlerotatus camptorhynchus; assembly: GCF_037179485.1. Lineage (NCBI taxonomy): Eukaryota > Metazoa > Arthropoda > Insecta > Diptera > Culicidae > Ochlerotatus > Ochlerotatus camptorhynchus. Next base: position 1,284,361 of record NW_027040796.1, on the reverse strand, counting down.
TGGTATTATTTTTTTTATTGATTTAGAGATAAATGGAATAAACAAATGTTTACACTCTGCAAAACAAACCTCCATTCTATTTCTAAATGATAAATATGCACCGGTAAAAAGAATTAGCTTCGATTTCCTTTTTTTAATCTCTTTCGCATGTAGACCGCTGTTAGCTGGGATTGACAAAGACCCTAAATATGTATGTGGAAAATACATGCGCTTTTAAGGAATATTTTATACTGTAAGCTGGTGTTACTAACGTTATTATTTTTTATCGACGTTAACACCGGTTGAAACTGGGTTTTCATTTGGAGTAAGGGTTTAAAAATTCAATAACTCAGAAAAATCAACCAAATGTACACACGACCGCCGTTCCAAACAAAACCATTTTCTTCTATTTGTGCCAAATGTAAAAACATAAAGCAACCATAAGCGAAACACGTAAGCGTTGTACAAGTTGTTTACAACTTTTATTCGAAGTGTTTTGTAATAGTTTAATATAGTATCGAGTAGTTGATCAACCGTAACAAAATGTAGCTGGAACATACCTGAAACTGTAACATTAGAAAGTATGTTTCTTTTATGTTAATTACATTCGGTAAACCATAGCAAAACTATTGTGTATAAAGTTAACATAGCTAGTACGGTGTCAGTAAAGTTTTAACTGTTCTAGAAATGGTTATTTTCTATGCGGGAAATTATGAATTTTACTATCAAATGATCTGGAGCAAAATGTATTGCTTCGTAAATATGATCAAAGTAGGCCTTGATTTTTCTCTGAATTTATATGCGATGTGGGAAAATGGTGTTTGCTGATACATATGCTGGTCATTAGCTCCGAGTGGTCACCAGATGGTCCGCCGGAAGATAAATTTGATCAAAGTAGGCCTTGATTTTTCTTTGGACCTATACGGAATGTATCAAAATGGAGATTTTCGAAATATTAGCTGGTCATTGGCATTGCTGATCCCAAACATCATTCATTTGGTTCTATGTACAGGTTTCGTTACATCTGGCCAATCGTGTCAAAATGTCAACTATTGTAATTCTATTTGTTTCAAAATGTTAGTCCCTGATCAAGTTTAAAAAAAAATCAACTAAAATTTGTCATCAGCTTGCAGCTCGCTGTGTTTTTACAATATATGTAGTAAACTTCTGACTTCACGATATGTAGAACCTAAGTAAGAGCTCACATTCTTCAAGACGAAATACACCTTCATTTGATATCCCATTGTTTGACTATTCATTAACTCGAAGTTCCACACCATTGCCTTATTTCTTCCTTGCATTCCTATTCATTCAGCAATTCTGAACAAGCGGAGAAAGATCCCCTGTTCATGCCACTACCAATTTTTCGTTAGTCGCTATTATCGATAAGAGAGAAAAAAAAACATGTTAAGGTTATCATCCTCTGCTGGCATAACCTGATCCCGATCACAGAGCACGTATGATAACACATGAACATCTTCCAACAAACCCAACGAAATCCAGAGCTGCTGCACCACATCAGCCTTCCGGGTACATATTTGTACGAATGGCTGCTGCAACCAGTAGCAATGCCATTATTGCTAGTGCCGCTACCAACAACAAGGATGAAAATTCCAATTTTATTCCAAAGACGGTGACCTTCTTAGGAGCTTAGAAAAAAATCAGCAAATTTCGCAGAAGAAGCAAAAATTCGAGACCGAAGAAAAATCGAAATGTGTGACGATAACGACCAAGACGAGGACGACGACAATACTAAATGTGAAATTCCGCAAAATGGGATTGTACGATGATACCTACCTACCAGCCGAGAATGGGAGAGAAATATTTGCTTCTTGAAGATGGTGTAGGACCGCACGGCAACACACGGGATCAGGTCATCGGATAAGCTCTTTCCGTCGTCTTCGTTTGGAATTCTTTTTCGGACGACAAACACACGAGGACGCTGGCTGGCTGGCTGGGATATGAATATGTGCATTTATTTGGCCGAGGGGGGCTGCCGGGTGCTTGGCTGGCATGGCAAGATTTATATTTATGATAGCAGTTCTGCTGCATTGGCGTATATTTCCGGTTTCCGGAACGTAAGGTGTGAATATCTGGCACCGGAGAAGCATTGTTGTTAAGGAGAATACAAGTTTTCCTTCTTAAAGTCAATGAAGCTAATTCAGTGAATATTTTTTTTTTCCTAGCGTGCCAACGACCCTAACGTAAATCATCCGCTGAAGGTTGTCAAAGTTTTTAATATAATTACCCCCAAAGCGCTTTATAATCCGACCAGGTGTGCCATTTTAGCCTGGAAAATCCTTCGGCTTTCCTGATTATCAAACAGCAGGCAAAACGGTCCAATGCCTACGTTGGAAATTTCATTACCTCATAAAAGCCGTCCGCCAGATTACGATACAGCTACGAGACAGGAAAGCAGCAAAAAGGACTAACCATTGTTCCCATCTATTAGGTAATTTGCTGCTGCCCACCGCCCTCCATTTTGGTTCATCGACCGAGAAATATGACTATTTTCCCACATCGGAAAACGGCTGGGAAAAAGGGCAACGACACTTTCACACACCACCCACGCACACACTATTTCACCAATAGAGATTGAATTCAAATTAGGCGGATATCCATTTACCGATTATGAAGGTGTCTATCCGATCGTAAATAGGACATATCCAGCCCCATTTGCCCCATTTGCCCCATTTGGGTGGAGCGTTCGGAACGATAATGCGAACGGTGGTCCAATTGGAAGATGTCCTTCAGCAAAAGCATACATGATTGCCATGCAAAATCTTCTCACCGACCGACCGCAACCATCGCCGACGATGTGCGGTCTCCCCCCAAATGTATGCCCTTTGTGGGTGTGCGTGAGTGTGCTCACAAATGCGTCTGGCCTCAATTTAATTGAACCCTTTCGCCGATTAGGACACCCGGTCTTTTATCCGACGAGAAAATGGGTGGAATTTCTTCCGATAATCCCTTTATAGAGCTGCTGCTGCTGCTGCTGCTGTTGGAGTGATCCCATCTTCCCCTTCACCGTTATTACGCATACCATCTACTTTTGAAATTCTTCTTTTTCCTCATGATAGACTAAATCCAATATGCTCAATTGGTTCGGAATCCGATTTTGAGGGGCTGCTGCTCCAATCCTCCCAACGACGTGGGAAGAAAATGGATGGCAATCGTCTGTTTCCGGATGGATCTTCTTCTTCTTCTTCGTATTGACGATGCAAAATGAAAATGTAAAAATGCCTTCGTCATTTTAGGCGCACAGAATAGGCTTAGCGTTTTAACTTGAAGAAGGGGTAGTGGAGCAGTTTTTCTACTTATTGGATAATGTGAAGTTGGTGTAAATCATCAAATTGAACGAAAACAAAAGGTTTAAATGCATTGAAGCTCTAGTAAGGGTCGTCAATGCAATGATTGCATTTTCTGTTGGTTTTCACAATTTCCGGGCTGATAGCAGTGTTAGGCAAGAAAAATACTGAATTAGTGACCAACATCATTTGAAAAAGAAGAATCGTAAATAGAATCATGGAAATTGTGTTGCCAGTCATCCAAAAAAGGCAAGACCAGTCATCCAAAAAGGCAAGCAAAAAAAGGCAAAGATTGTTTTGCAAGATATTGCACAACTAGATTAACAACTAACAACACTGTGTTACACGACTTTCAAGAACAGAAATGAACATTTTTTAAGATCTCTCACTGAATCCTGTATTGAATTTGGAGATTTTTAATGATTCTGGGAATTATTTTCATGCTGTTGAACTTTGTACAAGTTTAATAGATTGTAACCCACTTCAATTTCTATCTTCATGTTCCTTGTTTTGAGTGTAGTTACCCGAGCAGGAACGAATACCTCGATACCTTAAATTGGTATGGATGAGCCTGACATAAGAGGTAAAATACAAACAAATAATACCAAAAAAAGGTTCCCCCAATACCATTCCAATACCAAATTATACAAATGCAATACCAGAAAAAAATACCACACAGGTATTCTTTTGGTATCCAAATTTCAATTTTTGTTATTTAGAAATATTTAACATGAAGCTTTTTGGTATTAGGGTAGAGCGCTACTTCGAAGAAATCGCCCATTTCCGCTCTATTGATCAGAAAAGATCAATAATATCCAAGGGGCAAGACAGTTCCTAATCATGAGTAATTTCAGAATTGCTTTTGAGGCACCTCGAGTAACTCACATTGCTCCGTGAGCAAGATCACTGTCATTTGCTTTCTCACTTTTTGCATCACAGCAACATATGGAGGTGCGAAGCCGAAAAGCTGCTGTCAAGCAAAACAACAACAAAATCGGGGACTTCCGGCCTACAACTCCAGGCGAGTATGGTTGCGATTCTGAACTTTCGATCCTAAATTTTCTTCGATTTCCAGCTCCCGGGATCGCTTCTCCAATGGCCTATGGATTTAAAAAAAAATCAAAACGTGCGTAGGATAAGGACTAAAATCGACTAGTTTTTCTTGGCTGTTGGATTTGATCGTACTGACGGAAACGGGACTGGATGACCGGCTGCTGTCTCAACTAGACTAACCAGATACCTAAGTACCTCGCCCATTTCCAGTCTGCTGGAACAGCTCTGGATTGTCGTGGAATTTCCACAAAACATTCTCAGTATTGGCGTCTACCTTCCGACTGCATGATCATCCGTGAGCATCATCGTTAGGCCTCGATTGAGTCCCCGCTCTCCCGCACTACTATTTGGCGACTACAACCAAGCTGGTTTACAGTGGCGCTTTACCGACAGCGGCACACCATTCATTGACCCACTGCTATTGCATATGCCGGTGGATTGCTGTACTCTTTTATTTATTTATTTACGATCACCGCCTTCGACTAAGTCGCACAGACTGAACTACTTAATACTATTTTCTAGACTTAATTCATAATGTGAAAATACAGTTTTGGACATGTTAAAATCGAATTTGTCATCAACTTCATTAAAAGCCCGGAGACACGAATCAAGTGGATTGTGATGCCCATAGTTCGTCCTGTGGTACGGAATTGCCAGTAGAGGTGAACTTCGGAAGCGACGTGGAGGAATGTTGATCGGCATCTGCTCAAGAAGTGCAGGACAGTCAATACCTCCTGTGATGACATCAAACACGAACATACGCTGCATTTTAATTCGCCTCGATGACAGACTTTCTTAGTTGATCAATCGGCATCGGTCGGGGTAAGAAGGAAGATTTACTGGGTCATTCCAGGGAAGCTGGCGTAGAGCGAATCGTATGAATTTCCTCTGCACACGCTCAATTGCTAAGATCTGCGTCGCGTAGAATGGTGTCAGGAGCAGCATACTCCAGGATACTTCGCACTAACGAACAATATAACGTTTTGATATCGTTGACCTGACGAAAACCAGAGGCAAACATATTTTCTGTGAGGCAACGTTCTATTTCTGAGGAAACGTTTGACGGGATAAAGCCGTTCACGTCATCGTCTGATTGCCACCGTAAACTTGGAAGATTGTAGTCTCCTAGTGTCAGAATCACATCAGCTGTTGACGAGTTTTCCGAAATTAGCTGCACTGCGTTTACATGACCGTAATACAGGTCGAGGGACGAATTGGGAGGAAGATAAATGGCAATAATGTAGAGCGAGCGGCGTCCAGATTTCACACGAACTGAAACTTGTTCGAGTTGCTCACAATTTATCGGCGAAGCAGGTTCACAGACTATATGCCTTTTGACCGCGATCAGCACTCCGCCTCCCCGTGAGTGAATACTGGTCGATGTGCTACGGTCGCATCGAAATATGGTATACTCGGACGAAATTTCTGCGCTGTCGATATCAGACCTGAGCCAAGTTTCAGTGAACACGAGAACATCGTAATCACAGCTCGATAAAAGCAAGCGAAGACGGGAGATTTTGGTACGCAAGCCTGTAACGTTCTGATAGTATACCGACAACAACCGGTCAGATGACACGCCATTCGAACGGCTCTTCACTGGTGAGGTAGATCCGAGAGCTTCCGTGGTGCGTTGGTTGGCAGATAAGCCCACATTCGTTGACAAGCGGCAACTGGAATCGACCAATGCAATGTCACGGGAAGTAAACTGTTTGAAACGTGTGCATACTTGCCTGCGATGGCGGCTTGGAAGACCCCTTCCCCGCACTCATACACAGGACCGGGATGTCTGCAGGGCACTGGCCGCAATGGCTCGACTGTGACGAGGGGTTTTGGGGCTTCCATGAAGCTTGCAGGCATGCATCCCGGTGACTCGACGAACACTGATGAAATAGATGTCGCTGATTGGGCACGTTTACGTTGATTGGCTTCCGTGTGACACCACTGAGCGGCTGCATCGAATGGGGTTGACGTTGAACCGCTAGAAATGGAAGACGTTACCGGAGGCAAATTGTTCTCGTTGTGCGAATACTTGCCTGCGAGGACGGTTTGGAAGACCCCTTCTCCACACTCGTACACAGGACCGGGATGTCTGCAGGGCGCTGGCCGCAATGGCTCGACTGTGACGAGGGGTTTTTGGGCTTCCATGAAGCTTGCAGGCATGCATCCCGGTGGCTCGATGAACACTGATGGTATCCGTCCCTTCATACAAGAGTGATTACGACAATAGCTTCAGTATTGCATCCGTCATGGGTGACCGGTTCGTAAGAGGTTGAGGTTGAACAGCTAAAAGCGACAGGCATTACCGAAGGAAAATTGCTCTCGTCAGATGAAACATGATCAGAAAGATACTTACCTGAAAGGGCAGTTTGGAAGTCCCCAACTCCAGAACTGAACACAGGGCCAGGACGACTTCGATGTTGGTAGTTGAGCTCAGGATGCAGCCCGACTGTGACAGATGGATTGGGAACTTCCTTAGTGCCTGATACGGTGAGTCCTGGGAAGAAAGAGAGACGATTTATGAAGATCTTTGATGATGCGTTGCGGGTCCGTTTTTTTGGTTAGGTTCGAACAAGCGGACAGTTATCCCTTCAGGCCAATACCACGGATCACCAACCACCTCCGATGCCTTTTTGGGTACGGTCACTTTGAAAGAGACGAATGTAAGATCATCCAGACTCTTTTCGCGTGGGACTAGTTTGGTGACTTTCACTTGAGTCAGATCAACATTGGTGATGTCGTGAACATGTTTTTTTTTTTTTGTTTATTAATTTATTTGATAAGGCTCAACCGAATTAACTTTACAGAGCCGAGGATTATTGGTCACTATACAATACATCTTAAAAATATAGTCAAAAGGTACAACACAATAAACACTTTATCTTCCGCTATCCAAAAAGCCTCCTCCATCAGAACTGGAGCCGCTTCCAGTAGTTTCATTGTATGGCAAATTGTTGTACGCCAACGAGGGTCAGAGCGCGTCCATTGCAGCAATGGACGCAAAACGTGGTCAGCCTCCTCCATCAGAACTGGAGCCGCTTCCAGTAGTTTCATTGTATGGCAAATTGTTGTACGCCAACGAGGGTCAGAGCGCGTCCATTGCAGCAATGGACGCAAAACGTGGTCAGCACTCACACACTCATCACGAAACGGTTGCTTTCCAAAGTCGACGACGCATCGACCGAAAGAACTGCTGATGAAGAACAATGAGGAGGACCACACAATGGTTGCTGCCGAGAAAACAGACGATCGCGTAGCACACATCGAGAGTGGTCTGCTTTTGTCGACAGCCGAGTGAACACTGTGAACATGTTGTAACAACTCGTTCTGATTCTGGTCCGGTGCGAAGGGGGTCACGTAGAAGGATAGCATATCGTTGTCAGTCTGATCTTTCGTTGCAACCCTCAGGTACGGTCTGGTGTTGCCGCCAGCTTCAGTAGCAGAATCGATGTGAGACCTGTTATCTTCAACGCGAGAGTCAGTGTTACTGGGATCCGAACTGATGGCAGCAGCAGTGTGAGAATTTGATTGCTGAGTTTGAGCGGATGGTGTCGGACCATTGATACGTGGCGCGTTGTTGTTGTTTTTGTCAGCTGCTGGTGTGGTGGACGGCTTGCTCGGAAGTATGTTCACACGTTTGTTGGATCCGATCACGAATTTTTCAGCTGATTTAGCAATGGTACAGTTGATTTCGTCGAGTACCTCGAAAAATAACGTTTCTTCGCAGGACCTTGACCGGTTGATGGGATCTTTAGCAGTGTCGTCAAGGGTAAGCTGATCCAGGTCGTGCAGAAATGTCGATTGATGAGTTTGCACTGTTTGATGAGGTGTCCCGTAAATAGTCTTGTTGATTCTGCGGAGATTTTCACCATAGACTCCAAGCCGAGTATCCATTGAATCCGTTCGAATCAACAGCTCTCGCAGAGCTTTCATAATTGTTTTTTCACGGTCGTAGACGGCAGGTTCAAAATTTAGGCGACAGGAATTGCAGAACCAATACAGCCCAACTCCTGCAGACCAGGATGCGAATTGAAGCTTAGTTAAGCCAATGCAAGTTTGTTGATATGCTGTACCACACGTTCCACTACACGTGATTACCTTACCCGTGCTTAAGAGCTTCGGGCAAACTTGACATGTTTCCATTTTGTTGTGGTGATGGAAACGTCCAGCACAGGCAAAAATCGAAGTGTTCCAACTCTCCGCAATATGACGGTAGATGAGATGCGCCAAAATGTAGGCAATGTCCTTTTACTAAGCTTCCAGTAAGCTTCCAATATTTGTTGATAGATGGCGTATTGAATGACAAACGCGAGCGTGAGTGGGTAAACAATGGCAATATATAACCACTATGCCGATTTCACAAAACAGTAGACACCGTGAAAACAAATACACGAAACACTTTGGTATCACCGGTAGTGAACGGATAACCCTTCGATGCACGAAAAAAACACTTAACGAGTAATTATTATCTCGAAAAACATTAACTACGCATGAAAAGTTCAAGACGTAAAGAAAAACCGAAGACCGATGGTTGAGACCGTGGACGGATTTAACTTACACGGGTTAAGTCAAGTAAACACTTTTCCCAACCGAAACGGACGTTTGCTAGATTTTGTCCTGGCAAATGATTTTGTATTACCGGCCACTGATCAGTCTACATACTAACCATCCCGCTCTCGCCCTGTCATTCAGGTTACCTACACCGAATTCAAATAGACCAATCTACATTCTCTCAATCCTCAATTCTCTTCATCGACTCTCTCTTTCGTAAATAACTCGGCTGCAAAAAACATTTCCTGTCGTATTAGATGCTAGATTGTCGCGTCTTCCATCGGTCTGGGTGTCCAAAATATCCGGAAATATCTTAACGTGACGATCCAAAGAGAAAGTCGATGAAGAGAACCGATCAATGCAGAAAGGGCCTATTGAAAAGTGACGCGAGAATTTTATTTTGTTTACAAACAAGACTTACGTGGAGTTATCAGACAGTAAATCGATGAGCGTCGATTTAATTTTGAGGTACATTGAGGAATTCGCGAGCTACTCGCAACAAAAACGGAACTCCGAATAAAGCTGTCTCACCCCTTGATCATATCAATGAATTCACCGTTTACAATTCAATAATAGGTTTGTTCCGATGCTTTAGTTCATTAGCTACAACATAAATCCTGTTAGCGCTCATCAAAACAAAAGAAGCGCTCCTAGGGACTCTCCTTTTTCTTCGTTTATCCGTAGGACGAAGAAAATCTCGTAGGACGAAGAAAAACGCGTTTCAATGCGTTAGGATGGAATTTAAACTCGTAGAACGAGTTTAGAATCAAGAAGCAGTATTAGATTTCAAACAATCTCTCAACAATTTATGACTCAAATCTAACGAAAGGTGAACAGTTTTAAAAGTCATGTTTGACAGAAATATTCGATTTTTTCTTCAAACCCGTTTAAAAAAGAGACGTATAGCGCGGGTTGTTGCCCTCTCTCCCCCCAAAATCGATCTTGTTTGCAGCATACCACTCCTGAACCACCTTGGAGTAGTGGCAGCTGGCCAAATCGGGCCAAAAAATGAGTTTGCCCCTATGCTTGCGGATGAACGACAATACACGCTTTTTCAGGCATTATTCGATGTAAACTTGGGATATCATCGTCGAGGATGTGAAGAATGGTTCCGTTTTCAAGCCACAACTGCAAATCACTTTCAAAATCATGGCCTTCTGGGCGAACTTGTCGGCAAACACGAACTTGAATCTTCCCACGTCCAGTCGCGATGGAAATCTTTGACCGGGCAGCGTTGCCAGATAGTTTGAAAGCTTATCGGTATCAAAGGTATTAAATAATTGGTATTTATCGGTATTTACTATTTATTTAATTTTATATTATTTCCGTTTTTCAAAGCAAAATAATTAACAATTGTGACGACTGGGATTTAAGGGGAATTGCTTTGTTTTACGGCTTTCTCAGTCTTGAAACACGCTTTATTTTTTAATTTTTTATTTTTTTTTTTAATTATCGTCCTCAATTGGTAATCAAAATTGTGACCAAGTAGTGTTTTTTATTTCAATTAAGTATCATTAAATGAAACCAAAATATGGTAAATCAGCCACAACAGCGATTAAACTATTGACAATAACGACAAACAATATTTTCCCTTGAAAAAAGCCACAACCTATGGCCGAAATGTCGGGCAGATTAAAAAGTCTGAATTTATATAAATTCAGGCTTTTTAGGGCAGATTACATCGTAGTCGTCGCAGTGTTTTAAGACTGAGCAAGCCGTTAATCAAAGCAAAATTTTAGCTTTTGAACTATGATCGGAATATTCCGGAAAAAAAAACTCCGGGGAATGTTTGAATTAGATTCTGAATGGAGCTGAAAAAACATCCAGAAAAAGACGCAAGAAGTTCTCCTGGATGAAGTTCGAGAAAAGCTGGAAAAGCGCCATGGAAAAGCTCCAGGAAACTTCCAAGACACGAATTGAGAAGCTTGTGGCGAAGGAAGCCAGAAAAGTTTCGGAAACCGGAAGTACATTTCCAGAAGTAGCCATTTCCAGGAAAAGCCAGAAGAAGCTCGGAAAAACCTTCCATTAGAAGTCGAGCAAAAAAACCTTTGGCTTATGGTCAAACTTCCAGAAGAAGACGAAAGAAATTTCTGGGAGAATTAATTGAACTTCCTGGAGAAGACGAAAGAAACTTCCTGGAGACACTGTCAGAAACTTTCTGAAGTAGATTGGAAGAAACATCTGAAGAAAGTCGGAAGCCAGAGTGGACAGTCAAAAGAAACAAGTACATAATTCCGAATGAAAGAGATTCCTGGGGGATGAAAATTTTCCTGATATTCATAAAACATCCCTGAAGATCCGAAATTTTCCTCTGAAGTTTTCGGAACATTCCTGAAATGCTGGAATGAAATATTCCATAATTCTCGAAATTCCTTAAAAGTTCTTGTAATTTCCTGAAATTAGGGACTGTTTTGGAGTTCTCTAGGCATCCTCGAAGCGCTAGGAACTTCCCTGATTATATTAAGACTACCGGAATATCTCTAATCATCTTAGAAGGTCTCTGGACTTTCTTGAAGATTACGAAATCTCTTAAGCGCTCTCACAATTTTCTTGAATTTATTGTAACATCAGCATTAAAGTTCTCTGATCTTCTCGATTTCATAATTTTTAAAAGTTATCGACACTGCCATTAAAAAGCATAGAACTTCCCATAAAATGTACTCACAATGATGTAATTTTCATGTAACTTCCCTTACGTTTCCTAAATTTGCATGAACATTGCTGAAGTTTTCGGAAATTGCCTGAGTTTCTCGGAACTCCTTTATAATTCCAGCAATTTCATTGAAATTAATTGATCTGTCCTGATGTTCTCTGAGCTTCACTAAAGTTCCTGAAAACCATTAAATTTCCCTGAAGTTCTTCGGACTTGTGAAGTTTCCAAAATATTTATATTGTTTCCTTAAGTTCATTGGAGTTCGCTGGACTTTTCTGAAATTTCCGGGTTTTTTTAAAAATAAAACACAGAAGTTAATGAAACTGTCTTTAATTTATCGAAACTTACACAAAAGTCTGGACTTTTCTGAAGTTTCAGAACTTCTTGAATGTGCCTGCAGCTAGTGTGGATCCGCAATAAAAAATTTGATAGCATCCTTGAAGCTCCGGGAAAATTAAAAAAAAAACTGGTGGGAGAAGATGAAAGAATCATCCGAGCGAAGGTTAAAGAAGCTTCCAAAGTAAGGTGGAAGAAAATTCCAGGGAAAGTTGGACAAAACTTCAAGAAAATGAATAAGAACTTGCGGATGTTAAATAATGTTTAAAAAATATTTCTCGATTGCCTAGGAATTACCAAAAAGAGCCATTGAATATTCCTCGATTGATGGGTAGCCAAAAACGGTGAGGAAATGCAGATATTAGTCGAAAGAGTATCAAGCATATGGCATCTTTAGAGATGTTTTTTTTTTAAATTTTGAAGGCTCAAAAAATATGAGGTATTCAAAAAGATACTCACAAAATTTTTCTCCAAAATTCGAGCGCGGGCAGGCAATAATAGTTTTGATTATTTAAAAAAAAAACGGTATAAATCGGTATAAAATTTGAAAAATCGGTATTCTGAGGAACCTTATCTGTAAATCGGTATGTAGTTTGGAAATCGGTATAAATACCGATAAATCGGTATTTATGGCAACGCTGTCACCGGGAAGCTGCTTAAAATCGAGTTTGACGTATGTTTCGTCATCGATCAAAGTGATGCCCTTGTGTTTCGTCAAAATACGTTGGTACAAGAGCCTTGCACGCTTTTTGGCTGCTTCATGTGCCGGTTCGGATGTTTACTGGCTTTGTACGACTTGTATCCTTCCCTGGCAAGGATGTTCCGCACCGTTTGAAAGTTGGCGTTGTACCTTCTGGCCATATCTCGGATCGAAATTGTAGGTCCGCTGATTCCTTTCCACGCTCATGGTTTCTTGTAGGTTTTGAGCACTCGACAAACTGTTGTTTTCAGCATCTTCAGCACTTTAGCCAGCTTGGAACCGAAACACTCCGGATTTTCCAAGTGTTTGTGTGCAATATTTTTTCTTCTTTCGAAATCCATTTGACATTCTTTCTGAACACGATCGACTACTTTGACAACACCAGTTGTTCTCTATAGAAGTGTAAACAAACCACTGTCATTGGCGTAGCTAGAAAACTTTACTGGAGGGGGCCTAAAGGGGGCCTGTTGCATTTTTGTTTTGTTTTGTTAAACTATGGTTAGATAAAACACGTAAAAATGATATCCAACAAACGGTGCAACCTGTTATATTATTTTCTTGTTGGGTACATTTACATGTGAACCATTATGGTGTGGCTTGCTATTATTTTAATGGTGAAACACTAAATTGGATTTAACATTTATGTCATTTTTGGGATCTCGATTACTATTTAGTGCATTTACTATTTTTAAGTGTTTTTGAACAAACAATGATCGTTTGTTCAAGCTTTTTGTAGCTATTTTTTTAGAAAATTCGCCCTAAATCAGTGCTAGATAATTCCAAGAATTTTGTAACAAGGTTTAATTTTGAAATCTTGAATATTTGATCATCAGATAAATCTCAGACATAGGAACCATGAAAGATACCATAATTCTCTGAATTCAGGAAGGTCCGTTAATCTGGACATTTAATTTTTAGTTACTTATTACGTCTACTGAGTCTTTTGAGTTTTCTAATTCTGATAGCAGAATTAGTTTTTAATGTGATGTCACAGGATTTTGATATTTAACCGTTTTAACGACCAAAACGACAGCAACCTGAGTAATCATTATCAGCCAAGGCATGGAAAATCATTTGCATTCATTTCATACATTCATTTACATTCATTTGCCTCTAACTTTTTTAATCAACAGCATTCCGCAAAATGATATAGGGTAAATGATGGCTTCGGCAGCCATCGACTGTTTTTGGCAACCACAATTTAAACGTTAATTTAGATGTATTTTCTCACTAAAACACTTCGCTGAATGTATTTAAACGATTCCTTAGTTTTTCAGCTTCAATCCTAATGCATTTTTACGACTGAGCAAACCTGTTATACCAGGTGTTTCTGCAAAAGAAACATAAGCACATCAAAATACGGCTGATTTCGAGTTGCCGATAATAGAACAGCTGGTTTACACGCGGTTTAAACGGAAAGGCTGCCGAAGTAAAAGAGGCTGCCGACAATAGTCACACTCACCTGAGAAGTTTGTAGCGCCTTAAAAACGTTTTCAAACCGTTTTGGACAGTTTTGTTGATTGGAATGGATAGAATAGCTAGCAGCAGATAAATGTAAACAAACAGACACATCATATGTGTGCGTGACACTGAGAAAATGCTAATAGAAGTGCGGAAGCTGCTTAGATTGACGAGAATACGTAAATTCCCCTATAGAGCTTTTGTAGGTTTTGTCATTAGCTACAAGTTTTGCTCATAACATAAATCTGTATCTCTTATGCATCACGAACTAGAGCGGGAAGAACTTGCTACTGTTTTTCAGTGAATGTAAAATACATTCACTGAAAAATAGTAGTGGCTTCTGTCCGCCCTGCTTCGTCATGCATAAGAGATACGGATTTGACTTGTTAACAAAAGTTGTAGTTAATAACAAAACCTACAAAAGTTCTATGCATCATTTTGCGGAATGCTGCTGAAGAAAAAAGATAGAGGCAAATGAATGTAAATGAATGCACGCAATGAATGCAAATGATTTTCCATGCCTGTCAGCTACATCACAACATCAAATATAGTTTTCAATTTGATCTCAGACTTTGCTCTTGTTACCTAGTATTCACTTAGTTAAAGCATTTTGCGAGTGAAACATTCTTCGAGATATGAAAGTAAGAAAATAATTAGATTAAAAAGAATTCTAAAAATCTGATTATAATTTAATTACGTCAGACTTTTAAAATACCGTGTTTTGAATGTTAAAATTCTGAAATTTGAAAAAAAAAACAAAATAAAGCAATTACCAAGATTTTTTGTTTTATGCCTCGGACTTAACAATTTTGTTAATCATTAAGTTGGATTTTGGAGCCAAATTTTACATTATTTCTCATCGAAAGGAATTAAATCAAAACTTGTTAGATTGTGCTCATTTTGTAACTAGATTATAATTGAATTGATTTCTATAAAAGCTTTTTACGTTAATTTAATGTATTATTAAATCAACGTAAAAGAAGTTAATTTGGTTTAACCCATTTGATACCAATGTATTATTTACACGTTCATTATACGGATAAGAGCATTTCCGTTGTTGTATTTTAATTTATTAAAAAATACACACACAAAAACAAGGAATTTTTAAATGTTCCAAGTCCCTTCTAAATCATTTATGAGTTCAGGTTATATGATCAATAAAATTACCAAGGATTTGAACGAAGCACTTAGCAAAACGAAACGTGATTCATGAAGTTTATTTACATCAATTTAGACCCAATTTCTTTGTGTGGGAGATGTTCTAGCTTCTCAAGATCGTCGTGGAGTTCACTTCATGAATATTCTTGTGCATAATTAGCTTGACCTGAACTCCAAGATGATTTGAAGAACTCAACACATTTTAAGTCCATGGAAATCGATCGTAAAGGATGTGATTTATAACCATGCTTAGATATATGTCGCTGCTAAGGACATTGTCTCAGTCATAGTTGAACAAGTGGATTTTATGTTCTAAATTCCAGAACGATGATGCTTATAGGCTAAATGCATCTTCTTGGACGTGTTTCGTTACTAGAGACTTTGTCTTAAGTAGTCGTGGTGTAAATAGTTCATTTTATCGGAGTTCCAAGACGATTTGAAGAGCTAGAACATTTTAAAAATTTTAATAACCCAAAATTGTTAATGTTATTTGTGTACAGGGATACCCGATTTGACGACATATCTTCATTTTGAAGACGTTCGAAATTCTGTGATGATTTTTTACTCGCAGACATTTTGAAGACATTTAATTCTTTGTGAAGATTATTTTTAGTTATATTCAAATTGAAAAATACTTCTGGCTTTTTAAATTTCAAACAGACAAGTTTAGACAAGGGGTAACTCACTCTGTCACCTTGTGACTGTGCTGACTGTGTTTCTTGTGTGTTTTAGGGTGTTTCTTTGTCGAATGAGCTGTCAAAACGTCAAGCGGCAACATACAATGACAACCATGACTTCCACAACGCTGCAAATTGTGGCCCTTGGTATCATATAGTAGTTTATTGGCTTTGACGGTGACACTGTCGGTCTTTACTATGTTAAGGTTTGGAGTGTGTCAAACTGTGTTTTTGGGGTGTTAAACACAAAGTGGCAAAGTGAGTTACCCCTTGATCCTAGACAAAAAAAAAGACAAGCTGAAAAGCTAAGCAAATGACGACATTGACTTTAAATTGTAAACTCCTTTTTGATGTTGATTATGTCCTGAAATAATTTATGCACTTTACTGAAATTTTCACTTAGCTGCAGAACTTATGAATACTTCCTGATCAACGTGCAGTCTGAGAAGAATATTTAAGAGACGTCATTTGTGTTTTCTAACTGTTGAAGATCTTCAACATCTTGATCAACCTGAAGTCTTGAAAAATATCCAGATAACTCTACAAACATCTTCGTCCATCGGGAGATCTTTTAAATATTTCCTGCATTCTAAGGAGGATGCGTGATAGAATATCCTGTAACTTATCCAACGTTTTATGAACAAATTCAAAACTTCCTTAAGTTTTAAAACATTTCCTCAACTTCTACTTCTTCAAGTTCCCTGGAAAGTTCGTTGAAATTTAACGAAGTTTCCAAAACTTCCAAAAAGATCAATGAGCTTGCTACGAAGTTCCGTAAACTGAAGCGAGGATCCCTGAAGTTCTTAGAAGTTAGCTGAACGATCTTTTACAAAATTCTCTGTACTTATATGAAGATTTACGCAGCTCCTCAAAATGCTATAAAATTTGTAAAACTTCTACAAAGTTTGCTGCACTTCTATGTTTCTCGTTGATTTTCCACGAAATTCTGCATACGAAATTTTACGTAATTCTCTGAACTATTTCAAGTTCATTAGGCTTCCAAAAAGTGCCCTGAAATCATATGGAGGTCCTCAAACAATAATGAGGTTCCCTGAAATTAAATAATGTTCCCTAAATTTCTACGAAGATTCTCAAACATAAATAAAGTTCCCACTTCTACAAAGTTTTATGATTTTTTCTAAAGTTCCCTGAGTTGCTACGAATTTTTCTTAAGCTGTATGAAGTTTCCAGAATTTCTACTAAGTTTACTGAATTCCTATAACGTTCCCTGAAGTTCTTAAAAGTCTTTGAAGTTCGTAAAACTCCCTGAAGTTAAAGAAAAATACCCGAACTCTTGACTAATTTGTAGACCCTGAAAACGTCTTATTAAACAATCGATTAAATATCGATATTCAGTCAACTCTCCATATCTCGATATTCTGTGTCTCGATATGTGGCCACTTCTTTTTTTATAACGATGGCTACCTCGGTCCTTTAGTAGTAGACTTTAATATAATTTCTCAAATCCAGAAATAATGGAAATAAAAGACATTCATAACAATCGTTGTGATCGAGCCGTGGGCTCTGTATTTGCCAGGATTCTGAGTTATTTCTTTCCGTTCTTACCAGCGTACCGGCCTACACAAACCGGAAAGGAAACGAGCATACGAATGATCAAACAACTGATCCCTTCACATTGAAGCGATAAAATATCGATTTAGGATTAATGTTCATTCATATTGATATTCATATATATAAGTTCACTAGTTTTAGGATTGAGCTTTAGTTTAAGACTTCTGATTAGGATTAGGTATGTACAATATTTATGAAATTAATGTTTTCATTATGATCAGTGGGTACTGATCATGTCCCGAGTAGCACACTTCCGTTAATAAAAGTTGCAGCAACTTGTTTATGACTAAAATTAGTCATAAAGAAGTTTCTACAACCGATATGTGACAACCGTGCTACTAGGGGTTGTATGTGGTCCAACTATATTAATCGTTGTTTAAGCCTCGAACCTGCTTGAAAACACCAGAAATTCTGGGGGGGGGGGGCTAGACAATTCTGGAGGGCTGACCCCCTTGGTACCCCCATTAGCTACGCCAATGACCACTGTCAAGGATTTTCGATTCCCAACACTAGAGGCGTGCTAGCGGCGTGCGAGGGGCGTACCAATTAACTTTTAGTCAGCCTTTAGATGTATCTGTGGTATTCCCTAACAGTTTTCTCCATAATACTCATGGAAAGTTTCTTTAGAACACTATTTGAATTCACTCTGCAATGCTCATCAAATATCAATAATTATTGGTGTTGTGCCTAGAAATTCCGCGAAGAATTGTCCTGAAAATTAATGAAATTATCATAGAAATAATTTTTTAGATCTGCTAGGAAAATTCAAAAAATATTTGAAATGCTACCCCTGCTCCATTGATATATCATAAAAAAATTATCACAGAATTTTCAGTTTCACGACACCGATTCAGACAGGTCATTTGAAATCAAACGTTCATATCGTACAAATTCTAACTGATATCCATTGAAACGAAAAAAGTTTAAACACTTTGGTTTGAATTGAGTTCAACTCCTTTCCTATCTTTACATTGCTAGGTGAAATATTCACCATGTAACTTGCTCTTTGGATAATCATGACCATGCAATCATATTAAGGATTGATTTTTGCCACATATTTTGTTAAAAGAAGTCATTGTCTGGCACCATAAATGACAAGCTGCAGAAAAAGCGAACGAAGAGAATCGAAAAATGCCAAAAAGTCATATTGGAATACCATATTGTTTGCCAATTGCTATGAATAAACAAACAAATTTCCAGGCTCAATAGTACTAATTTCATGTTTTTTTTTCCTTTCCTTTTTTGCAGGTATGCACCATCACTAATCACAAACACTATAGTGTTCCCATTTGCAGTCAAGTGAGTAACAAAATAGTCCAAAGAAGCATCAATTTTCAGAATGGAAGAAAAATAAGACCAACCCCTCCCCCTGCAGCAAATCGCAAACTTTGAAATATTGATCACTATACAAAACACTTTTACTTCTCTTACTTCCAATGTTAGGTTTGATTTGGTACATTCTCTGCATATGTTTCATACAACAAATTTAATGGCAGCTCTTGCAATAAACTGCAGCGTAAAGCAAGCTTTGACGTAAAAAAAAATGTGACTAAATAGTGTTAGGTTTTGAACGCTTGTAGCTTTGTCATTTGTAATTGAAATTTAAATCCAAATACACCAATCGATAAAAAATAACTTTACTCTCCTGAAATAAATACTTCCCATTTTTCTATTAAAAACCGTTGAAAAAAAAACAAATGTTAATTTTATCACTGTTTTCAAGAAATACACGTTTCCCCCCAAACCAGTCGTCAAAATCGAGTACCACTTGGTTGCACATCGTTCTGCTTGATCCTGGAAAGGTATGCTCATTTTCGCATCGGACGGTGTGATACCAGCAGCAAATCAGCGGTAAAAGGTGGAGTTTTTCCCTCTGCCGTCGTGCATTTGTCATTTGTGGAGAGCAGGTGTGGGATGAGCTTTAAGTTAAGAACGATGTCGTACCGAAGCTCATTTTCGCATCGGACATCGTAGTGGAGATCGAACACTCGGTCCTTCTCAGGACCACAAATTTTTACAGAAAGAGTTTTATTCCTGGGATAAATCGGCGGAATTGAGACTTACGTTGAAATATTACGAAGCGCAAAAAATGTTACTTTTACAATACAGTTTTGGGTTTTCGCTCAATACTCCTATGCGACTAGACTACCATGCGTCGTGACCATGTTACAGTCGCTATAAATCGATTGAGACGCTAAAAAAATTGGACGATTTTTGGACCACCCTAATGACAAAATAAAAAAAATACGGGTCTAATATTTTGCGATAAGGAACAAAACTAAAAAAATTATCAAATTCTGAGAATCACTGTATCGTTTTGCTTTGGAATGGCTGAATATATTTAGTAGCAAAAATAGTCTCGTAGTTATACTTAAACAATTCGGTCGTGCTTTGGACACAACCCTTAACTTTTTCCACGATATGATTTTCTAGACGCAATGCATTTGGCGAAAGAAACTGTTTTTTCATAAAATAAGCTAACCTAGAAATTACAAACTGATATTAAAAACCTTCCGGCGACCACACTACAGAATCTGTTAATGTTGCAAAACATTGCAAAATCTGCATACTTGTCATGCAAATCTGAAATAGAATCTTACATTTCCCGGTTGGGTGTAGGCACAAGACAAGCCAGGAACAAACCAGTTTTGATGAAAATAAAGATAGACATTACTAGCTAAAGGATCAACATCCTATTTACTCCTAGCAAGTCCTATCATTCATCCCTCTCTCGAGCTGAAGTGCAAACTCGCAAATCCTACCACAGTTATATGGATGGGGGACGTCGGTTCTGCCAGGCAGTCACAGGACAGTAATCCACATCGGACAAGAAAAGAACTCTCCACCACTCAACCGAATGCACGTATGCCGGGTCTACTCCTGTCTCCTTCCACACCTCCCCCCCTCCACCCTCTCATCCTCTCCGTTTGGATAAAGCCAGGTACGGATGTCGTACAAGGGTGAAACATATCACCTGTTGAGCACGGACGATGATGACGGTACTCTCGCCGAAGCCGCACGTCCTGATACGTTCGTCCAGGTACTAGAAACAGCACTGTAGAATCCTTATGCGACGACGACGACGACGCGTTAGGTGTTCACTAGGGTGCTTCATTCTGAAAAAAGTGATGAATTTCTGATGGGCCACCCTCCAGTTCGATTCATAGCCCCAAAATATGAACCTGTGCAAAAATTGGTAAAGATTGATGAAGGTTTAGAGGTCGCGCCAATGATTTGAAATTTGTATGGGAATTACTATGGAAGAATTTAAAAAATCGCTTATATCGCTATAACTTTGCTTCTACTTGTCCAAATGTCGAAAAAATTTAGTATGTTATTGCTATGGCAATAAACAAAAAGCCTACAGTTGCTACGCTCAGTTTTGCAGCGTATCAAGAATTATAAAAATGTGAAAAAATGGCAAAATAGGGTAAATTGACAGATGAATATGTACAAGGCAACAACGCCAATTTCATCGCAACAACAACAGGCTTGTTGATCATTGTCATGACAACCACATATTTTTTTTTCAACGTTTGGACAACTACAACCAAAGTTAGAGCAATGTAAACGAAAATCAATAATTTCCCATACTAATTCACCAAAATCTCCATACAAAATCCAAATCATTGGCGCGACCTCTAAACCTTCATCAATCTTTACCATTTTTTGCACAGGTTCATATTTTGGGGCTATGAATCGAACTGGAGGGTGGCCTATCAAAAATTCATCACTTTTTTCAAAATGAAACACCCTAGTGTTCACTCTTCTTCTGGGGGGAGGCGACGAGCGATGATAAGAGAGTTCCCACCCGAACGAAGACAAGTTGGGCAATTAACGGCGGTGAGCACCTCTACAACTGACTATGGGGGTTTTTGTGCGCCAACGACGCACCGGGTGGGGACCATCCTTAGATGCAGTAGGTAGGACGGCATCCGACCTGTTTGAATCTGCAAACAACTAGGCGACGAGTAAACACAAAACACATGCAATTATAGATCAAAGAAAGTCGGAAGCCTAGCGGAGGGAAAGTTTTTGCGACAAGAGTCGGCTCGGCACACCTCGCTAGCATAGCGCTCTCTTATGGGCACGTGTGTGGCAACTGGCAAGCTTACGAAAGGCACGAAATTAGAATGTGCTCTGTGCTCCGAAATGATTTATTTCAGTTCGGCGTACGAGAAGCAAAAAGAGTAATAAAGGTGCGCATTAGCTTCATAAACACCGGAATGTTTATTGAGGAATTAGCTCATAATTTTATGTGATTTTATCACGCATTGGTAGTGTTGTTCTGCCTAGATCCGGTTTATGTTGCGGAAACATTTATTGCCTTTCCGTGATCGGACGTTTGCCCCGGTGGTGACGGAGAGGAAGTGTAGATAAATTAGAATTTCCCGCACCACGACCTGGTATTCCAGCGCACTAGGACAAATTCACGGCCGAAGCGTCGAAATCGTGCCGTGTGCTACATTGTTGCATGCAATTCCCACCAGGAAAGGCAACATGTAACACTCTCTAATACATCACCACCGCCAAAGCCTATTTGTTATCCTATCTAATCTCAAAGCTACCTCCCACACCAAGGGCCATGGACGGGAGTCCCACAGAGCCGAGATTGCTGCTTGTTATTCCGAGCGTTCATCAGAGAATTTCATCATGATGCTAATGACGGGGCCCGTCTTGTCCGTTCCCTATCTTGCACTGTGTATTGCTATCTCCCACACGGTCTTGTTTGTTGCTCCCAACGGTTGCACTGGTCCTGGGTTGGGACGGAGTGGCTGTGATGTGTTTCATCGTTGCCCTGCTCCTTGCCTCAGTCGACAATTTGCCGTCTGTCCGTCAACTAAGAACTCCCATGCCCTACAACACTCTTGAACGAGAACCGTCTTCGTCGGTGGGGCAGCAGTGGATAGTGTGTCGTGGGCTAGGATTTATGGCATGTTTGGCAAAGTCAAAAGATTTCCCATCGGAATGCTTTAGGACTGGAAGTGTTGCCGATCCATGGCGAATGACTTGAATTGATGAGCAAGTGAGGCTAATTGGACCGCTTTAGATCATAGGCGTTTGAACACTTTCTTTGGTGCGTCATTCGTGACTTGTCCGACATTACTTTGTCGTGGATTGAAGCATAGATGTTAACCCCATTGCACAAGTCTGAAAACAAAAACGGTTAAAACTCTTTTCTCACAGTTTCCGATGGTTTAGCGGTGTTTTCGAAGACGTTTCTTGAAATGTTAAACTTGGTGTCTTCAGCAAAGTTTCTTAAAATGCATCTAAACTATATTTGAGAAGGGCCAAATTTTTGTTTGGCAAAATATAATGGAAAAATGACTACACTACAAATAAGTGTCTTTTTTATTTATTTATTTTTTTATTTGTTTTCCGTCGATCTTGTTGAGTTTGTCGTATTAGATGCTTGATAAAAGCTTATTTTGTCGATATGTTTACTGAAAATACCTGGGAATGTCTTTACATGGCCATGGAGATACAGCTTGAATAAGCAGCAAGCAATAGCTAAAAGGGTCTGTTTATGGTTGCCAGTTCGATTCCCAGGGCCTCGATGGCTAATGTTTGATAATGCGGCTGTATCGAAAACTTGATAGCTTGCTTGATTCCGATGGCAACCCCACCTCCTCGTAAGTGAGTACAATCAGGCCTGACAAGTTGATTCCTGGTTTTAGATGTGATTCTGTGATTTCCGTTTTCTATGTATTCATTTCGTTTCAGCATGCCCTTCAGCAGCTCATAGAACCTTCGTGCAGTTCATAGGTTTTCCTAGATATTTTTATTTATATATTTTGACGTAGGACTACGTCTGTGATTTCTATATGGGGGTACACTTTGTGAAAACCGAAAATGGAACATGTAACAAAATTATGAAAGATTTTGAACGTTAATAACTCAGCTGCCCTTAGACCAGTTTTAATAATTTCATCTCAAATCGATCAGTTATATTTCTACGCATCTGTTACATTTAAGACTTTATCATTTTTCAAAATGTTACTTTTGAAAATTGCAGAAATGTGCAACTGTTGCTTTATTACTTTAAATTATCACCAATTGCCTGCGAAAAGCGAATTCCCTAACACAGATTTCAAAGTTGAATTCCATCCGGTCTCACCAAACGGTGTTTATTCAATCACCGCGTGGTGAGTGGTGGTGTTCTCCAGTTTCTTCTTCTTCTTCGCATTTCAAGCTTATTGCATATCGCATATTAGCTTATTGCGTGCTCTCAACTTAGTGTTCTAGATGCACTTCCACAGTTATTAATTGAGAGCTTTCGATACCTGTACCATTCTGCATTAGTATAATTGTGTGGCAAGTACAATCATACTCTATGCCCAGGGAAGTCGAGAAATTTTCCAACCTGAAAAATTCCTAGACTGGACCGGGAATCGAACCCAGCCACCTCCAGCACGGTCTTGCTTTGTAGCTGCGCCTTTACCGACTGAGCTAAGGGAGGCCCCGGTGTTCTCCAGTACACAACGAAAAACTGCCAGCAAGCAGCGAGCTGCTGCCCACATGAGCATCCATAGAAGGAGGATGAAGCCACACCGCTATTGATCGGAATCAGTAGCTCTTCGTGAGTTGCTGTGGGAAATCTATGTCAAGCGCGTCATACTAAAGAGTATAAACAGAGAGAACCCCGCTCAAATTCCTATTCCTACACAAAACACAAGCTCCTGCTGCAGTTAACAAATAAGATTTATTATTTAAGACCACGTAGTCCTACGTCAGTAAGTAATCAAAACATTTAAAACTAACTGCAATACATAACGCATACGTAAACGACATTTAAAAGTTTCACAGCTAATATTAAAGTCGAACAAATGAAACTAGAGTTAAAAATATTACACATTGAACAAATTGGTTCGTTTTGACCGTAAACTGTCCGATGAAAAGGAAGACGAGTGAAGTTCGTAGAACACGAGGTCACGTTCACATTTAACTTTGCTAAAATTATGGGGGTGTCAATTGTTCCGCAGAGTAGTTTCCCATCAAATACAGCGCGCATATCGTCCCTCATTTTTTTTTCCAGTGTATCCATGCCAAGTAACTTGCATCGATTTTAATATGAAGGAAGCACCACCGGGTCTGTCAAGGGACGAGTTCGAAGCGCAAACCTGATGGTTTTTTCTGTACAGATTCTGTCCGCATAGACCAGTTATCGGGCGGATGATTTGTATCGAAACGGAACAGAAACCACTGTGCTGATTTATCTGCCTGCCTGATGAGCATTTGGTGTTACATTTCCCGTACGTCACCACCAAAGGCAAGCGTTTTTTCGCGGAACTTACTGATCACATCAGGGAGTGAAGCTAACAGCGACACTCCATTAACTGTTGCCGCAGCATCCCATATCAGGCGCACCTTGCCTGGCTTTTTGGAATTCAAAACGACGTTCAGTGGTAGATACCACACTATAGTGAAATCTGTGGCTGCCAGCTCGGCATCCGTTGCCTTATGACAATATCTATTTTCCTGGTATCCCTTTATCTGCCGAAAGACATTTGTTCGCAATTCTGGATTTTTGGAGAGTCGCCGTTCAAACGCTTTCAGTCGCTTCGTTGCCATAGTGAAACTGTCCGGAAATGTAGGATTGTCATGCTTCCAGATTAGCCCGGTCTCGAAGCGTTCCCCTTCGTGCACTGTGGTATTCCGAAAAATCTCTCGAACTCGTCGATCTTCGTCCGACTCTAGGATTGGTACAGTCACCGTACAAGACTCCTCCGGCGTATACTGTGCACCCAACAGTTCATGGAGTTCCTTGTTGCTCACGGTTTCGATCCCATGGTGGTTGACGAAGGCCTTTTATTTTCTTTTTTTGTTTGTCCGGGACCTTACACCACTGCAACCAGTAATTTGATCTATTGTAGTATATCTCGTGTCCTTAGTTTAGTGCATGTCGTGTTACTCAATAGTGAGAAATGAGTATTCGATTTTTTCACAGTTGTCATTCTTGCATTTATTGCAAGGATCCGACTCTAATTGAAAGGTCCCGCTATTTACACCCTCGAAAGGCGCGCCCCTTTGTCAGTCAAAATTAAGGAATGACACCGATAATGACCATGCATCAGAACCCTAGTCTTAATCACTTCAAACTAGGGAACAACGAATAGAAGATTATGAATCACATAGATGAAGACTAACTAACTCATTTTTTCCTTGTTTCAAGATCATCCTCGGTGGACAAAGCCGAGTCTTGTCACTACCCAAGCAACATTGCAAGTTTTATTGAGGTTTTATAGCATTCTACAAGTCTAAATCATGGTATACAGAACCCTGATAAAACCAGAATTGTTACTTGGGTATCAACAAGGCATAAACAGTAACAAGGGCTAAGATGTGTTCCTTGGATTACTGAAAAATCCTGTTCCCCTAGTTTGAAGTAGTCAGGACTAGGAATCGGTGGTAAATCTTACATCCTGTAACGTACCACGAAAAGGTGATCTACCCACGTTACGGGGCGTTATTAGATTATTAAAGCGAAGGCCTTAGATGAAGTTCTTTATTGATCTGCTCCATACACCGTCCTACCGAGAATGGAGCGAACCGCAATCGGTTCACCAGGTGCACTGACTGTAGACTCCAAAGGTTCGAAAAGGTGTAAATTGTCCAAGCCTATTAGCACCCTCCCCGAGCAAAGTAAAATATCAAATTGATAACAATTTCTATTACCCGTTTATCACTTTTTGATAACTGAATATGTTATCATTATGGTTGAATTAACAGCCAACATCACAAAAATTATAACAAAAAATTGCTTATTGGATATCACAAAAATAACTTATTTTGTTATCATTGATAATATCTTGATAACAAATTCTGTAAGCCATACAAATTTATTCCATAAATTTTAAATCATGTTATCATTTTGATATCAAAGCCTTATGCTGATAACTGAAATATGATCAGGAATTAAAAGCACTATTTTTTATTGTTTCAATGCGAATAATATTTAAAGTTTTGAACTAACCTTGCATCGTTAATAAATATATAGTGAATTTTTAATGATAACAACGGATAACAAATTGATCATGGCTGATAACTAAATAAGTTATGCGATAACAACTGAAAGCAAAATTATATCTGGGATAACAAGACTTGTTATCTAGATGATATCGGGTTGTTATTCTACTTTGCTCGGGTCGGTACTTCTTCATGATAGTCTACGACTGGAAGGTTCCACAGATGTCAGTAACATTCTGCGATCTCGTCAAATCGAATGCTTTGTTGAGGTAATAAAAGTTCTCTAACGGTACGTGCATGCGAAAGTTGATGCTTAGTGCTAGATGCTTAGTCGCACTTTCCCTGGCGGATATCGATAGGTTCAATCTCATCGACTGATCTTCGTGCCGCTTCATGTTCGCTGTCCATACTACCACCAACGGCTGCGGTACACCTTCGGCGTTGAGCTCGTCCACTAGAGCGTTCTCCACCAGCGTAGCAGATGTACCTTTGTCCAAGAAGGCAACGGAGTCCACTGCGTATACACCGTAATACAGCGTGATCGGGATCATTCGGAAAATGACAGATCCTGTCCGAAGGTGAGTGTTGCATTCGAATTGAGTTACTTGGATGACTTGTTCGGCTCGATGTAGTAGCGGGTGGTGTCCACCTTTGCAACTATCGATGTTGCAGCGGACATTGAACGTGCACCGTGTTTTTCCGTGTTCATTTAGGCACGTTGTGCAGAGCTTATACTTCTCCACTATCTTCATCCGATTTTGCAAACCGAGCTTAGCAAAGTCGTGGCAAAACGTCACCTTGTGATCGGTTCTCCTCTGCAGACCACGCATGGCAATTTTGCTTTCTGCTGTGATGAAGGCTGCCTTCCGCTTAGCCCCATACTTTGTATATAGTGAGTGTGCACATATTCCTGTTTCTTCGACTTATTTCTCGCAGGGTCAGTCGAGGGCTCAGCTCCGATGAAGACCGTTACCTCCGAGACCTCAGACACGATTTCGTTAGTAAAATCTGTGAATATCATAAGCGGTGAGTTCCAATCTTTCCCCGCTTAAATCCTACCTAATCTAGCTTGTACTCCGACGGAAGTTTGCTGACCAGCTCTTGTACCAGCATTGGGTTACATAAGTGGTCTTGCAGTCCAGCTTCTTCGAGGTGGTCGCAGAGTTGCTTAACGGTGATCCCGAAGTATTGAAAGGTTTCAAGTTTGTGTAATCTAGGTGCTTGTGCCTTACGAACCTTCCCTACTAGCGTCTTGAGTAGCTTTTCCGGATTGCCAAAGAGTTTGCGTAAGTCATCGATTACTTCGGGCACCGAATCAGGCAGCAGTAAACGGCTTTGGACGGCTTCCTTAGCAAGGCCCTGTAGACTTTCTTGAAGTCTCTTCAAATTATCCGCGTTGGTGAAACCGCATGCAGCGAGGCATGGAAAATCATTTGCATTCATTTCGTGCATTCATTTACATTCATTTGCCTCTAACTTTTTTCATCAACAAAATTCCTCAAAATGATGTATGGAACTTTGTCAACAACTTAAATCCGTATCTCTTATGCATGACGAACCAGAGCGAACAGAAGCCACTACTGTTTTTCAGTGAATGTGTTTTACATTCACTGAAAAACAGTAACAAGTTCTGCCCACTCTAATTCGTGAGGCATAAGAGATACAGATTTGAGTTGTGGGCAAAAGTTGTAGCTAATAATAAAACCTACTAAAGCTCCAAACAACATTTTGCGGAATGCTGTTGATGAAAAAAGTTAGAGGCACATGAATGTAAATGATTTTCCATGCCTGCATGCAGCTAGTGTGTACTCATAGCAGTTGATAAAAAGAGGCCAAACTTCTGGTTATCCCCTAAAAGTTGGCAATCACGAACTTCCTTGCCACTTTCATTAAAAATCCTAGGTTTTTGTTTGCTTTAGCAATAATACTGCTGTAATGATTCTGGGATGTGAGACTTGTATCCAACAACACTCCAAGATCCTTAAAAATTGTTCCACACTGAATTTGCTGGCAGTTCATGGAATAACAGTGATGTATTGGGTTTTTCTTTTTGTGGAAACTGGCCACTGAGCATTTTGCATAGCGCTGATATTGAGCCGGTTACATTTACACCAGTCGTAGAAAACGTCGATCAAATTCTGTAGTTGAATGCAAACGGCATCTGAGCGCACCACGTAGTATATTTTGAGGTCCACAGTATAAACAATTCTGCATCTTCGAGGAAGTATTACACAGATATCGTTGAAATAAAGCGAGAAAAGTTACGGTCAGACGTTGCTGCCTTGAGGTATACTTTATGTACTCGGGAAATCACGAGACTTTGGCCAACAATATAGAGTGGTCAACGTGGTCAAATGTCAGTGTACACGGTTTCAAATTGAGTGCCATCCTCCGTGTGTTGCAGACAAAACGAACAAAACTCCTCTAGGTTTGTGTTAATCGAACGATTTGGGAAGAAACCATGTTGATCCGTTGAAATATAGTGTGCAACACTACGCTGTAATGAATGTCCAACGAAAACTCTAGATCTTCTGAGTAGTTCACTGAACGTCCGAGATGTTCACAGAACTTCCGATATGTTCATGGATCTTCTGAGCTGTTCATATAACTTCCAAGTAGTTCATAGATGTTCCAAGCAGTGCATAGGACTTCCGATATGTTCATAGACTTCCAAAACTCCCATAGAACTTCCACGCTGTGCATTGAGCTTCCGAGCAGTCCATAGACCTTCCGAGAATTTTATTGAACTTCCGACCAGGTCATAGAGCTTCTGATCTGTTGTTAGAATCTCTGAGGTGCTCAACTTCCGAGCAGGCATGGAAAATCATTTAAATTCAATTCATGCATTCATTCACATTACTTTGCCTCTAACTTTTTTCATCAACAGAATTCTGTTAAATTATGCAGGAAAATTTAGTAGGTTTTAAAATTAACTACAACTTTTGTTAATAACTCGAATCTGTACCTCTTTTGTATGAACAACCAGAGCAAACAGAATCCACTATTGTATTACAGTGAATGTGAAACAAATACAACAATAACAAGCTCTGCCCGCTCTAGTATGTCATGCATAAAAGATAGAAATTTGAGTTATTAACAAAAGTTGTAGCTAATGTTAGAACATACAAAGACTTCACACTTCACATTACGGAATTGTGTTGATGAAAAAAGTTGGAGGTAAATAAATGAAAATGATTGTACGAAATTAATGTAAATGATTTTCAATGCCTGTTTCCTAGTAGTTGATAGAACTTTCGAGTGGTTCATAGAACTTCCGAGTAGTTAATAAAACTTTTGAGATGTCCATAGATCTTCCGAAATGCCCCTAATTCCGACCTGTTCATAGAACTTCCGACCATTCGTAGAATTTTCGAGATGTTAGATGAACTCCCGTGACATCATAGAGCTTACGAGCAGCTCACAGAACTTCCAAGATGTTCATAGAACTTCCGATGTGTTCATAGAGCTTCTTAGGTGTGCATAGAACTTCCGAGATGATCATCGAATTTCCAAGCAGTTCATAGAAGTTTCGAGCAGTTTATAGAATTCCCAAATTTCTCATAGAACTTCCGAGATGTTAATGGAAATTCCGATATGAGCAAGGAACTTCCAAGCAGTTCATAGAACTTCCGTAAATTTAATAGAACTTCCGAGCATTACATAGAGCTTCTGAATAGTTCATGTAACTTCCAAAATGTTCATAGAATTTTCGAGATGTTCATAAAACTTCCGTCATGTTCACCAAACCCTAACGCGATCCGAAATATCACTTTTATCCGTTTCTGTTTTATTTGATTCCCCCCAAGGTTTCCCTTTACCATAGACTCAAACCAATTTTGTTTTCGTTTTTTTTTTCATGATTTGTTTTCCGTCAAGCTATCCTTTTTCTTTTCCCTTAGTCCAAACGTGGAAGGGAACGCTCCCAGGGTCGTTTTATGCTTTCCCTGATGTCTGACACTGTAATCGCAGCATAAAGAAGAAACATCAAGATCTGAATGAACATTAAAGGGTTCACGACACTACACCTTGGTGTAAGAGAAAGGCAAAAAGGTTGGTATCAGCAAATTGTGTTATATTTGGCTAAGTTTTTTCTCCCCAAGGTGTGTAATTTTTTTGCAAAATGAAATGAATATGTTGCTTGATATATCTTATTTCAAAAAATATAAATGTAAAATCGTTACAACAGTGCTAGAGTTGAGCGCTAATTCGTCGTACTTGGCTCTCCATTTCTCGATGATCTGTATTTCGATATTCCTTCCTATCTGAATCGTTTCAGCAATTCTGATCCTGATACATCAACACTTTTTGAGCACGAAGTGTTTAGAATCGTATTAATAAGCTTATAAATTGCTCTTTTGATTGTCGATTTCTCCATAATTAGGTGGTGGAAAGTTAAATAGCTCACTAAGATGTGCTTGATCCCCCACTGCTGGCGTGCAAAAGGACCAGTACTAAGTAACAAACGGATTTCCACACTACATGGCATATAAGATCGACTCAAATTCAAGTTTAAATTACTCAAACTCTAGAAAACGTAGTTTACTTGTATACTGAGTAAAATTTTCCGAGCCTTTATAAATCTTTTCGAATATGAGAAAAATCGACGAAAAATTTACTCAAAAGTATAATAATTTCATATGTACATCGAGATGTTTCTCATATTAGAAAACAAATTCCTGTAAAAGCTCGAAAAGTTTTACTCAGTCTATGAGTTAACTACGTTTTGAAGAATATGAGTGAACTAATCTCAACTAATCGAGTCGACCTCATATGTCTTGTAATCGTAATTTATCTTTTTATTAATTGCTTTTACCGATTCCCAACTTCAATTAGATTCAATTCGTTAAAAGCAGCTCGAACATAACTTTTACTGATTTCGCATCTATTTCAATGGCCGCTTTCCGTGATGACTTCCAGCCAAAATGGCCGAAACAAAGGCCTTAGCCAGGGGACGCAAAGCTCCCCAAAATGCCAGCCCTTGTTCTGGCGACGTGTAGCTTCCAGAGTGGTTGAAACAATGGCCAGTCCTAGCCGTCGTTCTGCCACTAAAATGGCGTACTGAAAAAATCCCGGCGTTCTGAAAAAATAGCGCACGAGAAAATCCCTCATCTGCCGTGGCCTCCAATGGAGCACCCGCAGGGACGATTCCTGGCTCAGGGATGTATTTTCTGGAGGACAACAATGTCCACGTGGTATTTAACCGTCGAGTAACGAGCTGTGTGGTCCGAGTTCTAGATATACGAACGGAAAAAAGCCTCACTTGGCCTGTTCAAGTTGAGATTAGTCTCACGTCATCGAATTTAGGGTACATTTCAAAAGCCATCCCTTAATATCGATAAAAGGTTACCTTTTTCCAATTTGCACTCCGGCAATCCTCGCATTGTATATGGACAATGGTCCCTTTCTCCGGCACAGCACCCCTAGGTAAGTAATACTAACATTTAGGACATATTTTTATTAACAAACTGACACATTTGCCTCTTAGTACACGTACTAGCACTAACTTTTCAAACACTAAACTTTTTACACCACTAGTTAATAATTAATCTAAAATAAAAAAAGAAACAAATTACAAAGAGAACCACACACTTTTTACACAACGGACAACCTCGATTGTAATAACGCGCCGCTCAGTTCTAACTTCCTTGAAGTCTTGAGATCGAATCAGTCCGACCGAAGTAACTAGAAAGTTCTAGAATTGTAAGGAGCCTACAATGTTCCTGTTCATCTTTTGACTAGCCCCCTACTGTTCAACCCGAGAATTATGTTTCTTCCCTAGTTTGGATTTACAGTGTAAGACATACTGGAACCGATTCTGGATTTTTCGTTAACTGACTTCACTTTAGCGTCAAGCAAGACGATCGAAATCGCTTGCATGTGAAGCAGCGAGATTGTTTACCCGGCGAGACTCAGGGCGAGTCCTTCAAATTTAACTTCAAATTTAAAAAAGAAAAAAACCTTATCGAATCCGGCCAATCAATCTCCGAGTAGAATATCATCCCGACTTAAATCGGGAACACCCAACGGGAACTTAATATTCGAACGAACTGGCCAATACCCAATCAATCACCCTTTCTTCATCCAATAACAACACTAGCAAGCATTCATTTTCTGTGGAAGTATAATTCCAGATTTCGAAGGGCTATTATCTCCTAACTCCTAAATTCCAATTGGAATTCCAATTTGCACGGCCGTGCCTTACTGAGTCCCTCAGTCTGGGTCTATAATATGGACATCGCCATACTGACTGTGGTTACTACTTCAAGATATATATAGTGGAAGAAACAAAAAAACTATCTGACCTTGATTTTTTTTTTCTCTGCTTGGCTCGAGCTCGGTGCGATGATGGAAGCGTTTCAGCTGGTAGTAGTAGTGATGACGGTGGTGATGCTGGGGGTATTGGTGCTGTTCGGTGATGCTTGGTAAAGGTACTGGTGGTGGTGTTTGTTCTGATGCTGTAAGTGGTTGATGTCCAGACTAACCGTACCGCGCTCGCACTAACATGCACGTGTTCGAGTGGTATTAGCTATCTCGAACCGTACCGGCAATTCGCTTCCGGAGACGGTTACTGAGAGTCGTGGAGTTCCTCCCTTGGCCCGTAGGTGCGTTGGTAACCACTGGCCGGACGACGAGGGCAAGCCTACAAGCCGCCAAGCTTCGGGGTCCACCCAAAGAAGACGTAAAGAGTCGAAATCTCCTGCAACCTACAATCCGGTTCTATTTAGAACCCGGTAGGAACACCTTCGCGTGAATGATCGATTCCTCCACGAAACAAAGAAACCATACGCACATGCATTAGCATCAAATTGAAGGAACTTTTCACAAAACAGTTTCATGTAGTTTTTCCAAAATTACCTGAGCCTCGAGCAGCAGATTCAACGGTCAATGCTGTTTTACTGGATACATAACACTCGCCATCTTGGTACATCATGATTGACTTACTTCGGAAATTCTTGTTTCCGTACACTGGGCCTAATCTAATTCTACACTATTCAATAAAATTTTCCAAATTCTGTGACGATGTACTAATGAATTCCAACCGCTAGCAACTCTTCCTCGATATCACTTTTTTTTGTTCAATTTGGGACTACGTCCGCATGGGTTGCTGTCTGACTTGGAAAGGACCTATTGATTGGGGTTTTACTTCTGCATAGTCATCTTACACTAGAATCGACGTGAGTTCCCTTATCAGTCTAAAATTTGGTGCTCCTCACTTAAGATGAGTGTCCTTCCAGAAATGCATTTTGATAGGCATGTATAGTGGTACGTACATTGGCCACCAGAGGCGCTACCGATCCAAACAAAGTACTCGAATATTGCTGCTTCTATTCCAAGCCGATTTGAATCG
The DNA here is from genome assembly GCF_037179485.1 of Ochlerotatus camptorhynchus. Classification (NCBI taxonomy): domain Eukaryota; kingdom Metazoa; phylum Arthropoda; class Insecta; order Diptera; family Culicidae; genus Ochlerotatus; species Ochlerotatus camptorhynchus. Next base: position 1,250,601 of record NW_027040796.1, on the reverse strand, counting down.
ATCTTTTCGAAGTGAAAAGAAAGTCAATAAAAATAAAAATTCAGAAAATCGTTCCATTCTTGTAACCTCGTTACAATGAAACCAACGGTTACAAGTACCAATTCTACCGACGCCAGGGAGGCAGCTCTCACACCTGGACCCTACCTATCGACCCATCAACTAATGGACCGAGGACCAACGGCTTTACTTCCCTTAGGCGTGATCAGAGATTTTATGCCTAAGAAAATCCCGGCAGCGCCGACTGGGATTGAACTCAGGCTTTTCGGGGTTGTGAACACTACGGACACGCAACAATCACTTATAAAAAAGTCTGTCGTAAAACGCTGTGTGTTCAGAGCTTAAGCCGCACCTCCATAGTGAACAGATGCTCGAGAGCTGCACCTCCTCATTTTGCTATCACCACGTTCCCAATCCATGTGTTTATCTTGGCGACATTGCCCAGGCTACGCTGCCAGCATCGCCTGCTGGAGGTATTTGCCATCGGCTTGATCGGTGGAAGCGAGAGGTAGGAACTTGTGAGGTCATAACGCTCCTTCCATGTTGTTGACTCACTATTCATATGCGTCCTCATTCTACCGATCAAGTCGCTGCACTTCTAACCTAGTTCAGCAGCAGTGGATCCAACGTCGCTTCCAATATGTGCGCATCATAAATATAAACTCAATTTATTTTAATTTATTTATTGAAAATCTTTCGCCTGAGCGTAAACACAAACACATCCCCTGACTCTCCTAACTCTACTTCCCGATTCCCATCCGTCCGATACCTACATTTATTCTACACAAACTCTTTGAATTTGATTGCTCGATTCTTCCCGCACAGTTCCCAGAACACATCAACCGGCAGCATTCATAAGAAAGTTGTTCAATCGCAGAACGTCAAGTCGAGACTCCGACCGATGCGATACACGTTATCAAAATTAGCTATGTAGTCACTGAGAGGGGGGAAAAGTCCATCCAAATCAGCTTTCCGACATCAATCGAGAGTCTTGCGAAGTTCACTTTTAGCAACACCCCCACCCATCCGATACTGCCTTCAATTCGACGAAAATAAATAAATTTGATGCTAGTCTGTTTTCACTCGCCTGGTGCTCTCTGATCATGAAGTGTGCCATTTGCGCCATTTGCATCGAGCGAGGGCGTCACGTTTAACGATGTTATATTCTTGCCAATTCAGATGAAAAATGCCAATTTGAAGCGGGTGAAAAATGACGATATGATGCAGATGCGTGGGAGGGCAACATTGTGAATCAATAATCAAAACATCGTACCTATTATGGGGTGACATTCGCAGCGTATTGAATGCTAATGAAGAGATAGAGAGAGTTTTTTCATATTTAATTTGTACGTTCAGCGAATGTCTGGAGCGTGGCTCCCGGTGCGATTGATTCGATTGCAGAAGGAATGTTTTCGCAGTGATCCGTCTGAGGGACATATGATTCTCGAAACGGTCGAGGATTATTACGGGTTGGAAGCTTGTCAATTGTCTTAAAGTGGTCGGCTCGGAAATCTCTTAATCTAAACTTATGAAAGTTCACAAAAAATGCGAAGTTGGAACATCGTCAACCAGGGAGAAAAATATATATAGTTAATCAGAAACTAAACTAAACACCGCTTGACCCAACCAGAGCAGTTTCTAAACTTTATCCTTTGACAATGGTCCGATCTAGAGCGTCCAATGATAAAGTACATCGCTGGCTGCCGTCACAAGTTTGGCACTAACGAACGATACGCCGCTGGTGTTGTTCGACAGACCCTCGTACCGGAAAGGATGCGGTTCGGCATCAGATAGAAAGTTGATCTCCTTCCATCTGCACAAAGCACAAATCGTTTCGTGCAAGGCGACGGGATCCCCCTCCGGTCAGGAGTGGAGTCACGGAAAGACAAAAAAAAACCCGTGCTGCCTGGCCAAACGATATGCAATAAATCAGAACGAAAAGAACAAGATTGAAAGTTCAGGAAGTGGTTGCTCGGTCGTCCGTCGCTTCTCGCTTCGGCCAGGCTCCAGTAGCTACTGCTACCTTACCTGGTAGCTCCTTCGGGCAGTAGCGGATTAGGTTCGTAGATCGTTACCGGAGTATGAGATGCCAGCTTTATGCATGATGCACGTGATGGAATTTGTCCGACTTGGGTTGAATCGTACGGATGAGGTGGAACAAACTGGCGGCGGTCGGTTGGAAGCTACTCCTTCAGAACTGTATGCTGCGGGGAAACCTTTAATTGGATTTTTCTTGTGGCTTTCGTGCAGTGCCTTTTTGGTGGGTGCGGTGGAGGGTTTTGAGTTTTGGCATATTTTCCGGTGTTCCTTTTTCGATTTTTTTTTATTCGTTGGCCATTAAGGGGGTCCCGTAGGATTTCCGCTGAAAGCTTATCTCCAGAATGGGATCGGTTAGAAAGAGAGCGGAAATTTACGCGGCTTGAATCGTGGCTTGAGTGAGGTAATCGCGTGACGCGCGCGTTTGTGTGTTCGTATTGTGTATGTAAACACAGGATTTGTTCCCACTCCTACTATTTTTTGCATATGAATGACCACTGACAGGGTTTTTTTTTTCCTTGATTTGTTTTCCGTACTGAGTACCAATGCTACCGACGCCAGGAAGACAGCTCCCATACCTGGACCCTACCTATCGACCCATCATGAACCGGGGACCAACGGCTTTAATTCCCTTGCGGAGGAAGGCGTGATCAGAGTTCTTATGCCTCAGAAAATCCCGGAGGTGCCGACTGGGATTGAACCCAGGCCCGTTGGGTGAGAGGCAATCACGCTTACCACGACACCACCGGCGCTGCTCACTGACAGAGTTGGCATGCACAATTTTTCACACAAATTGCTCATTTCTTAATAGCTTTGTGTCCACTTGTGAAACATGGTTTTTCTTGAAGCAACCGATATAAAATAGTTGAAGTTCGTAGAGGTACCGTAAAATTGGGGGAATTTGATTACTTTTTTACCGATAAACATGAATATATGTTTGAGCATGAGCATGATTGACTGCCCGAGAATGCAATTCCATTATTGCCAGATCAGCTGAAATTACACAGAGAATTAATAGACGTTGCTTGGGCTAGCAATCATCCTCAATGTGAAAATACTCTCTGGTCCGGATGCTGGTCAAGAAAGGTATGGGTAGGAATATTTTGCCGTAATATTCGCTTTAATGAAAGTTGAGAACACCTGTGCACTTCCACGAGAAATCACTGGAATATGTTAGATAAAAGGGTTGGGATTACAGCAGGATCCGTTTTGGCAAACCATATGCTGACTTGATGTCTTAAAGATTCAATAGCACGAAGGAGCTTGGGTTTGAACTCACGGTCTTCTGCTCAGTAAGCAAAATCGGTTGCCACTAGGCCACCGAGCTCCTTAGTTAACAAAACAATTACGATCAAGTTTCCGTTCAACTTGTTGTTACTAGGTTTAGATTCCGGCGACTACCTCACCGACGAAAACCACAACTGCTCTTGAGAAGGATTTGATATGGATAACCGATGAACACGTTTTTCCTAACATTCAAATATTACTTCTTTTACGAACCCGTCCCTCCAACCGAATTGCATTACACTTCATATCACAATATTAAAAAAAAAACGATTTAAAGTATAAGTAACTTAAGTAAAGTATAACTATAATATGAAGGAGCTTGGAATAAAACTCAGCAAAAAATGCTCTGTAGGCTAAATTGGTCGCCACAAGGCCACTGAAATCCATATTTCATCAAACAATTACGACCAAGTTCCTGTTCAACTTGCTGTTACTACGATAACAACTACTCTTGAGAAGGATTTGTCTTAGAACACGTCTTTCGTAAATATCTAATATTATTTCCTTTACGTACTCTACCGCTCATGGGAAGTCCGTCCCACAGCACAAATCAGCAAGCCAAGAAAAATGCGTTTTAAGGTTGCCAACTACCATTGCTTCTTATGTAATGGGACAACTTGTTTAACTGTTTTTTCAAACTTTTCTAGAACAAAGCTGTTGAGTCCATGCAGTATAATAAATCTATGGGTGAGTAGCTAAACTTATATTGAAAAACTCAGTTTTGTCAAAAACGCAAACGGGACCGATTTGCGATGAGCGGAAACTCGTCCCTCCTACTGATTTTCAATACGCTTTAAATCATATTAAGAATAAACTCGATTTACACTAAAACTCTATAATGTGAAGGAGCTAAAGATTGAATCCCTAATTTTCTGCTCAATAAGCAAAAGTGGTCGCCACTAGGCCACCGAGCGCCTCACATCACAAAACAAATGCTCTTGAGAAGGATTTGCTATGGATTTCTAATCAACAGACAATCTAAGCCAAATTTGATGGCTAGCCAAGCTCTTCAAATTATTTTTTGTGAAGTTATTTGGTAGAGATTGAATTAAATTTAAACAAATCACTGGCAAGGATTTCATCCGAATGATGTGTGATTAGCCGGCCTCCTAATGTTTCATAAGCTTAAAATCAATCGCTTTCCAATCGTTTAAATTTGTCGAACCTCTTAACGGAATCCCTTTATGAAGAGCTTTGGTGTGTTGGTTATAATTGCTTATCTTTTGACATATACGCGTATTTCGTCTACTACTTGCAGACTTCATCAGTGCCAAGTACTCAACACCACTGAAGAATCCATCTTTTATCTACGGGTTATATACTAATCAATAGGTACTAAAAATCTCCAGGTATCCACTGCCATGTCACAATTTACCTAACCAGGTACCAAAACTCAGTCTCCCACAGGTAGAGGCATGCTACGTTGTGTAGTTTTTGGTAGCATGCTAAAGAGTCTCAAGTATCCGTTTCCTTGATCTCTATTAAGCAATGTTGATGGATTATGTTTAAATATTTCTAAACTTTCAGCTACGTCTAGTTTCCAAGATGTCACCTTGGTGGCTGATTGAGGCCTTAATTATTCTTGATTGAATCCTTGAACACCCCTCAAATCGTGATTTTATCTTAATTAAAGAGATAAACGCGATTGAAGAGGTCGATCCCCAAATCACCCTTCAATTCTCGATTTAGGCAATACGTAAGGAAAGAAGAGGGATTTTGAACCCCGAAACACCCCTCAAATTGCGATTTGGACTTATTTAAAGAAATAAACGCGTTTAAAGATTTTCCCTCACACGCCCTTCAAATCGCGATTTAGGCCTTAATTAAGAAAATAAACACAATTACAGATTTCAAACCTCTGAACACCCCTCAAATTGCGACTTAGGCCTTAATTAAGGAGATAGGTAAACGCGACTAAAGCTGTCGTATCCCTGAATAAACGCGTTTAAAGATTTTGAACCCTCAAACGCCCCTCAAATCACGACTTAGGCCTTAATTAAATTAATGAACGCAATTACAGATTTCGGACCTCTGAACACCCCTCAAATCGCGATGTAGGCCTTAATTAAGGAGATAAACGTGATTAAAGATTTCGATCCCCCAAACTCTCCTCAATTCATGATTTAGGCCTTAATTAAAGAAATAAACGCTATTACAGATTTCAAACCCCGAGATAAACGTGATTAAAGATTTTGAATCCCTGAGCACCCATCAAATCGCGATGTAGGCCTTAATTTAAGTCATAAATGCGATAAAAGATTTTGATCTCCCAAACACCCCTCATTTCATGATTTAGGCCTTAATTAATGAAATAAAAGCCATTACATATTTCTAACATCTGAACACCAATCGAATCGCTATTTAGGGCTTAATTAAGAAGATAGGTAAGCGCGACTAAAGATGTGGAGTCCCTGAACACCCCTCAAATCGCGATTTAGGATAAACGCGTTTAAAGATTTTGAACCCTCAAATGCTCCTCAAATCGCGATTTAGACCTTAATTAAGGAGATAAACGCTATTAAAGATTTCGATTCCTCAAACACCCCTCAAATTACGTTTTAGGCCTTAATTAAAGAAATAAACGCCATTACAGATTTCAAACCCCTGAACACCCCTTAAATAGCGATTTAGGCCTTAATTAAGGAGATAAATAAACGCGATTAAAGATGTCAAATTCCTGAACACCCCTCAAATCACGACTTAGGATAACGCGTTTAATGATTTTGTACCCTCAAACGCCCCTCAAATCGTGATTTAGACCTTAATTAAGGAAATAAACGCAATTGCAGATTTCGGACCTCTGAACACCCCTCAAATCGCGATGTAGGCCTTATCTAAGGAGATAAACGCGATTGAAGATTTAGATCCCCCAAACACCCCTCAAATCGCGATTTAGGCCTTAATGAAGGATATAGGTAAACGCGATTAAAGATTTCGAATGCCAGAACACCCATCAAATCGCGATTTAGGATAAACGCGTTTAAAGATGTTGAACCCTCAAACGCCCCTCAAATAGCGATTTAGGCCTTAATTAAGGAAATAAACGCAATTACAGATTTCAATCCCCTGAACACCCCTCAAATCGTTATTTAGACCTTAATTAAGAAGATAGGTAAACACGATTAAAGATTTCGAATCCCTTAACACCCCTCAAATCGCAATTTAGGATAAACGCGTTTAAAGATTTTCCCTCAAACGCCTCTAAAATCGCGATTTAGGCCTTAATAAAATAGATAAACGCGTTTAAAGATTTTGTACCCTCAAACGCCACTCAAATCGCGATGTAGGCCTTAATTAATGAAATTAAAGAAATAAACGCGATGAAAGATTTTGATCTCCCAAACACCCCTCATTTCATGATTTAGGCCTTAATTAATGAAATAAACGCCATTACATATTTCTAACCTCTGAACAGCAATAGAATCGCGATTTAGACCTTAATGAAGGAGATAGGTAGACGCGTTTAAAAATTTTGAATCCCTGAGACCCCTCAAATCGCGATTTTGCTTTAATTAAGGAGATGAACGCAATTAGCAATTTTGATCCATAGTTGAAGATGCTAATTTCAAATAACAGACTAGAGTGGTAATTTTTAAACGATAGATGAGGAGATAAAAGTATAGAATTGATAGTTCCTTTAAAGTACGGCAGTGTGAAATTGTATATATAGAGAGTAGAAAGCGAGCTAGGAAAACTTTTTAGGAATGAAGGTACAAATCGGTTTGATCATCTCTCTTTACCAAACTCCCCCGTTGGAGAGGGATGATAAGGGGTATCTCCCCCCGCCACCACTGACAAAAAGAGATGATCACCGACACGCTCATATACCGACGATGTGTTTGAAACAGTTCTATCGATTTTTTCCACACTCAAGTGGTTATCTGAAGAAAGGCATCCAGTCGTAGGTTTGGAAATTGCAGCTTACCATCAATTACTGTAATTGAACGAAAGGTACAGTAGCAGCACCTATCCTACCCGTGTCCCCTCGAGATCGTCAAGTCAACGATGACAGGACCACATACCGTGGTAGAGGTAATAATAGCTGAATCCGGCCGATTGTATCAAACGTATCTCCGGTCTGATCTACGAGGTGTGCTGAAGGTGTTCCTGGAAAATGTGTTCCGTGATGCTGTCACCTACACTGAACACTCCAAGCGTAAGTGGCCATGGATGTCGCCTACGCTTTGAAGCGGCAGGGACGCACTCTGTACGGTTTCGGAGGTTAAATCATCACCTACTTTGGCAACAAAACGGTCCTTTTCAGTTCCACCAAGTTTATTACAGTAAAAAGAATCTGCGCTGTTTGTCCATATTCAGAACCACACGCCCCCAACAACCACACAAAATGCTCTCCAGAGTTGTAATCTTGTAACCAAACTTGGAAGCAGGGGTGCAAGTGATTTTGATCGATTATCTTCATCGACTTCCTGTTTCGTTAATAACTCGTTAATTTTCCTCTGCTTTTGACCAAGGTTTTGACATTTGGCAAACTACGCAAAAGGAGAGGATCCAGTGTCGCTACTTGATAGCAAACTACTCATGATGGGAGGAGTCTGTGTAGCTTACCGGCGTGTGCAAAAAGAAAGGCAATCTAAATTTCATTTTGTGATTATTTCCCAAGCACAGACATCATATTGAAACACCATCGTGATTATATATAAAACCACGTAGTCCTACGTCACCATTGCGTACAACCCCATAGGGCTGTCCCTTGTAGTTTTTAACCTTTTTGAGAGCTAAGTAGTCGAATTGATCGGATACCACCCAATCACGTGTTGGTGCTTCTTACTCAGCATTACAGTGCCGGTCTCCAGGTGGTGCCACAGCTCTGATGCCCACTATTCCATACCTTCTGCCCCGTCCAACAATGTTCCTGTAGCGCTACGAATTTGAAACTTATCGTAGATTAACTTATCATAACCCGGGAAATAAAGTGACTTTCAATTCCATGTTCCAAGTTGCCATTTGTAGTCCTTTCTTCATCGGCTAGGTTTTGGCCGATTGTTTCGATCCGTAATTACTTCTGTATTATTTGCGGTGAGTTTTTTTTTATGGGTCCAACTAATAATTTGGGTTTAATGAGGGTTCTGAAGACCATGATTAAGACTTGTAGAATGCTTTAAAACCACGATAAAATTTTCAATGTTACTTGGGTTATGTGTTTATAATAAAAGCCATATGACTCATCTCCAAAGGTCTTACGGGTGGATTCCAGTGACTTAAGGTAGCTTAAAGATGTTCATGCATTTTCAGCATCATGCCTACGAACTTCAAAGGACTTACGGATAACTACAGCTTATGATTTAACTACTGAGGCCTTATGGCTCAACTTCAAAGGTCTTAGCGCAGACAAAAAGACATAACAAATTGAATATTTCACACTGTAAAACATCGTCGTTAAAACATTACCGCCATCTGTTGAGTACACTGTTGTGGGTAGTACGCTGAACATTGATCGTTAAATGCTTGTTCGTTGAACAACTTGCGAATGTTATGTCTGTTTGTCTGTGGTCTTAGGGATCAGTAATAGAAAACGAATAAACAAAAGTAAAATAAAAATATTACGACGAGGTAAAAACGAAAATTTAGAGTAGAAATAGTAAAACTAGAAAAAAATGTGTGAAATACGAGTAAAACGAAGGGAAGGATATATGGAACTGAATATAGAAAAATTAAAACCATAAAACTATGCAGTTTAGCAATTAACAGCATGGGAAAAAATAGACGGAATCGCCTAATGGCAAAGAAAGTCAAAATCAAATAAACAGGTAGAAATCTGTATCACAATTTAATCAACAGTATTTCATCACTGAAAGCACAGCATTATGAACTGCAATACCTACTCTGGCAACGGTTGGTTAATTTTTGAAATTTAATATTTCCTCATGGCAATATATACGGCAAAACACAGACGGTGGCATCCACACGCGCAACGTTTGGCATTCGGTCCACTTCATCCTCCGTTCTCCGGCTTCGACTCCGGATCGGATTGGGTCACCGAGCGACAAGAACACCGGACGTACCGACGACGACGACGACGACGACGACGAACTACGGACGACTGGCCGCTCTTCGACCTCACTTCATAACTCAATTCAATTAAGTGACTTTCAACAGCTGGCATTGTGTTGCACAGCCAGCCATCAACCATATACGCACACAAACACACACACTGACTGGCACCGAACCCGGATACTGGAGTCTATCCGGATGTGTCCAGTAGCTGCTAACCCGGGCAGCGTCAGCCCGTGGAAGCGCCCGGGCGGAGGTCAAACGGGAAAGTGATATCTATGTTTTCTGGCCTCGGTGCACCTTACGTCCGTCCTTCCATCCGTCCGTCGGTTGTCGTTCGTCGTCCGTCGTCGCAGACACGGATAAAGTTTGAAACAGTCGGGACAGGGGGTAGAGGATGGCTTTTGGGGTGGTGCGGGGATCAGGAAGTCGAGGTCGTGTGATCCGAAACAAGTGCCACATTATGAGTTCCGCACGCTGGCTGTTGTATGTAGGTATGGAAGGTACTTTCGGCACGCTCCGGCACACGGTGGGATGCTAGGGAAGTACAATATATAAGTACATAGACAAGGAAGGAATTCAAACTGTTTGTGCTGGGGCTTAAATTTCATCATTAATGTTTCCCCTGGTAGGAAAGTTGTTACCGCTTACGCTTACTTGCCGTTAGGATTTGCGGTACAGACAGTGGTTGATCTTGTGATTAGGACGGAACTTATTGCGCGTTTTCGATGGATGAATGTTTTTGATAATGAGAAACTCGTGGATTTGAGTTGTGCAAAATTAGCACCAAAATCTCCCAACGTAATAGCCAAAGAAGAAGAAGGATAGGGTTATGAACTAACCTTTCGCAAAAAAGATAGAGATAGGAAATTATCACCGACACCGGGAAAGGTCAAACTTGAACGAAGAGTAGTCCTTTCATCAGAAGGATTCTCTCATTACCGACAAGCGGCACTAAAGCAAGATATGACGCAATGCTAAACCTTTGCAAAGTTAACAAAGGGCAAGAGAAAACAAACAATTAAAAAGTGAATAGTTATGCACACCGAGAGCGGGTGGTGCTTTGTGGCGGACGCAAACGAAAAAAAAAATGAGAAGCGAAGTCCTGTGCTAAGAATTGTCACCAATCTCGAGAAGAAGTGCAGAATAGTCACTGTGAATGATGCTCGGGACACCTGAAAAGTGATATCATTGTTCCCGGTGGACAGAAGAATTATTTGCTTTGCTTTCTCCAATGGATCTCCGGGTGCAACATCCGCCCTCTGTGCGATAAGGGAACATGCATAAATGACGTAGCATTTGAGGGGGGAGGTGGGGGTTTCAGAATTTGTGACCGGCCATGTATTGGATATAGCCAAATACGCTACGAGGGGGGGAGGAGGGGTCTAAAATTGATCAAAAATATGCTACGTCATTTATGGATGCTCCCTAAGGAGGGTTTGACATCAAAGGATGCAGTTTCGTCTGATTCTGTCAGTTGCGGATTTATTTACATTTACTTTAAGCGGTAGATAGAAGATGTTTTTTTAAAGACTTTATTAGCGAGATGTTTAGTTCTTTGGCTACTTCATCTCGTGGTAGATAGAAGAGTTTAAAAAAAAATATCTAAATACTTCATCTTAGTGCACTTTTCATTTTTTTTCTCAAAAACAAGAATGGTTTTATCAATAATTACTGCAAGGTTCCTAATCGCAATTAAAGAGAATTTTAAATTGAAATAACGAAAAGTGCAATGCATTTAGCTTGCTAGAAACAAGACGACTCATGATGCTTATAGATGGACTTAAATTTGTAGCTTTAAATCCCATTTTATTTTCTAAATCTGAACCATGTTTACCGCTTACATTCCAAGGTGAAAGAGTTGTTGTGTGCATTTATGGCTAAATCTTTGAAAAAAGTCCGCGTGATTTTTGAATGAATTTACGAATCGCACCTCGCCTCAGTTAAAAAAAAATACCATAAACGAACGATAACCCAAAAGATAGAGCTTCAAAGCGGTTCAAACGTTTTGGGAAGTTAGCCACGATGACCGCCAGTTTTTCTACAGATATTTTTCCCAAATTTCTAAAAGAGATTATTCAAATCCGGTGAGTTGGAAGGCCATTTCTCTTTCGTCAAAAAGCTCGGAAAAAGGCGTTTGTAAAGACTAATACCCTTTTGTGCCCCATGAGCCAGTGCCCAGTCGTGCTGAAAAATCCAGTCTTTATTGCCAAAATGCTGTGAAGCCCAGGGAGCTACTGAGTCAGTTAGTACTTTCTGAAACATTGCTTGGTTCACTTTCACCCCTTTTTCGATGAAGATCCAAGGGGTTTTGCCGGTGTGAGTTGTTGGAACCTAAACCATGGCAGAAGTAGGATGATGAATCCATGAAATGCTTTCTCAATTTTTAGAAGCAGCAGGAAGCAACTACCGATCAATCTGGTGGTTGTGATGCTGCCCGATAGTGATAAATTGTTCATCGGTAAACAGCACTATAGAGTTGTATAGAGGCATGCTGTCAAAGTATGTATGGATAATTTGCAGACACCCTCTAAAACATAAAAAGTATTCCAATTTTTTGCCATTGCTATGGCTAAGGTTCCAGCCAACTGTCCTAAAACTTCCAGAAGAGGTGTGGGCAATTTCTTTAAGCTAAATAAAAAAAAAATAATTTATCCACCAATGGTTACGTTTTTTGACAACATATTGGGGGTGCAAATTAAAAAAAAAACCAAAATCGACGACGAAAAGTGGTCAGGTTTTGATCATCTATAACTCTATTAATAGCGGATGGATTTTAATTCTAAACAAGCCAATCGATTGGAAATTTTTCTACAAATCTGCTAAAATTAGCAATTTATCAATTATCAATAGGTTACTTTTGAAAATTACACCGATTCCCAATTGTTGCAATGGTGATCAAAATTAGCACCGATTGCCTCCAAAAAGTGGTTTCCCTAACACAGATTTCGAAAATCGACATCCATCCGGTCTCGCCAAACGGTGCTTATTCAATCACCGCTTGAGAGCGTGGTGGTGTCCGGTCGCCATCAGCAGCCGCAGCAGTAGCAACCGGTGGAAACTAACGATTTTAAATTGGCTCACTACTTGACTAGCCTATTGGTCCCAAGCAAATCGATTAACGTACTCCATTCTAGTCGAAATTTTAATACTACACAATGTTTGTTTTTAATCGCTATGGAAGTTTGACAGATAAAATGAGGGGCTCGTTGATATTCCTATGTTTCGAGGGGTGCATCGATTAGCTTGAGACCGAAGAGTACCAGAGCTGAGTCAAAAAGCCAAAAAGTTATCTCAATACCCCTAAACAACCCTATTTGAGCGGGGTTCTCTCTGATTATACTCTTTAGTATGACGCGCTTGACATAGATCGCCAACAGCAACTCACGAAGAGCTACTGATTCCGATCAATAGCGGTGCGGCTTCTTCCGCTTTCTATGGATGCTCATGTAGGCTGCAGCTCGCTGCTTGCAGCCAGCCTTTCGTTGTGTACTAGAGAACACTACTACTCACCACGCGGTGATTGAATAAACACCGTTTGGTGAGACCGAATGGAACTCAACTTTGAAATCTGTGTTAGGGAAATCGCTTTTCGCAGGCAATCGATGATAATTTTGATTATCAAAGCAAGCAATAGTTGCACATTCGTGCAATTTGCAATAGTGAAATTTTGAAAAATGGTAAAGTCTTAAATTTAACAGATGCGTAGAAACATATCTGATCGATTGGTGATAAAATTATTGAAATTGGCCCAGGGGCAGCTGAATTATTAACGGTAAAAATCTTTAATAATTTTGTTACATGTTTCATTTTCTGTTTTCACAAAGTGTACCCCCATATAGAAATCACAGACGTAGTCCTACGTCAAAAAATAATGAGATTTTTACAAAGATTTTTTTGAGGATCAAATTTATCAGTGACTACGTGATAAACAATGTTATCAATATCGCGCGAAAGTGTGTCAATGACAACAGATCTCAGCTCTGCCCCTAGGAGCACACTTGTCACTGAACAGTTGGGGCTACGTGCATGTAACTTATTTCTGTCACAATTTAATTGCAGCAACGTATTATTGATTTCTTATCTTAGTCTAAATTATCTTCTACTGATTATGAAGATAGACTTTAAATTTGAAACGTTCCTAGAATAGTCAGTATATGTAATACGATGATTTTCTTTTATACTCAGACTATCTCAACGATATGTGTAAGATCATTAATAAAACATCAAATTAACTACTCTTTTCTCTTTGTCTTTCCAGGTAACTTAGACGACCCATTTGGACCCTGAACCGCAAAGATTTCCCAGTAAGTCATGCTCAAAACCCTTCAGGGTGCTCGCAAACTCTGCTACTTATCAGATGATTTCCCACGCAATGCAATGCCGTGGAAACTCTTAGGCAATCAAACCTCCAACGAATCGCTTAATATCCTTGGCTTCGATAAATATTATGCTTGTCGAAAATGACGCTCGTTGCACACATACCCACCCACCCCGAGCATAATGTTCACACATACACCACCTGCCACCCAGATCGAAGCAGACGGAAGCACCATCTTATCGAATAGGATGGAAATAAATTGCTAGAAATATTTTCACCACGGCATCACAGTTTTTTTTTTTTTTCTACTGAAAACTGGTGCTGCACTAAAAATCCTAGACGGGAGCGCGCTCTTTCGATACCTACCTACCAACTGGGAAAATGTGTTGAGAACGTCGTCTTTAACGAACATATTTTATGGTTTATGTGATTGTATCCGTCTTCGTGTGGCACACATATTTCCAATAAAGCATATAAAGAGCACTTAGCCTCCCCGGTGGGGCTTCACCATTAGCCTAGTAGGATATCTGCCACAGGGGCACAGTATGGCGGCGCTCGGTTCGTTTGTCCTCACCCTGCTGCTGCCTTTGATGATGATGATGATGGTGATTTGGTTTCCCTGGAGGCGATTTCCCAAATCGGATTTTTTTTACTAACAAATTTTCGATACAACTATGTTCTGATTTCGAAAAATTTACGCATCAGATCCATTGACACGAAAGTGACTCAAAATTTTTAGCAACTCAGCTAATTTCAGCATCGACCCACCGCTCCGAACCGCCAGTGAGTAATAGCCCACTTTCAGTTCTCCCCGGAGGCTAACTTTGCAGCACATACTCAGACTGAAAGTGGATCCTATCCTGCTCGTGTGTAGCATGCCGAATAGAGTGAGAGACACCGCTTTTCCACAACGTTCATACGTGTCTTGTGCTACCCTTTTCCAAATATTTTGCATTTTTTGTGCTTTTGCCAACCTCTTCCTCTGGAGAGGATATGATCCTCGGTACTCCAAAAATAAATAAATATGTATATGGTTAACGGTAGTGAGGATTCCGGAAGATGAGTCCGCAGAAAAAGGCGAAGAGTTCCCGCCATATTTCTCCCTTCGATATGTGTGTACGTCCTCTGAAGCTCACGGATGCAGGGATTTTGTATTCTTTTTTATCCCTTTTTTTCGGCAACATACATCTTGTTGTTTGGGTGCAGAAGGATATAAATGTTGCAACAAACGAGAGCAACGGTTATGCTAACCAAATATTGCTAAATTTTCCGCTTTTGGTGCTTGATCCTTTTCTTTTTTCGCTTTTGGAGGAAGCATAATGTTTGTGCAGGGTTTGCGTTCTTTGAATCTGGTTTACCGACTTTGGAATTGAGAAGTCCTTCCAGGAAATATCTTCACATGGGACAAGGGTTTGTTTATTTGGAATGTAGGTTTTAGCCCTGTATCATGAAATAAAATTACACAAATTAATACATTAAATGCAATCAACGCTTAACGCAGAACATATATTTACTAATACAATTGTCCACTACCTATCACACTAGGGACCATATCCACCGATACAATAGTTTGGAACTTTAAAAAAGTTTCTAGAAATTCTGTAAAGTCCAACAATAATCAGGGAAGTTCAGATATGTTTAGGGAAGATACGTAAAATTTTGAACATTTATTCGAACTTCAGGGAAAAATTTTACATGAATTTTAGAAAAATTTCTAAAATTAGAACAGCTGCGATAGTTTTAGGAAAATAGTGCAAATCTTCAAAATGTTTCGAAAATGTCAGCGAAGCGTATAGATGTACATGGAAAAAATCCGAAAAGTTCACAGAAGTCCAGAAAACTTCAGGGCTCTTTATTACAATTCCATTAATTTCACGGCAGTTTCCAGAAAATCATCAGGAGAATTGTGAAAACTTATACGAACTTTCAGAATATCCACGCAATTTGTAAACCGGCAGAGCAGTCCAATTAAGTTTACGAAAATTGTAGCAACCTCTAACACAAGTTACACGGATTGAAAGTAAATACCGATAATTTCGGAGAAGTTTCATCAACAGACTACTGGAAGTTGGGGAAGTTCAGAAAAATTCTGCAAAATCAATGCGGATTTTTTAATCCTGAAAAGATGCAGTAAGTTCTGAGAATTTCAGAGATATCTAGAAAAAATTGTGGACTACAAGTAACCACCACAACGGCGCCGGTGGTGTATTGGCAAGCGTGATTACCTCTCACCCCAGCAAGCCTGGGTTCAATCCCAGTCGGCGCCGCCGGGATGTTCTGAGGCATAACATCTCTGATCACGCCTTCCTTCGGATGGGAAGTAAAGCCGTTGGTCCCCGGTCCATGAGTTGATGGGTCGATAGGTAGGGTCCAGGTGTGGGAGCTGCCTTCCTGGCACGTCGGTAGCATTGGTGCTCAGCACGGAAAACAAGATCGACGGAAAAAACAAACCAAAGGAAAAAAAAAAAAAAAGTAACCACCAAGCCCTTTAACCCATTGTCTTTACCTTGGAGACAATTTGACCCCAGGCCACATTGAAAGGCTGTAACTTTTTTGTTTGTCGATGAATTTCACTAATTATTTTGTGACTGTGCGTCCACCGAACTTGACCAACTTGACCCCAAATTCAAATTGTCGTATCTTAACGAAATTTCAATGGATTTCTGAAATTTCAAATGGATTGCAAAGTAAATTTATTAGAATTTTTGTTTCAATTGCTACCCAACGGTAACATAATTTAGTTTTGCTTATAATATGGTATTGTAGAACGACAAAATTGTAGATTGCCAACGATCAATTTAAATAAAACTACAGTCGGCCCAACCACAGTATGCGTTTACTGGTGGGGAATGTTAGAAACGGTGTGAAGTTGGTGTCGATCGTGGGCGGAACTGGAGCGAGGAAAAAAAAGGAGAATGGATTGAACGAAAGGAGAAGATTGGTGGGTGGAAGGATGATTTGATCATTCGAGATGCCAGCCTCATTGCTAGCAGAAGTCGAAACCACGAGTTGTGAGTTTTGACGGGATTGTCGAGAGTGATCCACGAGTTTTCTTAAACCAAAAGCCGTTGGTGACAGTGCGAGACAGTGGAGAGCTCGCTTGTGAACCCTGAGAGATTACTCGTACCGGTGTAACGACCGGTCCAAGTTACCGGCTTGCCCAACCGGAGTATTCTTCAGCCCGGAGGGTCTACGAGGCCACGTGCTACATCGTAGCCCAGCGAAGCCGTTGGCATACGGTCGAGGGTCGAGCCAGTACGTCGTATCTAAAGCTCGATTCAAAGTAAATCTGGGCGCACGGTTTAATACACTACCGTGCCCCTGGTGGTTGGAACAAAAAACGTTTGACAGGCATTTGTTGATGTTTCATTGACGAAGAAATTTTTGAAAAGTTTTTCTCGATTGATCGACGCATCCCGAAATTACGGATCATGGAACTTGAGAAAAGAAAATTGATTGTGCACAAACATCTAGAGAACCCTTCGTGGTCTGCCTCAAAACTAGCAAAAGTGTTAAAATTCCCAAAGTCAACGGTGAGTCTTGTAATCAAACGTTACAAGGATACCCTGAGTGTGGATAGAGCACACGGCATCTATCATAAAAGTGGCACTAGGGACAAAGAGCTGAGGAGAAAGGTGTTGAGGTACGTGAAAAGCAACCCAGGTGTCTTCATACGTAATTTGGCAAAGAACTACGATTCCAACTTTTCCATCGTGCGTAACATCCTTTCAAGAGAAGAATATAAGTCTTTTTGTGCCAGTAAACATCCAAATCGCTCCCTGAAACAATATTTAGTGGCCAAAAAGCGAGCACGATTACTATACGAACGAGTTTTGATGAAATTTGATGGCTGTATTTTAATGGATGACAAAACATATGTCAAAATGGAATATAAACAAATCCCCGGAAGAAAATTTACCTGGCAACTGGTTGTGGGGATGTCCCTTCTAGGTATAAATTTGTTTTTGCTGATAAGTTTGCTCGGAAACTAATGATTTGGCAAGGAATCTACAGTTGTGACGTCGAAGGTTTACATTAAAGTGTGTCTGAAAAAGCGGATTTTACCCTTCATTCGGCAACACAAGACCAACGTTATGTTTTGGCCGGATCTAGCCAGCTGCCACTACTCTAAAGAGGTACTAGAATGGTATGCTGCAAACAGTGTTAATTTCATCGCCAAAGATATTAATCCTCTGAATTGCCCTGAGTTCAGACCGATCGAAAAATATTGGACAATTGTCAAGCGAAAACTTCGAGGATGCGGTAGAGAAGTGACTAATGCATAACCAATGCGTTTAAAGTGGAATAAGTTCGCCGGTACAGTGCCACCAGCGACTGTGCAGATCATGATGGCATCGATCACAAGTAAAGTGCGACGGTTCGTTCGAAACGGTGAAATGTAACAACTTGTTATATATCGTTTGAAAGCTGAATAAATACCCTTTTGTTTGACTTTTTGATCAACCGTGTATATTATTTAATTCTTGAGTTATGATCACTTGAATGCGTCCAAATTTACTTTGAATCGGGCTTTATCAAACAGGGTCAGGTTCTCCGCAGTTGGACACACCGTGGCTGCCACGGGCCAAATTTCGGTCTATCGACACCGTTTGCACACGACTAAGGGTCGAGTCCTAGCCCGGAATCGAGCGAACCGTGTCCGGTCCCCCGCAGTTGGACATTCCATCGCTGCTGGCCGGCAATACCACGTGGTGCACGGTCCACCGAGCGACGTCGTTGACACACGACCGAGGGTCCAGTATTGAAGCAAACGCACCTTGCACGGTCATCGACAGGTCGACAAACCGAGACGGCCGCCGGACAACTCCCCATTATCCGTCAAACCTTCGTTGCCTGATTGGTCTTCCCCGTCGACGTCGTTCGCAAACGACTGAGGGTCCGAACATGCCGAGAATTACCACCTCGCACATCTAATCTACCATACGAGTCACCGGTGCGCTACGAAATCCGCCCCGTTCTCCTGCACACCACCCACAACTTGACGCCACCGCTAGAGTCAATAAAGTTGTACCGTAAGTTAACCAAGATTTCGATGACTTACCATACTGAAAACTCTCCCAAACAGCTCACCAACGCGATGAGACCCGGGAGGAAAAGAGGCCTTTGGTGCCCACCCCAGACGGCTGCCGTGGCTTTAGACCAGCAGCTAGGGGCTTTGGCTGTTCCCCGTCTGGCACGGCAGAGCATCTCCCGGGGGTCAACATAAAGAAAGTTTCAAATTTATCTTGGAGGGGCAGATTTCTGCGGTCATTGTAAAAATATACCCATGAAGTGGCATATTTTGATGTTAGAGATGTTCATATCACGAGATTCCAACCAAACAAGATGTTGCTTTCTACTGCAATGATATTTAAGAATACAAGGTTTTCAAAACTATGGATAGTGTATAGCATTAAAATATGCCACTTCAGGGGTATATTTTTACAATGACCCCTCTATATGAAAGATTTACCCCGTATAATAAAGTTTGATAATTTAAACTGAACATTCAAAGTGTTTTTATGTTACTTCATACGCGAGGCTGTGGCCTGTGGACTTGGAGACATACTTCAAGTCCCCGCGTACATCGTACGGGTTAGGCAAAAATGTGCGTCTATCTTGAAAAACTGTCGCATTAATGGCCCTTCGCTCATTTTCAACTTCTATTCAATGTTTATACTGCCGTACTCTAACGGAACTATCCACCTACCCTCTTCTAAAGATCATTCTCTAGCTAATAAATCATCACACTAAAGCTTCATGTTAGCATTTCCAACCAACTCTTAAACTGAACGCTAAATTTACTATACAAAACATTCGCTGAGGAATGACAAATTGAATTCGGGTTCAAATTGACCCAACGATACAGACTTCTTTCAGCCCCGGAACCACTGAGTCCCTGAAGGGAACTCCCCAAAGCCCCAAGCTGCTGGTCTTAACCAACGGCAGCTCCCGGGTTGGGCACTCAAGTCCCTTGTAGGTTCCGGGTCTCAGGGCGTAATGACGTGGGAGAGTTTTCGGATGTGAGGAGACCTGAAATAATGTTTTCTTTTATTACCTTGTACTTTATTGGCCTGCGATGGCAGTGGGGGCGGGGCAGTATCAAACGGTGAACGGCTGGTGGTTCGGTTGACTCTGTCCGGGATACGGCGATGGTAGACGCTCGTGTGACTGCCGGTAATCCTGGCTCTAAAAGGCGACGAAGGTAGCCCGGGAGGTATATCGGGTGCTGATCGGCTGCCGGGTGGGCAACGTGAGGACTTAAATGGCCTGGGTGATCTGGGCTTTGCCGGGTAGTCAACCTGCAATATCAGGGGCCGACGACGAACAATGACGGGCCTACTACGCAATGCGGTGGCGATTGAAGTCCGACTGATGATCTACTGGCAAGCTGGTGGACTGACCGGGCAGATTCGTGGATAGCCGGGTAACTTGGCCGGTGCCAGGTTGATTCGGCCGACGATAGAATAAGCCAGAGGTGACTAATGGTGGGTTGACCGTGAAGCCGGATATCGATTAAACCTGGAGCGGCAGTACGGCGTCGAAAGTTGTCGGACTGAATAACAAGCGGTTCGATTCTCAGGACCCCGTGATGACCGAATGACTTGGCCGGGGAACGGGTGATGATCAGGTCTCCTAGCGGTCCAGAAAACAAAGCGTTCTCACACCGCGTGGCTTGGACCGATGGCGAGGGTGACTAAAATTTCACACCACACGCAACAAACTTTCCTTATCGCTTCTAAGAGGGCTCACGACTTACTAACCAAATCCACTGACCGTCGGGCTCTCTCTTACCTCTTCTCAGCGACCGTGGCGTTGCGTTTCTCTCCATCCGCCCCCGATCGTACGCAGCCTTCACTCCTATCTCCTAGCTACTAATACAACCCTTACACAAGATCCACAGATTTCGAAACCGATCGCTCCCCACTTTGAATCGGCCGTTATTTCACTACAATTGATTGGCCCTACTCCCCACATCAATATTTTAAGCAATACTATGTTACCCGCCGGTAACAGTACAGACAACGTAAGTTTGTTTTGGCACAGACACAGTATTCCAGCATTATATTCCACTTTTTGCATTAGTGGGCTTCACGGAGAACTTGAGGAGAACTGTGGGAACCTTTAAAAAAAGCTCCAAGAACTTCAGGAAGCTTACAGATCTGTAGAACAGTTCCGATAACTTCTAGGAAGTCCCGGTAACTTCAGCAAACTCCAGACATTTGGTATGGTTTAAAGCCCTGTAGAGTGAGCTGGGAATTTAAGAAATGTTTAGCAATATATCAGAAATTGAACAGAAGACCAGTGAACTAAATGGAAGAATTTTCAGGAAAGTTCCTAAAATTCCAGGATGATTTCTGGGACATTCGGCAAGTTCCAAAATCTTTAGGGAAGTCCAGAAAAGTTCATAGATGTTTAAAGATTTTGAAGAAAGAATAGGCCCGTTGGCTTGGTTACAATAGTTTCAGAGAATTAAATTCATTCAGGACCGTTTAAAAATCTTGAAGAACTAGAACTTCACTGACAATCTTGTAACGTGCGTCTCTGTTACTTAAGACAACGGCTTAAGCGTCACCTTCTGATTTGAAGGACTGTTATATCTCGTCTAAACCCGGTATGAGACTACCCTTCTCAGGGCAGGTCGAATAGTAATCCCAGACCGAAAACAACAAATTGACCTGTTAATAGCCCGATAAGGGCCCATTTTGCAATATAAAGCTGAATAAGACATTCAATTTTTACATTTACCTTATACCAGCATTGCATTCAACCTTTTGCATTAGTGAGCCAGGGAGAGCCTGAAAAAAGTTCCAAGAGCTTCAGGAAGCTTACAGATCATTAGGGCAATTCCGATAGGGAAGGCAGTTCAAGGATGTTCCGGTAACTTCATGGAAGTTCCGGTAACTTTAGGAAAGTCCATACTTGTTGTGTGGTTAAAAAAACCTTTACGAGTGAGTTGATAATTTTAGAAAACTTTAGAAATATATAAACAATTGAGCAAAAGACCAGGGAACTAAAGGGAAGATTTTTCAGGAAAGCTCCATAAACTCCAGGATGGTTTCCAGGCAATAAGGCAAGTTTGACAAACTTCAGGGAAGTCCAGAAAAGTTTAGGGAAGCTCAAATTTTTATCAAAATTTCAAGAATTTTTTTAGAACTTCAGTAACAACTTAGAATCGCGTAGATTATTTGGATTAATAATTTCAGTAAAATTAACCATAGAAAAGTTCTGATAAATTTAAGGAGGTCCAAAAAAATTACGAGACGTTCATCAAGATTGGGGAATTTCACGGAAGTCCACAGAACTGCAAAGAAGCTCCGAGGATTAAAGTGAAATTACGGGAACTAAAGAGAAGTTCCGAAAATTCCAGAAAAATTAGTAAATTAGGGAAATTGCGGCAACTTTAGAGAAGTTCCGAGAAAAGTTTAGTGAAATTTACTTTATTGTCGATTTCTGGGTGCCACGATCTTGTCGTATTATTGCACTGACGAAAATCTACAAAGTTGTGGTCATCAAAAAACCTGATAATTTCTTGAATTGAAAGGACTTACCTTTTTGTCACATGCTAGAATAATAAATCAATATCGCACTTTTCACTCTTACTGGTAATGTAAAAGATTCAACGCTTTTACCGCTTTATAACTATGAACCGAACATTAGGGACGTAATTTTGATGCTTGTTCCTAATTATGGCCTACGAACGTTATTTGATAACTTTGTTTTGGTATTGGTGAAATCATTCGCGTTGACGATGACTCTGCAACTGTTCGATCCTATAGGAAAACACCATTATCGAATGACCAATTTCGTGAACCATCGTTTCTCATCCTTTCACTCTACTGAAAAATCCCGTAGGCATTTTTTTTTTTCTTGGATTTGCTTTCCGTTGATCTTGTTTTCAGTGCTGAGCACCAATGCTACCGACGCCAAGGAGGCAGCTCCCACACCTGGACCCTACCTATCGACCCATCAACTCATGAACCGGGGACCAACGGCTTTACTTCCCATCCGAAGGAAGGCGTGATCAGAGATGTTATGCCTCAGAACATCCCGGCGGCGCCGACTGGTATTGAACCCAGGCCTGCTGGGGTGAGAGATAATCACGCTTACCACTACACCACCGGCACCACTCCGTAGGCAAAATGTAAACCTTTGCCTGAAAGGAGGGGTCAACACGGTACACACGCTATTTCTAAACAACCCAAATTTGAGAAGGATCTACTCATATTCGTCAAAACTAGGGTACACCAAATTGAGTAACCAAAGCTTAGACTAACAAGATGACGAATGGTAAATATCAACCTGAATCTGAACGATGTTCTTCATTTGTCATCTTGTCAGTTGCAAGTTGCAACTTTGTTTGCTCGACTTTCAGTAGCCCTACTTTTCACGGATATGAGTAGATTCTACTCAAATTTGGGTAGTTTAGAAATAGCGTGCAGCCAATGCTCCCGTCAAAACAAACTTCACGGCAAATGAGACTGACTCATATTTGAGTACCGTTCACTCAAACTCGCAAAAGCGTAGATCACTCGTAGGATGAGTAAATTTTTATCAAATATGATTAAATTTCACGCCTATTTGAGCGACATTTAATCATATTTGAGTAAACATTTACTCATTCTAAGAGTGACTTACGCTTTTGTGAATCTGAGTGATCGGGATACAAATATGAGTCATATTTATTTACCGTATAGGAACATCGAAAAACTATCAAGCCGAACAGTGCATTAGGTCCTAAGTAACATAACAATCACTTCGTCACTCGTCCACTTTCTCTTGCGTTAATATCTTGGCTACAAATCCATTACTTGCCATGTTTGCCGTATTAGATGCTAGATAATAGCTTCTTTTATCGAACTAGGGGAAATGGATGTAATGTCGGCCTAAATGCCCCTAATTTGGGCCCATACATAAATTCAGCAATCGACTAAATTTTCAAAAGAGACCAAAAATATCCATTAGTATCGTCCCAATGACGCGGTCATCTAGATAAAATTTATAAATAGCAGATTTTTACCGATGAGCCCAATCTTAGATCTCTAGGCCAACATTAGAGCCATTTCCATTACGTGTTGAAAATTGCTGGAAGTGTCTATAAAATGACCGTGGGGAAGCAAAGAGAAAATTTACGAAGACTCTGAACCATTTGGTGGATTATTTTAAACTTTTGGTTAAAATTTGACCGATGGAAAGTTATCGATAAACCTTGCTATCCGAGCGTGGTTACTTCTGACAGACAAGAATTTAAATTTTGACAACCTTGGCTAAGTTCTTCTCGAAAACCGGTCGACTTTTAAAGAGACGACATGTCAAAATTGGAACAATCGATTATCTGTCAAAGTCATAGGAAAAGTCATTCCAATCGAAGACCTGTCAAATGCGAGGGGGACGACTCTATCTGCGATGCAGAAAAGTTTTTGATTTGCTGTTGTTAGCTGCGCACACGCTGACTAGATAGAAAGAAGATTGATGACGATTCTGACGATTTCCTGCCAAAAGATGATGCTCGATGCAAGTAGATGCAAAAAATGATAGAAGTTTTTTCGAAGATGTATTCTCTAGTGTGAGATTTTCGGAGCATCTAGAATTGAGATTTAGATGTGTCGCCCCCCTCGGTCAAATGGATAAGATGTCGCCTCTTTATAAATTCAGGCTCTTTAATCTGGATCAATGGAAAACACTATCTCTTTCATCCTCATCAGTTCTTACGCGAGAAGTGAAAGTGACGTCAACAATGTGGTTACGTATGAATGATAAGGAGTGAAAAAGAAGCGAGATTCCACATGCCGATCCTTTGTAGATCGACGTTCGTTTTCGATAGGACGAAGTTGCATATATGTATAGATCCAATTTGAGTACAGTGGACTGACATTACATCCACATAACTGGAATGTTTTCATGTTAAAATGGTGAGATTAATCAATTTTCAGTCGTGTCTATTCAATATCCAAATAATAAGAATATCTAAGCTTACATGTTCACAGTGAAATATCGATGGCAACTCAATAATTCCATAAGATACGGCATAAAATCTAATTGAAGCCTTCATATTAGACCGAGGTGAGGGATATATACCCTATTAGTTGACCATTATATAGCCACCCACGATTTGTACAATTGCATATGCTATGCTAATAATCAAAGAGGTACTCCTTTCTTACTTTTTATCACGACTATATGATTTAACAAAGAGCATTTCCAGGAGTCTCCACAAGCCACTATAGGAACACTTTGCACTAACGTACCTCCACTATAAGCATAGAGGTAACTCTAAGACCAGAAGGTCCCGAAGAAATGTGCTCAACTTTTTGGCTCAGCTCTGGTACTATCTTCGGTCCCAAGCTAATCGATTCACCCCTCGAAACATCTGTCAAACTTTCATAGCGAATCAAAACAAACCTTGTGGAGTACTAGAATTTTGACTAGAATGGGGAACGTTAATCGATTTGCTTCGGACCAATAGGCTATCCAACTAACAATTTTAGCAGCCGATAAGCTAATACAGCCAACATTTGCCTTATGCAGCTAATTTTTGATTGTATAAGCTGGTCGGCAGCTAAAATTGTTTGTTGGATAGTCAAGTAGTGAGCCAATTTAAAATCGTTAGTTTCGTATTGATTGTTGCTATAAGTACGTTTACCCTAGTACTCCATTTGACATTAACTGAGGAATGTTTTGCTCTATTATTTTATATTTTAACTTTAAATGTTAAAACTACCAAAACGAGACCAACCTGAGAAGTACGTGAACATCACAACATTACCTAAGTTTTCGATTTGGGTATTTAGTAAGCAGCATCATCGTTTCGGAACGTAAGTAGCATGAAAAACATGTTCGGAAGATTTCCCTCTCCCGGCCACCTTGCCTTACTTCATCGCCAACGGAAACACTCACAAAAGTCTTAAAGTCCTAGAACATTTGCCGTCCCCACCGAACAAACTTCAACAGCCTGTTTTATCGTCTTCATCCGGGTGGTGGTGGTGGTGCTGCAGCTCCATGGGCGAGCGATAACGAGCCATCCATTATAGATGGCACACGGTAATAAGTTTCACATTGCAATTTTTGGACGAAGACCGACGCGATGCGAAAAGTTTAGATTGTTTGGAAATCATGTTGTTTTTATGCGCGGTGATGGTCGTTTCCCGAGAAGATCGTCACGGTTACGGCTCGTTCTGTATGGGCAGTAAATATCGTATGTCCAAGTCCACCGGGATGAATTAATTTTAGGTCAGTTAAAAGGTGCTTTTTATGAATCGTTTAAATGGCTTAAAGTTCTGCTGGAGGCAAACAGAAAAAATGCGGCTCAAGTGTGAAATGTATACAGCTTTTTATCGTCAAAGTGTGGCACCGCTCAACTTAAAGTGGAACGATAAACAGGGAGGAAGGAACGAGAAGAATACCGCAGCTGAGCAACAGCTTAAAAATTGCCGCCGGCAGAGGAATGTCAGCGTATGTTGCTTGCTTGCTGGAGTTTATTGTCGCCTGCAGCAGGACCGAGCTCAAACTATACTCGTTGGGATAAGGAAAACCGGTGGAAAAGGGTCGACGAAAGAAAAAAAAACTTAGCGAACAAGTTTTCCACTTTTCCACCGCTTTCATGCTAATGTGCTAAAGAAAACCAAACTGAAGCTTGTTCAGGGAGTTTTCTTTTTTGCGGGATCCTTTTCGCTTGTGAGAAATGAGGGTTGACAAGTTATCTGTCGTGTGGAGTCGAATCGGTGAGCAGTATTAAAAAAATGTGAGTTGTTTATCAAAAAAATATTTAATTTTAAATCTGTGACAGGTTGATAATTTATTAATTTATTTGGTCACAACAGATTGTCCATTACTGTTGGTAAATAATGATTTACTCGGATTCACTTTTAATTATTTGTTGGTTTAGTTCATAAACATTCAACTCCTCTTGGACTGAACGACAGATCTTGCAGAAGTCAAAGAAAAATCTTCAGGTTTTGATAAGATCACGTGACCATACAGCTTATTGTTGGAATAAAACAAACTCTATGAACAATTTTTGGTCGTTCTTGGTAAAAATTAACCGTGCCAAAAACGAACAGTTGCCAAAATGTGATCATGCCTAAATTAAACGGGTACGGTACGTGAGCCAGTGTTGGCCCTAGTGTAAATTTCAACTAATAATAAAATAAAATTGATGAATTAGGCTCTGGGCGGCTGTATGTCAGATGAGCAATATCTATTGAGTTAAAATACTAACAGTTCATAACCCCTCAATTCAGCAGCCTACAATTAATTTCAATATATTGCTTATCTGAGTAGGTCGCTTTCTTAGCCATACGGCTAAAATCGGCCTTTTCGTTCCATGATATTCTAACCAAAATGAGCTACAACTGAAAGACCTATCAATTCCATTATGTATGGAATATGACATCGTTCAAATGGCCGCCTCGGCTTCGCTAGGTGGTGTGTGCATCCGAGAGGTCCAATTTTTCATTACTCTGGCGCACAAATCGAGCTGAATCTCGTTGATGGCTTGAGTAATGTTGGCTTTCAGGGCATCGGTGGTTTGCGGTTTATTCAGCTGGCTGGCATGCCGCCATGTTATTGAAACCAACATCTGAAACGTCACAATTCCAGTGTGAACTGCAAAAATGGCGTGACTGAATTGTCTTATTTTTATCAAATGAAATTATTTTCCCTTTTATGCCATATAAATGGTTGACTTCGTGGAAGAAAATTAGAAAATAATATTTTATGAGTCCTAAGTTTATTTTTCACAAAATGTAAGCAAAAATATTAAGAATATCCATAATATCAGTCACGCCTTTTTTGAAATTCTGGCTTGAATCTTCTATTTGTTTACAAATTATGAGCTGTCAGTGGGGCCCGCAATTCGCGGGTCCGCAGCGATGTTAGCTCTTTTCAAGGCAAGGCAAACAAGATAGGGATGCCAGCTAGCTGGGTTTATTGGCATAGACATAACATAACCCCACGAGAAAAAAAGTCTAGCGGGGTTAAATCACACGATCTTGGTGGCCAGTTGACATCGCCTCCGCGTGAAATAACCATGCCCGGAAATCGCTCATGCAGAATATCGATTGTTTAGTACGCTGTGTGGCACGTTGCACCGTCCTGTTGGAACCACATATCGTTCACATCCAAATTGTCCACTTTAGGCCAGAAGAAGTCGGTAATCATCAACCTGTAGCGCTCTCCGTTGACGGTGATGGCCTCGCGAGCATCGTTTTCGAAGAAGTACGGACCGATGACACCTCCGGCTCAAAATTCACACCAAACAGTGACTTTCTGAGGATGCCTTGCCACTTGGTGAACCTCGTGTGGATTGGCCTTGCCCCAAATTCAACAATTCTGCTTGTTCACATACCCGTTCCTCCAGAAATTGGCCTAGTCGCTGAAGAAGATTTTTCGGGCAAAATCGGGGTCTGTTTCCAACTGCTCCAAAACCCAATCAGCGAACACACAGCGCTGTCTATGATCGTTAGGCTTGAGCTCCTGGGTCAATTGGAATATTGTCGGGAGCAAACCCAAGTCTCGACGGCGCCGACTGGGATTGAACCTAGGCCTTTTGGCGTGAGAGGCAATCACGCTTACCACTACAGCACTGGTGCCACTGAGAATTAAAATCTTTGATAAAATGGTCAATGCAATTTTGTTGTATAGTGATAATAATTTCTTAAAACTTCCCACTTCCATAAAAGTGTCTCAACCAAATGGGCTGAAGTTTTAATAGAATAACCCTCCGTTACTCGCGCCAACTTTTGTAACACGAGTACTCGCGCGTTGTACTTTGTACAACAGTGTGAGTTTTCCATTGCCATTTTGCAGCCGAGCTACCAATCGATATGAAACCAACGGGTATTCCTTAAAAAACTTGTTTTTAACTAAACAAGCTAAACTTTTATCACAGTTAACCCCAAAAAAATGCGAATAATAGAGAAAATGAGAATGGAAACCGCGTAAACGGTGTCCGTACTACGTGGGATTTGACTTAATTGGTTACAACATGGAAATTCTCGAGATCCTGAGCAGATAGAAAGTTACTGTCTTCGGTAAACTTGTTCAAGAAGTCCAGACTTTTTGACTGATGGACAGTAGTTTAGAATTTTCTCACTACGCGGCGCTAGTGTACACGTGAAAGTTACTGTCTTCGGCAAAGCTGTTCAGGAGATCTTAAACTTTTTGCTGGTGAACAGTAGTTCAAAATCTTCTCACTAGGTAGCGCTCGTATACATGTTAAGTTCTCGCATGTGATATATCCTGACCAGATAGAGAGTAAACGTCTTTGGCAAAGTTGTTCAGAAAGTCAAGATCTTTTCGTTGGTGGACAGCTGTTCAGAATTTTCTCACTACGCGGTGCTAGTATACACATGCAACTCTCGCATATACAATTGCTCGAGATCCTGAGCAGATATAAAGTTACTGTTTTGAGCAAACTTGTTCAGGGGGTCAAGAATTTTTGCCTGGTGGACGGTAACCCAGAATTTTCTCACCACGTGTCGCTAGTAAACGTGCACAATTCTCACGTATGCTATAGTTCGAAATCCTGAACAGGTAGAAAATTACTGTCTTCGAAAAAGTTGTTCAAGAGGTCATAACTTTTTCGCTGGTGAAAAGTAGTTCAAAATTTTCTTCCTACGTAGCGCTAGTATCCACGTGAAATTCTCGCATGTGGTTTGTTTCGAGATCCTGACCAGATAGAAAGTTACTGTCTCCGACAAAGTTGTTCAGGAGGTCAAAGCCTATTGCTTGGTGTACAATAGTTGAGAATTTCCTAAGCGGCGCTAGTATACACGTGATATTTTCACATATAAATATATAAAATCCTGACCAAATAGAATGTTACTGTCTTGCGCAAAATTGTTCAGGGGGCCAAGGCCTTTTAGCTGGTGTACAGAAATTCATTTTTTTTTTCACATCATTGCGCTAGTATACACGTGCAATTCTCGCATTAGATATATTTCGAGACCTGCTAAACTGTCATCGGCAAAGTTTTCCAGGAGATCAAAACTTTTTCGTTGGTCGGCAGTACATAATGTTCTCACTACGCGGCGCTAGGATTTACGTGAAGTCTTTGCATATATAATATCTCGAGATCCTGAACAGCTAGAAATTTACTGTTTTTGGCAAAGCTGTTAAGGAGATAAAGATTTTTTGGCTGATGAAAAGTAGTTCAGAAATTTTTCAAAAATTGGCGGGCAATTCTCGTATATCAAATATCATAAAATAAAAATACAATTTACATCAGCCTAAGTGGAATAAGACAAATATATTCGAGATTTCTTTTACTGGTGAAGATTTTGTGGATACATAAATTGGGGTGAGTCGTTCCACTTCCACTAGATTAATCAGTGGTAGCACGTATCTCAGATGGAAACTTCCACCAAATGAATGTTTAGAGTCTCGCTTTCATTTTAGCAAAGACTACAAATCAAGAAGACTGGCAACTGTTCTCTTCTCCCATACAAATGCCAAA
This sequence comes from Ochlerotatus camptorhynchus, assembly GCF_037179485.1. Taxonomy (NCBI): domain Eukaryota; kingdom Metazoa; phylum Arthropoda; class Insecta; order Diptera; family Culicidae; genus Ochlerotatus; species Ochlerotatus camptorhynchus. The sequence goes on along the minus strand of NW_027040796.1, from coordinate 1,220,491 downwards.
CGTCACTGATAACAGCGCCTCTGTCAATCAAAGGTGGAACATTGAAGCACAAGTGTTAGTGACACTGTGTGAAACGAATAATCATATCACGGTACTCGTTGTTGTAATTGTTTTGCTCTACGAAATTTCACGACAATTTGTATCCTAGCAAGCCGGTGGTTTTCCAACTTCAAACCGAAAAACTTGTCATGGTGGATCAAGTAGATGATTGAAACTCGGATCGATACCTAGTGAAAGTAACTTTTACTTGTGAACGAGCAACCGAAATATTGTTTATTTTGCCTGTTGGAAGCAATCAATAAGGAATTTGCAGCTTCCACCAACATTGAGTGAACTACCGTCATTCAATGATTAAAAAAGAAGAACGATCCGGTACCTACATCACGATCCAACGAAAGGGCGTAGCAGGATCTAATGTTGGAGAAAATGAAAACGAAAGGTTGAATGATTACAATCCCATTTTAGATGTTGTCAGAACATGAAACCACCGGATAGTGATCCGCTGTATGCTTTAACAATTCTTGGAATTGACCGACCTCGTCCAGAGAATGATAACAACAGTGTCGGATTGATCAGTGACATTCAAATGGTCAGCGAGTACTGCGCCAAGTTGCCGAGCGTCACAACTTAACTCCCCCCGCTGTGGCCAGGTGCCAAAGCCGTGCGGAACGGGCACGTATTGCGAATGCCCATAAATGCATCACTAAAGGGCTTGGTAATTTTGAGATAGCAGATTAATGATCGAGGAAGGTCCCACCATCATTGTTAATGGCATCATCGACATAGTTTTAATTTTCAAAAAAAAATTACTTACGCATCTGTTCAATTTAAGCTGAAATGTTACTTGTTGTCAGCATAAAGCAAAGAAAGAAACGTTTTCTCTTTTTACGACAATCATAACAAAACCAATAATTGACAGCTTTTTATTTCTATGTGTGTGAATGCACTCATGAATTTACACACACCATCATAACCAGGTTCCACTTTTGCTCAGAAGAGGCGTTGCCGTTACTGTCTCCTGATTTTTGACAGAGTTGCCAGTCTTCTTGATTTGTAGTCTTCGATTTTAGGCTAATTTCAAAATGTCTTATCGAGGGGTCTAGAACAAAAAAATCCCTGTATTTACCTATGCACGGACAATGAGACTAACTCAGAGAGTGAGGCACTTTTGCTCAGTTAAATGGAGAAATTCATATAACCGTACACTCCCGATTATAAGTTTAAGGACACCCCCAAAAAACATGCAAATGTGTTATGTTCATATCTTTGTCATTTTACGTCCAATTTTCGTTCTTTTTGAAACATTTCAAGCTGAACATTGCATTAGGTCCTAAGTAACATTGACAGATTCTCTTCGTTGACTTTCTCTTTGTATCCCCACGGCCATGTAAAGACATTCCCTGGTATTTTCAGCACACAGATCGATAAAAGAAGCTTTTATCTAGCATCTACTACGACAAACACAGCAAGACACGGTTATATGCTCAAGTTATTAACGAAAGAGAAAATCGACGAAGAGAATCGATCAATGTTACTTAAGACCTAATGCAATGTTCAGCTTGTTTTGAAAGATTTTGAATGGAAATACGAAAAGGCAAATTGCTCAATATAATTTTCAAATTTTGTATACCAAAGGTTCACGCAAGTTACAAGTTACCTTATGCTATACCATTCATACCATTCAAATAACCTAAAGAGTCAAAAATTGGACCTAAAATGAGAGAGCTTTGAACAAAACACATTTGCATGTATTTTGGGGGTGTATTTAAGCTTATGGTCGGGATTGTAGGTTACTCAGCGCTGAGTGAACAAAGCTTTTGGAAATTTCTCCAGACAACTGAGTAAAACAATCTCACGACTGAGATAGTCCTATGGCTCGACTGGCTAACTCGTGTGTATATATTTTATACATTTTACATTACATTACACATTTTAGACGAACTGAGTAGATTCTTCTCGTTTAGATTTAGGATAAGGTGTATGTAACCATAAATTCGACATCACACTCCTTGCAGCGTAGGAATTAACTAACTACTTAACTACTGTCTACCAGCCAAAAAGTCTGGACCCCCTAAACAAATTTGCCGAAGACAGCAACCTTCTAGCTGATCAAGATCTCGAGCTGAAAATGCGAGAAAGGCACGTATATACTAGCGCTGCATAGTGAGAAAGTTATGAACTATTGTCACCCAACAAAAAGATCTTGACTTCCTGAAAAACTATGCCGAATACATTTACTTTCTATTTGGTCAGGATCTAGAGATATTTTATATGCGAGAATTTCACATGTATAGTAGCGCTGCGAAGTGAGAAAACTCTGAACTACTGTCCACCTGCGAAAAGGCCTTGACCTCCTGAACGACTATGCCCAAGACAGTACCTTTCTATCTGGTTGGGAACTCGAGATATTTTATATGAGATTTTCACGTGTATACTAGCGTCGCGTAGTGAGCAAATTCTGAACTATTGAGCACCAAGCAATAGGCTTTGACCTCCTGAAAAACTTTGTGAAATACAGTAACTTTCTATCTGGTCAGGATCTCGAGATGTATCACATGCAAGAATTTAAAAAAAAATTAATTTATGAATGGAGCAGTGCCACGTAAAATGACGGATCGGAAAAACTCGACCCACTTCGATTTGCATGAATCTGTACATAATTGTTTGTTATGGAAAATTTTGCTTAAACTCGACCATTTTGGATCTTGTAAAATTAAACTTCGAGAACTTCACAGAAGTCCAGAGAACTTCAAGAAAATTCCGTGAACAACATACAAATTCAGAAAACGTTAGGGAATCTTCGAGAACTTTAGAAAAGGTCCATGAACATTAGGAAAAGGTGGGAGCATTTTAAATGCAGTGCCATAAGCTTTAAGGCAGTTTCAAGAATTTGAGGAACCTTATCATTGCAGTGCAAAGATCATTGCTGTTCCATTAATTTCAGAAAAATTTCGGAAACTTGAGAGATTCCCAAATTTTCAAGAAATCTAGAGAATTTCAGATAAACATCTCTGCAAAAGTTCAGAAATATGTTGAGAACCTTACAGAAGTTCAGAGATTTTCTAGAAAGTTAAGAAAGTTCTGTTAATTTTAGAACAGTACCAAGAGCTTTCGGAAGTCTCAGTTCCGAGTAAAGGGTGTTCCACACCAAATTGCATCATGGATTGGGCATTTTCTCTTGAAAATTTGGGTAGAAGTAGTTTAGAGTGTATCGTTTACACTGTATTTTTATCGCTGTCAGTTTTTCGAAAGTTGGAAACAATGGCGTCACCCGAAAAGCAACGTCGTGAATTGATTTTGGGCAAGCACCTGGAAAATCCTCCACTCTCTCATCGAGACATCGGAAAACAACTCGGAATCGTACAATCAACGGTGAGTCGTTGTTTTAAACGTTACTACGAAACTCTGAGCATCGAACGGAAAAAGAAGTGCGGTCAGAATGGATGTTCTATTAGTGATCAGGATCACAAGCGTGTTGTGAAAGCGTTTAAGCGGAATCCCAATGCTTCGGTCAGGGATGTGGCCAAAAAGTTGAATCTGTTCAAGTCTTTCGTTCAGAGAGCCAAGGACCGGAACGGACTTCATGCGTACAAAGTGCAGAAGGCTCCAAATCGTGACGAACGGTGAAATACGGTGGGAAAGTCACGGGTCCGGAAACTGTACACCCAGATAGATGCTGACAAAGCCTCATTGCCTCATCATGGATGATGAGATTTCCGTCAAGGTGGACTTCCGCCAGCTTCCGAGGTTACTGTTCTTCACCGCCCAGCACAAGTTTGATGTTCCGGAGGAAGTAAGGAAGCAGAAACTTTCAAAGTTTGCCAAGAAATACATGATTTAGCAAGCAATCTGCTCATGTGGCAAATGGAGTGCACCGTTCGTGAATACCGGGACTGTAAACGGGGAGATCTACCTCAAGGAGTGTCTACAGAAGCGTCTGCTTCATCTGTTGAAGCAACACGAGGGCCCTACGATCTTCTGACCGGATCTAGCTTCGTGTCACTATTCATTTGTTGTCCTGGATTGGTACGAAGCCAACGGGGTCACTTTAGTACCCAAGGACCCAAAATACAAGCAAGCACTACGGAAGCATCCCAAGGAGGTCAAATCTGAGGAATACATGAAGAAAGAATGGGTTTCCGTACAGAGGAAGCTGCAGTCAGATGTTTTACGGAACCTAATGTGTGGAGTTAAGCGTAAGGTGCGAGAGTACGGTTATGGTATTGAAGTTCAATGAAATAAATAAATCAGAAGCTTGCTAATGAGTTATATTCTATTGTCTGACAGTTTGAAAGGATCGGTCCTCTAGATAATTTTCTACAGTGTTTTTTTCCGTGATGCAATTTGATATGGGACACTCTTTACTTCAGGGAAGATTAGAAAACTCTAAAACTGCCCTTAGCTTCAGGCGCATTTTTTTTTTTTTTTTTTTTTTTTTAATGGTTTCGAGAACTTCTGGGTATGTTTCGAGAACTTCTGGGAAATCATTAGAGCTTCAGGAACATCCTTGAATTCCAGGAAAATTTCGGGGATTCAAAAAATATTCATGATCATAATGAAAATTGAGAGAACTTTAGGGAAGTACAGAGAAGTTCAGGGATGTACAAAGATTTTAAGTTAAGTTTCGTGAGAATCAGGGTAGTTTTGAAGACTTCAAAAGAACTTCAAGGCAGTGCTATTAACTCCAGGAAAAATGTCGGAACTTTGAAAAGAGAATTTAAGGAAAGTCCATGGAACAGTTTTTAAACAAATTTTCATCTTTACCGCTATGCAAAAAATGTAATTCTCGTCGGTTTATCGTGAGATTATGCATTTGAGGCTAAAATCTATCCAAGCCTTTAAAAAAAATGTTACAAAAACAATAATTCATGAAAATAACGGTAATTACAGTCCGAAGCGGCCCACTGTGCACCGATGCGCTAAACCGAACAGATCCTAGCCAATACATATCCGACATCCTACTAGCGAAAGCAAACCAACCATCCGATCCAAAAAAATGCCACGGAAAACGTCGATGAAATCTCGTCTTACCTCGTTTTTCCTTTCGCATGCTTTTCGTTGCTGATTCGATGTAACCACTTGAATACTTCAAGATACGCTCTCGTTCACTCTTGAGAATGCTCCTTCCATCGATTGCACCCTTCTTACCAAGTAGGTACTACTGCTGCTACCTGTTCCTAAAGCATTTCATTGCTAGTGGCAGCGATTCGATCCACCATGGAAGAAAATGCATTGCTGTCTCTATAATAAAGTAACTAACCCTGCTCGGCTCCCCCCCTGTCGACCCATCGGAAGTACAATTTCCTTGAATGTTCGATTTTCCCACCGGGATTTCACACTCCTTCCACCCCCAAGTAGTATATTTATCTCTGATTCCCATCGGTCTTGTGTCCCACCTGAAACAGTGTACCGGGAAGGGGAGGGGATACAAATTGGGCCCAATGAAACGAAAACTTTCGGGAAAGGAGCAATCCCACTGAATGGGGTTTACTTTTCTTCTTTCGAGCGGCTTATGTCGAGTCCATATTTGCGAATCCGAAGGACAGAGGGTTGATGTAACTAATTTGAAACTTCTTTTCGCTAGGATACACCGGTAGGACTTCCGCGGGGAGATGTTTTTCTGAGCGAGGCGAGGTGACGGACGCAGAGTTTGTTGGTTTAGGTGGAAAGTTTTTATTTTATGCTTTATTAAATTCAACCAAAACAACAACTGGCGGGACAGGAGTGGCGACAGAAGATGGACAAAGGACTGAAGTAATAAAGAGTGGAAATGATCCGAAGAAAGTAGTCGATAGACAACGCAATGGGACTTGGGTAATCGAGCGGAAGTGATCAAGCGGATTGATTCCAATTGTTTGGATAATAACATAATAATGTATCGAATCAGGTAGCATGTTTAACCACTGAGGTATGAAATAATTCTTCGTTTACGATACGCTCCGGATGGAATTAAGCAAAAAATTGCTATAGTAAGAAGAATGCTAATTACTGTATGGATCAAATAACGTTTTGACTGGCATCCCGTTCTGAATGAGCACAGTTGTATAGGAGACCAAGGGGTGTTCAACTCTGCACATCCCAATCTGTGCCGAGTACTTTATCTGTGCCGAAAGCTAGGTCAAGCGTTGTGCCGAAGTGTGGCAATCAAGCTATCAGTCTCAGTAACCCATGAGTTTGGCAACCCTGCACCTATGACTTTTGAGATTGTGTGTTTACATTTTCAAGCCAAGGACGGGAAAAAGTCGCGAAACTTAATTCCAATATCATATTCAATGGGCTGGTACTCGAAGATTAGGCCCTCCACGAGAAGGAGCAGAGTGACTGATGGCAGAAGCTGTCCATCCAGGAGAGGACAGTTCTCTATAGTGCGTCATTCTGGCAGACGTTTGCCGAAACCAAATACCCAGCCGGCAAGTCGAAGATGAATCTTGTCTGCAATATCATTATGCTACTCGGGCAATGCTACAATCTGAAAAATGAGAAGTACTCGACCTAAAATGCCCACCGGCGGTAGTAGTAGCAGAAATAAACCTGCAGTAGCTTCCCAGTGTCAGCAGTCGTGGTTAGGTACTAAACTCATCTGACTGCCCCCTATGCAAATGTCGGTCCAGAATCTCGATACTGGTTGCAATCATTTGATGACTACTTCCTCCTTGTATCTGCCTGTTGTTTCTTCATATTTGTTATCCTTGGTCATGCCAGAATCGCATATTAATCTCCCTGAAACTGCTGCCAGTTCTGATTGTGTTCATTAAGGCCGCGATTCAGATTGGCTCTGTTACCTGTTAGCAGCATCTATCTTAATGTTGCTGCCAGTGAAAGAGCGTAGAGAGACCTCCACAGTCAATCGAATCCGTGTTCAGTCCATAGAATGAGCTGTACGGCTGACGGATTGGTGAACCATCAATCGTATAGGGTGTTTTGCGGGAGAAACAGCTGCGATTGCAGATGCATCTGAAGAATGGTAGGATCGTTCGGTACCGGGGTGTTGTTGACACCGTACATTATCGCTGCAATGCTCCTTAACCATACAATTGACTCTCGGTTAGGATCGTATGGCCATCTAGTTAATTTGTTTATTTGGCTTGGAACTGCTGCTCTCTAAGATGAGTTGAAAATAATATCGAGTCCAGATGCTTCTAGAAACCTGCCCCCATCCCACTTCCAAACCCTACAAAGCAACCTTGAGCAACGTCCTTTGAATCAAACGTGTCGTCCCCATCTCAAATTTATCTTTCCCGCACCCTCGACTACACCAACCCAAACGCCGCGCCTCCCCCGCTGAGTGAAATTAAAAATGATTAGTCGAAAAACTTTCCGTCTGATAAATTCCTGTCTCGAATGAGTTTGACAATTTTTATGATCCCCCGCACGAACCGGAAGCCCAGCAGTCGGTTTGAGTTTCGGCTGATGATTGGCAATTATCTCCTTGCGGGCTCTGACCCGATCGAAGCCATAGTCCGAGGAGAACACACTGAAAACGAAATCAACTCAAAGAGTGAGTCACTTTTATTCAGTTTTACTAATTCATATCGAGAAATTTCTAAAAGCGTTGGTCACTCAGCGCTTGAGTAAACTACGCTTCAAGAAATGTACCCATACGAACGAGTAAAAGTGACTCTCTCTATTTGATTAAGATTAGTTTTCAGTGCAGCGGGGAGTGTGAGAGAGTGAAATGAATTAAATTTCACTTTACTCCATCGTCATCGTCGGCGTCGTCATCATTTCTCGTACAGTTGCCGTCCGGCCAACTAGAAGAATCATAAAGGACAATATTGACAATGGGTTCAAATGGTGGAAATTGATCCGGACCGGTCGGTCGGGCACTGCTCAAAAGTTGTTGGAATGAGAATTGAAATCGTCTTCCAAGGTTTCCTTGCTTACGCTCGCTTACACGCAACAATGGATCTGGGAAACAGTGCAGGAAAAAGTTTTACCCAGACGTCTTGGGAAAGAAATTTAATCTCCTGAAAGCATCTCCTCCGCACACTTTTGAGAGAGGGGAGCAAATAATGGAGGTAGAAGCAGCGAAAGAGGAGATCGTTTACACGTCAAAATTGATCGATTTTCCTCGACTGAGTGGCGAAACAAAAGCCCTCGACCGCACGGTGATTCCCAGCGATGGATGGCGAGGGAGGAGGGAGTAGGAAGAGATGGAAAACGATTTAATCCTCTTTCGAGGAAGGGATTGGATTCCAGTTTTCCTTTCAGTCGCAGTCGGTTGGCCTGGTGATTGCAATTCAGAAATTAAATCCGCTACCTTGCTCTTCTCACATGGCCAATGAGATCAAACCAAATTTGAATTCAGTTTACTCATAGACTATAGTAGACTGAGAGAATCCAATTTTTACTTTTCACATATTGGGTAGTTTTTTTTTCCTGGAAAAACATGAGGCAAATTTACTCATCGATGAGTTCCTACACTTACTGTGATTTATGAGTAAACTGCACTCAAAATTGGGTTGATCTCATTGGCCGTGTGTGTATCGACAGAGGAACCTACAACATGCATCAGTAGGGAGTAGGGGTATCCCCATCGGATGGACGTCACGTGGTTTCGGGGATTCACTGCTGCAGCCTCCGGGGGGCTCTGCAAACACATTTTTCAATTAAAAATACATTCCCATTTGTTATCACGCGGCATCCTTTGTCGTTCACTTTTCATTTTTCATTGTGTAGTTATTTTTGACCGAGGTATTGGTAACAGCTCGGATTGAAATAGCTCAGAATAATCAGGGATGTAGCAAGGATGTTTATAAGGTCACAACCGTGAAACAGAAGAGATTGCAAGCAAGTTTATCCAGAATGAATTTATTTTCATATAAAACCATTATGAGATAACTGTCTAGCCGCAATACATTTGGGAAATCAAGCTTTGTTCGAAAAATAAGTAAACATTACAGAATCTATTCATGCGCTAAATCATTACAAATCCTGTATACTGTTTTAGCAAATCTGTAATAGAATCTTGGATTTCCCCGTTGGGTGTTCAGATGCATATTCACTATTTGAAGGTCCCCATCTTGAAACTGGGTTCACCATTTTAGATTTCAAAATGACAGCGGATATCGATCATCAACTTCTACCCGTCAACCGCATTCTACCGCTTCTACTTGTCAAGCTCATTTGCATGTTCGGTGGCTGCCATCTTGGATTGAAATCCAGCCCTCTCGAATTTCAGAACATCCCAGATTCCAAGAATTACTATGCTTCATTTTGAAAAAAAAGTGCCAGATGTCTCATTGGCCACCCTCCAGTTTGATTCAATCGCATTCGCATTGAGCAAGTGGTTGCACAAATTCGTAGGTGGTACAAGTTCTAGACCATTGTTTGAGAGTATTGCCGCCATCGTCTTTTACCGTATTGACCGAGACGTGGGATTGATCTCGACCTCTAAATGGAAGTAGCACTATCTCAAACAATCGATAATTTTCCTGGCCACGTCCTTGAAACTGCTGGGGATGGGAAAAATTGTTAGTTGGACGCAGTACGACCTCTCATAAGTGTGTCACAGGAGTTTGAAGGTGTGTTAGCGGGAAGGGTAAAGCCATTGAATACGTTTGGTAAACATTGCTGGCAGATTTTTAATAGCAATGTGGATTGAATAAGGCTTAGTGACAAATTGCAAGGATAGGGACGGACCTGGGGTTGAAGTGCCGACCATCTGCTCAGTGAACAGAAACGGTAAACACTAAGCTACCTAGCCCGTCTCACCCACAAGGGTGGCCAGACCTACCGATTTATCGGTAGTCCTACCGATCTTCGGGATGGCTACCGATTCACAGACGAAAGGTTAAAAACTACCGATTTTTCACTTTTCTACCGAGAATCACAGATTTTTAGTAATCTTGAAAAATGTGCAATACCTATGTTTTGTATTCCGTGTAGTCAGAATTAGCATTAGCATTATAAATATTGATTTTGATTTTGACACGTTTAAAGTAGAAATGCTCAGAGGGAGAGATGGGCGGAGATAATGTTTTGAGTTAAATGAACTGTCAAAATCTGAGCCAATCAAACATTCCCATTAGATTTTTTCCGGTGATTTTTATTCTTACTAGATTAAATTTGAGAGTATTGCAATCGAACAGAAATTAAATCACCTTTATGTTCCGTGTGCTTCTCAAATTCAACTAGTTTTTGGATTCAAAAACAATATTCTAACTTTTTGATTAAAGTTAACTTTGATGGTAGTAAATTAATGGCACATGTGCAAAATATTGTACATGTGTACATGAGTATTTCTAGTTTATACAAGTATCGGGAAAGCCTTCTGAAGACGGCCTACCGATACCTACCGATAAAGGTTTGAGAAGCTACCGATAGTGAAAAAAATAATCTGGCCACCCCGCTTACCACCCTCCAGTTTGATTCATAGCCCCAAAATATGAGTGTGTGCAAAAAATGGCAAAGGTGGATGGAGGTATAGAGGTCGCGCAAATGGATTAAAATTGAAGGCCACTGCGACCAGTGATTTGATCTGTGTAGTGTAGTGCATGTCGTGCTATTCCATCACTATTGATAAATGATGAAGTATTCGGTTTTGATACAGTATTCATTCTTGTTTTCATTGCAAGGATCGGATTCTAATTGTAGTAAAATTACGATTTATTTCCCAGTGATAATGATTTTACATTGCTCGTACATTTCAATCAACCATTTTGTCAAGCTTCTGCATTAATTTTCCATCAAATGTCACTGCTGTTGTTTTCGGTGACATCTATCGGAAACTACGCTTAATCTGTTTTCCGTTAATTTTTCAATAGGACAGTGCAGTGAAAAACATGTCTGGTAACCCTCTATATGCATTTAGATTAACATCAGAAGTCCACTTATACACTCCCCATTTTTCGGTCTTGCATTGGACCGCAGCTCGGTATATCTCATCCAGCGTTCTTGCGGTCGCCACTAACATCCTGCGATGATGAATTCCACATTATTGTAAGCAAATCTTACATCCACCGATTGGGTGTAAAATTCAATTTTTATTCGACGTAGGACTACGTCTTAGTGGAAAATACTGGGGCGCAAATCATAAAATTGTGTGACGAAATAGTGTCAGGTTTTAAACGCTTATAACTTTGCCATTTATGAATGGATTTCAAATCTTATCACACCCCTTGATTCAAATTTGATGTAAGATTCGTTTGGAATAAATATTAAAGTAGTTTCTCATTGGTAAACTATTGAACATTGATCAAACTTTTTGGCAGTAATCAACCAATCACGTGCTTGACAGAACAAAACGTTTTGTTTCACTTCTTCTGTGGATATCGCGGTTGTCACTTCGTTAGACACCGAACACTGTAAATGAGACTAACTCAAAATTGAGTAGAATTTCACTCAAAACCCGAGCAAAGCTGAAGATCAAATTGAAATCAAAATTTGCTGTTATGATGTAACTTATTTTGAATACTCCAGTTGATCTCATTTTGGTTGACTTAACGGTTAACACAGCAAAAATGAGAGCAAAATTTTACACTGTTGAAGCAAACGGAAAACTAATCCTGCTTTCAATGAAATCAATTTGATTACTGATTTTGCACTCATAATGTTTAAGTGAATACGGGCCTAGAGTAAATGGTTACCATTCATGTTTCTCAAGCTGAAAGACTTAGGCTTCAATCTCACCGCGGGCAAGTCACGAATGACCTAAAATGTGTTTAACAAATCAGATAAACGATAATCATTAGTTCAACGACAGATGAATTTCAATTAAATTTCAAACAAGACGTAAACAGCAGAACTTCAAGTTAAGTTGCTTTCATTTAAAACGTCTTGACTGCATAATGAAAGCACAATATGATATCAGACTTATGTCACAACATTTGAAATCAAAATGAGTTTTCATTATGATAGCAACTGCACACTTTAATATCGATTTGCTTTCATTTTGTTAACCGACTTTGCTCGGGAACTGTAGTGAGTAAAATGTTCTCTGATTTAAAAGAAAAATCTGCATGAATATGAAGAAAATTTTAAGTCTCAAGTTGTCTACGAGTATACTGGTAGACTGATTAAAATTTTTGCGTTGCATTGCGTTTGTAACGGATTAATTCGTAGATTGCATACTGGCAACTGTCATGTATCTAAATCGTTCTTATTCTGATTGCTTAAGAAAAACGATTTGGAAGTGAATAGCTCTCCAATCAAAATTCTGACCAGGAAAAACACGACAATCACCATTGCCGGTCACGTCAATCTTCTCCGTTACGGATAAAGGAAGGAAATTGTTAATGTAACACCTACTTAACTTACCGACTCTCCAACGCCCCCATAGATGCTACGAAGTTGGATAGTTGGGTAGGAGATGGGTCAGGATTAGCTTAAGCAGGCGATGCGACCATAGTAATTGTTTTGTTTTTGGAGTAGCTTGGGAGTAAACGCACAAAAATTCTAGGTAAATTGGGATTTATCTATTTGGTAAAGTTTTTACAAATACTGATTGAAATATAATGTACACAAATAAAAAGGATGGGTCTTCCCGAATAGTCTGTAGTTAACCAGACTTCTCGTGTTTCCTAAGCTGGATCAATATGCATCTCACAACTTTAGCACCATGTCTTTCATCCAAATAGCTATGGTGACGTGTGATCACAATTGTTTGACGGTGACCAATAAAAATATATGATAAACAAGCTTTAATATGAAAGGATCTGGGACCGCGACTTTGCTCAGTAAGTAAACAACCGACGAACTTGCACATATGAAAACTATAAGCTACGAAAAAGCACTTAGGTTTTCATTAAGTTTCGCTTTCACGCGACGTTCAATGTTTTGATTTGCTCTCTACGTATTGTTCAGGCTATATTGCCTCTTACATCATAACAAGCTAAGACCGACGTTTAAGCCCTGATTGAACAAGATATTAAAATGAAACGTTCTCTAAAGCAGTCAATAATGTATCCCAAACTGGATCAAGCGTGCGTCCTATTTTTTCTAAACATTCCGAAGCGTTCCGTCCCAGATCTATCAGTTACGGTTTTCTACAGTAGTGGCCTGGGATAAATCCTAATGTCTTTTCCCCACAAGACTATGTTCTTGCACTCTGGAGCACGCCCTACCGGCAGTTCCGCTTTTCTTAAGTTCTATTCTAGTTTTACTGATATTTATCCAGATTTACTCAAAAGCGAGCCGAATTTTCCGGGCAAAAGCCGTGGAAAATCAGGAAAAACCTTTCGAATATGAGGCAAATCTTTGAAAATCTCACTCAGTCCAGGAGTATATTAATCCATCTATGAAATTCCTTAAACTAAAGGGTTATACGGTCAAAATTTGGTCAATATCAACTTGACGTATTTCTTTCAATTTTGCATTTAAAAAACCTGAACACCCCTCATTTTGAAGCTGTGTGTGTGTAGAATGTTGCTCCTATTTTGATATTTGGAATTCACTCTTCAGTTGTCAAAATGCCGTCCAAGCAAGAAGAGCAGCGTATCAAAATTTTGCTCGCGCATCGCGAAAATCCGAGCTACTCGCACGCAAAGTTGGCAAAATCGCTAAAAGTTGCCAAATCAACCGTTACAAATGTAATTAAAGTGTTTGGGGAACGTTTGTCGACAGCCAGGAAGTCTGGATCGGGGGGAAATCGAAAACTGGAAGCCGCTGAGACGACAAAGAGAGTTGCCGGTAGTTTCAAGCGAAACCCTAACCTCTCTCTCCGAGATGCCGCAAATAAGCTGGGTGTATCGTCTACAACCGTGCATCGAGCCAAAAAACGAGCCGGACTATCGACTTACAAGAAGGTAGTGACTCCAAATCGCGATTATAAACAAAATACGACGGCCAAAGCGCGATCCCGGAGGCTGTACACGACGATACTGACGAAGTTTGACTGCGTGGTAATGGACGACGAAACCTACGTCAAAGCCGACTACAAGCAGCTTCCGGGACAGGAGTTTTATACGGCAAAAGGAAGGGGAAAGGTAGCAGATGTTTTCAAGCACATGAAACTGTCAAAGTTCGCAAAGAAATATCTGTTTTGGCAAGCCATCTGTACCTGTGGCTTGAAAAGCAGCATTTTCATAACTTCCGGGACTGTCAACCAAGAAATTTACGTGAAAGAGTGTTTGAATAAACGTCTGCTGCCTTTCCTGAAGAAACACGGTTGTTCCGTACTGTTTTGGCCGGATTTGGCATCTTGCCATTACGGTAAAAAGGCCATGGAGTGGTACGCCGCTAACAACGTGCAGGTGGTTCCCAATGACAAGAACCCTCCCAACACGCCAGAGCTCCGCCCAATTGAGGAATACTGGGCTATTGTCAAGCGGAACCTAAAGAAGACCAAAAAAACTGCTAAGGGCGAGCAGCAGTTCAAGGCAAACTGGCTTTCTGCGGCGAAGAAGGTGGACAAGGTGGCTGTACAAAATCTGATGGCAGGGGTCAAGCGTAAGGCCCGGCAATTCGGATTTGGAAAAGCGGAAGCCTAACTGAATATTTTTCCTGAATTTTATACTAATTGAACTTGAAAAAGAATGCAGTAATGAAATTGGGTTGTTAGCGGAATGCTAAATAAAACAGCAAAAAAGGTTATCTTCCATTTAATTCCACTTAATTAATTTTGGTATCCATGACAGATACGTATTTCGACTACAATGTGCAGTCTTCATCAGTGTCATTCCCACTAAAGAACTTATCAAAATCTAACCCCCTTAAGTACTCATCCCCTAGGTAAAAAAAAGTCAAGATCATAGGTATAAAAATGAAACTACAATGTGTTGAATCGGAACCTACCTAACTAATAAAAACCAAAGATTTAAGTAAGCTAAAGGAGAAAAATCTATAAAACTCTCTAAAAAGGAAAATCCCCAAAGGCTTGGTAGCCATCATAATGAAGTAATGAAATTGGGTTGTTAGCGGAATGCTCCGAATTTTCCGTTAAGTTACATTACTAAATGGTTTGGAAAGAGATTAAGCACAAATACTTTGATTTAGAGGGAGCGCAAACGTCTTGAAGGTGGATGACCTTTAAGAAATTACTTTTACTAAAATCATCGTAAACCTATTCTGCAATCAATTTTGGATCTCATTATAACTGAATTTCTAAAATGTTTGTAGAATAGAATAGCTGTGTAATTCTGCAGAAACTATGAAATTGACGTGGATTTCTTTCGATTTTTATTAAATAAGAGAAAAAAATATCCATTCAACCTGCCATAACTTTATCATACTTTCACAAAATTTATATATTTCGGAACCATTTTAATGATAATTATGTGTGCTAAAAACTTCCAGAAATATGCCTCTGGAATAACGTTTTAACTATAAAACAGCAAAAAAGGTTATCTTCCATTTAATTCCACTTAACTAATTTTGGTATCCATGACAGATACGTATTTCGACTACAATGTGCAATGTTTCCTTTAGTTTACTTAAATCTTTGGTTTTTATTAGTTAGGTAGGTTCCGATTCAACACATTGTAGTTTGATTTTTATACCTGTGATCTTGACTTGTGGGACTTAGTGGGAATGACACTGATGAAGACTGCACATTGTAGTCAAAATACGTATCTGTCATGGATACCAAAATTAATAAAGTGGAATTAAATGGAAGATAACCTTTTTTTTTGCTGTTTTATTTAAGCATTCCGCTAACAACCCAATTCCATTACTTCGTTTTAACTATGTTATTAGACTCGCTCACATTTATATGGGAGATTTTTTCAACGGGCCAATCCCCAGATTGGTGCAATAAGGTGATACAATCACACTCTGAAAATTTCAGCTCATTCGGATGTAACACGAGTTGACGCTTTGGGTTTAAAGTTTATATTACTCGTACTACCGATGACTTATGCAGCGGCGTCGCGTCCACATGTGCAACCTGTGCACGACACAGGTGTAAATAATTTAAAAAATGCGTTTAGATTTTTATAGATTTGATGGTCACAATATAGCTGTACTTCTTTTATCCAGACCAGAAGTGACCATGAATACATTATTTTATAGTGTGGCTCAATTAAATCTTCAACCTTGGTTTGCTTAAAAAAGGATTAAATTCAGTTCGGATAGTCTGCTTAATCCATAATGCATTGATTTCTAAGCATGTCGATATCACTACCATGACAAAACTCGTTAAAGGGTGTCCACGATGAAATTGCCACACTATGAAATTGCTCTAACTTTTTAACCGTTGGGTAGAATTTAATGAAAATTTGGGTGGATTTAGTTCATAGTGCATTATTTACATCCTGCAAGTTTTAAAGTCCTGTGATCAAAACTCGCGGAAATGGAGTCGAAAGAACAGCTCGTGCGTGATAAAATCTTGCGCATTCATCACGAGAACAAGGATCTCTCGCATCGTTCCATCGCTAAAACGTTGGGAATCGCGAATTCCACGGTGTCGCGAGTGATTAAGCGGTTCGAGGAACGGTTGACCACCGATCGGAAGCCCAGAAGTGAAGGAAAAAGTATTCCGTACAACACCAAAAATCACAACCGCGTAGTTGGGGCCTTCAACCGAAATCCGAACGCCTCCGTTAGGGATGTGGCTAAGAAGCTGCACCTAAGCCGAAGTTTTGTCCAGAAGGCCAAAACTAAGGCTGGGCTTCGAACGTTCAAGGTACAAAAGGCCCCTAATCGCGACGAGAAGCAGAACAAGTCCGCCAAAACCCGTGCCAGGAAGTTGTACCTCAACATGCTGACGAAAGTTGAATGCTGCATCATGGACGACGAAACATATGTGAAGGCCGACTTCAAACAGATCCCCGGCAACCTGTTTTTCACGGCCAAGGATAAGTTCAGCGTTCCGGAGCATGTCCGCACTCAGAAGATGTCCAAATTTGCGAAGAAATTCCTGGTTTGGCAAGCCATCTGCACGTGCGGGAAGCGGAGTGCACCTTTCGTGACCCAGGACACGATGAACGGACACAACGTCCCAACAATCTTCTGGCCGGATTTGGCCTCATGCCACTACTCCAAGGACGTGCTGAAGTGGTATGCGGACAATAAGGTCAATTTCGTGCCGAAAATGTTCAACCCTCCCAACACTCCGGAGCTCCGCCCCATCGAGAAGTACTGGGCGATTATGAAGCAGCACCTTCTTAAACGACCTAAGGTAGTGAAGACAGTCGAGGAACTGAAGAAAGTATGGGTTTACATGCAAAAAACGGTTGATTCACAGGTTGTGCAGAATCTT
This sequence comes from Ochlerotatus camptorhynchus, assembly GCF_037179485.1. Taxonomy (NCBI): domain Eukaryota; kingdom Metazoa; phylum Arthropoda; class Insecta; order Diptera; family Culicidae; genus Ochlerotatus; species Ochlerotatus camptorhynchus. Next base: position 1,203,354 of record NW_027040796.1, on the reverse strand, counting down.
ATGGCCGGGGTTAAGGCCAAGGTGCGGGCATTTGCGTATGGACTGTAAATAAAATACGAGTTAAATGGTAAAATGAAGTTTAATAGTTATTTCTCAATCCCTGAAAATTTGATGGCAATCGGATGAAAACTCGAATTTTGCTAATCAATTTTGTGTGTGGCAATTTCATCGTGGACACCCTTTAAATAGTACACCTAAAAGCGAGTTTTTTTTGGGTGGTGGGTGGCAAGTTTATTATTGGTCAAATGCCTGTTGTAAGCCAAGCAGACCTTCTATCACCTCTTGAAATATACCACAAATTTTCTGGTTTGCACCACTAGTTGTAATTGAAACTTTCAGCAGTCACGCGTCAAACGGGAACAACACGGAAACAGCAGTCTGGTACGCTTTGGACGTGTATCATACTTGCAGACCGGTTTGAATGTGTGAGTTTAAATTAGAAGAACATTTGGTGTGTATGGGTGCCTAAAGCGTGCATTTCTCACTGTGCACTTTGATATCTGATTGCAGGCAAAGAGAGTAATGGAGAAAGAGAGCGCAAAGGATCGCTCTCACTCTCTTGTCAGTTGAAAATCTCTCAATTAACGATGGTTGCGCCGGTGCGCCTTTCAAAACTTATGAGCTTCCCCTGGTTCATTCTGATAGTGTTGTTCTGATGAACAAAGAGTTGATTTTTTTAAGTTTGCTACTCAGGGGACTTCATGAATTTTCTCTAGATTTTGATTCTGTTTTGTATTAAAAAATGTTTTCGGAAGTGTTTGACGGATATTCTTTATTACACTTCAGTCGTAAGAGCTAGCCTAGTGATAAAAACAAGAATTAGTCAAGTTTTGCAATTCCTCCTTTCGGTTAGCGCGAAAAGGACCATACAAGTTTTGTTTACACAAGATGATAGGCCCTTCAAATGTAACGTTAGGTAGTGATTAATATAGTAATTGAGAATATGTCCTTCGAAATCATGGAGCATTAAAAAAACTAATATGTGGTGTAAACTATAACGAACAAAGTTTGGTGCACAGGTAAACAAATGAGGCACGCGACGCCTCTGGACTTATGTCTTGTCAGATGACCCCCCCCCCCTCCCCTAGCTGAACATACTAATTATGCCTATGAAACTCCAGTACACAAAACACTTTAAATTGCAAAACTTCAGGACTGCTCGAACCTTGAAGATCACAACAGTGCCGAAAATTATCCTAGCAATTATGGCATATGCGACAACGATTCCAGTTCCATACCACAGCTCCAAACACTACAACTTGCTTATCATATGCATGAACTATCAGGTCATACTTAGCTTAGGCTGTTTCTATGAGCAATGTAATAGTTTTCTATCACATAGCTAACTATACACTAGAAACGGGTTCAATGTGACTCAATTGCAAAACTTCTGTCTTGTACCTATCATTCTCCCTTTAACCTTTTCCATCTTCAACAGACAAACCCTTCAAGAGCTACACCATTTCTCATTGTACTTGACCCACCCCACCATCTCACACTGCACAGTGGGGATTTCAAGGATCAAAAAGGATTAAAATTGGCTGCTTCTGTAATTCCAAAAGAACCATATGATTTCTTAATGAAAAAAGTCCAAGAAATCGAGCACGCACCGTGTATTGGCGTTCGTTTTGCGCCATGTTCCCGTAAATTTTGGTTTTTATTTAATAACGTTTGATAATCTATTTAGTCAGTAATTGTTTGTTGAAGTTATCAATTATACGAGATGAACTAGCATGCGGCTAAAAATCACAAAAATAAAGCTTAAAAAAGTTGCCAATTATGGTTTTACATTCAATAAGTGGCCTTTGCGAAACTATTGGGAGATTTATAGAAGAATATGGGGTAAAATAACCATGTCAAATATGTTTAGCAGTTGATTTTTAGCTCCATTTTGAAAAACAAAAACAATGTTGACACTAGTTTCGGGTGCTACTCAATTTTCTGCAAGTAGAACACACGCTGTTGCGAGGCACCACTTTCATTTTCAAAAAGACGTGAAAGAGCATTTTAGATCGTGCAGCACATTTCATTTGAGGGTCTCATAGCCTAGTCAGTAAAGGCACGGTATTACCAAGCCGGAGGCGGCGGGTTTTATTCCCGGTCCGGTCGAGGGAATCTTTTGGGTTGGAAATTTTTTCGATTTCTCTTGGCATAGAGTATCATTGTGCTTGCCACACAATATACAAATTCATGCATTGGTATTGGCATCGAAAGCTCTCAATTAATAACTGTGGAAGTGCATTTAGAACACTAAGTTGAGAGCACGCAATAAGCTAATATGCGCAAAGCAATAAGCTTGAAATGCGAATAATAAGAAAAAAGAAGCACATTTAATTCCTCTTGTGTTGGAGAGCTGCCGCTCCAACAGTGTTAAGTCTCTTTCTCTCTCTTTTTTTTACTTCTCGGCGAGTTTGCTTTTTCTATAGCTGTAGCACTGTAGAAAGGCGGATCAATCAATACTCGTAGACCTAAGGTTTGTAACTTGGTTTGTAATCACTTAAACTTAGTTCTCCTTCTTCTTCTTATTCTTCGCATTTCAATCTTAATGCTTATCACATATTAGGCTATTGCGTGCTTTCAACTTAGTGTTCTAGATGCACTTCCACAGTTATTATTTGAGAGCTTCCGATGCCTGTACCATTTTTGCATTAGTATAATTGTGTGGCAAGTAAAATCATACTCTATGCCCAGGGAAGTCGAAAAATTTTCTAACCTGAAAAATTCCTAGACCGGACCGGGAATCGAACCCAGCCACCTCCAGCATGGTCTTGCCTTGTAGCTGCGCCTTTACCGAGGCCCTTAAATTTAGTTTGGGTGCAAAAATTCACAAAACGGTTGGTTCTAAAATAGGGTAGAGCGCTACTTCGTCGTATTCGCCCATTTCCGTTCTATCGATCAGAAAAGATCAATAATATCAATTATCTCACCGTGCACAAATCAATAATAGGTATGTGCCGATGCGTTAGTTCATTAGCTATAACAAAAATCCTATTAGAGCGCATTATATGAACATTTACGCTCATTGTTCTCAAAACAAAAGAAGTGCTCCTAGCGAATCCCCTTTTTCTAGGTTTTTCCGTAGGACGAAGAAAATCTAATGGCTAAAAATCTAAAAATCTAATCTAATGAATTTAGAATCAAGAAGCAGTATTAGAATTTAAGCAATATCTCAATAATTTGTGACTCTTTATCAAATCCAATGGTACGTATGGAAATATGACTAAATTTAAAAGTCATATTTGACAGAAATATTCCCCTTTTTGTTTAAACTCGTTCAGAAAAGAGAGATCAAGCGTGGGTTGTGCTTAGTACGACGGAAATTGGATCAAAAACCCTATTATATAGGAAAAAAATCGTGCAAGGGGGTTTCGGTTCTTTAGATCCGTTCCCTAATATTTGTATAGGAAATTACGATAGAATTAATGTGTTCAAATAGGGCTCCACGCTACTTCGTTGTTTCCGTTCTATATGCTAAAAACCTTTGAAACAAAACTTTGTGAGATATGTTACAATTAAAAGTTGAAATTTGAAATAAGGGATTTTAGGGAAGCAAGGTATGACGAAGCAAAGTGGAGTATGACGAAGTGGTGCAAAGCCCTATTTCCCTAAGTAATATTTTAAAGCCAATCGGTTAAGGACTGTTAGGCCGTTCGCAATGCAGTTGTATTTAATATTGACTGTTACAATTTGAAACTAGATTAGAAACGCACCTCCCACAATGCTGAGTTGCAGTTTCATTGTTCGAGCACTACTTTGCACCATATTTGCAACTGCTCAACGGTTCTGTCTTATTTCTGAGCGGGTTTGAAACACGAATATCAGTACAAATGTTTCTTCCAGGGTTGACCAGGCGCTACGTTGTGAATTTGTGCCATGGTCCGGCGAAGAAGTGTATTTCAACCGTCGAAATACTGAGGCGGATCCAAAGTGAATATGAAACTCGAAATTTGCTGGTATAATTAATGGTATACTATGTGTTTGTGTGAACTGGCGGATGGCCAGGGGAAAACGAGGTGACGAAATGAAATCTCATTCTGTTATTGTTGTATAGAACTCATGTAAATGCATGGATCTTCACAGAATTTCATGATAGCGCTTGTATATTTTCCATCAAACAGATATTCTATCATATGATACCAGGCTGCTCAGAATTTATTCCAACGATCTTCAATGGTATTCAAAGATTTCCACGAAGTCATCTGGATACTTTTTCAAGACTTCAGGTTGTTCAGATATTATTCTGAAGATCTTCAACTATTCAACAATTCAAATCATGTTTATTAGCTGTTCTCTCATGATACCAGGTTGCTCAGTATTTATTCCGAAAACCATCAAATGATCAGAGATCCCCATGATAACCTCCAGATACTTTTTCAAGACTTCAGGTAAATCAGGTATTATTCTGAAAATATCCAACGATGAAACAATCAAAATCACACCTCTCAGATGTTTTCTCATATGATACCAGGCAGCTAATAAATTATTCCAAGGAGCTTTATGTGTTTTAAAATTTCCGTATACCCCTCTGGATACTTTTTAAAAACTTCAGGTTGATCAGGTACTATTCTCTCGAGATACTAGTCTCTAAAAACTTCTCAGGATACTTTTTCAATACTTTATGATTATCAAATATTATTCTGAGGATCTTCAAATGTCCAACACTTCAAATAATGTCTCTCAGAGATTCTCTCATATGAAATCAGGTCTCAGAAATTATTGCAATGACCATCTGGTGCTCATAGGTCTCCAAAACTGGATATGTTTTCAAGACTTCTGGTAGTTTATGTATGATGGCTGAAGATCTTTATCTATCCAACAATCCAAATCACTTCTCTCAGATATTCTTTCATAATATACCAGGTAGCTCATAGAATATTCTAAAAACCTTCATGTGTTTGAAAATTTGCATAAATTTCTCTGGCTATTTTTTCTAGACATCAGGTTGATCAGCAACTAAATGTTCCAAAGACCCAAAGGTGATCAGAGACCTTAAAAAACTTCTCATTATATTGTTGCAAGTCTTCAGGTTGATCAAGTATTATTCTGAAGATTTTCAACTGCCTATCAAATTAAAATCACGTTTCTCATCTAATTAAAATCACGTTTTTATCGTAAGCTTCACCCACCATACCAGGTTGCACAGAAATTTTTAAAAGACTATTCAGTGATCATCAAGCTCCATTAAATAATCAACAATCCAAATTACATCCCTAACAAATTTTCTCATATGATACTCAGAAACTACTTCATAACCTTTCAGGTAATCAGAGATGTCCATAAAGTACTCAGAATATTTTTTCAACGCAGCGTGTTGTTCAGGTTCTATTCTAACGATACCAAACTGTCCAACAATTCAAATAATTTCTCTCAGCTTTTTTCTCAGGAAAACAAATTACTCCTATTTTTTCGAAAGATTTTCAGGATCTCTAGATATTTTTTTAATATTTCTGGTTGATTAATTATTCTGAAGATCTTTTACTGTCCAGTAATTCAAATCACGTCTCCCAGATATTTTCTTATGACACCAGGTTGCTCAGAAATTAATACAAAGGCTCAGACATCTTCATTAAATCCTCAAGATATTTTTTTCAATCCTTTCAAAGGTTAAATAGGTACCATTCTGAAGGTATCCAACAATTCAAATTGTGTCTCTCAGATATTCTGACACCACGTGAATCAAAAATTATTCCAAAAACCTCCAGGTGATCAGATACCTCCAAATGCTTCGTTGGATATTTTTTCAATACTTCAGGATGATCAAGTATTGTTCTAAATCAACTGTTCAACAAATCAAACCACGTCTCTCAGATTTTCAAGCATGACACCAGGATGATCAGGATTTTTTTTAAGGCATCAGGTGATCAGTGATCTCAATGAAATCTTTAAGATATTTTTTTTCAAGACATGAGGTTGATCAGGTACCATTAAGAATATCTCAAACTGCCCAATTATTCAAATCACGTCTCTTAGATATTCTCTCATGACACCAGGTGTCTCAGAAAATATTCCTAAGATCATCAGGTGATCAGAGATCTCCTAAGCCTTGCATATTTTTCAATACTTCAGGTTGATCCAAGCATTATTCTGAACATCGTCTACAACCCTAAAATTGAAATCATGTCTTTCAGAGAACCTTTCATGAAATTAGGTTTTTCATGAAATTATTCCACAGACCTTCAAGTGCTCAGGTTGGTTTGTGAGGGCCGCTTATGCTTTGCAAGGAAAGGACTTACAAAGTTTTGTTTACAAAACCTGATAGGCCCATTGCCGTTGTAGGTCGTGAAACGTGCATTTTATCCAGGGGAAAGTGGTTGAGTTTCTGGTAGTAGATCAGACTAAAATAGATGTACGTTTCGAGAGGATCTTCGGTGATTCCCGCGTAGAACAGGGAGTAGAAGATATCCTTTCCAAGGAAGTTGCAACTATTCTTGATCAATTCATCCTGTAGATCGTGGCACTTGCATCCAAAGAAGGCGGTTTCATATTGGAACGTACCATCCAAAGTTTCACCTTTACTATATAGAAGTTCAAGTGCTTTACCGACTATCACAAGCGAAGAAACTGTTCGTGTTCATGATTACATCCGGTGACATTGCGCAATCGTTGAATTGAAGATCTCCCTGATAGACAATTAATCTGATACCAGCTTTCTGATCGCATAGAGAATTGAATTTGTCGCTAATCTGTTGATGAAAAGTTAAATATTTCCCGTGAACCCGGAGCCAGATGTCATTAGTGTGCTTTGGTTAGACATTTTATTGTTTTTGCTATGGTCATTCATGTCGGTGTGTCGGTGGTTGAAGGCTTTTTGTTAAAGCTACATATCTCACCCGGAAACGGCCATCAGAGGTCAATTTCGCGGTAAAAAATGGTTGACCACGAAATCATGGAGTGAGTTAGTTTTGACTCGGGTTTTGACGTTTGAAATAGAACGGCCAAAACTAGACCAACCGGTGCGTACGCACGCAGTTTGATCTATTTTAGCTTGATCTATTTCATTTTAGCTGTTTCAAATGTGACATAAATTTGGATCTAGATCAGACCACCGCTAAAGATGCCCTGAGTGTCTCGATATTATGCACCCAGCCTAAGCGACGTCTTCCCCGATTGAAAAGTGCTACTCCAGTCACAACACCGTGCACTACTCGATTGTGCTATATGGAAGTAACACCTTTTGGAATCCAACTACTCTCACTTATAAGTATGAAATCTCTCTCTCCTTTTTCTCTTTCTCCTTCCAGAGACGCGCTCTCGTATTTGAGAGTAGCATCAGGGCTGGAAAACACCTCAGAGCGTTAGCAAAGCAACTTAGTGCATGCATCTCACTACACTCGACAAAGAGTGTGTGGTTCTCCCATTTACTTCGCACACTAATCTGTGAGAAAGCGATCCAGACAATGAGTGGTACACTCCGTGCGGCGCAGGGAGCGAATATAATACAACAAGCGCTAATGTCTTCTTTGAATTCTTTGCAGACTTTGCATACCATGACTGCATGCATAGGAGATGAAGAAGGGCGTAACAAAGAAGAATTTTGTCTTTTTGCTGGGTTTCCCATTTGCAACCCTACACTGAGTGGCGCTCTTTGCGTCGAAGCCGTCGGAGCGATGGATACACATTGAGCTTTCGTTATTTCTGGGTGTGTGTCTGTCTTCTCTTCTCCGCTGCTTTACACTTGCACAGGGTTAAAAACAAGCCAACTTTGTATTTGCTTGATTCCACTTTGTATATTTCAGAAAATCAGTACATTGCGCGCATTGAGTGATCAGATGACAGCCCTGAGTAGCATCAATGGATTTTGCACCACTCTTAAACGCTGTCCAGACTGGAGAGTTATAACATGTTATAACGGTTATCAAATAATTGCAACACAGAAACAACCATCAAGATAGCGCTAGAACATGTTATAACTCTGTAGTCTGAACGTACTATTAGTGATCGTTAAGTGAAATAAATCGTTGCATGAAACTTGAAATGTTTCTTGGGACATAGTTTGTTATTGGATTTGGAATAAATTGAAAAATCAATTGTTTTTTAAACGTGCGTATTAAAGTGGATCCGGAAATAAAAAAGACGCAACGTAGGGCCTTCTCACCGCTCGACGGTAAACTTTATATTTTCTGATCTTGCATGGAATATTGAGATAGAGTAGGCTCAAAACAAGTGCTCCCGTAGCATGCGCCAAATACAATTGGGTAAAAAAGATTCCTTTATCCAATTAGCAACCTTAATAAAAAAAAATATATTCATATTTGGATTTCAGCGGCAGACCATTCTAATCCTGTCCATATAATCCCCACTGTGCACTGGTGTCGATTTCAAACGAATAAATTGATTTATCGACCAGCACCAGCAATGCCAGAGCAGCTCTCGTGATTGAATCTTCCCCTCAACTCCCACTGTCTTCCACCAGCCTGCCTTCCACCAAGTGAAGATCTTCATTTCTCGCAGTTTCAACGAATTCCGATTCCCTGTCCCGCGTCGTAAGACAGGAGCATAAAAGTATAATTTTTCTTTGTTGCTCGACCTGATGAGGAAAGCGACCGACCGACAACGGCGAAGAACGGGATAGAAGAAGCAGCTCAAAACTTCTCCCAAGTGAGCCAAGTGAGTGACTGATCCCCCCCGTACAGCTGAAGATACGAGGAAAAGGATGAGGGTTCCCGGCATTACTTTGCTTTCCACTCGAGTGAGTAGTGTTGAGATGGTTGAAGTTTCTCCAGTTTCTTCTTCAATCTCGGTGTGGAGCCGGGAAAATCAAAATGCTGGGATGAGGAGTAGGGCTCGTGGCTCCGGAGGGAAAAAAGGGTAACGTGTGTGGGTGTGTGCCGGTCCAAGACACTATATTTTGTTCTAGATTATTACCCAGATGCTAGAAGGAGAGTCAATGCAACGATATGAGTTGGTAGCGTTGAGTTTTCAGAAGAGGAGAAATTCTAAGTTTTTTTTTATCTGTTTGTGGATTCTTTATGACTCTTTGTCCTATGAGCTCATCGATTAAGGGTTGGTATGACAAGTTTGGCGTTTTTGGATAATGTCCTGAGTTTATATTGGTACATCATCATTCATGGGTACAAGCTAAACACAAGTAGATGGCAAAAAGGTGCCTATGAAATGAAATTTGATAGGAAAGCATAATGCTTTTAAGAGTGTCCTACCATTATTCAGCAGGCGAACGGAGAAGGGTTATGTTTTCGCTCATACTTTCATCCATTGTATCGATTACACAATCTCAATCGATCTATTTTTGGTAAAATAACGGGTTTATAATAAGAAGTTTAAATTTCATGCTTCTCAGCCGTACACTGGGCAAAATAACATAAGAAGCAGTTATGAATTTTAGTCTTCAGAAATCGGTATGAATTTGATTGATTTTGGATTATGAAAAATAATGTTGACAACAAAATAGTAAATGAGAGCAGACAGACGAGATTACAGGGCCCGTGAGTTGAAAACTCGTCTATCAACGCTAGGGAAAATGAAATGTTTAAAGGCATAATTCATATGTATATTTGCCTCAGTGTAGATATCTCCTATTTAGGGGTGATGCACATATATGTCACGCTCTAAGTGGGGAGAAGGGTTTATGGTTTTGTGACAAGCAATGCATTAGGTTCCTCAATTTAGCGTGACATAATAAATGGATCGCCCCTTACTGTACCCAATATCTTCTTTTTGTTGCACTACTGAGCTGATCACTGCGATAATTATTTGCATTTAACCGCTAAAAAACGTCCAACTAAACCCACTAAAAACAAACACCAATTGTAGGAAGATTCCAGTGATTGCATCCCCCGACCGCCTGCCGCCCATTTCGCCCAGACCAAAACTAATTTCATTAATCTTTTTCCAATTTCCGAGTTGCTCGTTTCCTGTGTGGAGGCAAATATTTGGTCAACCATGGGCACCGGATGAGGTCACCACTCTACTATTGCAACCACCACCAACCGAACTGGGCTGCCATCCAACAGATAAGAGACCAGTGTCGGTGTTGGTCCAGTTCTGCGAATTTCTATTTAATCCCACATTGACATCAGTCCAAACATGGTCCAGTTTCCGGTCGTCTCGCCTAACTTAACCACTCCTTTCCTCGCCAACTCACCACCGATGAACTACTTTAGATAGAGTCTCACACACCCACACATACAGACATGGACCGAAGCCGCAAATGTAAACAGAAAGTAATTTTTCGACCAAATGTGTGTCCGTGATGTGATGAGTTTGCCACCAAACCAAGGCACCATAGAACAAGAGACTGCAAGGTGAATGGGTTCATGGTGGGGTGTGGGGGTGGAAGTAAAACCCTGTGTTTTGTTGACCGTTTCACAACGAAAATTTCCTCTTTCTGACAAAATTGAGCTCAAATTCTGGTTAAGGTTTGTATGCTTTTTCCCCCGAAAAGAGACTGTTTGTGTGTTTGTGTTTGTATGCTTGATATTGATGGGAAAACTGATTGCTGCTGATTTGACTTTGATTGATTGTGTTTGGTTTCATACTGATGGAGATTGTTCGCTTGTGCCAAATTCTTCCGGCACTACCGAAAGTGAGAAATTGAAAGCCGGAAAAGCCATGCATATACAGTAGTTGGTGCTGTTTGTCCGCAAAGTGACAAATGATGTGGTTTCGAATGAAATGGTTGTGTTTGTATGATATAATTTTTCGACACTGAGAGGTACTCATTGATTTAATTAACTAGGATATTTGGGCAACACGTTCCGGAAAGAAATTCCACCGGATCGGATCTGCTAAATCGCCTAATAACAGTTCTGTCGAAAAGCTGATAAAAAACTACAAAGGACAGCCCTATGGGGTTGTACGCAATGGTGACGTAGGACTACGTGGTCTTATATAATAAATCTTATTTGTTAACTGCTGCAGGAGCTTGTGTTTTGTTTAGGAATAGGAATTTGTGCGGGGTTCTCTCTGTTTATACTCTTTAGTATGACGCGTTTGACATAGATGACCCACAGCGACTCACGAGGAGCTACTGATTCCGATCAATAGCGGTGCGGCTTCTTCCTCCTTCTATGGATGGTCATGTGGACTGTAGCTCTCAGCATGCAGGTAGCCTTTCTTTGTGTACTTGAGAAAACCACCACCAGCGTTTCCAGGTCATTTTCAGAAAAATTTAGACCAGTCAAAATATAAAATCTGGATACATCTGGAATGCTCCAAAAAATCCTGTTTTAACATAATGCTATTGAAATCAAAGTGATGTGCCAATCTGCCGTAAAAATAGATCAGTATGATCATCTGGAATTAATTCAAAGTATACCAGAATGTTTATGAATTCCATGTTTTAAAAAATATATAAAGCAAATCATTCAAAAGTTAAGAAAAGCATTGACACGGTGTACCCAAAAAATGTATATATCCATTACGCAGCCTTTTAAAATTGATTTAAATTGTTGGTAAAATACTTCAGAAAATATTTTTAGAATTATGAAGCAGCAAAGATTCAAGCAACTTTGATGGGATGATTTTTTAAAACTAATAGTCGATTTATTCCTTAATATTTGATGCAGTACCAGAATATGTCCTAAAAATGTTATTAGTTTTAAATTATTGTAATATTACTCTGCGATTGATCAGACTTTAAATTTAATTCATGACATCATACAACTCACAACACTCGACAGTAGGCAATTTTATTTTAAACTAAAATTCTCCCGCCTGAAGTGAGAATCAAAACCTAACATCGTGGTACTCACACACAGTTTACCTACGGGTTACTCCACATGACCATTGCAAATAATTTTATGCCAAAGAATAATATTATTAAATAACTAAAATGAAAGTAATTTTTGAAGTCTCAGGATCTTGAAATGATTCTAAATTCTGGAATTTATGTTTTTCCTGGGTCCCAGATCACGAAATTTTTTATTAGTCTGAATTTAATTCATTTACAGAGTTCAATTTGAATCATCCTAGAATTTCATCACACTTCTATTCTAGATTCCCCTAAACAAATCTTGATAATAACATGATAGTAACATTCAAAGAGTGCTTAGCATTATCTCTTGTAATCTCTTATAAATCGCTCTTTGATTCCACAATTCCCTCAAACTGGTAAAAATTTCCAAGAATTGGCATAATTTTGTCTCATTTTTTCTCTAAGAAATTCCCTTAGAATATTCTTAATAATTTCCTTGGTACGCTCTTCAGGATGACCGTCACATTCTTCTCAGACTTATCTTTTGAACTGCTTTGTAGGTAAGATCAGAATTGTTTTGAAATCCTCTTCAGTATTTCCTAAGTACTCAAGTACTTTGCCAAAAAGGCCTTGAAAATCTCCCACAAATTGCCAGATTTCTTAAAATTTGATAAAAATTAATCTCCCTACTGGCAACGGAATACTGGCAACGTCGACCACCACTCACCTCGCGGTGATTGAAAGTTATTAGTTCGGGCCTTCGGGAGGCGTTTTACAAAAATTAAATTAGAACTACGGACTTACTCGACTGATGGTCTGAACTAGAATGATTTATTCTTCTAAAGCAAAAAGTTACAATGTGCTATATACTAAAGGGTTTAATGAAAAACGCTTAGTGCGCGAATTATTACTTATATGATATCTATGTTTTGTCTGCTGCTAACCGGCTCGTTGTCGCTGATGGATGGCCGCCTCGTGGAAAGGAATGGGAATGCTGATATACAGAAATATGATTATGCATTGGGATGCAGTTCTGCTGTTGTTGTTGTTGTTGCTGTTGTGTCTTATTATTGCTGATATCGACTGAAGTTCCTGTCGATAGTGTCGTTGCTGTGTCTCGGAATTTGTTGAATTGCTTGTAATTGAGTTCTGGTATGATTTCAGGAAAGTGCTGTAACTAGCCATGAACTAGCCAACGGCTAAACATCTCTATAATAAAGTTAAAAAAAAAATGCTGTACTTAACTTGAATAAACACCGTTTGGTGTGACCGGATGGAATTCAACTTTGAAATCTGTGTTAGGGAAATCGCTTTTAGCAGGAAATCAGTGATAATTTTAACTATATATCAAAGCAAGAGTTGCACATTCGTGCAATTTTCAATAGTGACATTAAAAAAAATATAAATTTAACAGATGAGTAGAAATATATCTGATCGATTGGTGATAAAATTATTGAAATTAGTCCAGGGGCAACTGAGTTATTAACGTCCAAAATCTTTCATTTTTTGTTACATGTTCCATTTTCGGTTTTCACAAAGTGCACCCCCATATAGAAATCATAAACGTAGTCAAAAAATCACTTTGGAATTCATTTCACCTGATCACTTGCACTTGCTTTGGACTAAAGTTCTTTTCTAGAAAAAAAACTTAAGTTATCGAGTGGCACATTGTTTTGAGCTAAAACGCGATGAAAAAATCATTTCCAGCAAAAATACAATAGAAAACTGGTTGCGTCTGTATAAAAGCAGAGCAAATTTCGATCTTCGGTATTTTTTTTTCCCCGGTGGAAATATGGCTTTGTTTTTGAAGCCGTGGTGCATCCAAGTTACAAATATATTGCTTTTAGAGCTAACTAGTCAATGACTACCCACGACCATCCACAACTACAGCACTGATGGAGATGTTAGCAAAATTGATTATGGCATTCTTGTGGAAATTTATCACATTGAGTAAGGTGATCTTCTTGAGAAAATTCCATATATCATAGCATGTCAGAAGGTTCATATCTAGCACGAGAGCTAACCAAATACACAGACTCTCCCATCAAGCAGAAATTGATGAAACCAGTTTTCAAATGAAAAAAAAAATCTTTGCAAAAAAGCAAAGAGCATACGCCGCTCGCTCGGAGCGCCGGCTGCTTCCAAGACAAGTGAAATAATAATCCCATAAATCAACATCAGGCGAAATTCTTGAGATTATTTTCACTCTCTTTGTTGCAACTCATACACCAAGACCTCAGTGAAGGAAGACTGACCAACAGCAGCAGACCATCAACTTAACGTCGCATCTTCGCGTTCGCCTTGGCTAAGGGTAGCCACGCGGAATGTGCGGCAAAGCACGCCACCACTGCACACTGCACTGCACCGATTGAAGAAAAGTTTTCCGAGTTTTGTTTTCCCACCGTTTCGTATCTCTTCCTCTCTTAATACGAACTCCGAGGACGATCTGTGCGATGAAAAGCGAGGTTCCGGAGAGGAGAAAGGACGTCAAGCATCATGGCAGAGGTCACGCGTCCAACTGGAAAATTACAATGGGGAAAATTGCTGTAAACTTATAAACGATGAGAACGCGGATTGCGGTCAGAGGGAAGGCAACACTGTGGGAAAGAGACCAGAAAATCAGAGATTTTGATGCGTGAATGATACCTATTATAGTTAAATTCTGTTTGAGATCATTTCCCCAAAATGAGGAAACATTTTTTATTTAGCATTTTTTTCACGGTGCAGGTATCATTCCGCAGTTAAACATTGAAGCTGTTGATGAAGGTACTGAACCGCAAGAAGCAGAATGCTTCTTGACTATCAAAGCCTTTGCAAACGTTTCCAAATGAGGGGGATTATTACTTTTTTAAGCAGTTGTTTACCATCTGCTTCAATTTTTCGGCAGCATCTTCATTTTCATCATCGCGGCTACAACTAGGAATCTTGGAGCGCGGTTAATAGGAACTTAGAGTTTATGGGATTTTCACTAAATGGTGCTGCGGTGTGGATTTGGTAAACAATATTACGGCTCCGGTTACGGCTCTGACTCCACACACTATGTGGAAAATTTAATGCTGGCTACACCCAACCGGGAAACGTAAGATTCAATTACAGATGTACATGAAAAGTATGCAGAATTTGCAATGTTTGCGACATGAAAAGATTCTGTGATGTGGCCGCCGGAAGATTTTGACGTAGAACTACGTCTTTGTCGACTATACTGGGGTGCAAATAAAAAAATATGTGTGGTGAAATAGTGTTAGGTTTTTAACGCTTGTAACTTTGTCATTTATAGATGAAATTAAAATCGAAATACGCCGATCGATAGGATATTACTTTACGAATCTGCTCAAATAAATACTTTTCCAATTTTCCATTAAAAAAAACTTTTGAAAATGTACAAATTGTATCACTGTTTTCATGAAATAAAAGTTTTCCCAAACCCAGTCGTCATAATTGAGTACCACTTTGTTGCACATCGTTCTGCTTGAACCTGAAAAGATATAACACAGCGCTGCTGTCGTGCATCTACTCATTCTCTGCTTGAACGTCAAGCCGTACAGTTCGGTCTTTGCTCGCTCTGTCGAGTTGTTCTAAAGTTTCTAGTTTGTTCCAAACATTCGCAGTTTAATCGCGTCGTCAGTAGTGTCGGTCGCTTCGTGTGATGGGAAGACAGCGCTCCCGGAGCAGGCTCCGAGAGAAAACGGAGAAGAAGAACAGCGGTGAGGGTAGCTTGAGTGTACCTATTTCGAATAGGTACGCTACTCTTCCCACCGATGTAGGGAATACAACCTCAGCCACGGTGAAGCGGTCAAAGAAGAGGAAGAAAAATCAAGGCCAGTCCGATGGTGCGAGTGGACGGGACGATGCCACCACGACGAACGTCAGCGTCATTGGTGATTTCGGCGACGCCGTCGACAACGAAACTGCTGCCAGCCCGAGTGCAGCAAAAATGAAGCTTCCTCCACTGGTGGTGAAGCAAGTCCCACTCAACACGCTGATTGGCGATCTTTCATCGCTGGGCGTTGCAGCTGAGTTTAAGCTCGGCAGGATCGGCACCAAGGTGATGCTCCGAACAAAAGCGGAGTACGAAGTGGCCGTGAAATATCTGAAGGATACCAAGGCGGAATTCTTCACGCACGACATCCCCGGTGAGAAGCCCTTCAAGGTAGTCATCAGGGGTCTACCAAACTTCGACCCCAAGATGGTCGAAGCTGAAATCAACCGGTACAAGCTTGCCCCAATCGCTGTCTTCCGAATGACAAGGAGAGACGAAAACGTGAAGACGTACCCGGATTGTCTTTTCCTGGTGCACTTCCAGAAAGGGACGGTGACGCTCAATGCGCTACAAGCCATCCGATCAATCTGCTCCATCATCGTACGGTGGGAGCCATACCGTGGCGGCCATCGTGACGTAACGCAGTGTATGAGGTGCCTCAATTTTGGACACGGTACCCGCAACTGCAACATCAAGCCACGCTGCAGCAACTGCGCTCAAGAACACGCCACTTCCAACTGCCCTGCGGATGGAGCCGTGGCGATAAAATGCGCTAACTGTGGTGGTGCACATCAAGGTTCCGACAGACAGTGCTCCAAACGCGAGGACTTCAAACGCATCCGAAAGCAGGCGTCAAGCAACAATCAACCAGGACGCAAGAAGGACAAAACCCCAGCATTCAGGACGGAGGATTTTCCGCCTCTTCGTGCTCCCCAGCAAAGGCAAGCGAATTCGCGGGTGCAACCCGCCCCCCCTCAAGAAGCTTCCGGTGATTTTGCTGGCCAAAGCTCTCCATCCCCCCCTGGATTCTGGATACAACCAACAGCGCAAAACAACAACCCCGATCTGTTCTCAGCGGATGAACTGATGGAAATTTTCGTCAACATGTCCGGTGCTCTTCGTAAGTGCCGCAATAAGCCCGAACAGATCCAGGTGCTCGGTAAGTTCATCATCCAGTATGGCGTCTAAACCGCTAACTATCGTCACCTGGAATGCTTGCTCTGTAAGAGCAAAAGAGATTGAGCTTGCCGACTTCCTCCGCAAGTACAGCATCGACGTGGGCCTTCTAACCGAGACCCATCTAAAGTCCGGCGACAGCTTCTGGTTGCCTGACCACAACATTATCCGGCTTGATCGCACCAGCTCCAGGGGGGGTGGTGTTGCGGTCGTCGTCAAGAAAGGAATAAAATACCACACTCTGTCCCATATCCGCACCTCTATCATCGAGGCCCTTGGTGTGGAGGTGGAGTCGTCGACTGGATACGTCCAGTTCATCGCCGCCTACTGCCCTCGACAGTGTGCCGCCAGCAGTGGACTAGCGGCTAAATTTAAGAAGGACCTGTCCACCATCACCCGTACCGGTTCCCGCTTCGTTGTTGGAGGAGATCTGAATGCTCGTCATGAGGCATGGCGGAACTACCAGCAGAACCAGAACGGTCGTCTGCTGTTCGACCATTCGCAGCATGGGCTGTACTCCGTTTGGTTCTCGGACGAGCCAACATTCATCTCACCGGCAGGCAACCCATCGACGCTAGACCTGTTTCTTTCAAATACCGGCTTGTCCAAGCCGGTAGCCTTAAACGAACTCAGCTCCGACCATCAACCGGTGGTGGCTGAACTGGGATACAACGTAGCTGCTGCTCCAAGCCTGCGCAAGGACTACCATCGCGTAAACTGGGCCCAGTTTGGACGCGTGGTAGACAGGCACATCATCGACAACCCGCCGCTTGACTCCGTGGAGGACATCGATCGAGCGTTGGAAGTACTCCACCAAGCCATAACCGTGGCTGACGAGGCGTGCGTCCGACGAGTTCCTGTGAGGGGTAAGTTTATTGCCATTGATTCCCACACCCAACTCTTAATTCGCCTGAGAAATGTTCGTAGACGCCAGTTTCAGAGGACTGGAGATCTAGCGAGGAAACGTGAAATGGCCAATCTGAACAAGGAGATTGCTTCCAGAATGGTCTCACTCCGGAACGAAAGTTTCGGGCGGCTTGTCCAGAATCTGGACGACCGCTCCAGACCATTCTGGAAAGTTGCCAAGGTCTTAAAGACGCACCCTAAACCCATTCCGCCACTAAAAGATGAAAATGATGACGATCGGCTCATAATCACCCCTCAGGAGAAAGCAAATGCGATTGGTGAGCATATTGCCAAATCGCACTTGCTTGGCTCCAACATCCAAAGTCCGCTCGAAGTTCAGGTTGAGCAATGCGTACTCAACCTTGATTCCTCCCCTTGTGCCATCCCTCCGGAGGATAGAATCACAGTGGAACAGATTTGCTCAGCGCTGAAATGCACCAAAAACATGAAGGCCCCCGGGTTTGACGGAATATTCAACCTAGTGTTGAAAAATCTCAGCATGAAGGTTCACTCTCTGCTGGCTGCTGTCTTCAACAGATGCTTGGAACTGCACTACTTTCCAAGTATCTGGAAGACAGCGAAAATCATACCTATCCGCAAACCCGGGAAGGACCCAACGCTAGCTCCAAGCTACAGACCAATCAGCCTCCTTTCAGCGCTGAGCAAATTGTTCGAGAAACTCATTCTCAATTGTTTGCTCAAGTTTGTCGAGGAAAATAACATTCTCCTTCCGGAACAGTTTGGGTTCAGAAAGGGGCACTCCACCAATCACCAGCTAGTGCGGGTGATGAATAACATCCGAAGTAACAAAGCTGTATCCAAGTCCACAGCCATGGCATTGTTAGACGTTGAGAAAGCGTTTGATAATGTCTGGCACAATGGGCTTGTATACAAGCTTTGTAACTTCAACTTCAACGTAGCTACCTCCAGCAAAGGTCGTTTAAGGTATCGTTGAATGGTTGTCTTTCCGACACGTTTTCCATCCCAGCAGGAGTCCCGCAAGGCAGTCTTCTGGGCCCCTTGCTTTACAGCATTTACACTTCCGACATTCCTCCCCTTGGAGACGGTTGCGTGTTTTTCCTGTTCGCAGATGATACCGCAATAGCCGTCAAAGGAAGGATGCCTCGCGAAATAACGAACAAACTTCAACGATGCCTTAACGCCTTTGCTGATTATGCCACCACGTGGAAAATCAAAATCAATGCTTCCAAAACACAAACAATCATGTTCCTCCATCGGCAATCACCCAAACTAAAACCGACTCCCTCTTGTACTGTAATCATGGATGGCACAAGGGTTGAGTGGTCCGCCGAAGTAACCTATCTCGGGATGTTGTTTGACGAAAAGCTCCTATTCCGCTCGCATGTGGAGAAAACCGTAGTCAAGTGTTCCGCCTTGGTTAGGAGTCTGTATCCGCTGATTTGCCGCAGATCCCGCCTCTCAAGGGTGAACAAACTGGCCGTCTACAAACAAATCATAGCACCTGCGATCCTCTACGCAGCTCCGGTGTGGGAATCATGTGCACAGACTCACAGGAACAAAATTCAGGTCGCACAAAATAGAGTGCTGAGGATGGTTCTTGATCGTCCTTTCGACACTAGAATAACAAATTTACATGAAGAGGCAGGCATTGCCAAAATAGATTCCAAAATTAACGAAATTAAGACTACATTTGCACAAAAATGTAATTTATCAGAACATGCTTTGATAAGCAATTTGTATATAGTAGGTTAGGTGTACATAGTAGTTGTAGGTTAGTTGTAGTTGTAAATAGTAGTTATAAGTAGTCTCCTTTTTCCAATTCAAATCAAACCAATCCCACCGAGGTGGTCATACTTTAAAATAGGCCTGATAGGACTAGGAACTGTAAATAATAATTAAAATCTCAAATGTACTAAAGTTGAAAAGACGCATCTGTGTCACTTAACAAATTCATACATGTAAACCACACAATCACAAGAAATAAAGATCATTTAAATGGCAAAAAAACGTGCATCTACTCATTACCGCTTCGGACGGTGGGGCACTGGCACTGAGTCCTGCAGCAAGCAGGAGCAAGCCAGCGGTTAATGTGGTGTTTACATCTATGCAGATTTGCTAGCGCTAGCGTAATAGCACTGCAAAAAAGTAGCCAGCATCACGTTAGTAGGGCATCAGCGTCACGAAACGCTGCTCCAGGAGAATGATGGCGAAAGGCGTGAAAGCGTTGAGAAAAAGGAGATGTTGCCTCCTTTATATGTCAAGGGACAGCCACGCGAGCTGCTTGACACTCTGAATGTGCTAGTCCGTAAAGGGCTACGGGCCGAATTCCGCGCTGATGGCGTGAAAATCACCGTCCCCTCGGTGGAACATTTTAAATCAGTGGCGGAGACACTGCAACTCTGGAAGGTGGAATATTTCACCCACGACGTGCCGTCGACGAAGCCCTTCAAGGTCATTCTACGCGGGCTGCACGAGCTGGATGTTTCGGTTGTGCCAAATCACACAATTGCTAGACTGGACCGAGTTCGAGCACAGAGGGGCGGTGGCATTGCCATTGCCATCAGGAGAGGACTGGAGTACAGGATGCTGCCTGACTTTCGTCTATCGTTCGTTGAAGCCATTCTAGTCGAGCTGGCAGCGCTGGGTGGTCCCATCACACTCATCGCCATCTACTGCCCTGGAACAATCGATCGTCTCCAGAATGACATCCAGAAGTTGACTCGTCGAAAGGATAAGTTTATCCTCGCCGGTGATCTCAACGCACGCCACTCTCTGTGGGACAATGCAAAAAGTAATTGGACCTGCAGGCGGGACACTACGTGGTTATCCATCGGGAATCGCCTACCTTCTACTCACCAGCTGGTACCGGATCCAACCTCGACATCGTTCTCACCAACATGGCGGACGATTGCTCTGAGCCCCGTGCCATTACCGAACTGTCATCCGACCACCTACCGGTGCACACTGGGGACAAAATCGAAACAATGTGTTAAAATTCAATAACTTCGGTGCTCGCTGGAACAAGAGACTTAAAAATAGTTATTTTTATAGAAAAAAAAGTCTCAGGAATCGATTGAAGTGGGTTTCATCTTGGGCACGATAGGGTAAGTTGGGGTTTTTTACAGTTTTGCCCTAAAATCTCCTATTTTGCATGATTTGAATGCTGTATCTCAAGATACCGATGATATAGACAGATGATTTCTTGAGCAAAGTTGATCAAGAGGTCAAGGACTGTTGGATGACGGACAGAACAATTCTGAACTCTTCCGCTAGGCGGCGCTAGTGAGCATTCGAAGTGTATATGTTTGTGCTGCTGTATCTCAAGATCCTGACTATTTAGACGGATGATTTCTTCGGCAACGTTGATCAGGGGGTGAAGGATTGTTGGATGATGGACAGAAAAATTCGGAATTCCTCCACTAGGTGCGCGCTAGTGATTATTGGAAGTGAATATATTTGTGCTGCTGTATCTCAAGATCCTGACTATTTAGACGGATGATTTCTTCGGCAAAGTTGATCAGGAGGTCAAGGACTGTTGGATGATGGACAGAACAATCCAGAACTACTCCACTAGGTGGCGCTAGTGAGCATTGAAAGTGAATATATTTGTGCTGCTGTATCTCAAGATCCTGACTATTTAGATGGATGATTTCTTCGGCAAAGTTGATCAGGAGGTCAAGGACTGTTGGATGATAGACAGAACAATCCAGAATTCTTCCACTAGGTGGCGCTAGTGAGCATTGAAAGTGAATATATTTATGCTGCTGTATCTCAAGACCCTGACTATTTAGACGGATGATTTCTTCGGCAAAGTTGATCAGGAGGTCAAGGAATATTGGATGATGAACAAAACAATTCGGAATTCCCCCGACTTTTTCCAGTCCCCCAAACCGTCTGCCGCTTGAGGAGGAATCTGTACAGCCTGAAGCAATCAGCGCGCGTATGGAACCGGAAAGTGGATTCCGTTTTCAAAGACTTGGGATTCCAACCAACGAAATCGGATCCATGCTTATATGTACGACGGAGCAACGGTGAATTTACGTACATCCTTATCTACGTTGACGATATGATCATCGTGACACAGACAGAGCGGCAATTCAAGACGATTTTCAACCATCTTCGAACTTGTTTCACCGTGACGGATCTAGGAGACATCCGTCATTTTCTTGGAATGGAGATAGAGAAAAGTGCAAGGTAAATCAAGCAACGTACATCCGGAAGTTGGGACAACGTTTTTGTTGGTTGGACAAGGCGAAACCGTCGAAGGTACCGCTCGACATCAGCTGAAGGAGGAGATGGATCAGCAACCCAATAACTACGATTATTTGAGCAAAGCAAAAAATTAATTTTAATATTACATCCAAGAGAATTCATGGATTATGTCGAAAATCTCATGTAATTTTTATGGCCACAAAAATAAACAAATGCAGTAAAAGCAGCGTAATATGAGTTGATGCACTGTATTAATGATAATTTTGTCGTTTTTGGCAAGTAATAATAAACCATATTTTCGACACGATTGAAGTGCATCCACTTTGATGTGATATCAAAATTATTTTTTTGCTGAGAGTCTGATCGGGGATCTTCTGTACGAAGCAGTACATACAAGACCGGACATCGCAGTAAGTGTCTCGATTTTGGCACAGAAGTCCAGCTGCCCAAACACTCAAGATTAGTCTGAAGCAAAGAGGATCTTACGCTACCTAAATACCACCTGTAATCATAAGCTCCATCTAGGTACTTCGACCAAAGGACTAGAAATGTTTGTTGATGCGGATTGGGCCGGAGACTCACGTGACAGGAAGTCAAACTCAGGTATCCTCGTCATGTTCCACTGAGGCGGAGTTCGTAGCGCTTGCTGAAGGGTGCCACCGTGTCGAACGACGCAACAAGCACATTGACACAGAGTTCTTCTTCATTCGCGATCTGCAAGAGAAGAAAATAATTACAATGATGTATTGCCCAACAGAATCCATGTTGGCCGATATACTAACGAAGCCACTTCAACGGATGCGGCTAGAAAAGTTACGCATCGAGGTAGGAATTCGTCCGGAGCTGATAGAGGAGGAGTGTTAGTAGCAGTAGGCGTTCAGATACAAATAACAATCAAAGCAATCTTCTAATAAACTAGCAAATTAAAACTTCTCTTCTATTTCAATAACTGTAAGAAGTAGTTAGTTGTACTGCCTATTCTTATAGTAATGTTACATTGTAACAGATTTTTTGATTAATTTTTTGTCGTAAAATTGTGATTTTTTTCGGTGTGTATTTATTGAAAAATATCGAATACGCCATTTTGTAAACTTAGGCGAGAGTCTAAATAGCTGGATTCCAGCACAAACTTGGTTCATTGTCCCTAGCGATCCATTAGCCGAAGTTTTCATGGAATTCGGAGGGAGGAAATTAAAATAAATTCTTCAGTTGACGTGGAACTGTTTCTACAGTTAAATAGAAACCATGTAACTGCATCAGTTCTATGGTAATTTTATATATAGTAATATAGAATGCGAGTTCAAGCACGAAATCAAACGGTAAAGCTGTAAACTTGGATGCAGTCGAAGCACTTATAAGAGTGCATTTAATTCGAAACGCAGCATCCACCGTGTGTACACTTGCGGTGTGAAAATCATCACGTTTCACTCGTTGAACTTGTTATCAAGGTAAAATTGCATTACATGTGGAAGCAAGTGTAAACGAAACTAACCAACATTAATCCGGTCCATCGCCCATGGTGTTGCGTGTGTGTGTTGTTGCTTTAGCGGTGCGGTGGTTAGTTTAATGTTATTCCGGGGAAATCACCCATCTCCAGTGCACACAGCCCGTGAAAGTAACTCAAAATTATGTCGAATTCAACTCAAAATTGCAAAAAGTGGAGATTCTCAGTGGGTGAGTGAAATTGTCTTCCTTTTTCCGGGAAAAACTGCTTAACTCTGATGAAAATCGAACAAAACTTTACTCAGTCCTGGACAATCTTGGAAAATTTTGCTCATTCACTGAGTAACCCCACATTTCGCAAATTCAATTTTGAGCTACTCTCATCGGGCGTGCAGTGTGCCGGTGGTGAATGCAAGCATCAATACTGCATATGTAATGATTTTGAAAACTACAAATCAAACATCTCCCATGATCGTTAGAAACTTTGCTCAAGTTTGAACAAGTATTCATCCCGCAAATTCCAAACTCCCTATCCAGCGCAGACCCAATTCCGAAATCCTCAAACCGGGAGGGAGTTGTTTCGAATGCAAATTTACGAAAAGCCAATTTCATCAAGTTGCTCATCGTCATCGTTCTCTTGTTGTTTTATTTGCTCCGTCTTATGGGCTCCGAGGCGGAGGATACTGAATGGCAAGGCAAAGATTTACACAGAACAACTTGTCCGAGGTCAATTCGCTGTGTGGCTGACTTCCATTCTAAAGGGGTTTTCTCCACTGGCTGCCTGCGTTCGGTTCTGTATGCAACCCATCATCACCACCACCAGACATCGGCGACGACAACGACGACGACGACGAGGCGATGATGATACAGTGCGGGCGTTGAGAGCAAGCATCTTGCAAGAAGCAGCAGCATCCGTGCCAAGAATCTGCAGTTGGCAAACAGAGGAGGGCTTCTGTTTGCTGCTGCCCCACAAAATTGAATGGGTGGGCTTTGCGTCGAACACCCAGCAGAGGCATTGCGGTTGTGTTTGCCTCTGAGAGAGAGAGGGCGCTATAGTTTCGGCTTTGCGGTGTTTGCGGACGGATCGGTTAGACGGCGGCAGTCGGTGGTGGAAGGGCTCTAAGAACAATAGCAAATATAGAGATCTTGGATGGGAATGGTGCACAGCGGAGGCGAAAGGAGCTGATAAGACGATTGTCGAGTGGATTCTGAAGTGGCAACCTCTTATCGAAGACAGTAGCAGTACACTAGAAAGATGCTCTGCTGGAATCATGCTTTCAGGTCGTCCTCGTTGTGGGGGCGTTCGGATGCAAAACGCATACTGATAGTGTATGCAGACCGGTCCTGAGAAGTAGACCACGATAATTTGAATTGGAAATCAGAGGATGGGGGGAGGGGATCATGTCTGTGTTGTATCTCTGGTTACACAAAACATTTTGCTGACCCGGTTAATAGCCTTCGCTGTAAGTGGGGGGGATTAATGCTGAAGCCACATCCGGCAGCAGTAATCTGGATAATGGTAGCCACATTGTTTAAATTTGTTTTTGTCTGTCGATAAATGGTCTGCTCGGTAGGAATAATCAGATCAATTTTGATATTTTGATACTTTTATACGACTTTGCCATTTTGCCCTTCACTGCCGGTTGATCGTATTTTCTAACGCTTGAATGCAAGCAGAAGCATCACTGTCTATGCGCTAGGATGTTTATATATGCACTCCCGCAAGCTACCGGGAACCGTGAATGAGCACGAACACCTCGCTGAAGCGCACAGACACTAAGCCCTAATGGGTTTTGAGCAACTTATCTAGGCGAATGCAAACAAATGTTCAAGCATCTTTCCGCAGAAACCCGTGATTCTCACTCATTCCCTCTTCTCTATCTCTTTCCAACAGGTAAGCCAACATACGTGCCCCCTTGTAGGGTGGTACCTACAAACAACCATATGGTCGATTTAGTCGTTCACGGCGCAAACTTTTATCACTTTAACAACACTAAAAGTCAGCGACAGTCAGTAGCAGCAGCAGCAGCCACCAAACAACTGATCCCGACTTGGGTTGACACCGGGGCTGGTCGTAGAAGTAAGATTTAGTCCCACCGTTTTCAGGACTTTTTCCACCCCAGAAGCGAGAAAACTTCATAATTTCATCACATAATCACCGGGAAAATATTTCTCATTAAATCAACCGCCAATCGTCCCACCCACACACAAACACACACCCATCGTCACGTCATGCCGATGCTGTTGGCGACGACGACAACGACTAGACGATGATGAAGGAGTTGCAGTAACGATGAATGGAATTAACTCGCTCGTAATAAATAATTAAAAGTTAAATTCCCTTCAATACCTGGTTCCTAACGAACGCGTTATACTGTGGGGGAGTGAGTGGCTACTGTGAAGCCAGCGTAAGTTGGAGGTGAATGTTAACTGAATGAAAGCTAAGCTGTTATATAAACATTGTTTCGCGAATCGTAATACGATGCATTAGTGCACAGCGGAGCGAAACCGGTTGTAATTTAAATTACATTTAATTAATAATTATTTTCATTTTATTTTCTGCTGATTTGCTGATCGACTCTAGTCTCAAACGCAAAATTTCAGGATAATCCGACAAGAACTGAATGTTGTGCATAGCGGTGAAGATGATCTTCGTAAAAATTCAATAAATATGAATAGTAAATTTGAATAGCATCATTGTTTCTCATCCTTAATCTAATCTAATCTAATCAAACACCAACACAGCGAAGATCCGTCACGCATATCATAACGACCATGCCTACTGTGCAGCATTTAAGGGGTATGATGATTCAGAAAGCATCAGATTTGTTTAAATCGATTGCGATACTTCAGAATATAATAAATGGATGAAACGTGGACATATCATAACGTACATTCCGTTTTTGGTAATTATATGATTAGTCGGTCGTTGCCCAAGCAACACAGTTTGTCATAAACGGGTTTACATATCTTATATATGACAATCTCAGCTGTAAAAATTTACGTCTAGTCACTTATATTCAACTCATTTATAACGAAAAATCGCAAGAGGTGGGATCTATATATATAACATATGTCAAGTTATATGTGATTGACTTGCGCAACTTATTTATGACTATAACGTAACCTACTGTTTTGAACATGTTTTAAATTAATTTCATCCTTCCATCAAATGGAATTTGTTTATTTTTTCATCATCAATTTGGGTCATTCCAGCTTAAGTGGGTACACCACCAGTGGTCGATGTCACCGATTTGAGCCAACTTGGCCAAAATGCTTATTTTGGCATTCTGAACAAACGCCTTTTTTTATTTTACTCTAAAGTGCCTACATCCTTCTGGGCTACAACCCTGGAGTTTCGAGATTTAAAAAAATCAACTTTCAGAAGAATTACTCCACAACCAAATAAGCTATTCATGATATTAGAACGTCAATTTAAAGGTTTTTTATTTAAATGTAGATTCTTAAAAGTGTACCCACATTTTGTTTTTGTTTGAGTAACTACAGTAAACAGACTGATTACCGGCAGGTATCAAAATTGTCAAAAAATGGCCTAATATTTTGGGGTCAAATTTTCACCACACTTTGGAAAACTCTTCTACTTGATGTGTTTCCAAGGGCAAATTATGATGAGTGAGTTGTAGTTCTTAGCTTTTCTGGTGGAAAATCAATGCTATTTAATATTTTTTTTTTTATTTTTTATTGAATTCCTTCACGCCAATGGCACAATAATATTTTTGTGTTATTTTTCACATGTTCTGGGCAGGATTCTCATTAAATGAAATCATAACTAGCTCATTTGTTTACTTATGTTCATAATTTAACTGTGGTCTAAAAAGTGAAAAATACGGGAAACAGCCAAAATGTTGTGCTTTAAAAGTACGATGAAATCAGATAGATTAGTAGGTACATATATAAAATTTCAGTTGAGGATGACAACTGCTGCTTGTGCAGTAATCTCTTCTGAAAGATGATTTTTTTTTTTGAATCTCGAAACTCCAGGATTGTAGCCAAGAGGGATCTAGGCGGGAGCAACATAAAAAAAAGGCGTTTGTTCAGAATGCCAAAATAAGCGTTTTGGCTCAAATGTCATATGTCAAGTTATATTTGATTGACTTGCACAGCTTATTTATGACTATATTGTAACCAACTGTTTTGAACATGTTCTGAATGAATTTCATCCTTCCATCAAATGGAATTTGTTTATTTTTCCTTCATCAATTTACAAAACTTATTCTTCTGGGTAATTTTATTGTGCGAATAAAGTGCATAAACTGAGATGCCTTACTCCCAAACTTTTGTGCGGTTGCAAATTTATGGTGAATCTTTACATTCTACTTCTAAAAAACTCATTGACTCTTAGAAAAAGCTTGATACAACAAATTGAATTGTACAAAATCTTTTGGATAAAATTCACCAATTCTGAAAACATTAATCTTTTAGCAAAACAGATATAATCCCAAGTAACATTTTAAGTTTTATGAAATACTACAAAGCTACTATAAAACAAAATTCATAAAACCCTGGTCAAGACTGCTTTGCCATACATCCACCAAAACCTCATTGATGCTAGAATCTGTCTAGTTGGACCACCCTGGAGAAGGTTCTGAAGGGTATATTTTCGAAGGTCTTCAAGATTGATTTACTGCAAAATGGTTGTACGATAAACGCATTGAAATCCATTTCAAACCCGTATTTAAGCTACAATAAAAGCTATTTGGCAACAATTAAAACCATTATCCGAGCATTTTACCCTAGCTGCTGGCTAAGTTTACTAGAAAAACAACAATCAAGTTAAAAAAGGATTCATAAATACCATCTGATCTTATCAAAATAATTAAAAACTGGTTGTATAAAAGTCCTGCCGAATTTCCAAAATAATACAATAGTTCTCATGAAGTGGCCTAGTTTTATGTGCCATATAAAATTTGATGTGAAATGTACGTGAAAACATCGAAAAACTTGAGTCCGCCCACGGAAAACATCGATTTTACTAATTATTCTACATGAAAAAAGAACATTATTCAGATCGATCATTAAGCTTAGCCGAGATTTTTGTTTCTCATGATTTTTGAATTCTAAATATTTTCTCATTGCTAAATAAACTAAAATAAAGTTATATCCAAGGAAATATAGATTGAAAATCGAAGATTGTGAAAAACAAACAAAATAATTGTAATATGGCGGAGGCATAAAAGTGGATTTTCATGGGCCATTTGTAAAAAGTTATTTTGCTTTCAAGAAATCCTTAACAAATTCATAAGGTTTTGAAATGGCTTTTATGAAGAAAATTTGAAGACTGAATTGTATTTATCTAAAGCCATTTTGCTTGATCCTAACCCGTTCAGATTTATGGCATTTTTATTCAGATTTTATGATACACTTTTAAAAGCTTAAAAGGCAACAATATATACCTTTTGCTCTCATTTAAAACCTAATGGTTTTATAATTGCTTTTATAATGATAGAACAGGTTTATAAAGTATTTTATCAAGACATTAATAAAAAATTGCTAATTAAGTTTATGATTGATTCATAGAACAGTTTTATGGTGGGATTGAGAACTACTTTAAATTTAGTTTTAAAACAAGACAGTTTTTTACTTCTCGCCAGACTGTAATAGGTTTTTAAAACAGCGAAAAGAAGAACTGCTAGGCAGGAACGTTTTACACTGTGAAATGCTGTATTTAAACTAAATGGATTATTCATTGCCATTATAAAACCATCATAAATCAGAGTGGATGCCAAATGATTGCAGAATTGTTACTTGGGAATATCAACTTTTTTATTATTATCTTACTTTTCTCTTCTGCATAACGTGCATGTGATGTTGAAGGCAAAAGTGAAAGTTTTTTGTATTATATATTTTGTTTCATCGGTCAGCCATATCCCAAATAACATTTTCAGCTTTATAAGCCAACTTTTCCAGCGTTGTGCTGTAAACTAGCTGAACAAAAGCTAAAAGCAGAAGCTAGCAAAATAGTTTTGGAGAGCGTTTACTCAACTTTTTCACAACCATTATTAAATTTTTCAGTCGCACTGAATAACGGCAGCCAATAAACGCAGTCAACTAAAGGGTGTCCACGATGAAATTGCAACACACAAAATTGATTCGCAAAATTCGAGTTTTCATCCGATTGCCTTCAAATTTTTTAGGTATTGAGAAATAACTATTAAACTTCATTTTACCATTTTACTCGTATTTTATTTACAGTCCATACGCAAATGCCCGCACCTTGGCCTTAACCTTGGCCATAAGATTCTGCACAACCTGTGAATCAACCGTTTTTTGCATGTAAACCCATACTTTCTTCAGTTCCTCGACTGTCTTCACTACCTTAGGTCGTTTAAGAAGGTGCTGCTTCATAATCGCCCAGTACTTCTCGATGGGGCGGAGCTCCGGAGTGTTGGGAGGGTTGAACATTTTCGGCACGAAATTGACCTTATTGTCCGCATACCACTTCAGCACGTCCTTGGAGTAGTGGCATGAGGCCAAATCCGGCCAGAAGATTGTTGGGACGTTGTGGGCCTTCAGGAGAGGAAGCAGCCGCTTCTGGATGCACTCTTTTATGTACACCTGTCCGTTCATCGTGTCCTGGGTCACGAAAGGTGCACTCCGCTTCCCGCACGTGCAGATGGCTTGCCAAACCAGGAATTTCTTCGCAAATTTGGACATCTTCTGAGTGCGGACATGCTCCGGAACGCTGAACTTATCCTTGGCCGTGAAAAACAGGTTGCCGGGGATCTGTTCGAAGTCGGCCTTCACATATGTTTCGTCGTCCATGATGCAGCATTCAACTTTCGTCAGCATGTTGAGGTACAACTTCCTGGCACGGGTTTTGGCGGACTTGTTCTGCTTCTCGTCGCGATTAGGGGCCTTTTGTACCTTGAACGTTCGAAGCCCAGCCTTAGTTTTGGCCTTCTAGACAAAACTTCGGCTTAGGTGCAGCTTCTTAGCCACATCCCTAACGGAGGCGTTCGAATTTCGGTTGAAGGCCCCAACTACGCGGTTGTGATTTTTGGTGTTGTACGGACTTTTTCCTTCACTTCTGGGCTTCCGATCGGTGGTCAACCGTTCCTCGAACCGCTTAATCACTCGCGACACCGTGGAATTCGCGATTCCCAACGTTTTAGCGATGGAACGATGCGAGAGATCCTTGTTCTCGTGATGAATGCGCAAGATTTTATCACGCACGAGCTGTTCTTTCGACTCCATTTCCGCGAGTTTAGATCACAGGACTTTAAAACTTTTTTTTTTTTTTTTTTTTAATTACTTTATTTGTACAGGCTCAATCGAATAAACTTTACAGAGCCAAGTTATCATTTTCTTTATACATTATAAATGTCTTAAATCTAAAATTAAAGGATTGGAACCGATTGCTCGCGGTCTTCTCGAGGTTAGTGGATGACAATTGTTTGGATCGGGAGAGGGAAAAGGAGATTTGGAATATGATTTATGATTAAAAAATTTCACTATTTCTAAAACATATACTTAATTCTATCGACGTTATATCAACTCTGTAATTATACAATTATTACAGAAACAAATCTACAAAAAAAAAAACACACACACATACAAAACACAAACTAAACACAAGGTTAATCAAACTTACAATCTATGGTTAATATTCTTCAAGAAAACATATATGAGTTGCATAAACTCCAGATCGCGTCTAGCCAAAATATCCCGAACTGGAACATTAGGTTGTCTACCTCGAGCCCGAAGGGAATCGTACAACTCGGATCTGACTCCACGGTGCTCAGCACATGACCAAATAATGTGATCTGCGTCCTGGTAACCTTGTCCACATTCACAGAGATTGCTGTCTCCCAGCCCAACACGGAACAAGTGAGCGTTTAACGAGTAGTGATTGGACATGAGGCGAGACATCATACGAATGAAGTCTCGACCCACATCCAACCCCTTGAACCAAGGACACTTCGACACCTTAGGGATGATTGAATATAACCATCGTCCCAAACTCCCTTCACTCCATTTATTTTGCCAGCTGGCGAGTGACTGTTGACGATAAATGAAGAAAAATTCGTCGTAGGCGATTTGTCGATCGTAAATATCGCCTTCTATAGCGCCCACCTTTGCAAGCGAGTCCGCCTTCTCATTGCCCGGAATCGAGCAATGAGATGGGACCCATGCAAAGGTGATGACAAAAGATCTTAAAGATAAAGCACTTAGAATCTCTCGTATTTTCATGAGAAAATACGAGGAGTGCTTTACCGGCCTCATGGAGCGAATAGCCTCGATAGAACTGAGACTATCCGTAAAAATAAAATAATGATCTGGTGCAAGTGAGGCGATCGTTTCTAGCGTATAATGTATTGCCGCCAGCTCCGCAACATATACGGAACAAGGAGCATGAAGCATTCGAGAGGCGCTATGAAATTCGTTATAAATACCAAAACCAGCGGACGCCTCTATTAGTGATCCATCTGTAAAGAACGATCTTGCGGAATCAACTTGGCCAAACTTTGCAGCGAAAATTGACGGAGCAATCATGGAACGATGATGCTCTGGGATTCCGCGAATCTCTTGCGTCATTGATAAATCAAAATGAACAGAACTGTCGAAGTCGGAGAAGCAAACACGATAGGGATTATGCTGCGAAGGGCTGACATCCTGTGTTATGTACACGTAGTACAATGACATAAAACGAGTTTGAGGGTTTAGCTCAAGAAGCTTCTCAAAGTTTGCAATCACCAGTGGGTTCATAATTTCACAACGGGTGAGGAGCCTGAGGGATAATTCCGAAAATCGATCAGAGAGTGGCAACATGCCCGCTAACACTTCGAGACTCATCGTATGAGTCGAGTGCATGCATCCTAACGCGATACGAAGACAGCGATACTGGATCCGTTCCAGTTTGATGATGTGCGTTTTAGCCGCCGACTGGAAACAAAAACTACCGTACTCTAAAACCGATAAAATCGTTGTCCGGTACAACGTTAGAAGATCTTGCGGATGGGCTCCCCACCACGTTCCGGTAATTGTTCGGAGAAAATTGATCCTTTGTTGGCATTTCCGCTTCAGATAATCAATGTGGGATCTCCAGGTGCATTTTGAATCGAACCAGACCCCAAGATATTTGAAAGACATGGAATGAGTGATCGGCTTACCCAAAAGTTGAAGCTTCGGTTGTGCTGGGCTATGCTTCCTAGAAAAAACGACCAACTCAGTTTTCTCCGTGGAGAATTCGATACCTAGCTGGATAGCCCAAGTAGACAAATTGTCTAGGGTATCCTGTGTGGG
This sequence comes from Ochlerotatus camptorhynchus, assembly GCF_037179485.1. Lineage (NCBI taxonomy): Eukaryota > Metazoa > Arthropoda > Insecta > Diptera > Culicidae > Ochlerotatus > Ochlerotatus camptorhynchus. Next base: position 1,170,958 of record NW_027040796.1, on the reverse strand, counting down.
TCCTTGCAGGTCGGCCTCTCTGGGTCCTGTCATAGACACTACTCCGTCATCTGCAAGTTGTCTCAACGTGCAGTTGTCCCTTAGACAATTGTCAATTTCTCTGACGTAGAAATTATACAGAAGGGGGCTTAAACATGAGCCCTGGGGGAGACCCATGTAGCTAAATCGTGAAGCTGTAGAGTTTCCATGAGAAAAGCTCATATGTTTCTCTGACAGCAAACTGTACAAAAAGTTATTAATTAATGGAGAAAGGCCACAAGCGTGGAGTTTGTCTGAAAGGACTTCAACCGATACTGAATCAAAAGCCCCCTTAATATCCAAGAACACAGAAGCCATTTGCTCCTTTTTAGCAAAAGCCAACTGAATTTCAGTGGAAAGCAACGCGAGACAGTCGTTCGTTCCCTTGCCCCTACGGAAACCAAATTGAGTATCTGAGAGTAGGTGGTTCAACTCAACCCATTTGTCCAGGCGAAAAAGGATCATTTTCTCCAACAATTTTCGAATACACGATAACATCGCAATGGGACGATACGAATTGTGATCTGACGCGGGTTTTCCAGGCTTTTTAATGGCTATAACTCTCACCCGCCTCCAATCATCCGGAACAATATTAAGCTCCAGGAACTGACCAAACAAGTTCAACATGCGCCTCTTAGCGACGTCTGGGAGGTTCTTCAACAAGTTGAACTTGATTCTATCAGCCCCCGGAGCCGAATTGCCACACGAAAGGAGCGCGAGTGAGAGCTCCAGCATTGAAAAAGGCTGGCTGATCTCGTCTACCGAATTCGTCGTTTCGCGAGGAATCATCTGTGCCGGCACAGAATCAGGACATACTTTTCGCGCGAACTTGAGAATCCAACTATCGGAGTACTCCTCGCTCTCGTTGTTTGAAGACCGGTTACGCATCCTTCGCGCCGCATTCCAAAGCGTATTCATCGACGTTTCGCGCGATAATCCGTCCACGAATTGCCGCCAGTATCCGCGTTTCTTGGCTTTGATGAGGCTCTTGAGTTCGCGTTCAAGAGCCGAGTACGCTTCGAAATGTACGGGTGTTCCACGTTTCCGGAAAAGCTTAAACGCGTCGGACTTTTTACGATAAACCTCAGTGCATTGCTGGTCCCACCAAGGGGAAGGAGGTTTCCTACGGAAAGACGTTCCTGGAACCGGCCGAGTTTGAGCTTGAAGCGCGCTGTCCAAGATCAGATTGGAGAGGAAGTTATATTCCTCCAACGGTGGAAGCCCTTCTACCGACGTTAGGGCATCTTCTATCACATTCTTGAACTTTGTCCAATCGATATTACGGGTAAGATCGTACGCGACGTTAACGGGTTCCGACGGATTGAATCCACTGGCAACTGAAACTTTGATCGGCAAGTGATCACTACCGTGGGGATCTTGGATCACATTCCACGTGCAATCCAACGATAATGAGTTAGAGCAAAGTGTGAGGTCTAATCTACTTCCATTCGAAGATGGGCCAGCCAAACGTGTTACTTCTCCATTGTTAAGAATTGTCATATTAAAGTTGTCGCAGAGGTCATATATCAAAGTAGAACGGTAGTCATCATACAGTTCCCCCCAGCCTGTACCGTGGGAATTAAAATCTCCCATAATCAACCGTGGAGCAGGAAGTACCGAACAGATATCTGAAAGTTGTTTGCGATTAACAACGGCTCTAGGAGGAATATAAACAGAAGCAATACAAAGGCTCTTACCTTTAATAATAGCCTGACATGCAACAACTTCAATACCTGGAAATTGTGGAAGATTCACTCTATAGAAGGAATGGCACTTTTTGATCCCCAAAAGTACCCCTCCTCCACGCGAATCCTCACGATCCAGTCGAATAATGTTAAAATCATAAAAAGGAAGATCGATATCTGAAGAGAGCCAAGTTTCACAAACAGCAAATGCATCACAATCATTATTGTGAATTAAAAACTTAAAAGAATCTAATTTAGGAATGAGACTTCGACAATTCCACTGTAGAACAGTGATCAAATCCCCGACCTCGTTTGGAAAATTATCCATCGAAGGAAATGATTGCTGCAATGAGGGGCCACTTCAATGTCAATTGCTTCAAGAGGGTCTTCACAGAAGGAAGCATTGCCAGAACAATGCTTTTGAGAGGATCAGAAATATTGAGGTACTTGAGAATATCGTCCACAATTTTATCAAATGAGAACAACCCGGATGAAGAAGGGGCTTCTGTTCTTAAAAATGGGCCATCAGGGGTTTTTGATGTCCCCGGGAGAGATGGAAAATTCTGGTTATAATCAGTTCTGCGGAAACCAGGAGGAGTTGAAACTTCCTTTTTTCCATCACTCCTTGATTTGGGCAAGCTGATTTGGGGTTCCTTATCTGCAACTTTCCGCGAACGGATGCGTTTTCGTTTCCGTGCAGAACCTTCCGGAAAACTGAAAGAAACTCCCTCCTCAGCCAAGTCAGAGTCAGACTCGTCATCAGACAAAACAGCAAAGGGATTTTTGTCGTTGGTTGATGGTGTGGTTGTCTTTAGCATTGCTGCAAAAGACTGCCTGGAACGCTCCTTAAGAGAGCGTTCTAGTTTCTCCCCGCGTTGTTTGTACGCCGGGCACGATGAGAGACCATGAGGAGTTCCCTTACAGTACACGCATTTTGGTGCAGTGACTGTGCAGGCGCCATCCTCGTGCTTCTCCCCGCATTTGGAACAGCGTGCCTTGCTGCCACAGTGAGAGGCCGTATGTCCCAACTGTTTGCAGTTTTGGCAGTTCATGACCCGAGGAACAAACAAACGCACAGGTAGCCGAAGTTTTCCCAACTCGATGTAGTGAGGAAGGGCTGAACCAGAAAAGGTCACCCGAAACGAGTCTGTGGGGGTAAAGCTCTTTTTACCCTCGCTGAAAGATACTGCGTTCAACTTCTGGACTTCCAGTATCTCAACCGTGGGAAGCAAGGGGTTCTTGAAACGGCCAACCGCTTGCTTCGCCAAGATCTCTGGGGTCAGACTCGCTTCGGTGACCACACCTTCGATCTCCACATTACGAGCTGGGATGTACACTCTATACTCGAGTGTAAAGAGCTGGGAGGCAGCAATCTCGTTAGCTTGTTTCAGGTTAGAGACGACAACGCGAAGTTTATTGTACCTCACCTTCGAGATTTCGGTCACGGCCGAGAACCGCTTCGTCAGATCATTAGTAATTTGCATTACATTCAAAGGTTTCTTTTTGGGCTGAAAGTAAACAACCCATGGGCCAGTCGAGTCTTCTGGGTAGGCTCGCGATCGGGGGCTTATCTGTCCCTGTCCATTACCAGACTGAGATGACGAAGCAGGGATGGCATCATCTGATTTCTGGGATGACAGACGTTTCCGACCCTTCTTGTTATCGCGTGGCAAAGTGGTGTCGTCTTCCGACAAAACGTCCATTTCGTCTTCCGACAAAATGTCCATTTTGCCGTACTAGTGGGAGCGAAAAACGCTCTACCACTGCAACGATAATCAAAATTACTCGGACACAATACACGAAGAAAAAAAAATACTAACACAGAAACACAAACTTAAAATTTAACAGATGGGAGAAAGAAAGAAACAAGAACAAAAACTTATCTGATAATCCTATACTACTATCACCGAGCGTTTACACAGCAGCAGCGGAGCGACGCGCAGCTTTGATGATCTTCGATCCGCGTGTGCGGGCGGTCTTCGTTGGTGTGTGCTTGTATGAAGCTCGGCACTCAGCTGAACACACGATGATGGATGAGCGGTTTGAATGTGGAGACAGATGCTGACACTCGATGACGATGATCCGTGTGCACAGGTATGCGTGACCACGCACCGATGGTGCGCAAAATGATTGGCGAATTGCCAATCGCAAAAACAATTTTCGATGATCCCGAAAACACACTTTCTTCTCAGAAAAAAACTCACTTTTTGATAAATTTATCCGGAATTATGCCAGGAATCACTAAGCGAGAAAAACTGATTATTTACGTCAGATAATAGCGAGAAAACTTCCAAATTAACGGAGCGCGAAACAAGTCGACCGTACTTCTTGCTAGGACGCGGTGGTGTGACTTTAAAACTTGCAGGATGTAAATAATGCACTATGAACTAAAACCACCCAAATTTTCATTAAATTCTATCCAACGGTTAAAAAGTTAGAGCAATTTCATAGTGTGGCAATTTCATCGTGGACACCCTTTAAGTTTATTTGTAGACGTGTCCAGTTTTACAGCTTTTACTCTACTCCTTTACAAAGCTGAATTAACTTGCCGAGAAAAGTGATTCATGTGCACTATCATAAAGCCTCTACTCAGCGATCTGGTTGTAGAACGGAATGTATATTTTTTTACTTCAGCTCGATGGGTTGGCGTAGCTAAGCTGATAGTGTCGAGGTTTGCCAATGCGGTCGTCTCGAGTTCGATTCCAGGTTCCGGTACAGGGTAAATAATTTGGTGGTGTGCTTATAACTAATTTCAATTAATTTGATTCGCAGCAAAATAAACTTAATACATTCCTCCGACAAAAAACGTAAACAATATTTAACCCGGCTTCAAGAGATAGCTGTGTAGTGGTTATTGGATAAGCGGGAAAAGGTTGAATAAGCACCATTCAAGTTCATACACAACTACCCAACTAACAATTTTCGCAATGTAAACGCTTTACTCATTTCATTTCTACAGCCTCAAGCTGTATTCAAATGTTATACGATATGAGCAAACTTTTACTCAACCTCTATACAAGCAAATCTATCGAACATAGTCAGCTACTTATGGCTGTTGGGACGGTTGTTGGGACAAGCTCCTTTTGCATATCCATTAACGCTTCTATACTACTATACTACGTAAATTTGTTTACGTCAGTTTAAAGTGTTGGCGTAGCGAAGTTGATAGTATCAAGGTTCACCAATACGGTCGTCTCGAGTTCGATTCCAAGTTCCGGTACAGTTTAAGTAACTTGGTGGTGTTCTAATAACTAATTTAGATTAATTTGATTAACAATAAAATAAACTTAATAAAATCCTCCAACAAAAAAAGCATACATATTTAACCCGGCTTCCAGAGAAAGCTGTAAAGTGATTATTGAATAACCGGGAAAATGTTGAATAAGCGTTTTTCAAGTTAACACACAACTTAAACAGCAGGATAACAGCTGTATAGAAGCGTAAATGGATATGCAATAAGAGCTTGTCCCAACCGGTCCCAACAGCCATAACTAGCTGACTTATTTCGCCAGAACCTCTTTACAGTTGAGTAAAGGTTTCCTTATATCGTATAACATTTGAATACAGCTTGAGGCTGTATAAATGAAATGAGTAAAGCGTTTAGATTGCGAAAATTGTTAGTTGAGATGGCAGTGTAGTTTGTAGAAAACATGTTTATAACACGGAAAACAAGAACATTGCTTATATCATATATTGAAGTTAAAATTCGGTGTTGCAACCAGTGTTGAGAAAATATCGTAGTTACGAATATCAAGCTAACAAAACTCACCAGCTACAGTTCTAACCAAGTCCTTGGCAAGGTGATAGATAACCTTAGTTTCACGTACCCACTTGCAAATAGTAGATGTGCTGCCTTCTATTTTATTTTGCTCTTGAATATCACCAGCCTTAGATTTATGTTTTGATCATAGTTATGTGATGAAAGCTACTGAACTGAAAATACTCATTAATCACCACAAAAATTTCAACGTTGGGAAATACATATAACGAACGGCTTAAAAATATAATCATAATGAGCATCTGCAACATTCATCAACATGTTTTTTTGTAACTATTTGGACTTATTTTAAAGCAGAATGCAGTGAGCATCCACCGTAATATCCTGATAAAATCTTGCATCGATTTTTATTTAAAACTCCGACTTGAGGAATTTGTCAAAAACTTTGAAGGGATTAAGAATTCAATCCACAAAACAATTACAAAATTGGGGTTAAGCAATCGATTCAACCTCTGATGGTTAATTGGAGACCGTCAAAAATAGTGTTGTGAGCAGAAATTTCTGCCATTAGACAAAGGAGGCGAAACACCTTTTCACTTTTCCTGATAAATTGATTCATCTGAGTAGCTCCAAAACTTGATCTACAGTTGAAAAATTTAATTCTGTATCATCTTTGCAAGGATGCTGCTGGTTTTCAGGAATATTTTAGTTGAGAACAATGGAAAATTATAAGAGTGCCTTAGTGGTTATGATTTTCCGGATTACTTGTGTGTGAATCAGTTTAGATCTGTGTAAAATCGTACAATACGACAATTACCGATGGAAATTGGCAAGATGTTCAAGGAAAAATGCTTTAATTTGTGTTGTGTAAAATCCTTATTCTGATGTAAACAAACGGTTTTGATGACGTTTCCTCTCGAACTCGCGTGGCGCACTCCACGTTGGTGGCAAGGTTGCAAAGACTCATTTCAGCTAAAACAATTTTTTTCTAAATTATGAAATAATTAGATGCCATGATCAAATTTTGAATTGGTAGGATACAAGAAGAGGTTGCAAAGAATGTGTTTGACATATTAAACCTGTTTATTTCACTTCATGAGAGTCACAATCAGCGATTTTTCACAAACTCACTCGATCACTCACTCACTCACTCAGCGATCAGCAAATCGCTGATTGTGACTCATAGAAAGCAAAATTTACAGGTTTTATGTTTCCAACGCATACTTTGTAAACTCTTCTTGTAAGTTACAAGTAAAACATGCCATCATACCATCTTTTGGTTTTATTATTCCGAAAAACATTATTTTAGCTGAAATGAGTCTTTGCAACCTTGGTTGGTGGTACATTAAAAAGCCCTAATCCTCACCAAACTTTAAAGTTTCAATAAACAGATGAGTCCATATGCATGTGTATGTTCTATAATTTACAAAAACAGTTATGGGCATAGGGACAATGACAACTACAATACCACCAAGAACGTTGAAAATGTAGTGATCATATAAGTGAAGTGGGTGTTAATCAGGATTTTCTAAAATATTAGCTAAAGTTGAGTTCTGACGATTTTTGCATGTGGGTAATGGTCGTAGATGCGTTGTCACAAGAAATTGAAAATTTAGTTAAATTGAATAATATATCACATAGAGGAAATAGCTCTAATGTTGGCCTATAGATCTAAGATTGGGTTCATCGCTAAAAATTTTCTATTTATCAATTTTACCTAGACGAACGTGTCATTGTAACGGTACACATGGATATATGTGGTCGCTATTGAAAATTGAGTCGATTGCTGAATTAGGGGCATTTAGGCCGACATTACCTCCAGTTCCCTTATTTAGCTTAAATACAAAGGCCTTTGACAGACGTACGAAGTACGCCGTTGTACCAACAATCAATACGAAACTATCGATTTGAAATTGGCTCACTACTTGACTACTTGGTCCCAAGCAAATAGATTAACGTACTCCATTCTAGACGAAATTCTTGTACTACACTATGTTTGTTTTGATTCGCTATGAAAGTGTGACAGATCAAATGAGGGGTTCGTCGATTTTCCTAGGTTTCGAGGGGTGCATCGATTAGCTTGGACAAAAAGTTGAGCACGTTTCTTCGGGACTTTCTGGTCTTAGAGTTACCTCTATGGTTGTACAGGCCTCATCATATCAAATTGACTAGACATTTTTCTGAAGATATTCGGTCAGTTAATATGTATTTTCAGAATATAAGGATGATCAGGAATCATGTCGGAGACCTTCAAATGATCAAAAATTGGAGCAAAATCCCTTGAATATTATCCCACTATATCAGGTTGATCACGAATTCTTCCGAATTATCACAAATTATATCGAAAACCTTCGACTAATCGAAAAATTGAAATCGACTTTTCCACAGAGTAGACGCGACACGCGACGCGATGCGATAAGAAAAACAATGCTGCGGACGGTTCAATTGAACGTATGATTAAAATTGAAAAGTTTCTGTTTTTTCTCGATACCAATGTAGATCAGTTCATTGAACTGATTGGGTATTTTCCAATGATTAATCAAATTGAAACACTGATCTTTGTTTCTTTCATAAATTTATTTCAATAGTTGCTCTATGTGTCCTCCTTTTTTTTGGATGCAGTACCTGAACCTCCTTCCGGTCTCTTCCACAAGGTTAATGTTGGTTTTGTGCTAAATGGCATAGTTTTCGAGTTAGAGCCAATTTATGGCAAGCATAGACCAAAACAGAAAAAGTTCAATAACTCAATAATTTTTGAGATTTGATCATATGCGTAAAACATTTTTTGGCTTCAAATATAATCTTCTATCGCCCTTAAATTATTTGCACTAAGGAACCGAACACCCTGTATATCTTTATTCATATCTAATTGATCAGAAATTCATTATTTTTTTTTTTAATTTTACAATTGGTACGCCCCTCACGCGCCGCTAGCACGCCGCTAGTGTTAGGAATCGAACATCTTCGACAGTTGTTTTGTTTACATTTCTATAGAGAACAACTGGTGCAAGTTTGATCAAAGTAGTCGATCGCGTTCAGAAATAGCGTCAAATGAAACTCGAAAGATGCAAAAAATAATGTGCACAAACACCTGGAAACTTCGGAGTGCTCCGATTCCAAGCTAGCTAAAGTGCTGAAGATGCCGAAAACAACAGATTGTCGAGTGCTCAGAACCTACAAGAAAACCCTGAGTGTGGAAAGGAATCAGCAGACCAACGAAGACCCTTACTGCGCAGTAAGGTGTTTAGTTCTTCACATCCTCGACGATGACATCCCAAGTTTACATCGAAGAACGCCAGAAAAAGCGTGTATTGCCGTTCATCCGCAAGCATAGGGGCAAAGTCATCTTTTGGCCCGATTTGGCTAGCTGCCACTACTCCAAGGTGGTTCTGGAGTCGTATGCTGCCAACAAGATCGATTTTGTCCCCAAGCTAATGAATCCCCTGAATTTCAACCAATCGAAAAATACTGAGCAATTTCAAAACAGCGACTTCAACGAAGCGGCGGGCAGTCAAGAACATCCAGCAAATGCGGGAAAAATGAAAGAAATGCGCTGATTCCGTGTCCGACTCCATCATTCGAACTGGAGAAATTCAACCATCTAATGCTGCAACTTTGAAGTTTTAATAACAGTACTGTAAAGCAACCATTAATGGACTTATTAAACTTATTGAATCACGAATTACAGGTCTGTTTGTGCGTACCAATTTACTTTTAGTCAGCCTTTAGTCATTATGCCCAGAATTAACATTAACTTTTCCACAGAATTGTTGATTCCATGGAATATTTTTTGGAGTTCTTTGATATTCTTCTTAGAAGTTTCTTGGAATCTTACTCGTGTTTCTCAAGAAACTATCCTCTGAATTGAAATTTGCCGTAGGCGCATGGCAGAGTGAATACAAGAAGCCAATTGGACAAAAGATCTTATTAATAATTATTATTCTTTTTGCTGATCAGCTCGGTTTCTCGGATTCACTCGAATTCTTTTCAGGATGCCCTTGGAATTTTTTAACTGCTTTTTGGGGTGGCTTTCTCAGTCTTATAATAGAAACTTCAAGTCTCCGCGTACATCGTACGGGTTAGGCAAAAGATGTGCGTCTAACTTTAAAAACTGTCGCATTAATGGCCCTTCGCTCATTTTCAACTTCTATTCAATTTTTACACTGCCGTACTCTAACGGAACTATCCACCTACCCTCTTCTAATAAATAGCTAATAAATTATCACACTAAAGCTTCATGTTAGCATTTCGAACCAACTCTGGATTTTAATGTTCCTTACGTTTCAGGCGAATGGTTGCGGTTTTTCTCACTCCAAAAAGCAATTTCAATCAACCAGTCGAAAACGCAATTAGACTCATCAGAACTTCTTCTTTTTTAAATTTTGGAATAATTTTTAGAATTTCCATCAAATTTCGGTATAATTTACCTCAAAATTCCGTTCGATTTTTCCCAAAATTCCTGTATGAATATTTTTTTAATTATGTTGAATTCTTTTCAAAACTCCCACGACACTATCCTATTATTTGTGAGTTTGATCTTCCATGGAAATTTACTCAAAACTATTTATTTCCTGATGCTTTCAAAAATATTAAATTTTCCCAAGGATTCCTTTGGAATCGAATCAACTTCAACAACTTATCACAATTTGCATTTGAGGCTAAAATCTATCTGAGAATCTGAAAAATATTATAAAAATAATACTAGTTCATGAAAAATGTCAATTACGACGACTGGCTTCGCCCACTGTGACTGGTGCTTCAATATGTTTGCCCCTCCCCGCAGACAGTAATCCTTTCTGCGCCACTGTTAAAAACGATTCGTTTGAAGAGGTGGCACAGTGGCAAATACTCTCTAGATGGACTAGATGGAAAATTCTGACGAGAAATGCTCAAACTTTGGGTGGTACTTCAAAAAGCAGTCAAGGATGCTGTCAGTGAAGTGCTCTGCCAAAGCGTGTGAAGTTTAATAAGTTTAGCCGAATCAAACAAATTTCAACTTGAAAACACACAATAATTTCCTGAGAAGCACTTTCGTCGAAATATTTGTGTGTGCGGGCCGTGGAAAAATTTTCTCCAGTAATAGTACGTTGGGTGTGGCTATTGTGTGGTGGTATCACTTAAAAAGTTTGGTGCATTTTATTTTGCGGGAGAAGCCATCCACTTTTGAAAATGATGAATTATGTTCCCATACAGCGAGCTTCCTCGGTTTGCCGGTGGTGCCGTGTAGCTATGGTTTCACACTGCAAACGGAACTAGCTCATAGGGTGAGCTACTTTCACTCAGTCACTTTTACTCATTCGTATGGAGAAATTTCTAAAGATCAATGAGTGCATGAGTAATCTACGCTTTTATAAATTTCTCCATACGAATGAGTAACAGTGACTCACTCTCTGAGTGAGATTCGTTTTCAGTGCAGGTTCTCCGCTGCAGAAAGTTCGTTGGGGGAGTGCGGATAGATTTATAACCACCATCAACAACGGAAAACATCATGTAAATTGTGTGGCCCCGGAAAGAACGGTTGGTGAAAGTGTGTAAAGGAAGTTGTATATTCTGCTACGATGCGATCCTGGTGATCCGGCCGTGTACTTCGGCTGGTACATAAAAGCGGGGTGTTGTCAAAGTTGCGTTCTGTTGGAACGATGTGAATTAAAATAGTGTTGATAATATACTTTATTCAGATAAACACGAAGGTGAAATGGGAGTTTGGCAATTATTTTATTCAGTGGATCGCCTGGAGAATGTTAGTACTCAAACAGTGCTGAAATTTAGATAAGATAACGACTCATATGAAGAATGACAATTGTCAGACTTAAAAACCTTCTATTAAACAGCTTTACACAACAAATCCTATTATTACCGCACATATATCCTTCAGCACAATTCCAATGAGCATTTCTCGGAGGTACTTGAACTTTCGTCGTAGCCACATTCCACCTCTTCGCCGGTTACGATGAAATCCCTCAATTCGCCGGTAAATTTCGGCTCTACATTTTCCCATGAAAAATTCAAAGCCCCTTCCAGCAACTTTTTTCAACGCGAACCTCGAGAGTATGTTTTCACGTACCTACATACAATTGACTGCGGAAGAGAGAAGAAATTACTTTACCGGTTGCCACGGTAATTCCTCATCGTCTGAGGTGAAGCTAATGTACTTTTAGACTTTGCGACCGATTGTTCTTCGCTCCACGTGGTGAGGCCACAGGTTGGTGTTTGTTCGTGGGATTTAGGATTCTAATTTCAACAAACAACGGCGTTCCGTGAAATATTCATCTCGAGGAAGCAGATTGGTCCTTTGGGATTGATTTCGAAGAAAGTACTTAGGATTGAATTCGAGATTTTGCTGCATAATGGTATAAGAAGGCTGTCGGATAAGATGAAAGTTATTCGGGATTGAAAATCTCAGGTTACTTGTCTTGGAATTGTCTCAAATGTATGTACCAGAAAAGCACTTGTCACCAGCAGGTGGATTAAACAGAGTTATATATGTTTCAGTTTATTCAACTTTTCGGGGTGACAAGCGTGGTTGGATTCCAAGTAACATTGCAAACTTTATAGAGATTTTATAGCAATCTACAAGTCTAAGTCAAGGACTACAGAAACCTCATAAAACCATAATTGATACTTGGGATGCTAACCACTCAAGCCTTTTCCAAAAAAATAGAAAGTTTTTAAAACCCAGAGACTTTAAAAAAAATCAAGACCTCAGACTAGTTCAATTAACATCAAACGCTGTTCAATCCAACTAAGGTGTCCAAGCAACAACGCTATCCAGCTAACCCGAACAAACAACAACTGCTGATCCACTTCCACCAATTCAACGACCCCCTCCACAAATCAGCCGCTCACAACACCTGCAGCGGGAAAAACTTGTTTAAAATTATCTCTCCGTTATTTATAATTAATGCCGGAAACAAAGTTTAGCCGCTCCTTGCTGCTCCCATCCACTCAATTATCAGGTTCGAGATTTCGCAATTTATCCCACTCCACGCAGCCCACTGTAGTTAGTAGCCGAGACCATCCGGAAAAGCTCGTTAATGTTTGTTCTGCCGGAGTTTCTGCCCCATCACCTCTCCAACCTCTCCAACCAACTAACCAACCAGCTAGCCTGACTAGTCGATCACTCACTCAACCTGGGTGTGATGCTTATTTGAATCATCACAACCTCCTTGAGTGAGCGAGCGATTGTCGGGATGTCTACAGTGGCAGCAGCATCAGCATCAGCCAGTGCCTGGAATGTGGCGTACTGTTTCATCAACTGTGGAATAACTTCATTAGCACGGAGCAGGGAGTGATGGCAATGCGAAAAGAGCCGGGTGGCTAGTACAATGAATTTTCCCGTGATTGTGATATAAATCAGTGATAAAGGTGTGTCCGGGCTTGGACTTGGAACTATCGGATCGAATGGCATCGTTGGAGACAGGAAGACAGATAAACTGGATGACCGTAAAAATATTTAATGTCGTTGGGTGTAATTAACTCACCGAGCTGGAGGTACGTACGGCTGGGTGCTGTTGAGGAGGTGAGAAAGGTGGGAAAATAATTAGTTTCATTTGAAGAATTGCATCGCATCTAAAATAGCCATTTAACAGGACTGAACGACTAACTGAATTAAAGGTAATTGAATTCTTGGCTAGTAGGTTCCAAATGTTTGTTTAAGTCTGATCTCAACTCAGCGTTTTTCGAAAACTTGTACAGTTACTAATTTCGAGGTTTCCAAGACTGAACTATTTTTTTAATTTATATATTGTTTGGGATAAGCACAGGGTTCTTTGATCTCCTCTTTACATTTTTTTAAAATATATTTTGATTGCATTCTTATTACTTGTCACATAAAAGAATCATTACAGAGCAGTTCCACGCCAACTGACGAATCGATTTCATTTTTCCCTCTCCGAATTCCATGAAACTTCGTATAACTGTTCACTAGGGAATATAAACATTATTGTGCTGAAATTCGGCCATTTTGACTCACGCTTAATATTTAAAAATGGCATATTCGTTATTTTTAAATAAAACGGCTTGTCTAATCTAAAAATTTTTAGAAAAATATGCGAACAGAAAAAAAATCACAAATTATACTAAATACAAAAATAAGATCATTTTTAGGATTTTTAAACTTATGCTTATTTATAAAGGGGAATTTACGTATTCTCGGCAACCTAAGCAGCGACGTTCTTTCTATAGCCATTTCTCTAAGGAACGCACACATATGCAGTATTGGTTTGTTTACAATCTTTTGCTGCCAGCTGCTCTAACAATTTCAGTCGAAAGAATTGTCAAAAACTGTTTTGAAACGCTTTTACAAAGCTCCAATCTTCTCTAGTGAGAGCGAGTATTGTCGGCAACCAGTTTTTCTTCGGCAACCGTTCCATTTAAACTGCATGTAAATCTGCTGTTCTATTATCGGCAACTCGAAATCAGCTACAATTTGTAGTGCGTGTGTTGCATTTCAAGAAAACCTTGCTAGATTGCTTTTTCTCAGTGGTAAAAATATATTCAAATTGAAGCTGAAAGCATAAAGAACCGTTTGTCTGCATTCAGCGAAGTGTTTTCGTAAGAAAATCCAGTGAAAATAGTGTTTCAATTTGGGTTGCCGAAAATAGTCTGTCATGCCGAAGCCGTCATTTCCCCTAGGTATCTATTTTATTCGAATTATTTCTTCACCATCTTTGGTGGAGTCACACAGACTGTATTAAAATATTGTATTCTATTATTTAAAACTAGTCTACTCATATTAAAATCAAATACCTCATACACGTCATATAATAGTCTAAAGGGTGCTCCACATCAAATCGCATCATGGAAAAAACGCTGTAGAAAATTACCCGTTGGGTATTTTCTCTTGAAAATTGTTTGAGTGTATTGTTTACTCTGTATTTTTATCACTGTCAGTTTTTCGAAAGTTGGAAAAAATGGCGTCACCCGAAAAGAAACGTCGTGAATTGATTTAGCGCAAGCACCTGGAAAATCATCAACTCTCTCATTAGGACATTGGAAAACAACTCGGAATCGTACAATCAACGGTGAGTCGTGTGATTAAACGTTACTACGAAACTCTGAGCATCGAACGGAAGGAGAAATGCGGTCAGAATGGATCAGGATCACAAGCGTGTCGTAAAAGCGTTTAAGCGGAATCCCAATGCTTCGATCAGGGATGTGGCCAAAAAGATGAATCTGTCCAAGTCTTTCGTTCAGAGAGCCAGGGACCGGGAGGGACTGCATATGTACAAAGTGCAGGAGGCTCCAAATCGTGACGAACGGCAAAATACGGTGGGACAGTCACGGGCCCGTAAACTGTACACCCAGATGCTGACGAAGCCTCATTGCCTCATCATGGATGATGAGACTTACGTCAAGGCGGACTTCTGGCAGCTTACTTTTCTTCACCGCCCAGCACATGTTTGACGTTCCGGAGGAAGTAAGGAAGCAGAAACTTTCAAAGTTTGCCAAGAAATACATGATTTGGCAAGCGATCTGCTCATGTGGCAATCGGAGTGCGCCGTTCGCGAATACTGGGACTGTAAACGGACTCCTTCGATCTTTTGCCCATCGATCTATTGCAATAGAGTATTCAAGGTTGTAGAAAAAATATTGAAGGATAAAAGGTCGAAGGGACAAAAGTTCAAATGGACAAATGGTCGAATGGAAGAAAGGTCGAATGGACAAAAATTTGAATGGACATAAAGTCGAATGGACAAAAGGATAAACGGACACAAAGGCGAATAGCCAAAAGGTCAAATGGACAAAATATTTAATTGAACGTATATGGACGAGAGGTCGAATGCACAAAAGGTGTATTGGCAAACGGTCGAGATAGATAAACTGGCCAAATTGTTGAAGGAAAAATTGTGTGGCAAACTCGCATATATGTTTCCCTCTTTAAATTATGAGCAGTCCTTTGGAAAATTATGCAAACAAATAGGTACTGTGCACCTCAAGGAGTGTCTACAGAAGCGTCTGCTTCCTCTGTTGAAGCAACACGAGGGCCCTACGATCTTCTGGCTGGATCTAGCTTCGTACCACTATTCAAATATTGTCCTGGAGTGGTACGAAGCCAACGAGGTAACTTTCGTACCCAAGGACATGAACCCCCCAACGCACTGGAACTAAGGCCCATCGAAAAATACTGGGCCATTATGAAGCAGGCACTACGGAAGCATCCCAATGAGGTCAAATCTGAGGAAGACATGAAGAAAAAGTGAGTTTTCGTACAGAAGAAGCTGCAGCCAGATGTTGTACAGAACCTAATGAGTGGAGTTAAGCGTAAGGTGCGAGCGTACTGTATTGAATGAAATAAATATGCCAAAAGCTTACTAATGGGTTGAAAGTTTGAAAAGCATCGGTCAACTAGGTAATTTTCTACAGCGTTTTTTCCGTGATGCAATTGGGTTCTTTAAGGGTATCGAGGTAAATGCATATTCGTAATATGAATTAAAAATGGAACCCAAACCCAAAATTTCATAAATTTTGGTACACTGGAACTATTTTAAATAAGCACGATTACATTTGCAAAAATCACCTTATTCGCGCCCCTCGGTGTCACTTTGTATGGGAGCGAGCTGTCAGTTTGTCAGTTTAGTGTCAAACAGTGATGATATTATTTTGCTTTAAATCTTGATTTAAAAATCGAGATGAAAGTGTGTGGGTTCGAAAAAAATATTACTGTCCTCAGAAAACGAAGCTCTTTCAGATGATATATAAAAACGGACATATTTTTCAAAATTAAAGAACCCAATTTGATGTGGGACACCCTTTACAACATCTATCCAGAGGATTGTTAAACCCGTATGCGGTACGGTGTCCAGGAGTCCACAAAAAGTTAATGTTGCGTAGTTGGCGAATGGGAGCGTGGATATTGATGTTCTGAAGCACACTACTGCAATCAATATGGTTACTCAGCACGTCATAAACATCCACTACAAGAACCTACGCCGGCTTGACAAAGATTGAAGTCCACTTAGCGCACGTCCACGTTTGTATGGAGCTAGAGTTTCGGGTTTGGTCCACGGAAGCCACCGTAATGCAGCTTTAACGAAGCGTTTTTGTATTCTCTCGATAGGCATGATACGGAGCCCAAATTTGCACTCCATATTCAAGCACGCTACAAACCATGGAATTTGGAAGCTTGGAATTTGTCTTTGCAATTTCCATGGATGTTTTTGTTTGTTTATTAATTTATTTGATAAGACTCATTCGAATTAACTTTAGGATTCTTATTCCCTATACAAAACATCGTAAAACTGTAGTCAAAAGGTACATTACAACAAACACTTTATCTTCCGCTATCCAATAAGTCTTCTCCAGCAGAACGGGATCCGCTTCCAATGGTTTCATTGTATGGCAGTATCGCCAGCGGGGTCATAGCGATCCCATTGCAGCAATGGACGAAAAACGTGGTCAGCACTCACACACTCATCACGAAACGGTTGCTTTCCAATGTCAACGACGCATCGACCGAAAGAACTGCTGATGAAGAACAATTAGGAAGACCACACAATGATTGCTTCTCTCTGCAACTGTCTTTGACGTTGTTGCCACAGATGTTCCTGCCGCGTGATACATATCTAAAGTGGCCTGCTTCTGACGACAGCCGAGTGAACACTCAATTGCCATGGATATGTGCTCGTTGAACCTCAGTTTTCCATCTAACATAAGCCCACGATCCTTAATGGAGCTCACTCTATCAAGCGGCGAAGGATTCATCGAGTACTCGAATCTTAACAGTGATTGACCACGGCTGAAGGTAATAACTTTGCACTTGGCTGTGCGGCTACCAAAAGTTCCGCATTCAACGATTAAAATCACTTCCAAGTTCCAACGATTTAAAGCACTTTAAAGTTCAAATAAAGTTCCAACCGAACCTTCAAGTTCCATAAAGTTCAAATAAAGTTCCGACAGAACTTTCAAGCCACATGAAGCAATCCGCACAAGTCGTTATTAGTAAAAAATTTAATGTACCTAAATATGAAATGATCAGTGGCCCGAATAAATCATAATTCTTATATTTATGCAGTGCACCAGTGCATCATAAAAAAAAATAAAGAGTAATTTCCTGGATTCGAACCCGTGTATTCGGCAAACACCAATTTAAAATTCATCAAGGTGTTTTGTTTCGTGTTCAAGTCAGTCAGCTGGCACTGAAAACTCCAACAGTAGGCAAGACAACAGCTCACTTTAATATATCTCAGGTGACGTAGCGGTTCGTGTTGGGGCTCTCGCGCAGAAGGACTGGGTTTAATTCTTCAAACAGCTCCAATTCTACTACAAATGCTGATAAATCAATACACATTAATACCTGTCTTTAGAAATAACTTTCATAAAAGTGCGAACCAAATATAGAATTGGTGTAGCTTTTTAAAATTTATTTTCTAAAAGTTCCGTTCAAGTTCCGCCAGAAGCTGCTTAGAATGCTCTTCAATTATGGTACCGGAACTTTCAAGTTCTTACAACGACTTAAAAATTAGGCTGATTAGAATTCTATAGGCCACCTTCAACTAAGCTGCTTAAGCCACAAATAGCCTTTTATCAGAACTTTTGGTTACTTGGGATGTCAGTCGCCCGATATCGGTTTGAGGTGCGCAACAATCTACGATCGACTTGATCACACGGTAAAGTTTCAAATCATCTGCATATAACAGCTTACTGGTGGAAACACGTCTTTTATGAACAAAACGAATGTGAGAGGTCGCATCGTGCTCTCTTGCCGTGTGGATCTATTTGCTTTTTGCTCAAGAAAGTGTTACTGCTACCTAAAGCTATACCAAATTTAAATAGCACTTTTCAGTGCTCAATATCAACTTCAAATTTTCTGCCTTGTTCGACTCTTATTTATCTTTCATCGATGTTTGGACCCTACCCGAGGTAATCCTGCTTGGACTTCGACTTGAAAAATTCCTTCGGATTCTGCTTGCAAATCGATGGAGAAAAAAATATAAATTTATATTTTATTATTCCTCTTTGATCCTACCCGTAATCCTGCTTAGATCTCTTGATCCCCGTTCCGATGAAATTTATCTGAGCAATCAATTTGATATGCTCACGGATGATGAGAATGGTCCATCCTCCAGGCAATATCCCACTAAATTTTCCCGGCTTAATGCCAAGAAGGAAAAGGTTCCCCCTATTGTGACAACCACTTCCGATTTCCATGCTCTTCGAACGGAACTTTTGAACTTCGTGCAATTCAAGTTTTCACTTCAAATTGGCCGTGTATTGGTTGAACCCTTGGATGGATTCAAACGTCTTCTCAAGTATCTTACTGAGAAGCAGCACAAATATTTTACTTACGACACCAAAACTGAATGTCTGTTCAAGGTTGTCTTGAAATGTCTGCCCAGTGGTGAATCCTTGGATCGGATCGAAGATGAATTGACCAAATTACTTGTAGTTGAGCCACTCCAAGTAATCAAAATGAAAATGAAATCCCATTCTGGCGATTCGCACAACGGGATTTCTAATGATTCACTTCACTAGTTCACTTCAAGTCTAGTGAACTAAAGTACCTTAAGGCCTTTGAAGAAGCTAGTCTTATGCAGTAGACTGGAGGAAATTTCCAAAACCTCACCCAGTGCCGTAAGTGCCTGGGATGGGGTCACGGAACAAAACATTGCTACATGCCAGCTGAATGCATGAGTTGTGGACATTCATCTCGCGTAAAAGACTTGTGAAGGAAGATCCTAAAAAAAATGAATACTCAAATTGTGGTGAAAACGTTGGTTAGCTTCTGTTGGGATGTTTTTTTGACGTAGACTACGTCTGACGGGAAGGAACTGGGGGTAAATCGGAAATCTAAAATTGCGACCGTCACGAAAAGGTGTAAGGTTTTGAATGCTTATAGCTTTGTCATTTATAGATGAAATTAAAATCCGAATACACCAATCGATAGGAAATAACTCTCACAATTTGCTACAATAAATGCTTTTCCAATTTTCTCGAAAAAAATCGTTGAAAAATATACAAATTGAAAGTGATAATTTTATCACTGTTTCAATGAAATAAACGTTCTTCCCAAACCAAGTCGTCATAATCGAGTACCTTTTGGTTGCGCATCGTTTTGCTTGAACCTGTAAAACTATATAAAAGCTCTGCTGTCGTTCCTCCGTTCATTAAAGCTTCGGACGGCGTGGCAAGCAGA
Organism: Ochlerotatus camptorhynchus; assembly: GCF_037179485.1. Lineage (NCBI taxonomy): Eukaryota > Metazoa > Arthropoda > Insecta > Diptera > Culicidae > Ochlerotatus > Ochlerotatus camptorhynchus. The sequence continues at coordinate 1,151,403 of NW_027040796.1, read as the reverse complement.
AGCAGGAGCAAATAAGGAAAAGGTGGAATTTTTCCCTCTGCCTCTGCTGAACATTACCGCAGTCAGGCTAGAGTGCTGCTGTTGTGAATCCGCTCATTTTCGCATCGGACGGACGGTGTGGTAAAATAGCAGCAGTCAGCGTGATGACCTTGATGACAACCAACGATATGGTAGGGAGGATGTGGAATTTGAGGAGATCGAACCATTGGTCCTTTTTAGGACTTTTGAGACTGTTTTCGGTCCCGTTCAAATAATATGAAGTGCGACAAATGTTTTTTTTATAACAAACCCCTCCATCCTCCTATAACGACAACCTAAAAAGAATTGACGTTAATTTTTTTTTTTCACCCGCCAAAAGAGCCAAAAATTCAAGTTGAGAGAAAATTTGCATGTCATGTATGCTGTACCAGCTACAAAATAGTGTACAACATGTCTGGTACCTCTTTATATGCAATTATATTAAAATCTGAATTCCATCTTTTTTTTTTACATATTCTGCACAAAAGTTACTTTCTGTCACGCCCCATTCATAAAAAAACGACGGGAAATCCTGTCAGGGGCGGGGCTTAGAAAGTAGTGTTTGTGCAGAATATGTTAAAAAGGAGAGACTTTGGATGTATTTTTTTTTTCTGCAGAATATGTAAAAAGAAGGGACTTTGGATGTTGAATACAAATTACAGATAAATTACTGTAAGAACTGTTAGAATCCTATGAATTTACACACTAGCGTGAGATCGTGAGATTCTGTCCAACAAAAATTAAAACTCTGAAAATGGATTGGAGCGCCTTTGTGTAAATGCAAGAATAGCAAAAAGTTAAGAGATATATTTCTGAATACTTGTAATTCTAGTTCCTCATTATGTGCCTAAGAGGTGGATAAATTCGTACGTCAATGAACATTTAGAATTATGATCCTGCTTGGATAGACGAATTTTCGATTGCTTGAAGTAGCAAATTATGATTAAATATTGAACATGGACCAAACCTTCTAATTTTGTGAAAGCACAACTCTGAATATCAAATTTTCGTTTATGCTGATGGAAAACAAAGTGAGGGGGCAATCCCAAGTAACAATCCGACTAATAATGCGCCAAAGCCCTGTATTAGTCGTATGTCAGCTTTATATAGCTAAATCAATCCAAAATAAACGGGCTTATTGGTTATCTCCCAAGTAACAATTAGGGTTTTATGAGGGTACTGTAGACCATGATTTAGACTTGTAGAGTGTTTTAAAACCTCAATAAAATTTACAATGTTTCTTGGGCTGGGATGTGCAATAGATCGTTGATGGTTGTGAACGATTTCCCACCGGAGGTATCCCACTGCGATCAATCGTTTGGTTAAACGTGTGTGCACAGGGAATATATTTTGTAACAGAGGATTAAAAACAAGTGTTTCATATGCGGAAATATCTCTAGCAGGAAGTCCAGAAACAGTCAGATAAATAACTAATATGGGTGAGGAAAATGAAATGTCAATGAGAGGAAATGCAGTAGTTTGAGGAAATAAGTTACTTCTACTGTATTTTAAATCAATATCAAGAAAAATACACGAGAAGTTCACTAAACATCTCAACGTAGTCTACGTCAACCGCGCGATCATGTCTTGTACACAACACCACCATGTTTTTAGAGCTGTTTTTCACTGAGCGCGTTGACTCTGTTCTAGAGATCAACTGAGGATTGCGAGGCGTTAATGTTTTCCAAGAAGCTAGACCAACTTTCTTACTAGGAGTTGCATACTTCTTGCCTACATTTTTTGTGTAGCGCCCGTTAACGAGTGAGGCCTTTTCCCCTGCCTAAATCGTCCTTGGGAGTTCGTCTTAGCTTGCGAAGGGCTTTGACTGCGCTCTTGATGATATCGGTCTACCAACGGAGAGCTTTTCGTCCGGTTTTCGGTATCGTGGTGGTTGCGAGCCTCCCGGAAGCCTTCTCAATCAGCTTCATCATACCGCCAGCGTGGCCTTCGTGTGACTTCTGAGGCGGTAGCGGTGGAGAGCTGAACCTGAACTGGGGAATGGTCACTGCCGTAGAGGTCTGAGTTGGTGCACCAAGTGATCTTCCCCGCTATGGCACGACTGGCCGTGGGGTTGTTGATGGCAGTGGAATGACGACCGTTGAAGAAAGTAGGACTTCCGCTAGTGAGTACTACCATGTCTTCCTGTTCGAATATGTCCATTAGGGTGCTTCCACTGGGAACAGGATGGGGGTAGCTCCAGGTGGGATGATGTTAAGATCTCCGCTGAAAATCCTAGGTTCGGGGAGTTTGCTGAAGGCGTTGCTGGTTTGGTTGTCCAGGTTCGCGATTCTATCACATGGCATGTAGGAACATGCGACTGCAATGTTTGTAGGTTCCTCCAGTTGAACCACTATGATGGGTAGATCGACGTCCAAGTCGATCACACGGAAAGGTATTTGTTTCAGTATGCCGATAGCAATGGAGTGCCTGAAATTGCTCCCTCGTTTGAGTGTCCATGCATATCTCCCTGCCGACGAGTGGTTAATTTGGTTCTACTTCCTGAAGCGCTATAACCCAAGAATGATTAGCATGGCAGAGCAACTCTAGGTCACAGAGGAAAAGCAGATACAATGAACAAGGGCTTATTCATCAAAATATCAACAAATTCAGCACACAAGCAAACAAGACGTATCTTCTAACCCTTCATTTGATTGCATGTAGAGAATTTTGATGATTTCACCGTTAAAAAAGTGGCGTTCAAAGAGAAAGAAAGAAGGTTTCAAAAGTGCTTATTTAGACATAGATATGTACAGTACATTTTGGATGCTTTTTGTAATTCATACAGCTGAAGCAACTTGCATATCAACATATATTTTCCATTCCATCTGATCGATTGTGTCGTATGATGACTTGAAATCGATGAACAAATGATGCGTACGTTGTATTCGCGGCATTTCCGCAGAACCTACCGAATTGCGAAAATGTGGACACCGACGAATCCCAAACTCGCTTGCTAATAATGACAGGTGGTGGCATAGAATTTGGGAGAATACCTTGTAGGCGGTACTCAGCAGCGTGATCGCGCGGTAGTTGCAGCAATCCAACTTGTCGCCCTTTTTGTAGATTGGGCATACGACACCTTCTATCCAGCTGCTTTATTATTTTCAGGCGACCAATCTCCTCCTCAACTTCTTGCAGGGGGGCGAACCAGCCTCCTTAATAAAGATAAATCAATCAATCAATCAACTTCTTGAAGATCAGGGGCCGGGAGCCTGTCGTCTTCTGCGTGTGCTCTCATATATGTTGCTGTACCACTTAAGTTATCTGCTGCATCACCGTTGAGGAGCTTGTCATAGTACTGCTACCACCTCTCAATTACCTCACACTCGTTCGTGAGAAGGCACCGTGCAAGTCCTTGCACACATCAACTTCCGGCACGTAGCGCCTTTCCGCAAACTATTTAGCTTCTCGTAGAACTTCCGCGTGTCATTTACGTGGTACAGCCGTATAGCCGCTCCATATCGCCTTGCGATCTTGGTCTTTCTGCTGGCGCTTCTTCCTTCGAAAAACCGCTCCACATTCAGTCTCGTGCGGTACTGCAGCATTCTCGCTAGTGCTACATTGTTCTCCTCTACTAACCGTTTGCATTCGCCGTTAAATCAGTCATTTCTTCGGTCCGGGATCGCAGTATCGAGTGCCGCTGCAGCAGTACCACCTATGGCGGAACGGATGTCCCTCCAGTCATCCTAAAGAGGAGCTGCTCTTCCGTAGGTAGTGCAGCTTTCAACTGCTGTGAGTAATCCTGGTCTTCAATATAATATTCAGTTCTTCATAAAAGTTCGTAGATCTTCAGAATAATTTTTAGCAGCTCGTGAATCTTCAGCAAAATATTCAGAAATTAAGGGATGTTTGTAGATCTTCAGTGAAATTTGTAGAACTTAAAGGAAGTTCTAAGATCTTCAGAGAAATGATCAGTACTTCATTGAAGTTTGTAGATGTTCAGAGAAATTGGTAAACTTCAGGGAAGTTTGTAGACTTTCAGAGAACTTGTTTGTGCTTCAGGAAAGTTTCTGAAGAAGTACCTAGACCTTAAGAGAATGTTTCAGTGCTTCAGGGAAGTTCGAAGATATTCAGAGAAATATATAGTATTATAGGGAAGTACACAAAACTAAAAAGCAGTTCGAAGATCGTCAAAGTAAAAGTAGGTTGGAAATGCTATCTAACATGAAGCTTTAGTGTGATAATTTATTAGCTACAGAATGGTCTTAGAAGAGGGTAGGTAGATAGTTCCGTTAGAGTACGGCAGTATGAAAATTGAATAGAAGTTGAAAATGAGCGAAAGGCCATTACTGCGACAGTGCACGTCAAACGCACACTCTTTGCCTAACCCGTAAGATGTACGCGGAGATTTGAAGTACGTCTTCAAATCTACAGGCAAAAAGTGTGCGCCTGACTTTGCTCAAATACTGTCTGCGGCTGTGGAATAGTTCTAGCGACGTTTCATCATTACCTAAAGCCGCGTATAAAGTAATATAAAACTCTTTGAATGTCAGAGTAAGAATTTCAGGGATGTTCGAAGATCTTCAGAGAAATTTTCATAACTTCAGGGAAGTTCTAAAATCATCAAAATAATTTTCAGTGCTTTTGGGAAGTTCGTGGCTCTTCACATAAATTTGCAGAACTTAAAGGGAATTTTGTAGACCTTTATTAACAGAATACACAGTATACAGAACTTCAGGAAAATGCATGGGATCAGGGAAATGCGTAGATTTTCAGAGAAATTTATAGAAGTTAAAAGATACCCAGAAAAAAAATCAGAACTACAGCGATGTTCGTAGATCTTCAGAGTAACTTTCTTTACTTAAAGCAAGTACACATAACTTCAGGGTAATTTACAGGGCTTCAGGGAAATTAGCAGAAACTTCAGGGAAGTTTTATAACTCAGATATATCTGAATTCAGGGAGGTTCGTAGATGTTCTCAAAAAGTATTCATTTTACCTGCTATGCTCATTTTAAGCGCATTTTCCCTATAGATGAGTGCACGAATGGATTTGAGTTCCCTCACTCGAGAAAAAGTGTGACACAAGCTGCGGGCAATATTTACTAATCATGAACACTAAATGTTCATTATTCATTAATCATGAACATTTGGTGTGCATTATTAGTAAACATTGCCCGAAACTTGGGCCACTTTTTCTAGAGTGAGTAAGTCCATTCGCCTTTTAATGCACAGAATTTCAATTCGTACAGATATGTACAGATCATTAAACGTACCTTACATGATTTTACTTTTGGTACCATTAAGTGAATAAGGCTGTCCAGGAGACAGTTGCGATCAGCTGACTTTTTTGTTTACCAATAACTTTTGACAGATCACAGTAGAACTGGCAGTTTTCTGCTTTGTTTATGTTTACATTCAGCACCATCAACACCAGATTACTCACACACTCTAGATTTCTATCTGTCAGCTTCACTGATAAACGTCTCTTGGATCACCTTATTACTCCTAATCTCCTATTGCTAGGAATGCCGTTATCCAAGACGAATAATCACAGGTTGGCTGGAAATCACGGTCCGCTAGTGTTGGTGAGTTATTTGTCGTTAATTTGGTGGACCTGTTTCATACGATCGGAAGGTGTATGCTGGTCACAAATGCCTTGCCAAATTGATTTCCTACGCAAGGGATCAATCTTTGATGTGAATTTCGCGAAGAAACACGAGGAGGGTTGATTATAGCAAAACTTGCCATATACATACGTTCGTCATAGTTCATTGTAGTAAACCATCGAACACTTCTTCCTTCTGTGGCACCTTTGATTATCCACCTTGGTCCAAGTCAATCTCTTGAAGCTGCATCCGATTACCTCGAGCATAAAGTGAAGATCCAAAGCGAGTGGATCACTTTCCGATCCATCCAACCTCACTCTGGTTTAAATATTTACACTCTCTTGTTCGATTTTTCGGTCGGATCAAAGCTGCTTACAAAAGTTATCGACTCGTTTCATCTTCCAATATAGCAGCAAAGAGCGTAGCTTTTGTTGCTACCAAAGAAAGCAGTTTTTCTGTATCAGCAAACAAGTGAGCAAGTTTCCAAATCTGTTTACGATGTCAGAATACACATGCACCAAGAGTAGCTCAGAATCGTACTTTACCCACGTTGTACCAGAAAGTATAAAAAAAATCTTCCCGACACGATAAATAAAACATTAGATAAGTGAATTGAGAGGCAAGTGAGCGTAGAACGGTAAGAAGCTTTCTTCAAGTTGATTTTTGTTCTTTTCAACAAGAGGAATAAAAGATTATACTGTTGACGGAAATCCCATGGTTGAAGGGTGGTTTTACTCAGCAGGAAAGTAAGATGATTGGAATATTGATTTATTCGTTTTATCACAGGAACTGGGAAGAGCCAAAACCCGAACTGAAGACTGACAAAACTTCTAAAATAATATTTATTTCTATTGACACGCTACCATTACCAAACCAGATATGAACTTAATGGACAATACCCACATCTCAATTCAATTCAACTGCACCACCAAAGCTCAACATATTGCTACACACATTGCCCCCGGCATTTGCATGAGCAAGTTCCATCCGACAGAATTATACAGCTTCGCATTGTTCCGAACCATAACATAAACCTTCCAGGCCAAAATTCAATGATAGTACATACAATGCAAGCTGCCAAACTGCAGCCAGGTGAAAATTTAAATCCAAATATGATCCTTCCCATGCACTTCCGGAAGCGATTTGATGGTACCCATTCGTGTGCCCATTCTGTCTCTCGTAGGATATGTGCCACCTCAAGGTGGCACAAAGTGTTTGCAAGCTTGTAAGATAATTTGCTTATGCACTTTCTTTTATCGGTCTCACTTTGCATATAGTGTGTGTGGTGCACACCTTCTTCTCTGGCCCGGTAAATCTGAACTTACTTTCCATAAAGTTTAATGCGATTCGGGCTGACATAGAAACACCGGTATGCCAGCGAGCAAGGCAAGGCTAGAGTCGCTGGAGATAGTTTCAGTTTATATTGGAAAATAGCAACAACAAAAATTTGATATTCCAGACGCTTCCCCAGATTCTGCCACAAGTTCAAGAACCATGCCAACCATACAGAAGAGCAAAAACATAATCATACCTGGGATTAAAAAGGCATTATTAACACGTCTTGCTTCTGGGGCTGTGCTGGGTGCTCTTGCTGGGTTATGGTTTCGGAGTAGGAGGATTTTGCCAACCGACCAAACCAAACCAACCAACCCCGTCCTTGGTCTTGATAAGGTCTTTGAAATTCTGACACTGTAGTATGTACCGTAGCTCTTTGATGCGTTGCAAGCGTCTATATAGGGAAGGTAAATTTCTGCTGGAAACTGCTTCGAAGGTATCACTAAACTATGAAGCAGGTATTGAGAGAGGTTTATCCGAGGGAAAAACGAAACAAAAGCCCCCCTTAAACGGTCGATTGTTATCGAAATCGGTGCGATATTGAATGTATTTTTTTGAAACACGGCAAGCTTTCGGTTGGTATCACAAATAAACAAACATAGCCGAAGTATTCACTGGAAATGGCGCCCATGCGATTTGTTTGAAGTTTCAAATGCACACAACTAAAGAGATCAACACTGGTTGTAAGCAGAAAATTCCTATTCAGGTTTAAAATCAGGTATTGATGTCTACGCATTCTAAAATTAAGTCAAGGGTATGTTCAACTATTACGTCACGAACCAATGTGAATTTTTGAATACCCCTTGCCGCACTTATGTCTCATATGTACCTAATAAATGGCGAGAGACGCGTTACGTCATATTTGAACGGAGAATACAAATCTGGAAGAAACCACAACTGGTGAAAAATAATCAAAAAGCTTGAAAAAGCATTGGAGCGTAATTTATGCGAAACAATGGAAGCCATTTAAAAATTAAACAACTTCTAACACACCAGCCTTAAAACTGTAAACATTGGTTTTCTTACGGCGTTGTTCACAGGTGAGCAGTTCCACGCCAAATTACGATTCGGTAAAACTCGACCATCTCCGGTTTACATGAAAGTTCGTTTAATTGTTTGTTATTTTTGCTAAAATTTGGACATTTTGGACCTTGTAAAATTTCCAAAATGGCACCCTTGAAATTTTTCAAAAATGTGTTGCACTCAAGCGTCAATTCTGATCAAAATGACATCTGAGACAAAGTTGTACAGAAACATAATTTTTCTCTGGGAAAAATAACCACAAAATGTTTCTAATAATTTCAAGTTAAATTAAAAAAAAACTGCTAAAAGCCTAAGTATCTCAAAACATCCTTGTCCGATATTGAGTAATTTTAAAGGCTCATGAAAAATTCTAAATTCTTATGTTTAAAATTATGGACCTTTAGAAATTGTCAAAAATCGTATATTTGAATACAACAAGAATATTTGGCCAAATGTTTAAACTTTTTTTAAAACGTTTTAGTATGTTGTTTATACTCAGAAAAAAGTGTTTGTGACATTTTATATCATTTTCTAGGAAGAAATACACAATAAAGGGTAATACAAAAAATAAAATAAGTACCAAAAATTCTTGTCTATAATATTAATCATTCCAAAGTGCTTGTATTTTTCATACGCTGCTTTTGAAAAAAAGGAAAATTGGATGATGAAATTTTGAGATGCTTGAGATTTTAACATTTTGTTTTTGCTTATAATAAAAGATATTTTTTAGATTTTTTTTTCAGATAGCATTGTCAAAACAATTCTCTACAACTTGACTCTGACGTCATTTCAATCATAAATGCCGTTTCCGTCCTACAATTTTTGAAAAATATCAAGGACGATATTTTGACAACTCTACAAGATCGAAAATGGCCGAATTTTATCAAAAATGTGAATCATTAACCGAAGCAAACAATTCAAAAAATCATTTTTTCCACTTTTTTGCATGGAACTGCTCAGGATCTTCATTCACTACCGTCGCCCTTGTTTGTTTTCCCTTCATTTGTTTTCCGTCGAGCTTGTGTTTCGTACTGAGTACCAATACTACCGACGCCTGGGAGGCAGCCCCACGCCTGGACCCTACCTATCGACCCACATACTCATGGACCGGGGACCAACGGCTTTACTTCCCTTCCGAAGGAAAAATGTTTCCACTATGAGATTTCAAAAATTTGACAGTACCCTCCAGTTACTATAAATTTATGGCCCATAACAAACTTGAACAACACATACGAATTTTGTGGCTGTATGGCATATTTTAAAGCTTTTGCTTACAACGCAAGTGTTTTTTTTTTTTTGCTTTGGTTGTAAGTGTGTGGGTAGAATATTAATGTAAATTTAATTACTCTGAGACTGACATATACGAGCGTCAATATTGATATAAAAAAGTAGAAGGGTCTGTGCCTAGGGGCACGAACGGAAGCTTGACGTAGGACCGCTAGTGGACGGAACAAATGTTTTACGCTTACGTTTTTTATTTGTAAGCGATCAAATTTGTAGTATTTATTTCAAAGAGAAAGTTGATGAAGAGAATCCAAGGGACTGTCAACTTGAGTATTTTCTATTCATCTACCTGACTTTAAAAAGTGTATTTTTTTTATATATGAATCTTTAAGTTTTGTGCATTTTGGTATTAAAGTGTATTCAATTCACCCCTCACAGGATTTCCTTCCGAGTTATATGAATAGGACGGGGCGGAAAGTATCGTTTGTGCAGAATATGTAAAAAAGGAGGGACTTCGAGAGATTGAACTCGTGAGAGCTAATTTTCTCACAAATTTGATTTTATTGGCTTTCTGGGGACTGAATACACACTAAGATTTTTTTTTCAGGAGTCAGTATTTTTTTACTGGGTTTTTGAATTGCTGAAAAAGTCGGTAAAAATTCAAATGACCGTTATCCGTAAGGAATCAATGAAATTGACCAAATTTATTTTCTATCATTAAATGGGGTTAACAGAACTACGTATGTACAAGTTCAGAACAAATTTTCTCATTAATAAATTTTCCACAGATTTTTAAACTTTTACCGAACAGTTTCGCAATTCAAAAACTCGGTAAAACCGTACTGACTCGATTAGTATGTATACACCCAGAGCGAATTATTCCCACTTCTCTCAAATTCTATATGGATTTTTAGCACTTCCTACCAGCGTGTTCTGGAAAATGGTCGGACGGTGATTAATCTCACCAATACATTCGGGTCTACAATTCCACACCTTCTATAGAGACCAGGTTGAGCCTTGATAGCTGGCTGCTTGCGGGAAGATGACCTTGACAAATGTCCAAATAATACTCTTAACAAATTTTTGGTGGCCTTGAAAAGGACAGTTTTGTAGTGATGGTTGAGTAATTCTGAGTTGGGTGTTCAACACGGATGAGGCTGTCGAGCTGTATGTCGTTTGGAGCGAGGGTGACACGCTTGGCATAGATGACCAACCCGCAGCGACTCACGAAGAGCTACTGATTCCGATCCATAGCATAGCGGTGCAGCTTCTTCCTCCTTTGATGGTTGCTTATGTGGGCTCTGAAGCTCGCTGCTTGCAGGCAGCCTTTCGTTGTTACTGGAGAACAATTTTCAACACCACACGCCAAAAGCACTGCTGCTGCTGCTACTGCTGCTACTAATTTCGATGACCGAACACCACCCCACAGTGGTGTGGTAGTTGGGAGCGTGTGGTTGTGAGTATGGCGATGAGTGTGCAACATATTACGCAATTCCATCCTCCCTATTCGCACACGCCCAGGATCGGAGGCGAATGCCACTTCGACTTGTTTCGTCTACTTACTACTCGCTTACGACTGTGCTGGGGAAGCAGCATATGCATGTAGGTAATTGGTGGATTTGTTAGTTAATTCGACGCTTTTGGACAATGCTGGACATTTACCAGTTTTTCAATAGTTTCCTGTTAAAAATCAACATTCGGAAGCATTTTTATCGATGCGTAGCCATATTTCTGATCGATTGGTGATAAAACTATTGAAATTGGACCAGGGGCAGCTGAGTTATTAACGTACAAAATCTTTCTTAATTTGTTACATGTTCCATTTTCGGTTTTCACAAAGTGTACCCCCATATAGAAATCAAAGACGTAGTCCTACGTCAAAATTGGGTCATAATAGACGCGAAATTCAGCTCAATTAAACGTACTTTCGAACTTTTCAGTCTCTAAACACTTAATTTTACATGATATGTTTGTTTAGGTTTCATCCTTTATGTCAAAGATGGATTCCGTCACGTATAAGATTAGGTATTTCTAAGTGTGTGTGTATTAAGGGGTAGGTCACTGAGCACAGTGTGCCAAAAACACAGTAGGGCACACCATGGCTCACTCATTTGGCACACATGGTACATATTTTTTTGTGATCTCTAAAGTAAAGGCATCACTTCATTATTTCTTCGCATGCGCAGTGAGGATGTGTCAAAATGTGATTGTTGACACAAACAATTTTCGGTATCTGCAACAAATAATTTCTTCTTTTTTTTTCCTTTGGTTTGTTTTTCCGTGGATCTTGTTTTCCGTGCTGAGCACCAATGCTATCGACGCGCCAGGAAAGCAGCTCTCACACCTGGACTCTACCTATCGACCCATCAACTCATGAACCGGGGACCAACGGCTTTACTTCCCTTCCCGAAGGAAGGCGTGATCAGAGATGTTATGCCTCAGAACATCCTGGTGGCGCCGACTGGGATTTAACCCAGGCCTGCTGGGGTGAGAGGTAATCACGCTTACCACTACACCACCGGTGCCGTTAACAAATAATTTCGCCGGAGCCTCCAACTCACCCTTACTGATGTGTTCTGCAACCGAAGCAGCGGAAGATGCCGATATCACGACATGATCACTGTTACTTCGCCACTTAACATTTAACCTCAGTCCCCGAATAAAAATCATTAAAAATTAATCCAACAATATATTAATTAAATAACAGTAAATCATTTTTATTTATAAATTTTCTGACTTATTCGACATTGGACATCCTCATCCTCATCTTCACCATGGACATCATCCAATATTGAATGGCTGTGCGGCGACGTGGACAGTCCCGTCTGACTGGAGCAGCTATGTGCATCTACGGGGACGATTTTGGGAAAATTGAACAATGACGACTTGATTTCCTGTGTCATCCATTCCGCCTCCAGTAGTTCCTGGATGGTGATCTGAGTTTTGGGATTCTTGTCAACGGATTTCCTCAACGTCCACGAATGGGTTCTCGAAGAACAACAACACGTACAGTGTCACACAGAGAGCCCACAGTTCAGACCAGAAGTAGCGGTTGCCTAGCAACACTTCCAGACTGTAGTATTCGGTCGTGCCGCAAAAGGTAGAAAAAAGTTGCCCTTCCTGTACTAACGTCGCCGATCCGAAGTCTATCAGCTTGATATGGAAATGGTGATCGATGATAACGTCCGGAACTGGGTCGATCAGAGTGCTGCGCAGCAGTAGTATTCTTGATGAGCTGCCCATTTGTTGATCTGGCGTTGACGTGACCAATGTCTTCACCAGCTCGTACGGATTGATATATATAAAAAAAAAACATTTGAACTATCAAAATACCGGGTTGCCAAACATACAATTATTCACACACAAAAATCAGTCCCACATCGCACTCTTGGTACAGCGCGGTACACTTGAGGCACACTGAAAAAATGTTGGCGCAAAATAAGTTTATATTGTGACCACTAGAGTGATGCAAAATTTGAAATTTTCGCTCCACAATACTTAAACGATTCCAAATCGGATCCTGACTAACCTCTCAAAATTTGAACCCATTTGGTGAGAAACTGAGATGGCACAAACCATTTGAAGTTTGTATGGGAATTACTATGGTAAAACCAAGATTTTTGTTCATGTCTATCTAATAATTCACCATATCGGTCTGCTTCAAAAGTTTTCAACTGTACTTGTAGGAAATTTTTCCAGCTACAACTTTGCTCAAGACCACTTTTCAATTAAATGCAAGGATCGAAAGTTATCAATGGTTCAATGCGCTGATGTCTTATGATCATGCTCAATCAACTGCTCAGCAGGCAACAGTGGTGTTTCTGATGCGTTGAATAGGATACACAAATCATGGCTACTATGTCACACTGCAAAATACAGTGTTGCCTACAGAGCAGCTGCTTGATCATGTCATAAGTTTACCAATCTCTTAAACAATTAATAAATTTTTCCTGTCTTGTTTTACATAGAAACAATCTTCAGCAAAGTTGTAGCTGAGAAAATTTTCTATAAGAATGGCTATCGAACTGTTTTGCAGCTCAATATGGAAAAAGACTAGAAGGTAATGAACAAAAAGTTGAGATTTCCCATAGTAATTTACATGTAAACTTCAAATGGCTTGTGCGAAGTCTGTTTCTAGCCAAATGAGTTGTTACTTTGAGAGGCTAATCAGGACCCGATTTGAAACCATTTAAGCACTGTGGAGCGAAAAAGTCAAATTTTGCATCAGTCTAGTGACCACCCCTTGATCTGTTTAAGGTTTCCGTTATTATTACGTCTGAATTTTGAGTTCTATTAGATATAACCAGTTTGACACGAATAGACTAAAGGAATCGATGCCGGATGAAATCAAATTTGACCACATCTATTTTCACACTCCTATCTTTAAATAAATAGAACCTAGATGCAACAAAATGGTGAAATCGATACCTATTTTTTTAATAATTGTTGTTTTTAAAAATAATTGATACTGTGAATACGATCAAACGTACAGTGCTGGGGCTTATCACATGACTGATTAGAGTGAATGACTGGAAGTGATAAGGAAAATGCTAGATGTCGGTATATATTGATGGAAAAATGTGTGATAAGAGCAGCGTTGATAGATATACTGACTTATCGGTATTTATCGAGGGGGGCGACACATCTAAATCTCAATTCTAGATGCTCAAAAAATCTCACTCTAGCGAATAAATCTTCGAAAAATCTTCTTTCATTTCTCGCATCTACTTGCATCGCGCATCATCTTATTGCAGGAAATCTTCAAAATCGTGATAAATCTTCTTTCTATCTACTCAGCGTACGCGCAGCTAGACACAGCAAAACACAATATTTCCTGCATCGTAGATAGAGTCGCCCCCCTCGGTATTTATACCGATTTTCGAACTTGATATCGATATACAGATAAGATTTCTCAGAATACCGATTTTAAGTATACCGATTTCTGTCAATTTTTTTAATAATCAAATTATCAAATTGAACTGTCAGCGGAAACTATTGCGAGAGACGTTTATCTTTTTGAATATCTCATATTTTTTAGTTTTCTCAAAAAATTATTCATCTATAAAAAATGTATTATGTTTGACTAATTTTTCCATTTCTTTGACATTTTTACATCGAGGAACAGTGGATGACTCATCCAAGTAATTCCTGGGAATCGGGAAGTACTTTTATTCAGTTAACAAATAATTCCATCAAAATGTGAATTTTCTAACTTCCTGAAGTTTATATCCTAGTAACAATTTTGGTTTTATGAGGGTTCTTCCTTCATTCCTTTATTTAACATCCATCTCTGTTCCGACAAATCTAGTGCCAATCACCGACGGATATCGACGGAATGAATGTGCAGGAAGGCAGCTTCCACTCCTGCGTAGGTTATCGCACCCGTTCAGCACACATGGGCCGGGACCAACGGCTTCATATTTTTATGCCTCAGAAAAATCCCACCGACCACGGCTGGGATTGAACCCAGACCCATTGAGGTGAGAAAGCAGTCACGTTTTCTACTACACCACCGGCGCTTGCTTTTCTAGGATTCTATAGAACATGATTTAGACTTGTAGAGTGCGTTTGGATTAGAGGATTTTAAAATGTGGGATTTATGTGTTAACAAATTAATATTTCCTGTCGGTTTCTCATAAAGGGTGTCCACGATGAAATTGCCACACTATGAAATTGCTCTAACTTTTTAACCGTTGGGTAGAATTTAATGAAAATTTGGGTGGATTTAGTTCATAGTGCATTATTTACATCCTGCAAGTTTTAAAGTCCTGTGATCAAAACTCGCGGAAATGGAGTCGAAAGAACAGCTCGTGCGTGATAAAATCTTGCGCATTCATCACGAGAACAAGGATCTCTCGCATCGTTCCATCGCTAAAACGTTGGGAATCGCGAATTCCACGGTGTCGCGAGTGATTAAGCGGTTCGAGGAACGGTTGACCACCGATCGGAAGCCCAGAAGTGAAGGAAAAAGTATTCCGTACAACACCAAAAATCACAACCGCGTAGTTGGGGCCTTCAACCGAAATCCGAACGCCTTCATTAGGGATGTGGCTAAGAAGCTGCACCTAAGCCGAAGTTTTGTCCAGAAGGCCAAAACTAAGGCTGGGCTTCGAACGTTCAAGGTACAAAAGGCCCCTAATCGCGACGAGAAGCAGAACAAGTCCGCCAAAACCCGTGCCAGGAAGTTGTACCTCAACCATTCCAAAGTGCTTGTATTTTTCATACGCTGCTTTTGAAAAAAAGGAAAATTGGATGATGAAATTTTGAGATGCTTGAGATTTTAACATTTTGTTTTTGCTTATAATAAAAGATATTTTTTAGATTTTTTTTTCAGATAGCATTGTCAAAACAATTCTCTACAACTTGACTCTGACGTCATTTCAATCATAAATGCCGTTTCCGTCCTACAATTTTTGAAAAATATCAAGGACGATATTTTGACAACTCTACAAGATCGAAAATGGCCGAATTTTATCAAAAATGTGAATCATTAACCGAAGCAAACAATTCAAAAAATCATTTTTTCCACTTTTTTGCATGGAACTGCTCAGGATCTTCATTCACTACCGTCGCCCTTGTTTGTTTTCCCTTCATTTGTTTTCCGTCGAGCTTGTGTTTCGTACTGAGTACCAATACTACCGACGCCTGGGAGGCAGCCCCACGCCTGGACCCTACCTATCGACCCACATACTCATGGACCGGGGACCAACGGCTTTACTTCCCTTCCGAAGGAAAAATGTTTCCACTATGAGATTTCAAAAATTTGACAGTACCCTCCAGTTACTATAAATTTATGGCCCATAACAAACTTGAACAACACATACGAATTTTGTGGCTGTATGGCATATTTTAAAGCTTTTGCTTACAACGCAAGTGTTTTTTTTTTTTTTGCTTTGGTTGTAAGTGTGTGGGTAGAATATTAATGTAAATTTAATTACTCTGAGACTGACATATACGAGCGTCAATATTGATATAAAAAAGTAGAAGGGTCTGTGCCTAGGGGCACGAACGGAAGCTTGACGTAGGACCGCTAGTGGACGGAACAAATGTTTTACGCTTACGTTTTTTATTTGTAAGCGATCAAATTTGTAGTATTTATTTCAAAGAGAAAGTTGATGAAGAGAATCCAAGGGACTGTCAACTTGAGTATTTTCTATTCATCTACCTGACTTTAAAAAGTGTATTTTTTTTTATATATGAATCTTTAAGTTTTGTGCATTTTGGTATTAAAGTGTATTCAATTCACCCCTCACAGGATTTCCTTCCGAGTTATATGAATAGGACGGGGCGGAAAGTATCGTTTGTGCAGAATATGTAAAAAAGGAGGGACTTCGAGAGATTGAACTCGTGAGAGCTAATTTTCTCACAAATTTGATTTTATTGGCTTTCTGGGGACTGAATACACACTAAGATTTTTTTTTCAGGAGTCAGTATTTTTTTACTGGGTTTTTGAATTGCTGAAAAAGTCGGTAAAAATTCAAATGACCGTTATCCGTAAGGAATCAATGAAATTGACCAAATTTATTTTCTATCATTAAATGGGGTTAACAGAACTACGTATGTACAAGTTCAGAACAAATTTTCTCATTAATAAATTTTCCACAGATTTTTAAACTTTTACCGAACAGTTTCGCAATTCAAAAACTCGGTAAAACCGTACTGACTCGATTAGTATGTATACACCCAGAGCGAATTATTCCCACTTCTCTCAAATTCTATATGGATTTTTAGCACTTCCTACCAGCGTGTTCTGGAAAATGGTCGGACGGTGATTAATCTCACCAATACATTCGGGTCTACAATTCCACACCTTCTATAGAGACCAGGTTGAGCCTTGATAGCTGGCTGCTTGCGGGAAGATGACCTTGACAAATGTCCAAATAATACTCTTAACAAATTTTTGGTGGCCTTGAAAAGGACAGTTTTGTAGTGATGGTTGAGTAATTCTGAGTTGGGTGTTCAACACGGATGAGGCTGTCGAGCTGTATGTCGTTTGGAGCGAGGGTGACACGCTTGGCATAGATGACCAACCCGCAGCGACTCACGAAGAGCTACTGATTCCGATCCATAGCATAGCGGTGCAGCTTCTTCCTCCTTTGATGGTTGCTTATGTGGGCTCTGAAGCTCGCTGCTTGCAGGCAGCCTTTCGTTGTTACTGGAGAACAATTTTCAACACCACACGCCAAAAGCACTGCTGCTGCTGCTACTGCTGCTACTAATTTCGATGACCGAACACCACCCCACAGTGGTGTGGTAGTTGGGAGCGTGTGGTTGTGAGTATGGCGATGAGTGTGCAACATATTACGCAATTCCATCCTCCCTATTCGCACACGCCCAGGATCGGAGGCGAATGCCACTTCGACTTGTTTCGTCTACTTACTACTCGCTTACGACTGTGCTGGGGAAGCAGCATATGCATGTAGGTAATTGGTGGATTTGTTAGTTAATTCGACGCTTTTGGACAATGCTGGACATTTACCAGTTTTTCAATAGTTTCCTGTTAAAAATCAACATTCGGAAGCATTTTTATCGATGCGTAGCCATATTTCTGATCGATTGGTGATAAAACTATTGAAATTGGACCAGGGGCAGCTGAGTTATTAACGTACAAAATCTTTCTTAATTTGTTACATGTTCCATTTTCGGTTTTCACAAAGTGTACCCCCATATAGAAATCAAAGACGTAGTCCTACGTCAAAATTGGGTCATAATAGACGCGAAATTCAGCTCAATTAAACGTACTTTCGAACTTTTCAGTCTCTAAACACTTAATTTTACATGATATGTTTGTTTAGGTTTCATCCTTTATGTCAAAGATGGATTCCGTCACGTATAAGATTAGGTATTTCTAAGTGTGTGTGTATTAAGGGGTAGGTCACTGAGCACAGTGTGCCAAAAACACAGTAGGGCACACCATGGCTCACTCATTTGGCACACATGGTACATATTTTTTTGTGATCTCTAAAGTAAAGGCATCACTTCATTATTTCTTCGCATGCGCAGTGAGGATGTGTCAAAATGTGATTGTTGACACAAACAATTTTCGGTATCTGCAACAAATAATTTCTTCTTTTTTTTTCCTTTGGTTTGTTTTTCCGTGGATCTTGTTTTCCGTGCTGAGCACCAATGCTATCGACGCGCCAGGAAAGCAGCTCTCACACCTGGACTCTACCTATCGACCCATCAACTCATGAACCGGGGACCAACGGCTTTACTTCCCTTCCCGAAGGAAGGCGTGATCAGAGATGTTATGCCTCAGAACATCCTGGTGGCGCCGACTGGGATTTAACCCAGGCCTGCTGGGGTGAGAGGTAATCACGCTTACCACTACACCACCGGTGCCGTTAACAAATAATTTCGCCGGAGCCTCCAACTCACCCTTACTGATGTGTTCTGCAACCGAAGCAGCGGAAGATGCCGATATCACGACATGATCACTGTTACTTCGCCACTTAACATTTAACCTCAGTCCCCGAATAAAAATCATTAAAAATTAATCCAACAATATATTAATTAAATAACAGTAAATCATTTTTATTTATAAATTTTCTGACTTATTCGACATTGGACATCCTCATCCTCATCTTCACCATGGACATCATCCAATATTGAATGGCTGTGCGGCGACGTGGACAGTCCCGTCTGACTGGAGCAGCTATGTGCATCTACGGGGACGATTTTGGGAAAATTGAACAATGACGACTTGATTTCCTGTGTCATCCATTC
Source organism: Ochlerotatus camptorhynchus (assembly GCF_037179485.1). Lineage (NCBI taxonomy): Eukaryota > Metazoa > Arthropoda > Insecta > Diptera > Culicidae > Ochlerotatus > Ochlerotatus camptorhynchus. Next base: position 1,132,529 of record NW_027040796.1, on the reverse strand, counting down.
CGCCTCCAGTAGTTCCTGGATGGTGATCTGAGTTTTGGGATTCTTGTCAACGGATTTCCTCAACGTCCACGAATGGGTTCTCGAAGAACAACAACACGTACAGTGTCACACAGAGAGCCCACAGTTCAGACCAGAAGTAGCGGTTGCCTAGCAACACTTCCAGACTGTAGTATTCGGTCGTGCCGCAAAAGGTAGAAAAAAGTTGCCCTTCCTGTACTAACGTCGCCGATCCGAAGTCTATCAGCTTGATATGGAAATGGTGATCGATGATAACGTCCGGAACTGGGTCGATCAGAGTGCTGCGCAGCAGTAGTATTCTTGATGAGCTGCCCATTTGTTGATCTGGCGTTGACGTGACCAATGTCTTCACCAGCTCGTACGGATTGATATATATAAAAAAAAAACATTTGAACTATCAAAATACCGGGTTGCCAAACATACAATTATTCACACACAAAAATCAGTCCCACATCGCACTCTTGGTACAGCGCGGTACACTTGAGGCACACTGAAAAAATGTTGGCGCAAAATAAGTTTATATTGTGACCACTAGAGTGATGCAAAATTTGAAATTTTCGCTCCACAATACTTAAACGATTCCAAATCGGATCCTGACTAACCTCTCAAAATTTGAACCCATTTGGTGAGAAACTGAGATGGCACAAACCATTTGAAGTTTGTATGGGAATTACTATGGTAAAACCAAGATTTTTGTTCATGTCTATCTAATAATTCACCATATCGGTCTGCTTCAAAAGTTTTCAACTGTACTTGTAGGAAATTTTTCCAGCTACAACTTTGCTCAAGACCACTTTTCAATTAAATGCAAGGATCGAAAGTTATCAATGGTTCAATGCGCTGATGTCTTATGATCATGCTCAATCAACTGCTCAGCAGGCAACAGTGGTGTTTCTGATGCGTTGAATAGGATACACAAATCATGGCTACTATGTCACACTGCAAAATACAGTGTTGCCTACAGAGCAGCTGCTTGATCATGTCATAAGTTTACCAATCTCTTAAACAATTAATAAATTTTTCCTGTCTTGTTTTACATAGAAACAATCTTCAGCAAAGTTGTAGCTGAGAAAATTTTCTATAAGAATGGCTATCGAACTGTTTTGCAGCTCAATATGGAAAAAGACTAGAAGGTAATGAACAAAAAGTTGAGATTTCCCATAGTAATTTACATGTAAACTTCAAATGGCTTGTGCGAAGTCTGTTTCTAGCCAAATGAGTTGTTACTTTGAGAGGCTAATCAGGACCCGATTTGAAACCATTTAAGCACTGTGGAGCGAAAAAGTCAAATTTTGCATCAGTCTAGTGACCACCCCTTGATCTGTTTAAGGTTTCCGTTATTATTACGTCTGAATTTTGAGTTCTATTAGATATAACCAGTTTGACACGAATAGACTAAAGGAATCGATGCCGGATGAAATCAAATTTGACCACATCTATTTTCACACTCCTATCTTTAAATAAATAGAACCTAGATGCAACAAAATGGTGAAATCGATACCTATTTTTTTAATAATTGTTGTTTTTAAAAATAATTGATACTGTGAATACGATCAAACGTACAGTGCTGGGGCTTATCACATGACTGATTAGAGTGAATGACTGGAAGTGATAAGGAAAATGCTAGATGTCGGTATATATTGATGGAAAAATGTGTGATAAGAGCAGCGTTGATAGATATACTGACTTATCGGTATTTATCGAGGGGGGCGACACATCTAAATCTCAATTCTAGATGCTCAAAAAATCTCACTCTAGCGAATAAATCTTCGAAAAATCTTCTTTCATTTCTCGCATCTACTTGCATCGCGCATCATCTTATTGCAGGAAATCTTCAAAATCGTGATAAATCTTCTTTCTATCTACTCAGCGTACGCGCAGCTAGACACAGCAAAACACAATATTTCCTGCATCGTAGATAGAGTCGCCCCCCTCGGTATTTATACCGATTTTCGAACTTGATATCGATATACAGATAAGATTTCTCAGAATACCGATTTTAAGTATACCGATTTCTGTCAATTTTTTTAATAATCAAATTATCAAATTGAACTGTCAGCGGAAACTATTGCGAGAGACGTTTATCTTTTTGAATATCTCATATTTTTTAGTTTTCTCAAAAAATTATTCATCTATAAAAAATGTATTATGTTTGACTAATTTTTCCATTTCTTTGACATTTTTACATCGAGGAACAGTGGATGACTCATCCAAGTAATTCCTGGGAATCGGGAAGTACTTTTATTCAGTTAACAAATAATTCCATCAAAATGTGAATTTTCTAACTTCCTGAAGTTTATATCCTAGTAACAATTTTGGTTTTATGAGGGTTCTTCCTTCATTCCTTTATTTAACATCCATCTCTGTTCCGACAAATCTAGTGCCAATCACCGACGGATATCGACGGAATGAATGTGCAGGAAGGCAGCTTCCACTCCTGCGTAGGTTATCGCACCCGTTCAGCACACATGGGCCGGGACCAACGGCTTCATATTTTTATGCCTCAGAAAAATCCCACCGACCACGGCTGGGATTGAACCCAGACCCATTGAGGTGAGAAAGCAGTCACGTTTTCTACTACACCACCGGCGCTTGCTTTTCTAGGATTCTATAGAACATGATTTAGACTTGTAGAGTGCGTTTGGATTAGAGGATTTTAAAATGTGGGATTTATGTGTTAACAAATTAATATTTCCTGTCGGTTTCTCATAAAGGGTGTCCACGATGAAATTGCCACACTATGAAATTGCTCTAACTTTTTAACCGTTGGGTAGAATTTAATGAAAATTTGGGTGGATTTAGTTCATAGTGCATTATTTACATCCTGCAAGTTTTAAAGTCCTGTGATCAAAACTCGCGGAAATGGAGTCGAAAGAACAGCTCGTGCGTGATAAAATCTTGCGCATTCATCACGAGAACAAGGATCTCTCGCATCGTTCCATCGCTAAAACGTTGGGAATCGCGAATTCCACGGTGTCGCGAGTGATTAAGCGGTTCGAGGAACGGTTGACCACCGATCGGAAGCCCAGAAGTGAAGGAAAAAGTATTCCGTACAACACCAAAAATCACAACCGCGTAGTTGGGGCCTTCAACCGAAATCCGAACGCCTTCATTAGGGATGTGGCTAAGAAGCTGCACCTAAGCCGAAGTTTTGTCCAGAAGGCCAAAACTAAGGCTGGGCTTCGAACGTTCAAGGTACAAAAGGCCCCTAATCGCGACGAGAAGCAGAACAAGTCCGCCAAAACCCGTGCCAGGAAGTTGTACCTCAACATGCTGACGAAAGTTGAATGCTGCATCATGGACGTCGAAACATATGTGAAGGCCGACTTCAAACAGATCCCCGGCAACCTGTTTTTCACGGCAAAGGATAAGTTCAGCGTTCCGGAGCATGTCCGCACTCAGAAGATGTCCAAATTTGCGAAGAAATTCCTGGTTTGGCAAGCCATCTGCACGTGCGGGAAGCGGAGTGCACCTTTCGTGACCTAGGACACGATGAACGGACAGGTGTACATAAAAGAGTGCCTCCAGAAGCGGCTGCTTCCTCTCCTGAAGGCCCACAACGTCCCAACAATCTTCTGGCCGGATTTGGCCTCATGCCACTACTCCAAGGACGTGCTGAAGTGGTATGCGGACAATAAGGTCAATTTCGTGCCGAAAATGTTCAACCCTCCCAACACTCCGGAGCTCCGCCCCATCGAGAAGTACTGGGCGATTATGAAGCAGCACCTTCTTAAACGACCTAAGGTAGTGAAGACAGTCGAGGAACTGAAGAAAGTATGGGTTTACATGCAAAAAACGGTTGATTCACAGGTTGTGCAGAATCTTATGGCCGGGGTTAAGGCCAAGGTGCGGGCATTTGCGTATGGACTGTAAATAAAATACGAGTAAAATGGTAAAATGAAGTTTAATAGTTATTTCTCAATCCCTGAAAATTTGATGGCAATCGGATGAAAACTCGAATTTTGCGAATCAATTTTGTGTGTGGCAATTTCATCGTGGACACCCTTTACATTTTCTGATAGTTTTTTTTTCGGCGAAAAAAAACTATTAAAAACTATTGATTTTATATGGATTGGGGAGCACTTTAATTCTTCTTTCAAATGCAATTAGTTAAGTTTACCCAACTATTCCCTAATTCGAGTTGTTTGTGTTGGAAAAAGTGCAATTGTTGGGTCAAAACCATGAATAACTTATAATATATAAGAGATAGACTCTAACTTTCTAAAACAAAATGGCGTATCTTTATGATACAAAATAGTTTGTAGAGCATATCGATGACTGGAAATCACAGCCAGAAAAAAATATCAAAATTGATTTTTAGAAGTCTTCAGAAATAGAGTAAATGTCTTGTTGGTGATAGTTCTATAATTTGGGTTATCGCCCGGGTATGTTATTTTCTTATTAGTTAGGGTAGGCACTTTTTGCTGATACTATTTATTGCCACCAAGAGGCAATCTAGGTCAATAATAACATAATAACAACAACAAAGCAGTGAGCATTTTGCCAGCTTAAGTCGTTTTCGTTTTTCATACATCAAAATAATTCAGGGTATAGATATCGGTTGTACATTTGCTTACAAAAAAAAGGATGTTGAGCTGTCAGCGCTTATTGGAGCAATTGGAGCAGCTTCACTTTTGGTGCTACACCGAAAACACAAAACCGACATTAGTGTTCTAGAAGTTCTGTCACAGTTATTAATTTAGAGCTTTCTATGCCAACCAATATGAATTTGAATATTGTGTAGCAAGCAGTGCGCAAAACAGTCAGGTTCAATAAGTCATTTTTGTATGAATTTAACAGAAGTCTGCCTAAACATTCACTCCAACGTGAGAGTCTGAATGATTGGGAAGTAAACAAGTCACTAACAGCAAAGCACTCATTCGATAGCTTAGTCATCATGTTTATTCTTCCGTGTTGCTACCCACTCCTTGTTATGAATGACTGCGCATACCTTCTCTATAGAAAAATGCCTCGATTGAGTAATAGTTTCCACCATCAAATCCGACAGATGTGGTACAAGTCCTATAGCGAATTCGTTTATTATTCAGTTCCAACCTGGATCGGGTATCAAGATTGGGTCTGCTTGTTTTCTGACAAACGTCAGTTTGCTCGTTTATTTTTAAAACCCAGCTCAGGTTAAGGTTCGCACTGACAGAAAGTTCGGTTTCGCAAAGTTGGATGTAGCACTATCCCCAACAATCGAGAACTGTCCTGGTCACGTCCTTGAAACTGCTGAGCATGGAAGGAGATTCAGATAACTCTACGACCTCTCATAAGTATCACGGGAGATTGAAGGTTTGTTAGTGGGGAGGGTAAAGCCATAGGATACGTTCGGTAAACGTTGCTGGCAGATTTATAATAGCAATGAGCAGTGTTGAGATTTGTCATTGTCATTGACAGACTTTCACGCGATATTGACAAAATTGTTCATCACATAGTCACTGATAGACTTGATCCTCAAAAAAACTTTTGTCAAAATGTCATTAATTGTTTCGTCAATGACAAAGATTCACTTGTTAACAAAAAGTGTAATTTCGTGCATTCTGAGTCACATTATTGTTATACAAGCAGTTCAGAACGTACACAGAACTTCTACACTTTAACGGCTCTATGTAATTGTTTTGCTCAAGTCATTTATTTCGTTTCAAATTTAGCTGATACAAAAATCTGCACATGTTCGTCACTGACAGTATTGTTACTGAAAATTGACATGGTTTGCTTTGACGACCACTGTTTGCTCAAATGAGTGACCAAAGCAAAATTTTGAATATCTCCGTGTATTGTTAAGATTTTGCAGCACTGGCAATGAGGATAAGGCATAGTAAAACATTGTAAGGAAGGGGACGGGCCTGAGATTGATTTCCTGACCTTCTGCCCGGTAAGCAGAAATGGTACTTCCACCGGCACCGGCTCAATTTCCACCAGGCCATACTATTGAACTCTGCTCGCCCTCTGGTGGTGAGTATTGTCAGAAGTAGAAAAAAACTGTAATCTATTTGCAATTTTTTTAAAAATAACCTACACATTTTCTGGAGATTATTTTGCATTTTATCCTGAATGTTCAGGGGACATTGGCGTTAATCAACTTCAAGTGCAGGATATTTTGCAGGCTTTGAAAAACGTAGACGCCTCAAAATTTTCTGGACCATACGGAATTCCTCCAGTATTTATGGAAAGTCTAGCAATAGAACTCACTGCTCCATTGTTTGGTTTATTGATATGTCAAGTGTCTATCTTTAAATCTGGAATAGTTATCGTCGCACGATTGCTAAACTTTTCGAGGCAATTGTGAACGAAAAATTATTTCTCCAAATCAAAAATAGAATCACTGACATGTAACATGGCTTCTTCGAGGGTCGTTCGGCCTTGACAAATTTACTTGAATTTATAGGCTATTTATTGAACTAAATGGATAATGGAAACCACGTAGAAACCCTCTATAAAGACTTAAGTTAGGCATTTGACCGCGTTGACATACCACCCAACTAACATTTTCAGCTTTATAAGCCAAATTTACCAGCGTTGTGCTGTAAAGTAGCTGAAACAAAGCTGCAGATACAGCTTCAAGCAGAAGCTAGCAAAATAGTTTTGGAGAGCGTTTACTCAACTTTTTAACAACCATTATTCAATTTGTCAGTCGCTCTGATTAACATCAGCAAATAAACGCTAATGTCACTTCTATACAAATATTAATCAACTTTCAACTTTTAGCTTCAAAACAAAGCTAATAAAGCTAAAATATTACTTGATGGCTTAAAAACAACCAACCACTCTTGCTGAATATCATAAACATCAAAAGTGCTTTTTCAACAACTAAACACCCTGTAGTCAACTAATAAACTGTGTTAGCGCTACTGTGGAAGCTATTTTATAGTTAACTAGGTTTATTTTTAGACTTGTGCAGTTTTACAGCTTTTACTCTACTTCTTTACAAAGCTGAATTAACTAGTCGAGAAAAGTGATTCATGTGCACTATTATATAGCCTCTACTCAGCGTTCTTGCTGTAGAAGGGCATGTAAATTTGTTTACGTCAATTCAAAGTGTTGGTGTAGCGAAGTTGGTAGTATCAAGGTTCGCCATTGCGGTAGTCTTGAGTTCGATTCCAGGTTCCGGTATAGTGTAAATAATTTGGTAGTGTTGCTTATAAATATTTCGTTTTTATGGCTTTGTCAGTCTAGGGTAATTCAAACAGTTAGTTGTGCATTGCCCGACGTTTCGGCCGTTTATTGTGGCCTTTTTCAAGGGTAAAACAGAAAAAGGCCACAATAAACGGCCGAAACGTCGGGCAATGCACAACTAACTGTTTGAATTACTCTAGACTGAGAAAGCCATAAAAACGAAATCTCCATACAACCAGTCGAACAACCAAATCAGTTGCTTATAAACTAATTTCGATTAATTTAATTCGCAATAAAATAAACATGATAAATACCTTCAACAAAAAAAAAAAAGCGTAAACAATATTTAATCTGGCGTCAAGAGAAAGCTGTGTAATTATTATTGGATAATCGGGTAAAGGTTGAGTAAGCGCCTTTCAAGTTCACACACAACTAAACAGCAGGATAATAGCTGTATAGAAGTGTAAATAGATATGCAATAAGAGCTTGTCGCAACCGTCACAACAGCCATAAGTAACTGACTAAGATTTGCTTGTATAAAGGTTGAGAAAAGGTTGCCTCATATCGTATAACATTTGAATACAGCTTGAGGCTGTATTTATGAAATGAGTAAAGTGTTTACATTGCAAAAATTGTTAGTTGGGCAATGCTACTCATTAAATTGCAAAAAATTGAATTTGATCACACCTTCTGAAATGGCTTGAATCATATTTAACTAACCGCAAACAAATAATTAAATTCAATGGAAGGAAATCGAGCCAAACTTAAGTGACTTCAGACGTCCCCCAAGGCACTCATTTGGGACCTCTTTTTATTATTCTATACGTAAACGTAATATCTTTTCTTCTCAGAAAACTAAAATTGATAATATTGTCGCGCTCATGTTAAATTCTCATTTGGTGACGGTCGAAACGCGCCGCTCATAAGCGCTATGCAACCCCGCCCATAAGAATTATACACAGGTGTGTAACTTAGATAGTATTTTATGGCAGCGGCTTGAGGAGCAAATCCTGGATAAATAGCCGCCGTGTGTTAAATCATTGAGCGCAGTCGTACGGCCATAAACAGAAAGCAGATGGTATAATCCCATTTTGAGAAATTATCCTGCCACACACAACATGAAGCTTCCGGCAAGCGCTTCTTATAATTTGATATTACATACACGCAAAATTCAGCATATTTGTAGTTCTGTGTCAAAATTTCAGCGCAATTTATCATAACAAAACATAGTTCTTCTTCTTCTTCCTCGCATTTCAAGCTTATTGCGTATGGCATATTAGCTTATTGCGTGCTCTCAACTTAGTGTTCTAGATGCACTTCCACAGTTATTAATTGAGAGTTTTCGATGCCTGTACCATTTTTGCATTAGTATAATTGTGTGGCAAGTACAATCATACTCTATGCCCAGGGAAGTCGAGAAATTTTCCAACCCGAAAAATTCCTAGACCGGACCGGGAATCGAACCCAGCCACCTCCAGCATGGTCTTGCTTTGTAGCTGTGCCTTTACCGACTGAGCTAAGGGAGGTCCCAACAAAACATAGTTGCTACATGCCAAAGTTGGCTAGTTTGTATGAAAATCGGCCTATTGTGCTATTTAAAGGCCACCACTGTACATACAAACATTAAAATCTTTGCAACTCGACGAAAAGTGCGTTTGATTGAATTGATTTTCTCGCCCTTTTCAACTGATTCTTATGTCAAAAGGGCCGCTTGCATGCAATGGTTTCATTTGTAAAAGATATCGTATCGCAGCGTATTGACACAACAGAACTTTTATCAAAATTAAATTTCGAAATCGAAATTTATTTGGCATAAACCATCATCAAGTTTTGCAAAATATGGGCCATTAAACCGCAAGATGACCGCTTACAATCAATACTGCGAAACCATTGACTTTCAATGTCTCGGCATAAACTTAAAAAAAATGTAACTCCATACGGAATCATAACTCATAAGTAGAAAATTGGAAACTGTACTAGTCTACGTCGGTTGAAGAAATAAATAAATCTAAACCTAAGTCTAAATTCTGGAAGGATTATGGACACGATTAGGTGTTGAAAACTTAACGAAGAAAAGGTATCTAAGTCAGAATCGGACAGTTGCTATCCAATCCATTCATCAGCAACTGTAGCTGGCATATGTCAGCTGTCGCACAGAATGTCATGTTTATTTCGGCATCGTTTTGTTAGACGGGCCAACATGAAGCATAACAAATTTAATAGAATTAAGCATCCATCAGTTATCATAAAGAAATTAAGTGAGTAAGTAACCGAGACCCAGAAACTGGAACCCTTCATTTTTTTCCCGCTTGAGATACATCACTCATTTCCTTCGGAAAAGCAACCCAGTGTACCAGATAATGTTGCTCCACCTACTAGGGTAAATGATGGCTTCGGCAGCCATCGACTGTTTTCGGCAACCACAATTTAAACGTTAATTTCGATGTATTTTCTCACTAAAACACTTCGCTGAATGTATTTAAACGATTCCTTAGTCTTTCAGCTTCAATCCTAATACATTTTTACGACTGAGCAAACCTGTTATGCTAGGTGTTTCTTCAAAAGAAACATAAGCACATCAAAATACGGCTGATTTCGAGTTGCCGATAATAGAACAGCTGGTTAACACGCAGTTTAAACGGAAAGGTTGCCGAAGTAAAAGAGGCTGCCGACAATAGTTACACTCACCTGAGAAGTTTGGAGCGCCTTAAAAACGTTTTCAAACCGTTTTGGACAGTTTTGTTGATTGGAATGGATAGAATAGCTAGCAGCAGATGAATGTAAACAAACAGACACGTCATATGTGTGCGTGACACTGAGAAAATGCTAATAGAAGTGCGGAAGCTGCTTAGATTGACGAGAATACGTAAATTCCCCTATGTACATTTTATTAGTTGGTAGAGGGCTGCAGTTTTCCGTTAGCCTAGATGTGCGGTTTCAATTCTTGTTGGAGGTGAGGAGTTCGATTCCGGAACTAGAAAGCTCTTAATTAACAGCTTTGGATGTGCTCAAAGAACCCTCAGTAAAGAGCATCCGTTACGTTCCGGTTGGGACGATGTTATTCGATGAAGACGACGAAGAAGAACTGCAGCCTCATTGAAGCTGTGAACATCACCCAACACTACTTATACGCCACTTCGCTCGCCTCACAACAAAGATGCAGTCCCAGTTGCTTCAACCGAAGCCGACAACAGTAACTACAAAAAAGACTACACAGCAAAAAAAAATGTAATATCGATCAACGTAATTCCAGCTGATGTATGAAATAATGATGTAATAGCAAAAAGCAGATACAATATTACATCAATGGATGTAATTTTGTTCGCAAAATCGATGTACATTGTACAATGTGATATTACACAACCGATGGATTGACCTGGTTGCATCAGTTTCGATGTAATATTCAACAACTTTTTTTGCTGTGTATAAGAGCATGCTAACAAAATTATAAATTAAATTTCGTAAAAACGCCAGGCAAAGATTTTGATTACATTTCTTCCCGCCCGATGACGGCGTACATATACGAGTAGGGTGTAGGTAGATACACCCAAGCAGCGGCCGACACCATGTCGTACAATTTTATAGCCTGTCAGGGCTCGTATCGTTCTGCTCGTTCCCGCCCGGTGCTAAAGATTCACCCAACAGCCATTAGTAGACCACCAACGTCATCCCTCCACTTCTGCCGTGATATTTGAGAAGCAGCTCAGACAATGTTGCAAAAATCGCACACTTGATAGATGATGCACAGTTTTCCCGCTTTCCCAGAGCAGACGGTATATCTGTCTCCGTCTCCGATTCGCTTCTTCCAGCAACAGGATTCGTCCCGAATGCTGCTGTTGCACCAAGGAACTGTATCAAAATGTAATTTTCCCTGACGTTAAACTTTCATCAACGTTTTCTAATTTCCTTCCACCAACGTGGATAGGTCGTTTCCTCCTGGACGGGTGGTAAGAGTGGCGAGAAAACATGACTGAGCTGCAGGTCCCTCACCTGGGCATTTTGCAATAAAGTGATGTAGCAACAATTGCTATCAGGTGCTAGTAACACAGGTGATAGCGTCATGTTCATGTTATCTTAAAGACCCATAAATATTCATCTTTTCATAATACCGATGAGAGATGCAGATGCACACTATTTGCATGGCAGAGATGCAAACTGTGGCAAAACAAATAGGTGCAAATTTATGCATGTTACGAAGATAGCGTTCATGTGTGGTAATGCGATAACATTGCACGTGTCATGGTAGATTGCTAGGTGAAAAATATTTGATATGGGAAAATATCTATTGGAAGAAATACAAATTTTCAGCATGCAGATCTGAAATTCCCATCGATTTGTCGTTGAAAATGCGTGCTTCATTGTTTTGAACGATACATATTTGACATGTCACTTTGTTTCCTTTCTCATCTTCTTGGCGACCAACTTACCAACTGGAACTCGTGTCTGCTCAATACATACACTGATAAATTAAACTATTCCCATTTTGCTTGAAATTTAATCAATTTGAGATTAAACTCAGTTTAATCATATCGTATAATTAAAAATTAATACTCTCTTTCTAAAAAATAATCATCTGATATTAAACCCAGTTCAATCATCTTTAATCATCTTTTTTGAATAAATCTTAATCATTTTTGATTCTATTTCAATAAAGTTTGATTGAATTTTAATCTTTTTTGATTATATATTAATATTCAAAAAGAATAAAATTTAAAACTGGAAAGATTATTTCGAATTTAATCATGCATGACTACTGCCGAAGTAATCACGGCTCGGACTCAATAAGGTGAAGCGGGAATCTGCATACTTTTTAGGCTTTTTTGATTTAATTTACCTTTGAGTGTAGATGACTTTTTAAACACTTCCGCTGTTATCAACTGAGTGCTTTCTCACATCACAGCGACTGGATCATTCACTCGATCCAAATCTGTACCCAATGGTCTCGTCTTGTCTTAGGCGCGGATAGGCTCGTTCATCCCATATTGATGGTTACGAGCTGAAAGGTGCGTGACGTTACCTTGTCTCATTCACTATTCCAAGCGCTTAGAAGTAATGCTGTCGAAGAAATTAAGGGGAATCAATGTTGGCAATAATGATCTTAGCAGTGAATCTTCTTCGTTCCGAGGTGTCAATTTCTAGCACGTGATGATGAGGAGACAACTTTAGGCGGCTAAACGGCTGGATAATGGGTAGGGTAACCAACTGATTTTGGACCCCTAGAGGAAGTGAGATCACGTTTATGTCAAAATAATATTATTTGTTTATTATTATTATGCAATTTACATGCGGTTGTGTTCGAAAGCTACTCATCTTGGATGTAAAATGTCACTAGATGTTTTATTTATTGATATATACTCGAAAAATAATTCTTTTCACATCATGATATTCACATATTTTGGACCCTTCCACTGGATTTTGGACAGTGTCCATAATAAATTTTGGACACACTGAATGGGAACGAATATATTTTGGACATGCTGAAGTTCTTTCAACCTATGAGCCTAAAATTAATTACGACGGTCACTTCTTCCTATCTCGCATTTGTTAGGTCCGTCTAGGTGGGAAAATTTTCAAAGAAGGTGCCGTAAAACGGGGTGAAATTGATCAGCGCACAGTGGTTCAAAACCCCCCAAAACGTGCGTTTTTTATTTTTCGGTATGAAAACGATATTTTAGAAGGATGGTGTCTTCAGAAGAGTTGCAGAGTTTTCAAAGGGCTATCGTTTGGTGCTGAGATATTGCTGATCTATCCACCTAGAAGGACAGGGCAAAATTAAAATTTTACAAACTTGCTCAAATCATGTTGGTGTTTTTAACAAAGTTGTAGATTATGTCAAATGAAACAACTTTGCTCAAGACACCAACTTCGTAAAATGATTGCGTAACGAGTTAACGAACGTTTTCTTTAAATGAGCCCCAAAAACAGTTTTTTTTTTAAATAACCTGTTTTGGACGCGATTTTATCAACAAGGTTTGTTCTAGAAAGTTATTTGCAATCACAAAACACACATTTGACCCCATGACACTTTACCTCTCTGACCATAACTGTCAAAGTTATAAACAATATTATAGTCAAAATACGCATTTTTCACGTCGACACACCATAAAAACCGGCAAAAACCGGCAAACCAAACAGTTTCCATTCAAAAGATACGCTTTCAAACTACAAAACACCATAGGTTTCATCTTGTTCTGTAATGTTCTGCTATTGATTTATCCTCATTCAAAGAGGAGCGTATTTTCTTCATACAGCATTCCGGTTTTACCGGTGAAAAATGGCAAGCCAGAGGAGCTGATCGGGACAGGCTACTGGAAAGGAAACAGAATGTGCAGAAACGCTTCCGTATTGAAATGGGCCTGATCGTCGACAAACCTCGTTCAGGTGGGTCAGGAACTTCAAACGATGGGAATAGCGCGCGACGTTTCTTTCAAAATTGGCAAAAATCAGCTAACATAACTGGTTTGAACGCAAACCTATTATACAGATGCAAGTCTATCCTTGAAGCTTTGTCGTCAGGACTCGAAATAAACGGCTCGAAATTTGAAGAATATTGCCACGAAAATGCGAAGGAATTAGTACGCGTCTATCCCTGGTTTTTCCTGTCTACAACGGTACATAAAGTGCTCATCCATGGAGCTGAAATCATTTCATCTTTTCTTGTGCCTATCGGTTATCGGAAGAAGCACAAGAAAGTCGGAATAAAGACATCAAGCGCTACAGACTGAGCCATACCCGAAAGTATTCACGGACAGCAACAAATACTGACCTACTAAATCGCCTTTTGGAATCATCGGATCCATTGATATCATCACTAAGAGCACTTCCAGATAAGAAACAGTTATCATTATCTGATGATGCCAAAGCTCTCTTAGTGGACATGGATCAGTCCAGTACAGATGGAACAGAAGAAAGTGATCAAGATAACAGCATAAGTAGCACAGAAAGTGATGATGAAATTGAAGATAAACAAAGTAGCGATGATGAGGTATGTACAAAGCTCAAATCGTAATCGTTCGGGCAAACATTAATTTTATATTGCTTTTTTCTTATTTCAGATTTGATTGACACACACGAGATCAATAGCGGTTGAATAACTTTTAAAGCTTGTGTTATTTTTTAGCACATAGTATTCCTCAAAGAAATATAGACTAAATATATAAATGTTTCTTTATTTATTTGTCGTCAATCAGTGTAGACCGTTTTACAATAGTGCTGTTGCCTTACATGCTATTTTAAAACATACGTTTTATTTGAAATTGTCAGTAAATGTAGACTGCATATACAAATATCTAAAAAATAAAAATTGTTTTAAACTTAACGAGATGAAATCCTAGCAGTTAGTGTTCTCCTTACTGTATCTTTAGACATCGTTAGATCTATATGCTCACAATAATTATTATACACTCTCATCATTCTATTAATTGGTCCATTTTTACCATAATTCGTTCTGTGAGGTGACAGTTGAAATACATTTCGAGTTCTTAACATGCGTGATGGTACGTAAAAATTTAATCTTGCTAATATTTTTTCTGAATTTACGCGTTGTGAGATAATATCATTGACAAAGGAAATCATGGAAATTTCTCTTCGTTTCTTAAGTGTTTCAATGTTTATCAACATGCAACGGGACTCAACTAAACAATTTGTAAAAATCTTATATGACATTGTCCGTTGGAACATTACAGAACAAGATGGAAACCTATGGTGTTTTGTAGTTTGAAAGCGTATCTTTCGAATGGATACTGTTTGGTTTGCCGGTTTTTATGGTGTGTCGACGTGAAAAATGCGTATTTTGACTATAATATTGTTTATAACTTTGACAGTTATGGTCAGAGAGGTAAAATGTCTTCCGGTCAAATGTGTGTTTTATGATTGCGCATAACTTTTTACAACAAACCTTGTTGATAAAATCGCGTCCAAAAAAGTTATTTAAAAAAACCTGTTTTTGGGGGGTCATTTAAAGAAAACGTTCGTTAACTCGTTACGCAATCGTTTTATGAAGTTGGTGTCTTCAACGAAGTTGTTTCATTTGACATAATCTACAAATTTGCTCAAGACACCAACATGATTTGAGCAAGTTTGTAAAATTTTAATTTTGCCCTGCCCAAACTCTGCAACTCTTCTCAAGACACCATCCTTCTAAAATGTCGTTTTCATACCGAAAAATAAAAAACGCACGTTTTGAGGGGTTTTGAACCACTGTGCAGCGGGGTGAATTTGATCGCTGAGTATACCCAATATTGTACTTATGCATAATATTTTTACAATGTATACAAAGATACATTCGTACGCTTAGTAACGAAAAACATGTTACACATGAAAAAATATCACGAGAAATTTCAGCGATCAATTTTGCCCCGCTGATCAATTACACCGTTTTACGGTATGCATAAAAGTTAACCCCCCGTTACTCACGCTGTTGTACCAACAATCAATACGAAACTAACGATTTTAAATTGGCTCACCACTTTAGTAGCCTATTGGTCCCAAGCAAACGATTAACGTACCCTATTCTAGTTGAAATTCTATTACTACACTATGTTTGTTTTGATTCGCTATGAAAGTTTGACAGATAACATCAGGGGTGTGTGGATTCATGCAGAACATGCAGGGGTGAGTGAAATAGCTTGGGACTGCTTGGGACCGTTGTTCTGGTACTGAGTGAGCCAAAAATAATAATGATTTTCTTCGGGACCCAGTGGTCTTAGAGTTACCTCTATGGTTGTACTTTGTACAACACATATGAGTTTTCCATTGCCATTTTGTTGCTGCCAATCGATCTGAAACCAACTTGTATTCCTCAAAAAACTTGTTTTGAACTAAAAAAGCTAAACTTTGATTACAATTAACCCCCAAAATGCGGATAATAGAGACAATGTAAATGGAAACCGCGTAAACGGTGTCCATACTACGTGGGATTGACTTAATTGGTTACAACATGGAATATCTCGAGATTCTGACCAGATAGAAAGTTACTGTCTTCGGCAAAGTTGTTCAGGAGGTCAAAGCCTATTTCTTAGTGTACAATAGTTCAGAATTATCTCACTTCGTGGTGCTAGTATACATGTGAAATTCTCGTGTATAAAATATCTCTAGATCCTGACCAGATAGAAAGTAAATGCCTTCAGCAAAGTTGTTCAGGAAGTCGAACTCTTTTCGTTGGTGGAGTAGTTCAGAAATTTTACACTACAAGGCGCTAGTATATACGTGTAATTCTCGCATATACAATAGCTCGAGTTCTTGACCAGCTAGAAAGTTACTGTATTGGGCAAACTTGTTCAGGGGGTCAAGACTTTTCGACTGGTAGACAGTAGTTCAGAATTTTCTCACCACGTGGCGTTTGTATACACATACACTCCTCGCATATGATATATCTCGAGATCCTGACCAAATAGAAAGTTACTGTCTTTGAAAAAGTTGTTCAGGAGGTCAAAGCCTATTGCTTGGTGTAGAATAGTTCAGAATTTTCTCACTATGTAGTTCTAGTATACACGTTAAATTCTCTCATATAAAATATCTAGAGAGCATGACAAGATAGAATGTTACTGTCTTGGGCAAAGTTGTTCAGGGGATCAAGGCCTTTTGGCTAGTGGACGGTAGTTCAGAATATTTCACTTCATGGTACTAATATATACGTGCAATTCTCGCATATGATATATCTCAAGACCTGCTAAAAATGTACTGTAATCGGCAAAATTGTCCAGGAGATCAAACCCTATCGTTGGTGGAAAGTACATAATTTTCTCACTAGGTGACGTTGAAAGACACGTGAAATCCTTGCATATAAAATATCTCTGAATGACCCGCATACTAGTGCCACGTAAAGGGAAAATTCTGAATTACTGTACACCAACGAAAAGATCCTAACATCCTGAACAACTTTGCCGAAGACAGTAACTTTCTGTCTGGTCAGGATCTAGAGATATTTTATATGCAAGAATTCCTCATGTATACTAGCGTTGCAAAGTGAGAAAACTCTGAACTTAAGTCCACCAGCAAAAGGCCTTCACTTCCTGAACAACTTTGCCGAAGACAGTAACTTTTTATATGATCAGGATTTCGAGATATTTTATATGAGAATTTCACGTATATACTAGCACCATATAGTGAAAAAATTCTGAACTATAGGCTTTGAACTCCTGAACAACTTTTTCGAAGACAGTAACTTTCTATCTGGTCAGGATTTCGAGATATATCACATGCGAGAACTTCACATGTATACTAGCGCTATGTAGTGAGTAAATTTTGAACTACTGTCCACCAGCAAAAAGGTTATGATCTCTAGAACTACTTTGGCAAAGACAGTAACTTTCTATCTGGTCAGGATCTCGAGATATTCCATGTTGTAACCAATTAAGTCAGAACCCTCGTAGTATGGACACCATTTACGCGGTTTCCATTTACATTCTCTTTATTAACCGCATATTTTGGGGGTTAACTGTAATAAATATTTAACTTGTTTAGTTAAAAGCAAGTTTTTTGAGGAATACTCGTTGATTTCAGATCGATTGGTAGCTCGGCTGCAAAATGGAAATGGAAAACTCACACTGTTGTACAAAGAACAACGCGTGAGTACTCGTGTTACAACAGTTGGCGCGAGTAACGGAGGAAATATAATATAACATAAGGAAACAACTGATCATACCATAAAAAAAATCATTCAGAAGTAAATCTTAATACGGAGACCTGACTCTATGCTTGCAGTCCATATTATTTTTTGTATGGGCTGTTCATAAACTACGTAGACGGTTTTTGAGAGATTTCAACCCCCCCCCCCCTTCCGTAGAAGACAGTCTCAAACACAAAATTTAAAAAATTGTATGGACCGTAGACATCTGCCAAGCGCTCCCACCCCCCTAAAGCGTCTACGTAGTTTATGAACAGCCCCTTAGTTAAATACGTTTGGGAGATAGGAAAACTTTTGTGGAAAACTAGGAACTAGGAAAACTAGGAAAACTCAGAGTGGACCACTCTACGTGTTTTGCCGTTTTTCCCAAACCAATTAAAACCAATGAATTCATATAATTTTGATTGATTTACTTACCAATTTAATCAGAAATCTGAGATAATAGCTCGATCGACCAACTGGAATTTTTTTTGTCGCTCTTTTGATGATTCTCATTTGATAAGTGTCCAAAATAAGTTGGTAACATTTTTTTACGATCTTTTTTGGACACTTTTTATTTAATACTTTTTTAAGTAAAATCTTAAGGTGAAATCTTTATAAACACGTGAAATACATCTTCCAAAGTCAGATAAACTGATTTGATAAAAAAAATCATTGAATTGTATATTTTAGACCAAATTTAAAACAAGTACACTAACGCCGATTCCTCTTGACAAACGTCGAAACATGAAACTTTTTCGATAACATTTTCTAAAACTGCATAAATTGAGCAATTGTAAGCAATTTGAGGTGAACTAATGATCTTGAGACATAGCAAGTAATTGAAAGAATGTAATTACAACATCAACCCAGATGAATTTGAAGAAACTAGACAGTAAGCGAGGAAAATATATGAAAAGGGTCCAAAATATGTAGGGGTCCAATTCAAGTTGGTTACCCTACCATTGGAACTTCGTATGCGTCTGCGTTGATGCATAATGAACTTGATTGTTCATTTAGCTTGCCGGCGCCGGTGGTGTAGTGGTAAGCGTGACTGCTTTCTAACACCCCGATGGGTCTGGGTTCAATCCCAGCCGAGGTCGGTGGGATTTATCTGAGGCATAAAAATCTCTGGTCACGTCTTCCTTCGGAAGGGAAGTAAAACCGATGGTCCCGGCCCATGTGTGTTGAATGGGTGCGATATCCTACGCAGGTGTGGAAGCTGCCTTCCTGCATATTCGATTGCCGTCAATGGATGGCAATCGATGTCCGTCGGTGATTGGCACTAGATTGCGGAACAGAGACCGACGTTAAATAAAAAAAGGAAAGTTCATTTCGCTCGTACGTAACAGCGAAGATTTTCAAAACAAAAACAATTCATCTACACACTGGGTTAAAGCAACAATCAATACGAAACTAACGATTTTAAATTGGCTCACTATTTGACTAGTCTATTGGTCCCAAGCAAATCGATTAACGTATCCCATTCTGGTATAAATTCCAGTACTACACTATGTTTGTTTTGATTCGCTATGAAAGTTTGACAGATAAAATGAGGGGTTAGTGGATTTTCCTATGTTTCGAGGGGTAAATCGATTAGCTTGGGACCGACGATAGTACCAGAGCTGAGCCAAAAAGTTGAGCTCGTTTCTTCGTGACATTCTGGTCTTAGGAACAAGCGCTACTCCTAGCGTGTGATGGTAAATGATAAAAACAGACACTGATGCTGACAGCTCAGGGAGGGCGCCCTCTCCGGAGCGCGCATCGTAACCGTTTGTTCTTCATGTTAGGGGCGGCTGATCATCGTTCTCGTGCCAGCGTGATGGGATGCCGTGAGAATGCTTCCTACCAATCTGTGGTCTTCGACAAGAGATGGGCAAAATAGTTCAGTTCACAGAATCGTTCCTTATAGAACGATTCGGCAGAAAGAACTAGTTCTTTGGAACCGTTCTTCGCTCTTATAGATTTCTTTCTATATTTGGCAATATTTAAAGAAAAAATAGAAATGGCAAACATCTTTTTCAATCAAATTAATAGTTTCCAAGCAACTTACCGTTCTAAATAAAACAACCAAAATTTTGTTAATCATATTTGGGTCTTTGGATTGTATTCTATGAATGAGCGGTGAGCGTTTTTACAGTTATATAATACCAACATTTTCTTTAAGATTATATTTAAAGAAGATAATTTTTGAAACGTTCATGGCCTTCAATCTGCTCCTTCTTTCGTTGCATATCTGCCTTGTTTTAGATAATATGTGTTCGCATGGTACGAAGGTAGCGGGGATGCAAAGAATTGCTTGCATTACGGTATAAAGCCTCGAGTAGATCGAAATCCGTTCTGCCCACCATGCTAAAGGATGATTGCATGCAGCTTGCATGGAATCGTCAAATTTTTGCCAGTGTGATTATTTGGCGTTGATTTCAACATCTCCGGTTGATCCATTTTCGTTTCATCAGATGGCTGATCCCCCATTTGGTTTTGTAGTTTTCGTAGCAGAGACTCATATACCACCTCATACTGGC
Organism: Ochlerotatus camptorhynchus; assembly: GCF_037179485.1. Taxonomy (NCBI): domain Eukaryota; kingdom Metazoa; phylum Arthropoda; class Insecta; order Diptera; family Culicidae; genus Ochlerotatus; species Ochlerotatus camptorhynchus. The sequence goes on along the minus strand of NW_027040796.1, from coordinate 1,112,261 downwards.
TTTCCAACGTGCCAACAGTTAACATGTCGCAGTCAGTAAGGTCATACTCTACGTAGAGAACAATGGGAGAATTTATAGTTAATTCGTTTATTATTCAGTTCCAACCTGGATCGAGTATCAAGATTGGGTCTGCTTGTCTTCTGACAAACATCGCACGGACGAAAAGTTTGGTTCCGCACCAATAATAAACGGATTCGCTATTATTCTCACAATCGCTAGTTCAGGTTATTTCACAAATGACGGGACGAATGTTCGCGCGAAAGTGATGTTTTACACTCTCTTATGAGAAAAATAAACATCGTTAGAGTAAACACTGGGGGGGGGACGTGCTGTCAAATCAGCCTACTGATCATTCTTGTATGAAACTGGCTCCAAACGTAAACAATCGCTGTAGGTTTCTTATGGCTTGTTTACCTTTGGAACCAGTTATGCGAGGCATGCGAGGTAGGCGACGATTGTTCGTATTTGACAGCCGCCTCCCCCCCTTGAGTAAACATAGTCGCTAGAGGCGATGGAAACTATTGTCTATACCTTTACTCCAACAGTGTTCGTCATTTACGTGCATGCGAAAACAAGACCAAACAAAACAATTCTCGCGTCACTTTTCAAATAGACTGATCCATATTTTGAGAAAACATATCCACTAGACTGATGCAAAATTTGACTTTTTCTCTCCACAGTGCTTAAATGGTTTCAAATCGGTTCCTGATTAGCCTCCCAAAGTTACAACTCATTTGATTAGAAACAGACTTCGCACAAGCCATGAAGTTTAAATGTAAATTACTATGGGAAATCTCAACTTTTTATTCATTGCCTTCTAGTCTTTTTTCCATATTGAGCTGCGAAACAGTTCGATAGCCATTCTTATAGAAAATTTTCTCAGCTACAACTTTGCTGAAGATTGTTTCTATGTAAAACGAGACAGGAAAAAAATATTAATTATTTAAGAGATTGGTAAACTTATGACATGATCAAGCAGCTACTCTGTAGGCAACACATTTTGCAGTGTGACATAGTAGCCATGATTTTTGTGTCCTATTCAACGACCCAGAAACACCAATGTTGCCTGCTGAGCAGTTGATTGAGCATGATCATAAGACATCAGTGCATTGAACCATTGATAACTTTCGATCCTTGCATTTAATCAAAAAGTGGTTTTCAGCAAAGTTGTAGCTGGAAAAATTTCCTACAAGTACAGTTCAAAGTTTTTGAAGCAAACCGATATGGTGAATTATTAGATAGACATGAACAAAAATCTTGGTTTTACCATAGAAATTCCCATACAAACTTCAAATGGTTTGTGCCATCTCAGTTTCTCGCCAAATGGTTTCAAATTTTGATAGGTTAGTCAGGATTTGGAATCGTTTAAGTATTGTGGAGCGAAAATTTCAAATTTTGCATCACTCTACGACAGATTATCATTTTATCTGTTTAGAAACAATATATTTTGCAATACTATTTCTACTGTAGTCAGTGAATACTAACGTTAAAAATTCAGTACAAACGGTAAATCACAATTTTACTTTAAATTTCATGCGACAATATAGAAAAAAAACACATAGGACGCAGAAAACTACAAGCCGCAGTCTCCTCCGTCCATAGATGGGCGTCTCAATCCAGGTTTGTGTTGTCAGCTGAGAAAAGTATTACTTCACACATATGCCGCTTTTCATATCGCCCCATACAAGATCCGATCAAATGTGATGGTATTCCCATCCCTTTCCGGAAAAATGTTCGGATTCTCGGAGCACTTCTGGATCGAAAACTCAGCTTCGGCCCTCACTTCAATGAGATCAGGAACAATTTCCGTACAAGACTGAACTTGATCCGTACCCTCTCCGGCCCGCATCGATGCAGCAATAGAGAACTCACCCTGAGGGTCGCAAGTACCGTAGTAAACAGCAGGATCTTCTATGGGATAGAGCTCTTTTGCCCAGCCGCTGAACTCTTCATCGCCAGACTGACTCCCACCTACAACAAAGCTATTCGCACTGTAGCAGGGTTGCTCCCCTCTACCTCCGCAGACTCGGCTTGCGTGGAGCTTGGAGTTTTACCATTCAGGTACCAGGTGGCAGAAACACTAGCGTCGAGGACCATCAGTTTCCTAGAGAAAACAACCGGAACTGAAGAGATCTGCCTCCTCAGAGAGGGGAACAGACTTTTTGAGACCCTAGCCCATCAGAAACTCCCCCCAGTGTCAGAAGTCCACTGGGACGGAGTCAGGAGATGGGAGGTCCCTCCATTTTGCGTCGATTCATCTGTAGCCCGCCGCTTCAAAGCCGGAGACAACTCTCCGGAGATGCGCGCTTACGTCGCCAAAATCCTAGGGACTAAGTATCACGACTACCATCACCGATACACGGACGGCTCTAAAGTTAGAGGAAAAGTCGGATTTGGAATCGCAGACCCTACAGAGAGCCATTTTTTCCGGCTCCTAGAATCCCGGTTCCCAAGGTATCCATGTACCAGGGGATCAAAGAACTATCACCACCCAATACAATTTTCCTCTGGGTACCGGGTCACTGCGACATTAGAAGTAATTGTGAAGCAGATCATCTGGCAGCTATCGTCCGCTCTGGCAGACTATTCAGTAAAGAGGTCCCTGGTCCCGACACTATGCGATGGGTCAGGTTCATTATCCGCTACGCCTGGAACCTTGAGTGGGCTTCCACAAGGTAATATTTTACTCAAAAGGTGGAAGGAGAGACTTCCAAATGGTAGGACACTCCAAGTCGACAAGACCAGATTATCTTGTCTCGTCTCAGTTCCGTGCACACACGTGCAACTTACAACATGGGCTGCTCCTCCATTTTCCGGAAAACTTGTGACACTTGCAACCTTACAATGACAGTGGAACACATTTTGGTAGATTGCCCAGTGTTCAGCAATATAAGAAGTCTCTACGGTATAACGAATAGCATAAGGAACGCCCTATCGAATGACCCATCAACCGAAGCAGCAGTCATCTGCTTTATTAAAGACGCCAATCTTTATGAAAGTATTTAAGCCCAAGGACTGACACGACCACCAACAACCCGCTATCGACACTCAGTACTGACTACGACAAATTACTTTTACCTAAACTACGCCAGCTATTTTATGCGTACTATTTTTTGAACCTGAACTCCGAACTCTGAAAAAAAAACTCTATATTAGGGAAACCTCCTTCCGATGCCTATTTTTTAGTCGGGGACCCCCTTCTGGGGCCCCAAATACCCAACTCTGTTATTTGCGGCACTCCTTTCTGGGGCCGATGGCTGAAAGTCTCTTTAATAAAGAAAGATAAAGATAAAGATAAGTGGAGGCGAACCAGCCTAAGGCTGAAAGCCTCCTAAATAAAGCTAAATAATAATAATAATAAGATAAAGATAAACACATAGGAGATGTTGACTAGTCAAGTTGTACATCGGACACGTTACATTAGACAATTTTTCTCAATGACATATGATCAATGAGTGTTACATTGGACGTTTTGTTCTGAATGATACTAGATTTCCTTTCACAGATTTCAGAATAGAGAACCTAACCTATCCAAGCCCCACTTTTATAAAATGCGAACCAATAAGCAAACGTGTAGAGTCCACTATACACTTTTCTTATTGTGAACTACCACTCTAATTCAGAACCTAATCCTAGAAAATGTGATCCGTGATGCCGTCACCTACACTGAACACGCCAAGCGCAAAGCCGTCACGGCCATGGATGTCGTCTACACTCTGAAGCGTCTGCATCTGCATCTGGAAAGTAGCAAAAATCATACCGATCCGCAAACCCGGTAAGGATCCAACATTGTCTTCAAGCTACAGACCAATCAGCCTCCTTTCAGCGCTGAGCAAATTGTTCGAGAAACTCATTCTCAATCGTTTGCTCAAGTTTGTCGAGGAAAGCAACACCCAACAAACAATTTTAGCTGCAGCTTAGCTTATACAGGCAATAATTAGCTGCATAAGGCAAATTTTGGCTGCATAAGCTAATCTGCAGCTAAAATTGTTTGTTGGGCATTCTCCTTCCGGAACAGTTTGGATTCAGAAAGGGGCACTCCACCAATCATCAGCTAGTACGGGTGCTGAATAACATCCGAAGTAACAAAGCTGTATCCAAGTCCACAGCCATGGCCTTGTTAGACGTTGAAAAGGCGTTTGACAATGTTTGGCATGATGGACTTGTGTACAAGCTTTGTAACTTCAACTTTCGTTTACATCTTATTAAAATCACCCGTAACTACCTCCAGCAAAGGTCGTTTAAGGTATCGTTGAATGGTTGTCTCTCAGACACGTTTTCGATCCCAGCAGGAGTCCCGCAAGGTAGTCTGCTGGGCCCCTTGCTTTACAGCATTTACACTTCCGACATTCCTCCCCTCGGTGACGGTTGCGTGTTTTTCCTGTTCGCAGATGATACCGCAATAGCCGTCAAAGGAAGGATGCCTCGCGAAATAACGAACAAACTTCAACGATGCCTTAACGCCTTTGCTGATTATGCCACCACGTGGAAAATCAAAATCAACGCCACCAAAACACAAGCGATCATGTTCCTCCATCGGCAATCGCCGAAACTGAAACCGGCTCCATCTTGTACTGTAATCATGGATGGCACAAGGGTTGAGTGGTCTACCGAAGTTACCTATCTCGGGATGTTGTTCGATGAAAAGCTCCTCTTCCGTTCGCATGTAGCGAAAACTGTAGTCAAGTGTTCTACCTTGGTTAGGTGTCTGTATCCGCTGATTTGCCGCAGATCCCGCCTCTCAAGGGTGAACAAACTGGCCGTCTACAAACAAATCATAGCACCTGCGATCCTCTACGCAGCTCCGGTGTGGGAATTATGTGCACAGACTCACAGGAACAGAATCCAGGTCGCTCAGAATAGAGTGCTGAGGATGGTTCTTGATCGTCCTTTCGACACTAGAATAACAAATTTTACATGAATAGGCAGGCATTGCCAAAATAGATTCCAAAATTAACGAAATTAAGACTAAATTTGCACAAAAATTTAATTTATCAGAACATGCTTTGATAAGCAATTTGTATATAGTTGGTTAGGTGTACATAGTAGTTGTAGGTTAGTTGTAGTTGTAGGTTAGTTGTAGTTGTAAATAGTAGTTATAAGTAGTCTCCTTTTTCAAATTTTCAAACAATCCAATCCCACCAAGGTGGTCATTCTCTAAAACAGGCCTGATAGGACTAGGAACTGTAATTAATAATAATTGAAATTTCACAGGAACTAAAGTTGAAAAGACGCATCTGTGTCACTTGATAAGTTATACATGTAAACCACACAAATTCAAGAAATATAGATCATTTAACTTAAAACAAAAAAAAAAAAAAAAAAAGTGTGGCACTGCAGTGTCCTGTGTGAACAATTAACGGGAACAGATTATGATTAGTTTCTGCAAACAACAGCAGCGGCATCTGATGAAAAATGAATGCAGAAGCTTGACAACATGGTTAATAACGATCAAGTTTCCGTTCAACTTGTCAAGACGTCGGACATTGAATCTTTTCCAAGAACCCAGATTTTAAAAAATAAGGGCCATGTAAAACTTTCACAGCTCATGGACATTAAAGATTGCATTTGATGTGAAGTTCTAAGGAACTCTAGGGATAATTTGAAGGGAATTCATATAAGAGAATTCCAAGGGAAGACTTGTTAGGAAATTTTGACGTGATATCTAAGGGCTAAGTTAGTTCAGTTATACCATAGAGGTAACTCTAAGACTAGTAGGACTCGAAGAAACGTGCTCAACTTTTTGGCTCAGCTCTGATACTATCTTCGGTCCCAAGCTTGTCGAATCACCCCTCGAAACATAGGAAAAACCAATAACCCCTCATTTTATCTGTTAAACTTTCATAGCGAATCAAAACAAAAATAGTGTAGTACTAGAATTTCGACTAGAATGGAGTACGTTAATTGTTTGCTTGGGACCAATAGGCTAGTCAAATAGTTTGCCAATTTAAAATCGTTAGTTTCCACCGGTTGGTTATACTACAGATTCTAGGTGACACGTTAGGAGAATTCCAAGGTAGCTCTGAGCAGAATTCCAAGGATAGTAGGATTCAAAGAGAGATTCCATCATAATTCTTAGGTAATTCCAAAGATAATTCCAAAAGAGTTCAGAGAATTCTCAGAAGTTTGTAAGGAAAACTCCAAGGTACTTGTGAGTAGAATGAGCAGAATCCAATGGAATTCCTGTAACAAATTAACTGAAAATTCTGAGGCAAATCCGAAAGGAATTACAATGAATGTCCTAAACGAATCCTGTGAAAAAATCAAGTAAATTTCCAACGAAGTTTTGCGGTAAATTTCAAAGGAATACTTCAAGGCTATTCCTGTTACAATTTTTAGAGAATGTAAGGGAAATTTTTTTTAGGGAATTCTGATGAGCATTTCAATTTATGTACGGGACAACTAAGAAATTAAGATGGGATTCTAAGGATAATTCCATCGGAATTTAAGGAGAATAATTAGTTAATACTGATGAAAGTTTATTTCAGACGTATTCATTGGAAAAATTTGTAGTTAGTACAATGAACCCAATCAAGAATGTTAAAAAAATGGCAGAGTTAATCCAAGAGCCTTCTATTGAGAATTTGTAGAATATTATGGAGTAAATTGTAAGAGAATCCCAGAGAAAGTTCTAAGGCGTAATTTGAGGAAATGTTGAGATGATTCTTTTTTTTTTTTTTTGAGATTACAGCATGAAAATTAAAACGTAAGATTTAAAAAAATAAAGAACAGCCTAGAACTTTTTTTTAATTTGATATCTCATGCGTGAGTTTCATGATTTTTGCTTTACACTCGAATGTAACCGAAACTTGCATAACGGCTGGCAGCAGTAACATCGGTGAAGAGAAAAAACGGATAGAATTATTATACCTTCTCTTTCGTTTTGAAATGCAACGATATCATTTAGAGTGTTCACTCGGCTGTCGACAAAAGCAGGCTACTCTCGATGTGTGTCACGCGATCGTCTGTTTTATCGGCAGCAACCATTGTATGGTCCTCCTCATTGTTCTTCATCAGCAGTTCTTTCGGTCGATGCGTCGTCGACTTTGGAAAGCAACCGTTTAGTGATGAGTGCATACATCATCATCATTTTTCCGTCGATTCAACTCTCAGCTTCAACTTTACACGCTGTGAGTAGTCTCGCAATATTAGCTTGTAAAATCAATATCATGTATGATATTTTACTCCAATAGGGGAAATGTATGTAATGTCGGCCTAAGTGTCCCTAATTTGGGCCCATACATAAATTCAGCAATCGACTAAAATTTTTCTAATTTTTTCAGCGATTCTTCTTGAAATGTACTTGAATTCATATGAAATAAGTTTAAAAAACAAACTCTTTTGTTTTAGAAGAAAACGTCAGAGATACAAAATTTTGACATCGACTCTGTAGAGATTAATTTAATTATTATTGCAGTCGCTTTAACACTTTTTAGGTCAGAGGCATTGATCCTAACCACTACGCAGGGCCCGTATCCATACTACAGAGTGCGTTTAAATTTTAAATTGATTGCCATCGTAAATAATATCCAGTTATTAACTCTCCGTGAAACCCTCCCTCATCTATGCTTAAAAGCACCCCGTTCCCATCAAATCCCATAAACTCAGCCAACAAGTCAGTGATTTTATGACAACTCTGATTATAAAACCCCACCCGTTTGGGCGCAGACACCGACACTTCTGCTCCATCGAGGACAGGTATCGAAAAGCCATTTCCGAGGAAATCCCAGCCGGCTGACAATATTAGTCACTCCGTGTCCGCAGCCACCACCCGACCAGACTCGAGTAATCCGAAGACGACTTTTAATTAGGCAATTAATTTGCCAATTAATTAATTTAGCAGGCACAATTTGTGTTAATTTAAGTTTGATCGCTTCGTTGTTGCTGGAACTGTTGCGCTTCCGGGGCTGAGGATGGTCCTGGTTGGTTATGGCTACTGGATTACACAAGATGTTGCGCGCCGTGAAACCATCGAGTGGTTCCGCTACAAAGTAGACTGTCCAAAATGGGGAATCCAATCTTTGCGCTTCCGGGGTACGAAATACGAACCAACGACCGACGATGACGACGACAACGACCGACGGCGGCTGGACGTCTTGAGCTCGAGTTTTAATTGAAAAGCTCACCCCTACCGCGGATGGGGGGAACGGGTGGAACTGTTAAGATGATGTCTCAAAGAACTTCATTTCGGTTTCAGGATCTGAAACGATCGATGGGCACGGGAAAGTATGGCGAGCAGGAAAGGGGTGGATTTTACGTTTATTATTTCCGGAGTTGGCGTTTTATTGGTCTCGGGTACTAAATTTACGACCGTGTGCTAAAGGGATATGGCTCCGGGTGTCTATCAGTATCTGAAGCGATTACAACGAGACAATGTTTTCGTGAGCAATAAAAAAAAGTAGAAGCAGGACAGACGGAATTTAACTGCGCTGCCATGTTGAACGAAAAGGTTATAGACGTATTTGGGACAATGTGTTGAGCAATTGCTACGTAAGGGTGAGGTGTACAAAACACTTGAAAAAACACCATTTCACCATGTTAACCATTTCTGGAAAAAAATATATATGTATATCAAACTTCCACTGGAGTCATGTGCTGTGTTACCTTGCTGTGGGCAAAACAGTTTTTGAAAAAAATATGAAAAAATTTAAGATTTGAACATTATTCCAAAGATATCGATTTTACAGATCGGTAAAAGTAAAAGCTACTATGGACTGTTCCGTTAATTATAAATACACATTGTTAGTGAATTAAATTAAACTAGCGTAAAGTTTTAGGCCATTTCCATTTCAAATGTTATTTATTATTATGTTTTCTTTCACATATAGATTCAATTTGCAAGATTTTATCGAGAGTAGCCGAGTTTTCTAACTTTTCCATTGACACTGCTCATTAGTTTTTGCGCAGTACCTTCGCCTACCAGTTTGACCACTTTAGACCAATCTTTCTTGAATTTGTCAACTGTATCCGTTGGTTTAACAAGTTTCCTATGATTTGCCTTTGTCAAAGCCCAAAAAATTTCGATAGGACGAGACACAGGGTAATTTGTCGGATTCATCTATTTTGACTCATATGTGACTTTATGATTCTTGTTCCACTCTAACGAATCCATTGAATAGTGGCAGAAAGCAAGATCAGGCCAAAAGATTGCAGGTTTGTCGTGCTGCATGATGAAGGGTATTTATCTGTTTTGCAGACATTCCTTCACGTTAACTTTTCCATTCATTGTGTCTGTTGCTATAAATGGTCGAGAAATTTTTCCATACTGGCTACCGCATGCCAAACTATGACCATCTTGCCAATTTTTCGGTGTAAATGGCTTTGACCGATTGAGGAACATACTTTCCTTCCGGCAAAGTGTAGAACTGCGGTCCTGGCAGAGTTTTATAATTGAATTTCACGTTTGTCTCATCATCCATGATAAAACAACCCGACTTTTTCCCCAGCATTGAGTCGTACAGCTTCCGAGCTCTCGTCTTCACAAATGCAACCTGCTTTTCGCTTCGTTTTGCTTGCTTCTGCTGCCGATGGGTTTCCAATCTCAATCTTTTCTTGGCCCGCATGATATTTGTTGACAAAGTACCACATCTCGCCACATCTCGCACTGGTGCTGATGGGTGCTGCTTAAAACGATCTATTATCTTCCGGTCGATTGCAGGGTCAACGGGGCCAGGTTTTCTTCCACGCCTCGAAGAATCTTCGAAAATGCATAATTCTTCATACTTCCGTAATGCGATTTGTGCTGCTCCAACGCTCACTCCCTCATATTTAGTCAGTTTTTTTAAGGTGATTCCTTGTACAGTCCACAAATGCACTTCCACCTCGAATTTTCAAATACACCAAACTCGGAAATTAGAGTTCCATTTCACCTGAAATTTCTACTGCATGTATGCTGCAGTGCAGCAAACGTGGAGTAACAGTTTCATTGTAGTACGTGTCGTGGATGCTGATATTTGTGCACTTAAAGTCTCGAAGTGGTAGCGAGAATAAGGATCTCACAGCGAACCACCTTAAGGAAAGTCCACTCACGATACACCACAATCCGCACAATCCGTTTTTCACATTTCCTCGCAAAACATTACTAAATTTTTACTAAACTTCATTTTTCGGTTTTCTGCATACAAAATTAATCACTGAAACTTTTTTTTACTATCGACGTCTTTTGCGGAAATCAACGATGCAGTTAAACCATAGAGGTAACTCTAAGACTAGAAGGTCCCGAAATAACGTGCTCAACTGTTTTGGCTCAGCTCTGGTACTCTCTTCGGTCCCAAGCTAATCGATTCACCCCTCGAGACATAGGAAAAACCAATAACCCCTCATTTTATCTGTCAAACTTTCATAGCGATTCAAAACAAACATTGCATAGTACTAGAATTTGGACTAGAATGGGGTACGTTAATCGTTTGCTTGGGACCAATAGGCTAGTCAAGTAGTGAGCCAATTTAAAATCGTTAGTTTCGTATCGATTGTTGGTTAAACCATGCCGTTCAAATTTATGTAGAAAGTCGCTTTAAGAATATTTCAGAAAATTAATCATCAAACCGTTAAAGACACGAATGCATCAGCAGATGTAAAGTGTCGGTAATAAACAACAGCAGCAACAAGTTATATGATATACTTGATATTATTTTAAAAATCTTAATGAAACCAATTTTTAAACTGATCACTAAATATATTCAATTTCTCCTTTTTTACAGGTAAATAACAAATGACACATCAATTGGAAATGTTCAATCAAGCCTACGGTAAGAAAACAACCATGAAGTTCTAAATATGACACTTTCATATGAAATCATCTGTGACAGTATGTCAGCATTCAGGATGTATTGTGGATTAGGATTGACTTATGATAGATGCTGGTCGTCAGCTCTTCAGGATTCAGGTCTTAGATCAGATTTTTGTAGATAACTGTGTTAATTGAGGAAATTGAGTTAATCGATGCAATGCTTTGTTTAGATCTAGTATTAAACAACTAAATACCAGATCGAGATATACGTGCCATTAGATAGAGTCCCTATTTTGAGAAAGTGTTATTTTCTTTAAAATCTAGAGGCCATAAGAAACAATTTTTCAACTTATTAGAAGTGATTTTAGACTTCTACAACCTATTACGAACGATTTTCGACTGCTGAAAAATAAAGGGTTTAGATCTAATTTTCGGCCTTTTTAGCACAACCCGCACTTTACCTGTGTTTTTCAAACGGATTTGTACACAAAATGGAATGTTTCTATAACAAATTACAAAAATTTATAAAATTATTTATTTATCTAGGGGAAATGGCTCTAATATTGTCCTATGGATCTATGATTGGACCCATCGCTAAAAATCTGCTATTTATCAATTTTATCTAGATGAAGGGACGGATATTTTTGGTCCCTATTGAAAATTTAGTCGATTGCTGAATTTATATATGGGCCCAAATTAGGGACATTGAGGCCGACATTACACCCATTTCCCTTATATGTACCATTAGATTTGATAAAGAGTCACACATTTTTAATATTTTGTTCAAAATACAGCACTACTTCTTGATTCGAAATTTGGCCTACGGGTTTTCATTTCGTGCAAACACATAAGAACGATAGGGGAAACAGCCCTATTGTTGCGGCACGTTAGCAGCTTTAGAAGCCAATTGTTGTATACGGAGACCTCCATACACAACAATAGGCTTCTACGCTGCTAACGTACCGCAACAATAGGACTGTTTCCCCTATGTGATTTATTTCGTTATACGGATGAAAACAAAACTGAACTGGAAAAATCAGCCCAGTGGCAAACGTGTAGGCAACATATTATACCGTGTCAGCGGGCCCAGCTCAGCAAAATAAACGATTTGATCCCGGGACATGCTGCCTACTGTCAAACGCTGATGTTGGTATAGGCCTTCTTCCTTTCTTCCTTCTTGTTGGTATAGGCCTTGTCACTGGCCTGGGAAAAATAGATTAGTTTGGAGTAGGTACTTTCTTCTGTTATTGATAACAAACGGTGTTAATATCAAGTCCCCGGCAAGGTGACAGATAACCTTAGTTTCACGTACCTACACGGTAAGAAAAAAGTACCCAAAAGTAAGTTATTTTCACTCATCTCGGCACTATAGTGCAGGAACCCAAAAGTAGGTAAAGCTGACCAAAGTAGTTTTCATTTACTTGTGTGCAATTCGTATGGAATTTTCCACTAGCTTTCTACCCAATAGTAAGTTAGTTGTACCCAAAAGTAGGTAAATATGATTATACTCAACGTTGAGCTCCCACACTTTACTACCCCTGTTGGGTGGTTTTGCTCCTCCGTTTTTGACAACATTAGAAGGCGAAAAGGAGACAAACTAGTCAAAAGTAGGTAAAAGTGAACTGACCGTTGGGTACTTTTTTCTAACCGTGTACCCACTTGAAAATAGTAGATGTCGCCACACGACGTAAACAAAGGGATTATCCTTCACCGCCGCAACGGTATTTTTCTATGGAAAACCAACTTTTTGTTTCACCATGTGTGGATGCCAAACAACAGAAATGAATGCCATATGAAAAGAGCTAATTTATGTTTTTCGTGGTGAAGTGAAATAAATCCGTACAAATTGAACCAAGTTTCAGCTTCTTATATCATCGAATGGCAATAAAAATACTTTGGTTTCTTCTGTTATTTTTTGCTGTTGAATTTGATTATCCTTCAGATTATTGCTTTCAGCATAGTTGTGCAATGAAGGCTTGCCCGGGACCCGTAAAAAATGTTTAATTTCCCGTTCTTCTCTTACGGGCTAAGTAAAGTATACTGCTGAAATTGAAAATTGGTCAAATTGCATGATATATTACATATTTAGCTTAAATGCATTTATGTCCTCTAAAGACGTACAAACATAGAGGTAGCTCTAAGACCACAAGGTCCCGAAGAAACGAGCTCAACTTTTTGGCTCAGCTCTGGTACTCTCTTCGGTCCCAAGCTAATCGATGCACCCCTCGAAATATAGGAAAATTCACAAACCCCTCCTCTTATCTGTCATAGTGAATCAAAATAAACATAATGTAGTACTAGAATTTTGACTAAAATAGGGTACGCTTCAAGGGGGACGACTCTATCTACGCTGCAGGAAATATTGTGTTGTGCTGTGACTAGCTGCTCGCACGCTGAGTAGATAGAAAGAAGATTGACGATGATTCTGAAGATTTGCTGCAAAAAGATGATGCGCGATGCAAGTAGATGTGAGAAATGCAAGAAGATTTTTCGAAGATTGATTCGCTAGTGTGAGATTTTTTGAGCATCTAAAATTGAAATTTAGATGTGTCGCCCCCCTCGGTACGCTTATAGAAGTACTTGGGACCAATAGTCTAGTCAAGTAGGGAGCCAATCGAGGGGCACGCAATACAAAGAACCGGTGCGTTGAAGTTAAAATGCAATTAATCATTTTGTTCGTCCATTTTCCACAGAGATGGCGCTGTTCCGCTGGTAGAAAGTGATAAAAATCCCCATATAGAAATTTATAGAAGTGGGAATAATTCGCTTTCGGTGCATATTCATGTGAAAAAAAGTGAACGACAACCTAAAAAAATTAATCAGGGACTTTGTCGTTCAGTTTTTTTCCGGAAATTATTGTTAAACAAGCTACAATTAATTAAAAATGATTTTTCCCCATACAGTTTTACCTGCTTTACTACCAGTTCCCAGAGAGCCAAAAAATTCAAATTTGAGAGAGAAAATTTGCTCTCACGACCTCAATCTCTCAACATGCCATGTATTTTGTTGACACTCGATTTGTGATTTCCCTTTCACAGATTATAAAATAGAGAACCTGGCACTACAAAACATGTCTGGTACCTCTATATATGCATTTACTTTAACATTTGGAATCCCTCCTTTTTTACATATTCTGCGCAAAAGATAATTTATGCCCCGCCCCATACATAAAAATCGGCGGAAAATTCTGTGAGGGGTGAGCTATTTTGTGTGCAGAATGTGTAAAAAAGGAGGGACATCGAATAATAATCTAAATGCATATATAGAGGTACCAGACATGTTTTGCACTGCAGTGTTCTCTGTGAACAATTATAGGAAAACAGATTGTGTGTAGTTTCCGATATATGTCACCGCAAACAAATGCAGAAGCTTGACAAAATGATTAATTAAAAGTACTTAAAGTAATTAATGCGTTTTGAAGTAGTACTGACGGTAATTACAATTAACTATCCGTTCTTAATGTAATTAAAAGTATTGAAAATTTAATACTCTTTTAAGCTAGTTCCTCAAAATGTACATTTTGCAGTACTAGCTGCGTATACAATATCCACCCAGCTCTCCTTAATCTGACATCAAGATCTCTTATGGAGCTTTTTTTTACATTGGTAACATTGATTTGTATGGACATGACAGTCATATTATCAAATTTTTCGGATTAGCGGGGGATACTGTAATAAGTACGCTCTTACTCGCTGTAAAACCATTCTTGTTTTGTTCATCATCGACGATAATAGCAATTGCATCGAAATCACCGATAGTATCCTCGCTCAATTCTCATTTGTTTCAACAAATTCGATGATAATCACATATTTTCGTTTTACAAATCATATGTTTAAACTTTTGGTTCTGTTCTGCTCAAAAACACACGAGACTTCAAAAAAAAAAGTTTCACAAACTGATTATGAATTGTGCATACGACTGAAAACGACGACATTTTTCGCTGGCATCACTGGACTTCCAATGCCACTAATGTTAATTTTGACGCCGGACGCGCATTCCCCGGTTTGGTGGGCGCGCGACAATGAGATGAATTTTAAGCTTAGATTTTATTTATTGTACATCATTTCCGCATTCGCCCTATTCAGATAACCCTTCTGAAACTTTGAGCTTGACCACCAGCACCAAATTGTCGGGGTACACTGGCAATATACACGGTAAGAAAAAAGTACCCAACGGCCAGTTCACTTTTACCTATTTTTGACTAGTTTGTCTCATTTTCTCCTTCTAATGTTGTCAAAAAAGAATGAGCAAAACCACCCAACAGAGGTAGTAAAGTGTGGGAACCCAACGTTGGGTATAAAAATATTTACCTACTGTTGGGTACAACTAACTTACTTTTGGTTAAAAAGCGAGTTGAAAATTACATACGAACTGCACACAAGTAAATGAAAATTACTTTGACCCGCTTTACCTATTTTTGGGTTGTCAAGTTGCCCCCCGGGTTGGTTAATATTCATATTTTGTGCTTTAAAAAATCAACAACAAAACATAGCGGCGCTGGTGGTGTAGCGGTAAACGTGACTGCCTCTCACTTCAAAGGAAATGGGTTCAATCCCAGTCGTCGACTTTCTGAGGCATAAAATCTCTGATCACGCCTTCCTTCGGGAAGTAGAGCCGTTGGTCCTCGGTTCATGAGTTGATGGATCTATTATAAGTAGGGTGTGGGAGCTACCTACCTGGAAAACAAGATCAACGGAAAACAAATCCTCGGAAAAAAAACTAGTGATTGTTATGGTAAACGTTTCCTTACCAATACGTTCTTCCCAACTAACAATTTTCACAATGTAAACGCTTTAATCATGTTATTTATACAGCTTCAAGCTGTATTCAAACGTTGTACGATACGAGGCAACCTTTCCTCAACCTCTATACAAGCAAATCTGGCAAACTTAGTCAGCTACTTATGGCTGTTGGGACGGTTGGAACAAGCACTTATTGCATTTCCATTTACATTTACACAGCTGTTATCCTGCTGTTCAGTTGTGTGCGAACTTGAAAGGCGCTTATTGAACCTTTTCCCGGTTATCTAATAATCACTACACAGCTTTTTCTTGAAGCCGGGTTAAATATTATTTACGTTTTTTTTTTTTTTGTTGGAGGAATTGATTGAGTTTATTTTGCTGTGAGAATCAAATCAATCGATTTTGGGGAGCCCATCCGGAAGATCTGATAAGACTTTACAAAACCACCATTCTATAGGTTTTGGAGTATGGTAGCTTTTCCTTCCAATCGGCGGCGAACACGCACATCTTGAAGCTGCAACGGATTCAATATTGTTGTATACGAATCGCACTATGTTGTATGCAATAGACGCATACAATGAGTCTGGAAGTACTTGCTGTAAGTTGCGGGCGTACTTCCTTTACCAGATCGGTTCGCGGAATTGTCGTTTCGGTTCCTTATCAGCTGTGAAGTCATGAACCCGTTGGTGATCGAGAATTTTGAGAAGCTGCTTGAGCGAAATCCGCAAACACGATTCATGAGTTTGTACTACGAGTACATGACTCTGGAAATTAGCCCCTCTTCGTTCAATACCAATGAAGTATCCCACAATTTCAGTTGTTATTCCGTAAGATTCGATCTCACAATGAGGGAGGAAATTCAAGGAATACCAGAGCCCCATCGCCCCCTAATTGTACCATCCATCTTCGCGAACAAATACCGCGCCACGTCAATGCCGAGAAGAGATTTTTCACTGATGGGTCCACAATAAATGCGTCCACTGGATTTGGTGTATACAATGATCTCCATAGCGCCTCATATCAGCTTCAAAAACCATGTTCGGTATACGTTGTGGAACTAGCAGCTATATTGTATGCGCTAGAGCAGATCTCCTCACGTCCCCCTGATCACTATTTCATTTTTTCGGATACTCTAAATTCTCTGGAGGCTATGCGTTCATGGAGGCCGATGAAGCACTCGACGTATTTCCTGAACGAAATACGATCGTCACTGAGTGCTTCATCAAACAGGTCACATATCATCACCTTAGCATGGGTCCCTTCTCATTTTTCTATCCCGGGCAATGAGAAAGCAGACTCGCAGACTAAGGTGGGCGCTATGGAAGGCGACATTTAAGAGCGACAAATCGCCTACAATGAATTTTTCACAATTGCTTGTCAGCAAGTCCTCATCAACTGGCAACAAAAGGGGAATGATGGTGAACTGGGAAGATGTTTACATTCGATCCTTCCCCCCAGGTGTCGATCAAACCCTGATTCAAGGGATTGGTCCAGGCTCATGTCCATTTACTACTCATTAAACGCACACCTCTACTGCTTGTAGACAGCAGTTTGTGTGCCTGTGGAAACGGCTACACGACATCGAGCATGTTGTCTGGTCCTGCACCTAACATCATGTGGCGAGATCCGAACTACTTGAATCCCTCAGGGCCCGAGGAAAACAACCTTATACACCAATTAGAGACGTTCTGGCTTGCCGTGATCTTGATTTTATGAGATTAATTTACGTATTTTTAAAAACTGCTGATTTGTGTATTTAGTAGTGTCTTGTGTTTTAATTTTCTCATCACTATCCCATCCCAAGTCCCCTCTTGTATCATGTCAGCTGTGCTTTCAATGTTTGGAGATCCACAGCACATGCCCGCCAACAGTTATGTCATTTCACCCAAATGCGGCCCCAGCGTACGTATATTTTGCCTCCTCTGAGGATGTATGCATTGCAACTCATACAAGCAAATCACCACGTTTACAGTGAGAGCACGACAATCCAAGTGTGAGAGAGTGCTTATTGAGAACTTCTGTGGTGAAAACTAAAATCACTCTCTCTAGAGAAATGAATTTAATGTGCTCTCGAGTTCACTCACCTAAAAGCTCTCGGGGCTTTACCTCTCGAGAGACTTCACTGCAGAGCCCACTCTCCAGAGCATAGGCGCTGTTGAAGCATTATGTTGGTACAAGCATATTAAGCAGAAAATGGACCTTGTTTATTGTTTATCAGTCAACAGGTAAAATGTTTACCCCAAATTCTACAACTAAATACAAAACTAACGAATAACATAAATTAACATAAAACTTGTTTAAAACTACGCTTGTTTGTTTCTCGTGACACGTTGAAATCGTACACATAATAACACCGGTTGAATACACGGGACATGCTTCGCAAAGGTTCGTGAAAGCCATAATTAGTTCTTGCCGGAGGGATGGTGATAAACGAGTGCGACTGAAGATTGCGACGACGTGTGTTGATGTCCAAGAAACTAAGAAGCGTAGGACTGTCAATGTTGCCTTGCAGAAGATCCCCAACAAAGCACGCTTTTGCCACGTTGCGTCTTGCTTCTAGTAATTCCAAATTTATAAGTAGACAACGGCTTTCATAACTTGGCAGGTTGAATGGATCTCTCCACCTAAGATGACGTAGAGCGAACCGGACGAATTTTCGCTGAACAGCTTCGATGCGTTGAGTTTCATTCTGGTAATAAGGAGACCAGACGATAGACGAATACTCCAAGATAGGGTGCACAATTGAGCAATATAAAGCTTTTAGGCAGTAAACGTCCTTGAACTTTTTTGCAAAGCGAAATAAAAATCCTAGTTGCGATGAGGCTTTAGACACAACGTACGCGACGTGATCCTCGAAGGTTAATTTTGTGTCAACCAGAATCCCCAGGTCCTTGACTGTCGAATCACGTTGTAGATTCACGCCTCCCAAGCACCTACTACATATGAGACACAAACCAATCCCACCAAGGCGGTCATTCTCTAAACAGGCCTGATAGGACTAGGACTAGGACCTGTAATATTTTTCCTTGATTTGTTTTCCTTTCGATTGTGTTTTCCGTGTTGAGCACCAATGATACCGACGCCAGGGAGGCAGCTCCCACACCTGGAACCTACCTATCGTTAGCGTTAGCGTTAGCGTTAGCGTTGTTATGATATACTTCGTAGATTGGATACTAGCGACACTCACGTCTCGTCTGAAATTCTCAGTTAGACTACTTTCAGGAATAATGCTGAGGAGTAAACATTGGTTCCAATCTCAACAAGAGTAGCAGAAGCATGACTGTCGCTATTCCCGGCCACGCCCATCTTTACCATAACTAGGGATAGGGAAGGAAATGTTGATGTAGTACTTACTTAACGAGAGGCCACCGACTTAGCGACACCCTCATAAGTGCTACGGAGTTGGAGGGTTGGGTAGGGTATTCGGTTAGGATTCACCTCAAGTTGGCGATGCAACCAAAAGTATGTATTGTTTATTTGTTGTTTATTTAATCTCTCGATAGCCGGCTATCGAAAGAACATATTAATTTTGTTTAGTGATAATGAATTTTAAGAGTCATGACGGAGAGCTTGGGATTAAACCCATGATTTTCTGCTCAGTAAGCAAAAACGATCCCTCCAGGGTCATCGAGCATCTCAGAACCATAACGCTTCGCGACAATACTGGACTACGTTTTCGCTTGATATGCAAATAGTTTCTGAGGTTAATGTTCAATATCAAATATACAAATGGTGGACGATTTATTGTGCTGTGGAAGAGCTTGGGGTTCAATCCATGATTTTCTGTTCAGTAAGCAAAATCGATCCCTCGAGGGTCATCGAGCATCTTATAATCCACAGCGCTTCGCGTCAAAGTACGAATATATGCATGAACTATCTATTATTGAATAACTAATATTTACGATAATTAAATGAAATAAATAAAATATAAACTACAAACAAAACGTGACTGCTAAAATCTCAAAAAGATATTCTCACAAATATATTTCACGCCACCAGGAATCTCAAAACCATTAGACGTTATAATGATACTCTGCACATGTTAGACACAAGAAGAGGCCAAAAAGCAAGCGTCCGACACACAAAACCCGTAAAATCCACTTGCAGTCACAATCAACGATTCTACGAATCGTAAGCGCTCACGAATCATAAAACCGCTGACTGCGACACTCTGAAAGCGAAATTGACAGGCTCTATGCGTCAAACACCCGCCCTCCAATCTTCTCCAGCATCCAACAGCACAAATCTCCATTACAACATCTAACGAATTCAAAACTCCGAAAATCAATCATCTATAGCAAGTGAGTGGAAGCCTGCCTACCTTTCTATTAGGCCTGTGGACATGCGTTAGCTTCGAAACTTCTAACCAAACTGGGTAAATTTTCAGATCACAAAAAAAAACTTGCAAAAACTTTCATCACTACAAGTAAAATAAATATTGATTATTTTACGCAATAACGAGCAAGTAATATTAAATCTTTTGTATCGTATACTAATGCCAATTGGCTGTAACAAAAATAGTATGCTAAAATAAAATAAAATTTTAATAAAATGATATGCAAAATTTACTAGAATATCATTACTTTATTGGTGAGAAGTTTCTAATAAGCCCTCCCAGTTCCTCTGTATACAGAACAAATCTGATACTATAATCAGAATTGCTCAGTCTGCATGAAGCAGCCGATTTCATCAAGGAAGTTCTATTAACAACCAAGAATTAATCGTTTGAGGTATACTGAAGCATTAAGAAGGTGATATGTGTCACTATAGGAAATCATCATCGTTGCAAATGTAAAGAAATTAAACATAACCCTTTGCTTCAGTACCGTCAACCTCCATGTCCATGGGGAGGGCCACACCTGGAACCTACCTATCGTCCCATTAACTCATGAACCGGGGACCAACGGCTTTACTTCTCTTCCGAAGGAAGGCGAAATAAGAGATGTTATGCCTCAGAACATCCCGGTTGCGCCGACTACGATTGAACCCACACACTTAGAAAAAATCATGTAAATTTAGGTGCTCTGAGACTGACATATACGAGCGTCAATTTTGACATAAAATTGAGTCATAACAGACGCGCAATTCAACTCAATCAAACGTACTTTTCGTCGAGTAACGAACTTTTTAGTCTCGGAGCACTTAATTTTACATAACATGTTTGTTTACGTCTCATCTTTTATGTCAAAGATGGATTCCGTCACGTGTAAAATTCGTTATTTCTAAGAGTGCAGGCCTGTTGAGGTGAGGGGTGATTACGCTTACCACCACACCACTGGCGCCATCGGAGGAGCTGTAATTAATAATAATTGAAATTTCTAAGAATTAAAGCTGAAAAGACGCATCAGTGTCATTTGATTTTTGTACATCATAAAAGTAGGTATGGTTTTGAGGCTGTAAAGCTGTAGTTTTCATTCAAATCAGGTAGACTAAATCATTTCCAAGTATCAAAAATGAATCATGAAGGCTAGTTTGATGCCTTTTTCAGAAGTATAACGAGAAGATGAATTGAATTGGTAACTACTACAAATGAACAATATCAATTGAATCTTTGTAAATCATGAATTTTGTGATAGCGCACATATTATTAAAACGATTAATAAAAACTCATTGTCCTACTTTAATGTTAAGAAAGGTAATCATTGTCCTCCTTAATCTCCAAACTTCAAATGAAATATCCTCCTTTTCAAGTTTTTGATATGGTAACCCTAGTCGTGCGTGTCTGTTGTGAATTTGGTCTGAGCGTGACAAATAAGAAAAACTGGCTGAATAAAGAAAAAGGGTAGATGTTGTCCAGCAAATTTTCAATCAGAAAAAAAATGATAAATAGTTACGGAAATGAGTTTTTCATATCTTGGTGTTCGTTGTGTGATGAGGTTGGTAAGCCATTTAAATGTGATTTTACGTTCAATTTATCACTACATTTATTAATCAAGCATAAGCAAGAAGCGGAAGATAGTGGATGTAGTGCACCAGAAGAGCAAATGATCGGAGGAGATGCTCCAGTGCCTAATCGAACTACTTGTCATATCCATAAGGCTCATAGTGAAAAATATCTAGAACAGCGTTTTTTCAGTTTGCTGCTGGGACAATTTGCTGAAAAGAGCAGTTTTGGGAATCTTTCGGCTCAAATACAGTCGTCAACGTTAATATCGAATAGAAAATTGGGAAATCATTCACAATTGCACTTGCTCTATATCCAGAGGACCAACCAGTTTTCCCACTCCAGTGTTCTCTGGAGTGAGCTTCTGTGAGTTCACTGCAGAGTGTTCTTGAGCTCTAATGCGCTCACTAGTTCCCATCAGTGTAGAGTGATCTAATCTCACTGCGCAGTTCATTTCAAAAACTACACACACAGTAAGGGTGTAGTGAATAATGTGAATAATATACTGCATGTAGTGCTCTTTCTAGAACGAACAGAGCGAGAAGATTAGAATGTTAGCTCTTGTCTCTCACAGAGGAGAATGACAAGTATGCCCGCCAATACAGTGCAGTGACAATCATCCGTCGAAAGAAGCAGAAAGAAGAAGATTTACCAATATCCCTTTCCCTTTGTCCCCTTCCAATCCTCTAAATAAATGTATTTATTAATCTCGAGTAAACCGCGAGTATTCGGTCCCCATTCTACTAACTTTAGTTGTAAAAAAATATCAAAAATTTCATGTAAATAAATTTGGCTCCGCAAAACTACCGTATTTGAGCATTGACAAATATATGGATTATAAAAAAAAACCAATCGAAACTAGAATTAGAAATCGAAACACCAAATTATTTACCAGGCACCGGAACCTGGAATCGAACTCGAGACGACCGTATTGGCAAACCTTGACACTACCAACTTTGCTACGCCAATAATACCGTTGAGTAGAGGCTCTATAATAGTGCACATGAATCACTTTTCTCGACTAGTTACTTCAGCTTTGTAAAGGAGCAGAGCAAAAGCTGTAAAACTGCACACGTCTAAAAATAAACCTAATTGACTGTGAAAATGCTACCAAAGTAGCGCTAACATAGTTTATTAGCTGAGTACAGGTTGTTGAGTAGTTCAAGGATCACTTTTGATGTTTTTGTTTAGCTTCTGCTTGTAACTATATCTGCAGCTTTTTCAGCTAATTTACAACACAATGCTGGAAAAGTTGACTTATAAAGTAGAAAATGTTAGTTGTGACATATTGAAAGGTGCGGCGTGGTCACATTCAGGCGGAACCAACACGAATGTTTCGCTTTGATTTGAAATGTAGGTACGTTTTATGAAACGATAAATAGTCCATTTACCAACTAACGAAAAACTATTCACTCTTCTCGCCGTTCACTCTTATTAGATCCTTTAAGTATATACCTACCACTGGCCAAGTACAAACCAGACTCATCTCTTACCAGAATAAATTGCATTAAATTTGAATAAATATCACAGTTTCTAAATAAGCGACAGGAGAGCTAGCCATGTTCGTGATAGCAAAACTTTGAACGCGCATCCGAAAACAGCAAGTGGCAGGCAAATTGTTCAACTAAATTATGAAAACGAGGCGCCTCGGAATGTTTGAAACGAGTTTCCCTTCACCTTTCCCGTGCTGGAACACCACGTAGAACATAAATGCTACATATAACCGGATTTCCTTCGGCAGTGAGAACAGAATAAAAAATAAAAGTCATTGCCACCATTCAGGCTAAAAGAATACGCACTAAATAGCTTTGTTTGCGGCTTTATTGGCGAAAAGAATATCGAAATTGAGACCTTCCGGGTGTTGAACGATGAGTACAGTGATTTAATAGACGCACCCTGCTTGAACAAAATGATTGATCCCAAACAAAAACCTTTGTTGTTAATCCCAACCTTCATTGGTTGATGGAAAACTCAAACAACCTCTTTAACTCAAACTCCAGCGGATGATGGAGCATCTATGTGAAAACCCTAGCCGCAGTAGATTCATCACCACAGATAAGTCAATTACTGCCTTGCTGCCCAACCGACTGACTGACTGACTAGCCTGGATGATGGTTCACTATTTGCCGATCTATTTCCGGGTGTGAACCAACAACTATCCCTACGACGGCGGCACGAAAGTTAAATACAAAGAGTTGCTACCCACCTACAGCTATCCCCCGAATAATGCGGTGCCCACTGAGTTCTTGCAGGTGAGTCGTGTCAAACCCGCCGAGAAATAGCGGTGGGTTGAACTCAGTGGAAAACGCATTCTTCGGGGGAAAGCTGTACCTTCCATCAACCGTTCAACTAAAGTGGGGTACACTCTACATGAGTAGGCCCCTCTCTTACCGACCCCACCGCAGATTCGAGCAGACACAGAGAGAAGACAAAATTGGATCCATTCCATAACAGACAGCAGCAAAACACGTTTTCACGTGGAGGTGTCCTGCATGGGTGGATTCCCTTTTTTTTTTCAACTCAATAATGAATGTATGTAAGCGAAGCTCAACGTCCTCTGTACCAATTTCGAGAGGATTTTCCGATGATGGGTGGTGTTTGGTTGGTTGGCTGGAATCAGGTGCAGGAGACGTTCCATTTCCGCAAAACTCAGCCAGTGAGAGAGCGGCAGTATTTTAATTTTGTAAATTTTAATTACATTCATTTATGATATGATACATGCTTGCACGTCGCTCCGGGGTTTGGACAGTTTTCAGTAACAGTGAGATGGGGATGATGCTTTCGAAAATGAATGTGCATCGGGAAGGGGGGGGGGAAATATGGGAAACTGCGGAATTCCACGATGGATGCCAATGGAAGCAGCGATGAAGCATTTTGTGCTTGATTGCTTTTGAGAAGTGATCGTTCGGAAGTTGATTGAATTAAATCAGTCACTTTGGATCAGTTTTTTAAATGCTCATTACAATTACTGCTTTGGATTTCGGATTGCCTGACAACAGTTGAATTCACGTTTCAGGACAGCCGGAATCCTATTGATGGATTTTTTTTTTCGAAAATCGCTGGTGTATAGGACACTTGTATGGAGTTTTGAATTCACTCGGTGCCCAAATTTAGAAAATCAACTTCCTTGGGTTTAAATTCAGTTCTAAAACAGCTCCGTTATTCAGTTGGCAAAATGGAATTTTTTTTTCTTATTAAATTAACAGTGCAAATAAAACAGAAATATGCTAAACACAAAATCACCCCTGTGTTTGCTCACTTAGCAGTGTTTTTTTTTCTCCTCTGTTCGGGACCAAACACTACTGCGACCAGTAAATTGATCTATTGTAGTATATCCCGTGTCCTTAGTTTAGTGCATGTCGTATTACTCCACCACTATTGAGAAATGATAAAGTATTCGATTTTTTACAGTTGCCACTCTTGCATTTATCGCAAGGATCCGACTTTAATTGAAAGGTCCCGCTATTTATACCCTTCGGAGTGTTGAAACACCCTCCAAAGGCGCGCCTCTTTGTCAGTCAAAATTGGATTTCTTAGCAACAAAATTAAGGTATGACACCGATAATGACCATGCATCAGAACCCTAGCCTTAACCACTTCAAACTAGGGAACAACGAATAGAAGATTAGGAATCACATAGATGAAGACAACTAACTCATTTTTTTCCTTGTTTCAAGATCATCCTCGGTAGACAAAGCCAGGTCTTGTCACTATCAACAAGGCATAAAAAAGTAACAAGGACTAAGATGTGTTCCTTGGATTACTGAAAAATCCTGTTCCCCTAGTTTGAAGTAGTCAGGACTAGGAATCGGTGGTAGATCTTACATCCCGTAACGTACCACGAAAAGGTGATCTACCCACGTTACGGGGCAAAGCGTTCTACTACTACTTTTATTTCAAAATTTGGCCAACCCAATTCTGAGAAAATCAGACACGATTCTTCAGAGTAAATTTTGAAAAATATTGTAACTTTGGGTGAACTTTTAGCACACAAAATTTTAAAATTATATTGAACAATTTGCCTAAGAAGAAAGTTCCATTCAATACCTTTCAAATGATTTAAGGATAACGAAAATTGGACGTAACATGACAGAGATATGAACATAACAAATTTGTCATGTTTTTTTGGGGGTGTCCTTAGACTTATGATCGGGAGTGTATATCAAGATGCCGTATCACTATTATTAGGAGTGTATCCCATTGTTTGACTAATATCATTATCCCAGCAAGGCATCACACTTCGAATAAAGTGCGAACTGGGAGTTGTTCCCCAAATGTCAAAGGGTTCTATCAGCCCCTTATCGAAGAACTTACGCCTTCCTTTTCGATGCCACAGAAGCGACATACATCATTTTGAAGTTTTCCAATCAGCTTCAAGTGATAACGGCTCGGAAAATGACCAGTTGTAACACCTGTATTATGCTAAGATCTTTCTTAGAAACTTCCAGGATTTTGTGGGTCACAGAAATGTTTGGATTAATGAAATCGCTTCGACTGCCTAGCAATGGAAGTGTTCTTCCAGTTTTCCTCCACTTTTGAAGATTCCCACGCTTTAAGTTCTATTCTAAGAGATGCAGCCAATAAGCCACAAAAGAGCTCTGGCCATATGAACTTATGATAAGATCCGGGTCTTGCTCTTTCATTTCCGTCAATCCTGCAATGACCAAGAACCCAATATGTCTATCCTTGGGACAGTTACTCCTGCTCCCACTTGATTGTACAATATTGAACCATCTGTATAAAAAAACAATCGATCCTGGACGAAGAATCGGACCACCAAATTGCCATGAATTACGCCAAGGGTATAATACTTGAAAAAGTCGATTGAAATTGTACCTTTTCTCCATCCAGTCTTCGTTGTTCCTTACTAGAGAGTTGATACTAACAGTTTTTAGAATCCTAAGATGTCCTCTGTTTCACTGACCTTGTAATCCTTAGAGCACACTTTTCGGCTTCTAATTGTACAAATTGATGCAATGGTAGCATATAAAGCAAAGCATCCAATGCCTTCTCATTGCACCTGTTATTGAGAGAGTTGCTAGCCTTTGGAGTTTTTCTAACTTTCTCTGAGCAACACTCTCTTTCGTTTTTGGCCACCAGACCAATGCACCATAAGTAACCCTGGGTTTCACAATTACCGAGTAAATCCAATTGATCATTTTCGGTTTCAGTCCCCACTGCTTACCGAATGTTCTTTGCATATCCGTAGAGCATTAGTAGCTTTGTTTATTGCCTGCTCTAGATGCATGTTCCAATTATGTTTGCTATCAATGAATACTCCAATATATTTGGCAGCATTAGGAAGTTCCAAAAGTGTTCCTTTCAACCTTATCCTGTCTAATGAAAATTTCTTGATTGATTCATCTGACATATGGTTGTCTTAATGAATAAGAAAAGTATAATTTAAACAAAAACAGGACACATTCTAATTCAGGACAGTCTTCTAATAAAAACAGTTAACGGCACATTAAAGTTAAACAATGCATAGACGTCATTAAACGCATTAGCGACGGCTCGGATAGGTTCATTCAAGCCATATTGCCGATTACGAGCTGCGAGATGTACAAAATTACGCTGTCTAATCACTCTCTCAGGTGCGTAAAAGAAAAGCTGCCGAAGTCATTCGGGGGAATCAATCTCGCTGGTAATGATTTTAGCAGCAAACACAGCTTGAGCGTTCCGTCTTCTTTGTTCCAAGGTGTCAATTCAAAGCAGACGACAGCGATCCACGTAAGACGTCAAGTTAGCCGTGTTACGCCAAGGCAGATGACGAAGCGCGTAGCGAACAAACTTTCTCTGTACACTCTCACATCTGGCTATCCAGCATGCTTGGTATGGGCACCAGACGACAGCACTATACCAAATATATCAAATTAACAATATGATCCATTCATGCCTTTTCCAAATATTGCACTGGCGACCCGCAAAATATTGCTGCACGCACCATCTAGCGTTGAAAAAGGTCAGAAACAATCATTCAATAACAATCGAGGGGTGCGAATATAGCACTTATTACAAAAGTAAGAGTCACATTATTTTCATAAATTACATTGTGTATATTACTTTAAAATTTGTCTGACATGTCACTATTGTCATCAAATAAAATAATATGTTGAAATACATTCATTTGAAATATTGAACAAATTTTCATTTGGTTTACCCCTCGTGACGATAAACAAACACATTGGTAGCCTTTTTGGCCACAGAGGTGCTTTCATCGCTAAACATTTGGATCGCCAGCTAAGCGAAAGAGTGGATCATATTGTTAATATAATATATTTGACTATACTCTAAGATTGAACGTACTAACGAACAATACAGCGCCCGCAGACAAAGCGGATCGCGCAAGTCTTCAGATATTAGGAACATAAAGCCAAGCTGCCTGTTAGCTTTAGTATGCCATTGTAGTGCGGTTTGAAGGTCAATTCACAATCGAGTGTTACTCCCGAATCTTTGACCTGGCTAATCCTCTCTAATGGTTGCCCGGAAATGGAATAATCAAATATCATCGGGTTTTGTTTGCGGTAAAATGATATCACATTGCACTTGTTGATGCTGAGCGTCAAGAAATTACGGGAGCACCAACTCTGCATACGATCCACAATCAGCTGAAACTCCTCACAATAAGCGATGCAATTGATAACCACATACATTTTGACATCGTCAGCGTAGAATAGCCGGCATCCAGGTGGCAGTAGACATGAAAGCTCGTTGACGAAAAGCCAAAACAGAAGGGGTCCCAGATTACTTCACTGGGAAACACCGGAAACGTTCGTGAATACTTCAGAACGAGAAGTTCCAATCTTAACGCAAAGCAAACGGTTCGTAAGATTTGAACCACGAGATGAAGGATCTAGACACTCCGAGTTTCTCAAGCTTGCTCAAAAGAATGTTGAGGTCTACTCGGTCAAATGCAGCCTTGAGATCAGTGTAAACCGCGTCGATTTGTCATTGTCCGAACGCAGAGCGACACGAATTCGGTCAAATTGGTTGTAACTGTCCGTTTTGGGTAGAATCCATACTGAGCCGTGGAGATGTAATTTTTACAAGAGCTGAAGAGCGCCTCATTGATGATGATCTCGAATACTTTGGAGCAGCAACATAGTGATGTGATGCCTCTGTAATTCTGGACATTCCTTTTATCGACTTTCTTGTGGGGAACATATACGAAAATTTCCATGACTCAGGAAATTTACTCTCCTGTAGTAAACAGATTAAATAACTTCACCAAGGCAGTGAGCAACGACTCCGAACACAACTTCAGAACGGACGCAGAAATGCCGTCTGGCCCGGCAGCAAACGAGAGTTTCAATCTTTGAAGAGCTAGATTGACGGTATGTTCACTGATGTGAAACGGACGGAGCTCAAATCCATCTGTTGGAGAATCGCTTATAGCAATCGTGACTTGATTTGGTGAGACCGAAGATGCATTGAACGAATTCATAAAATGTTAAGCAAAAAGGCGGCATTCCTCCGCTTCAGATTCAGCGGTTTGCTCGCCGAGATGAACTGACATTGGCAAACCGACTTCGTTCTGTTTAGAGTTTACAAACGACCAGAAACGCTTTGGATTTCTGCGAAGAGATGATTGCGTGCAGAAGACATATAGTCGATAGGGTTGATGCATATATTATGTCACGCTCCTAGGGGGGGGGGTCTAAGATTTTGTGACAAGCAATGCATTAGGTATAGGAAAAACGTCACGATAGGGGGGAGGGGGTGATTTTTTGCTCGATTTAGCGTGACATAATTAATGCATGGGCCCATACAGGAATGTGTTGCATTTCCCTAAAAGAAGAGGTGACAATACGGGGGCGAAAACGAACCACTTTTCTGTCAAACGTGAACCAGCTCCTGATTGGCCGATTTCATGTGCGTAAGATAGAGATAGAGATAGATAAAGATAGAGATAGAGATAGAAATAAAAGAGGAAGAAGCCAATTGTCACCTCTTCCTCTTAGGCATTTCCTATAGACGTTACTTGTGCGGTTGAACTCCTGCTTCGTAATGTACGAACGATTTTGGCAGTATCTTCGTAACGATTTAGCCCTATACCGTTTCAGTCGACGCAAGTGACCGTTAGACCACGGTGGCTTTGGTGCGGGCGGGCAATAGGTACAAATTCAGCTATGATATCCCAAATCATTTGATTGAAATATTCAAGGGCATCGTCAACACATCCAGCTAATTCTAATGGTCGCCAATCGATACCGGAAATAGCAGCACTAGTCGCAACATAGTCGGCTCGACGGAAATTCAGTGTACGATTATTTACGGAACAATCCTCAAAAACTATTGGCGCTGGGAGGTTCATCAGGACGTCTAAAGCAGGGTGGTCTGCATCAAGAAAGATCAAAGGTTCTATGGCTTCCGAAACGGTGCATGCCAGAGTTACAGCTTCGTTAGACAGAACAAGGTCTAGAAAGCGAGCGTTCCTATTCAATACACCATTGATCTTCCTGAGGCAAAAAATGGCACAATACTAGTTTTAGAAGGATTTATGTTCAATCCTTCCCTATTACATAACGATGAGACACAATTTAAGTCAATTTGCATTCTGTTAGCGATAATACAAATATGACACGTACAATTATGAGTATATAATGTGCAAAGCCAACTATTTCGAAGTCTTGGGATATAACATTTTTGAGGAGATCATCAACCATTAAAAACCACAGTAGAGGATAATACGCCTCCTTGCGAGCATTCTTTGGTTGCTCTTACTCTGATGAAGGAGCTTCCAAGCTTTGCTGA
This sequence comes from Ochlerotatus camptorhynchus, assembly GCF_037179485.1. NCBI lineage: Eukaryota > Metazoa > Arthropoda > Insecta > Diptera > Culicidae > Ochlerotatus > Ochlerotatus camptorhynchus. Next base: position 1,082,152 of record NW_027040796.1, on the reverse strand, counting down.
TATTTATCTTTTAGATAATATCATTGATCCAATTTACAATGCTTTGATCGAAACCACGTTTCATCATAGCTGTAGTCATTGAATCGTGAGATGAATTATCGAATGCACCTTCAATGTCAAGGAATACAGCAAGTGAAATTTCTTTGGCTTCAACAACTCTTTCTAGTTTTGTAACAATCGTATGGAGTGCTGTTACTGATGACTTACCTTCCTGGTATGGAAACTGATTGTTGCTCAGAGGATGTCTAACTAGATATGATGAATTTATTTGTTCATCTATTTATTGTTTCCATTGTTTTAGCATAATATACGATAAGCCTATTGGCTTGAAGGATCTTGGTGAATTTTAATCCTTTTTATTAGCCTTGGGGATAAAAATAAGCCGCATTTGTCGCCACTCTGCCGGTATATAGCTTAATATTAAGCTTGCTTGAAATAGTTTTGTTAGAATATGCTCTTGTTCTATCTAACTCTGTCGTTTCATTCAATATCTCATGAATATTCGTCCTGGTTTCATCGATACCAATTGATGCTGTCGTTGAGTTTTGGTCTTCGTTTGAATTGATAATAGAACATGGAAAATGCGTTCTCATCATCAACTCTAACGTTTCATTTGTAGAAGTAGTAAAAGCACCATCCTATTTTTTTTCAATGTGCCCAGCCCATTGGAATGATCTCTAGCGCAACCTAGCAGTTGCTGGAGTATTTTCAATGTTCTCACATGCATGCCTCTAGTGTATCCTCTTTGATCTCCGTATTTTCTGATTATAAACGGTAAGGGATTCCTTATATTTTTCCCACTGTTGTGTTCGTTTAGCCCTGTTGAAAAGCTTCCGGGTATTTTTACGGGTACATCCCTGTTTTTAGAGCGTTCCTTTTCGATGCAACTCTCATAAAAGGCATGTTGGATCAATCTTGAAAGTTGTTTAGAACTATTCTCAAATTCTTCACAAATGTTTGAGCTAATTACTATCGTGTCTCTTCCTGCCACTATAACTAACTCCCAGTTTGTTTTTCTAGGATCTCTAAAAGTTTGTGTGAGCTGTTGACCAGCCTCAAATTCAAATAATATTTGCTTGTGATCAGACAAAAATATTTCGTCTGATACATGCCAATTTTTGATGTTGTCCGAGATTATTGGACTACACAAAGTCAAATCAAGAACTTCTTGTACATTGGTTGCATTTATAAAGGTTGGAGCATCTCCTCTGTTACATATGTCTATATCATTGTTAGAAATATAATCTAAAAGGTATTGATGTCCAGACGCAGGACGTCGTTTGCCGGGTCAGCTAGTTACAAATAAAATGTACATCCAGGAATATAAACTAACTAACCTAAAAACCAAATTTCTCGAGGGACGAGGATCCTGATTTTGGATCTTTTTTGAGAAAACTGTATTTGTGGAAAAAGTTTTTCGGGAAAACGGTACACATTTGGAATTGAACTAAACTTCCCAAAAACACAAACATCAGAACCAAAGCACATTATTTCATGGAATCTTACCTGAACCTTCTTCACCAGCGCGGCGACAGCGGTGCGGTCGTGCAGCTGTGGGATACCGTACACCTCGGCACGCAAGTTTGCCGTTGCAAAGACGTAGTCAAAATGCAGCGGATTTTCCGCATCGAATGGGATCGCCTCCGGGCAACGCTTGGGACCGGACCAGAAGGGCTGTCCGGTGGAGGTTTGCTGATCCGGCGGGAAGTTGAACAGCAGCTGGCTGATCTGATTGGAATACTGCTCCTGGAAATGGATCCGAGCCCATTTGACACAGTCCTCGATGCACTTCGGTCTCTCGTCGATTAGTGCCGTCTGCGGAAAAATCAAATTGTAGCACAATTCTCCCAACCTAGCTGCACCGTATTTACCTTAACCGATTCCAATACCTCCAACGGTTGCACACCCGGCAACTTGAGCGTACGATCGATGAATGTCGGATCCGAGACGTACTGAGCGGCGTTGGCGGCCGACTGTTTGAAGATACCTTCGAACATGTCGCGAGCCCACTGCAGGGTGTGCTCGATTGCGTTCGGGAAGTTCTTCAGCGTGCAAATGGGAATCGACTTCTCCGGGGGATCCTGCGACGAGCTGTAGGATTCCGTGAGAAACGGTGCGACGATCTGAAATGATAATTTCAATCGTTGATATTGTGTACGCATGCATTCAAAGTTCGGTTGTACTACACAAAGTGATTGCCACCCAGTATTGGAAAGGGTACCATTTCACCATATGGTAGATTTGCTATTCCTGCCTCGTTAGTTGACAATGGCTCTCACAGCACGTCCATCTTCCCTTGGATAGACAGGAAGTGTCTTGAAAGAAGAAGAAGTCGATCACTCACCTGAATATTACCCATCGTACCGAGTGTACCCGATTCCAGCAGAGGCTTCCGGTAGTACACGCAGCGACGGTCCATATAGATACGGGCATCAATATTATCCAGCGCATTAGCCACACCATCCAACCGTTCGAAGAACTTGTCATCGTAGACCTTTTCCGTTTTGGGACCCACGCGATTTTCATGAGCGGTTACATTAATGTCGGCGTTCATGTACTTGACGGCCCTGGCCGCGACGCTCGCTTTGGGCTGCTGGACGTCATGCGGCCGGAACAGGAACTGACGGTTCAGATTACTCTTCTCGATCAGATCCATATCGGTGACGATGATTTCTCCCTCCTTCTTGGCGGCCACACCCATCATGGCAAAGTTTTTCAACAGTTCACATCCGATTGCACCAGCTCCCACAATAAAGTACTTCAACTTGCCGAGAACATCCTGGAACTTACGTCCAAAGACGGCAATCTGAGCATCATAACGAGATCCAATTGGTTGGCATTCCTCCTCGGGAACGCCACCATCGGGCAAGCATTCAACGGCGTCGAAGCAGAAGTACTGATAGAGCGGCGTAAACTTGCCCGTGCAAGCCTTCATCACTTCCTGCGCGGAAATGCCACCAATGGCTCCATTCATCGGACAGAGATCACCGGCACAGACCTTGGCAAATGTGATCAACATGGTCTCGTTAACTTCTTCAATCTTCAGCTCCTTGGCACGTTCCTTGCACAGTTCCACAAACTCAGTAGCATCGTCCGCATTCCATGGACGTGGCAAACGGCCGTGCTTGTCCTGGTATCGGCTCAGCACAGTGAATGCCAGTTGCGTATTCTGCGGATGGTCCCACTTGGCGTAGTCCGCCATGATGAATTCCGGGGCATTTTCCGCTTCGGCCAGGGGCTTGAAGGTCATCTGCTTGGGCATCTTGACCTGGGTGACGATTCCACCGCGCACGTATGGACTGAACCCACGCTGAACGTGTACGGTCCCAGGACCTTGATCTTGATCGGATCGGATCCGTTGAGCTCGGTCATACCCTCGATCTGGCGGTTGAGGAAAGATGGAAAGAAGCAGAAAGGGATGTTCATTAGTAGATGTGGAGAGAAATGCAGGTATGTAAAAAATCGATTGCAGTAGATGATGCAGGTCAGTCACAATAATGTCTGTATCGTGGTGAATGAGAAAGTCTTTCCATTGACGATGGATTGAAATAGTGGAATAATACCTAATATATTCATTCTGCAACTGGTTAAAATGGGCTGAACTTCAAACGTTTTTATTTGATATCCTACGAGAATGAGCTTCATATATGTTTTGCATAGGACATAAATATTCAAGCAATTTCTGAAAAGTTCAGATAACTTCAGTCAGAGAACTTCAAACAAGTAATATTTGGGCAAATACTAGAAAAGCCATGTGTTTCCGTTTCCTTGATCCCCGTTGAGTAAAGTTGGTTTCCGTTGTTTGTTGATCGCAAGGCTCTCTGCAACATCCAATTTCCATGGTATAGATACGGTTTGTAAAATCGTGATGTCCTCCGTCGACAACCAACTAGTGATTCTTAACAACGGCTCCCCTACTCGCATCTACCCGGATACAGGTAACACTTCGGCAATCGACCAGACGTTCTGCTCCGAGTATCCGAGGCACGCAGGTTCACTTGGCGAATCCTTTCGGACAATTTCAACAGCAATGACTTTCCGATAACGGTGTCTTTTCCCGGGTGGTCGTATTCGCGAACCACGCGACAAAAATGGCTCTACGATTAAGCTGGTTTGTCGTTATATGAAACCATCACAGCTAAAAGTATTCGATCAGATGTCGAGTGGGACGTCAACAGCGGTCGTGTTGGACCAAAAGCGGTACCATGGTGGTGCCCCCAAGTAAAGGCGGCAATTCGACGGCGAATAAAATGTTTACGATCCCTGCGACGTCTACAACCTTCCGACCCAGACCAACACGAAGCATTGCACTATGGGCAAAAATGGGTCCAAAATTACCCAAAATTCAATATCTCAACAGCACGCTAAATTCCGGCCATGAAAAAAGACTTTTCCGAAGGGAAATCGTCCGAGGAATCGATTACATAGACCGGAGAGCCTTGTAGGTATGTGTTTTAGACCATTTTACCCCATTTTCACCTACTTTTTGGAGGAAATGTTTTTTCACAGCTCTATTTTTCGTAAAACATAAGCACTTTATGCATGGTTTTAGAATACTGTGTCTTTAAACAACAGTTCATGAGATATTAGGGGAATACGGGATACACTTTATAAGGGAGTAAGGGGTAAAAGTGAACCCTCGCTAAATTTATTTTAATTCATATAAATGTTGAACGATGCGATTGTTTGAATGACCCCAAAGGTTGCCTGCAATAATAAGATTTTTTTTTCGAAATTTTAAGGTTAATTGGGGTTAAATAAGTTTTAATTTACTGCTATCTGTTTTAAAAGAGTTTTCACTTTTTTTGTCTGTATACAGCAAAACGATATAGTGGTTCTCAGAATTTTGTAAAAATTGGTAGTTTCGTTCCTTATCGCAACATATTAGACCCATATTTTGTATTTTGTCATTAGGGTGACTATTTATATATTAAGGCGGTCAAAAAAAATGTTTTTTTCGATTTTTTTCAAAAATTTATAATTTTTGAATTGTTTGGCTGATGACGGAACTCAAAATACCAAATGAAAGTTAATTAAATTTTTTTCAGAAAAAATATTATGATATTTAAAAGAATTGATTTTGTATTAAAAAACATTGATTGTATTTTCACATTGACCCCTTACTCCCCTATACAGTGTATCCCGTATTCCCCTAATATCTCATGAACTGTTGTTTAAAGACACAGTATTCTAAAACCATGCATAAAAGTAGGGGAAAATGGGGTAAAATGGTCCAAAACACATACCTGCAAGGCTCTCCGGTCTATGGGACCACGTGCAATCGATTCCCCGGACAATTTCCCTTTGGAACGTGCTAGCCCATGCCGTGTGATGAGCATTTGCATTACAGCCAATTATAAATGCCTTATTTTGTTTCTTGCAGTATAAAACAAACGCACAGCTAAAAAAAAGTAGTGTAAATTTCCGTTACTATGATGCACATAAATGGAGCGTCATATATCATACAAGTTTAGATTATAGATCGTGTAAATTTATGAGACATGTCATGCAATATTCTATATATTGTATGCAACTGTCCACTTTTTTTTGCAACATTTCTTGCAAGCTGCTAGTTTACGTGAAAAGGAAGTTTACATGTATAAATGGATGTTTGCATGCATGGATGTTTACATCACCAGTAAAATTCAGAATTTTTTGGTGTGCGCCGCTACTTCTAATGTTAAATGTTTTGATAGCAAGCATCATAATTACGTGGTGAACGTATGCAGTTCTAAAGGCTTGTTAAAAATTCTTGGGTCGTTTCGGAGAACCGTCTGCCTTATAAAAATGACATTTCCCGCGTAATATTTGAACGGGACCCAAGTGGGAAATGATATTGCAGTCTCACTACTAGAGGCTTCCTATAGTGCTTCAGAGCAATAATTGTCCAATAAATATTTTTATGCAGACATTCGTTAGAGAGATTGATAGTAGTTGAAATACATCGTTTGTGATAATGAAAATCATCGATGAGATCAATAGTAGGCGATTTGATAAAATGGATAAAATAAATGAGTCTTGAGAGTGATTTTGTAACAAACGGAAGCAAATAAATAAATCGTCTTTCAAGTGAAAGTAAAGCAAAAGAAAGTTCCAGATTCAGCTGCTTGGAATGGAAGGTCCAGAGAAAGAGTCCATATATTTTATCCATATATTGATAATATATATGAATATATCCAGTATTAATTGACACCAAAATGAGGCCTTAACTATAAGGAACAGCTTTGTAAAAAGCACTTATTTGACGTAGACTACGGGAAGGTATAGGGGATAAATCGAAAATCTAAAGCTGCGACCGTCACGAAAAGGTGTTAGGTTTTGAACGGTTATAACTTTGTCATTTATAGATGAAATTAAAATCCAAATACACCAATCGATAGGAAATAACTCTACAAATCTGCTGACATAAATAGTGTTGTTCCATAAAAGTTTTGAATAATAAGCAATAAAAAGTGATAATTTTATCACTGTTTTCATGAAATCAACGTTTTCCACAAATCCAGTCGTGAAATCGAGCCACTTGGTTGCACATCATTCTGCTTGAACCTGAAAAGTTATAAAAGAGCATTGCTGTCGTGCTTCGGCTCATTTTTGCTTTGGACGGCGTGGTGATACCAGCAGCATGCCAGTGGTTAAAGGTGGAATTTTTCCCTCTGCCGTCATGAAGAAAAAATTCCTCGCAGTGGACGGCGTGATGGGTGGATCACCTTGACAACCAGCGGTGGGGTGGAAGCTGTTTTGCATTAAGCTCAATCCGGACCTACCCGATATCATCCGATGCGACTAATGGTTTTCTATATTTATCTCGTTCTCATTTGTGGAGGGTCGATCGGATTATATCGGGCAGGTATGGGATGATATTTAAGTTAAGAATGATCTCTTGAGCAACTAGCAGTAGCAGTATCTCCAACGGTAGGCCTGCGGACTCGAATTGAACAATCGGTCTTGAGCAATGATGTCAAAAAATCGCTTCTAGCGATCAATGAATACGCACACACCTGCTATAAGATTAATTGGCATCATCATAGCTAGCGATGCAATTTGACTCTTAACGCTAATACGTAGAGAGCATTTCGAACAGTGAGTTACCAAGATCTCAAGAGAGCAAGACGATAACAACATCATTGCTGTGTGCACTCACGATACATTTCTTATACTACGCAAGGCTTGTTGTGAGTGCACGCTACAAACTATAGATCTCAATGCGTACAACTGAGTACAAGAAGTTGTTCGGATTATGTACATCTGATGAACAACCGTGATTAGATCATGATCATTGCCATAATGATCATGATTTTTTTTTGCTTTTTTCAGTCTGTGAATTAGGAAAAACGCATGTATTCGCGTTGACGGCATTGGTCCTTTCGGTGGAGTGAAAAAGAAAGGAACAGTTCACCGTGTTCCATAAACAGACTGACGTTAGCTTATGTGATTTTCCTGTAGGAGTAAAGAGTTACAGAGGCACCGTCCGTAGCTGTTGTAGCAGCCCTAATTAGAAATCCCGTTTTCCGCTGTGGTTGATTTATACGGTTCATATCACTATAATTGCGGATTGAGCGGCATACACTTTTTTGGCATGCTTGAAGGTGGTCTCAGTTTGAAAGTGACAAAGTGAAACTAGATCTCCAACAGCGTATGCGGGCAACGTAAATTATGTTGATAACAAGTTACATGTATTGAGATAAGCGAATTTGGCTGAACATCATATCCTCTACTTAATTAAAAACATCTCATTTAAACCCGAAGAGAGAACTATCAGATGAACTAGTCGACTCTTTCATTCTCATCGCGTTCTAATACAGCAACAGACGTTACGTCACGTCTGTTGCTGCATACAAAACCGAGTGTCGACTTGTTTGCATCCTCCTCGCCTATAGAGATTGCTAAAGTATGATTGTGTCAGTGATTTGTTTTCATCGGGAAAATTTTTCGCTATGAAGTTTTTTTTTCCCGATGAAAACATTTTGCGTATACGTATACGTGACGTAGTGTGCGTACGATAAACGTCAGCAATCTCTATAGAAACCGCACATCGCCCCGTTTCAGTCTTCATGTTAAAAGTTAGGGTAGGATGGTTCAAAATGCACCCTGGGGAAAAATGGCCCTGCGCTGTTTTTCATAGCTTTCCGATTTTCAATGTGAATTTAACAATCAGCATTGCTAGTTCAGTGCTTGAACTAACATTCTGGCACATGATATTTCCAGAATTAGTAATGGGAAAGCAACGAAAAACCGCACGAGGCCATTTTACCCCAGGGGTGCATTATGGGCTGTTCTCCCCTACCGATGGTCAGCCCCTATCTTCTGATGCTTGCTTATAGCGAATTTGTTTATCCTGGATTGAGTATCAAATTAGGGTCTGCTTGTTTTCTAGCAAACGTCAGTTTGATCGTTTGTTTTTATAACCTGGCACGGGTCGACTTCCGCACTGACAAAAAGTTCGGGTTTGCACTGGGTTGGAACTGGTGCCAATCTGGAAATAAACAAATTCGCTATTGCTCTGTAACTCGAAACTGCCAAAGAATGCTACTCTCAGAGAGACACTCACTCTCGTCTCATGAAATAAGCACATGTTGCGATTTGTGAATAAAATGAGCGAAAATGGTAACTCACTTCTCTGAGCTTGACTCAGTCTAACAATGTATTTGTTATCTGTGAGTTGCCTATGCAATGACGTATTTTCAAGGTGGAAAAGGACTACTCGTTGGTCGTAGCTTGTACAGATCGCGATCTGTACAGTTTACGACAAACTGGAAATCGGTTCATGCTCACTTGATTTCCATCACTGCTCTAGTTAAAAAATATTATGCAGAGAGCCGGATTGGTACTTTCCGCACTAGTCGATTTCATGTACACCACTTTCAAATATCTTGAGTGAGTATCAACCAGAACTAAGAACTTCATGTAATCACACGAAGGAATAGACAGGAAATCTACTTCCAAATCTCCCACAGACCTTTTGGAAGACGTCGACTGACCAGCGATATTGGTGGGTTCTTTTTTTCATATAACCAGGCAAATTTTACAGGTTTTAACAAACGATTCAACCTCGTTACTCATACCCGGCCACATATCAATACGATCCTTCGCAAACCATCGGATCCAATACAGGGAGTTCCTTCACATGAACTTCAAATCGTTTAAGATTTTCTGGCCATCTTCCCATATCCAGAGCAACGCGATCGCGATTATCTCAGCCAGAGTTGCGACCTATCACAATCACGATCATCAAACAGCTGATGTCAAGTTGAGGACAGAAGTAAAAATCAACTGGTGAATGTTGTCTTCGGTGGTGATCCATCACCGATCTGGTCATTCCCGACAATAACGACACTCATCTGTGCTCGTTATGAAGCAGTTGCTGCTTTGCTTGCTTATGTGAATGTGTTGGCGAGTGAGCTCAACAGCTTCCGTTTAATTTTGCTAACCTTGTTTGTAACTCACGAAGTCGCGCGTGCCGAAACGAACTTTCAATGCGTAGGCATTGTTTTCATTTTCTTTTGTCGTTTCGCATTTTCTCATCATCGTACTGCAGAATCCTTCACTATTTTCGTTGTGCTTTTCATCATCAGCAGCGAGTGTTACGTTTTTCCTGTGAGCAGTGACCATTACTGGTGATTGTTGTTTGTCATGGCGCTGCCTCTCACTGCGTGACAAAACGTCCTGTCAGCGATAGTCGGTGGATGCGGTGACGAGTGTCTAGTGAGTGTCATGATATTTTGCATCACTGATCTCAGCATCCTCTTCTGAAGATTTTGCTACTAGGTGGGGTCCTTGGGAATGATTTTTTTTTAATGATTTTTTTTATTTTATTCAATTTAGTCTCCTTTTAGCTCGATACACTTATTCCAGCGATTTTCCAACTTCATGATCCCGGCCGAAAAGTAATTTTCCGGAAGGTCTGCAAAATACTCCTCCGCGGCGTCGGTGATTTCCTCACGTGAGCTGAATTTTTTATTGATAAGCAATCTTTTGAGATTTGGGGAGAGATAATAGTCTGAGAAAGCCAAATCGGGCGAATACGGTGGATGCGGAAGCAATTGGAGCCGTAAGTCATTGATTTTAGCCGTGGTTGCAATGCTCTTGTGCGCCGGCGCATTGCCTTGACAAAGTTTTTTCGCTTCTTGTGAGGCCGTTTTGCAGTGATGTCGGCCTTCAATCGCTCCAATAATGCACAGTAATACTCACTGTTGATGGTTTATCCTTTTTCGAGGTAGTCCACGAAGAGTATGCCATGACAATCCCAGAAACCGACGCCATAACCTTTCTGACCCATCGAGCCTCCCTCGGCTGCTTCGGAGCACTCGGCACGGCTTCAGTCCATTGCCGAGCACTCATTCTGTTCATTCTCACTCTGGGGTGTAATAGTGGATCCAGGTTTCATCAACAGTTACCAATCGACGCCAAAAGTCCGCCCGATTCCGCATCAGCAAGTCCAAACACTCTTTCGAAGTGCTCTCGCGTTCGTGTTTTTGGTCAGGAGTTAGCTTGCGCGGCACCCAGCGGCAGGATAACTTTTTCATATGCAGAATCTCGCCCAAAATATGGCGTGTGCGCTCAGTACTAATCTTTGCGGTATCTGTTAGCTCGCGCACCTTCACTTTCCGGTCAGCCAACACCATTTCATGTATTTTTTGACAATGTCCTCTGTAACTGCATCGGAGGGTCTGCCACTGCGGACTTGATCGGTAGTGGAGTTGCAGCCACCACGAAACTCTCGAAAACAATATTTGACGGTGTAATCTGACGGAGCATTAGCCCCATAATATTTATCCAACTTTTCTTTTGTTTCCTTCGCCGTTTTGCCTCTCAAAAAATAATGTTTTATGAGCGAACGGAAATCGTTTTTATCCATACTCAACATGATGCTAAACACGTCAACAACAATCAGCTGTCAAAACAAAACTAAAGACAGTATCGCACTGAAATTTGGCATGTCTGCCTAAATATGAACGGACTACAAGGCCCAATAACCTTTTTTGCAGTAGTAGCCCATTCTGGTGGTGAAGGAGGTTATTTTTCACCCAACTAATACGTCCTTCCACGTGATTTCTAATGAGCCTGTTTCCAAAGCGTAAAGAATATGTTTGCCGTTGTCATCATTGCATGGCTCGTCACATTGTGTGCTCTTTATAAGACGTGATAATGCATCTGCAACGTTAGAACGACCATTTATGCCCTTTGCTTTAAAATCATAAGCTTGAAGTCTGCGAGTCCAGGTCTCTGCAGGCTTTCCTGCCTTAATTATCCTGCCAAATATGAATTCGTTTGCTTCTGAATTCGTTCTTATGATGAAAGATTTGCTCAAGAGGTAAAATGAAAATCTTTCAACTGTCCACACCAGCGCTAACGATTCCTTTTGGGTTTGAGGAAATCGCCTCTCCGCAACTGTTTATGCTTTCGAAGCACACGATATCACCATAGAGGTAACTCTACGACTAGTAGGTCCCGAAGAAACGTGCTCAACTTTTTGGATCAGATCTGGTACTCTCTTCAGTCCCAAGCTAATCGATGCACCCTTCGAAACGAAGAAGAACACACGATGATGAATGCACGGTGTAGATGATGATCTACACGGCGATAATGATGATCTGTGAGCAGGTATGAGTGTGCTGACCATGCATCGATGGCACAAAATGGCTTGCAAATGCCAATCGCAACCGTTCTTACCTTACCTACGCGGAACAAAGTGTGCAGAAACTGTGGGATTTCTCTAGTGATGGTGAAATTAAGTGTGGGTGGAAAAAGTCTATTAATTTATTAAAATTGTATTATGGTGCGGATGGTTTTATTGAACTATTGTGGGGTGTGTTCTATGGGTTTCTGCTTCTTCGGTGGTGTTTGCTGAACGATGCCGAGCGCTCGCGAGTGGTGATTGTGTTGAGGCCGATGTTGTTTGACCACGATGGCGGTCCGTGGCTTGATCACTCCGTCGACAATGGTGGATCGGTGGCTTCAACTGGGCTGGAAGATGGCGCTTGGTGACTGGAGCTGTGGACACATCAATGGTGGATCGGAGGCTTGTGTTTGAGCGTTGTGATGGCTGTTCGCAGCCAGGGAATGTAGCGATCACTGTGCAGCTACCAAAGTAGCCTTTTCTGTTGGCAACGGCGTATCCCTTCGTTGGCAAATATCAGCCAACCAAGACCACCTTGGTCGAGCCGAGAAAGGTCTTCCTCCTTAACGATTAGGACTTTCGAGTCCTAGGATGCTTTCCTTTCTGGCAATTACAAACCGGAGAGTGGAAGGTCCTTGAGTTTTAGACCAAGACAGTCGAGACAGCCGATCGTGAGGATATTCATGGAACAAATAAAAAAGGTTCTCAAGGACAAATGGTTGTTTAAACCCAAGCCAAAATCAAATTTGGTCAAACTAAGTTACCTGAACGCAACAGAAGGAGGTCGATCACTGCACTTTGCGGCACTTTGTTCGGTTCACTATAGTATTGACTCCACTCACGTCTTGTACGCACGAACGCTGGTATACTTCTGGGCAATGGTTGAACATTAGACTGATGCAAAATTTGAAATTTTCGCTCCACAGTGTTCAAACGGTTTCATTTGATAAGAAACTGACTTGGCACAAACCATTTTAAGTTTTTATGGAAATTGCTATGGGAAAACAAAACTTTTTGTTCATTGTCTTCTAGCCTTTTTATATATTGAAATGTTAACAAATTCTATTGCTATTCTTATGGGAAATTTTATCAGCTACAACTTTGCAGGAAATCGTTTTTCAGCCAAACGTCAAATTAAATAGTTATTAATTGTTTATGAAATTGATAATCTCATGGCAAGATTAAGCAACTGTATTGTGGATAATCATAAGACATCAGTGACTTGAATCATTAATAACTTTTGTTCCTTACATTTGAAAAGTGGTCTTCAACAAGGTTGTAGCTGAAAAAAATTTCAACATGCTCAGCTATCATTTTCTAAAGTAGAGTGAACTGGTAAATTTTGAGATCGATATGAATCGAAATTAAGGTTTCTCCATAGTTATTTCCATATAACTTCAAATGGTTTGTGCCAAGTCAGTTTCTCACTAAATGAGTTCAAATTTTGGGAGGCTAATCAGGGCCCAATTTTGAACCTTTTGAGCACTGTGGAGCGAAAATTTCAAATTTTGCATCGTCTATTGACCATCCCAGCTATCAAAACCCCTCATTTTCCCATCCAGTTTTCAATTCGTTCCTTATTTCCTCCATTTTCCTTCCTTGTAGCTTATCACCACCCATCCATATCATCTCCTTCGCCTATTCAGCCACAGTTGATCACAACACGCTTTCAATCCTGTCTCGCCCAATTAAGTTTATAAAAATATCAATTTCAATCTAGTCCTACTAACACAAATTTAAGCATTTTTCAATTTACAGCAATTTTACCAACAATCCTACTAACCCAACACTGACACTAAAAAAACACTACAGTTTCCTAAAACAACCTGCACAAATTAAATTCTACGACATTGTAACTAAACGGTTACAACCGTCGGAACAGCGAAAAAACGCTTCCAAAATAACGAAGCGTGGAACTATAGACCGAACTGGTTGCTAGAACGCAGAGGAATGATTTCGATTTATGATTTGTTAAAAAATATCGATTAGGCCATTTTTTTAATTTTTCGCAAGATTCAAAATGGCCGAATTTCTACTCAAATGTGAATGATTGACCATAGCAAACAATTATGAAACATTTCATGCAAATCTGAGATGGTCGAGTCAGAAATTCAATGTTTTATTGCTATTTGGCCTGCAAAAGCTCATCACCCAAACTTCACCCGTGTCTCAGAAAATATTTTCATTTACTAGTACAACACCCCCCGGAAGTGTCGCAATTTTCCCTCTTTTCGCGACATGCTCTTTCCTACAGCTACAGCGAAGTAGAAAGAGCGGGAAATTGAAAACTTTCCTTGCTCCATTTGCAACTTGGTTGCAGCAAATACCGGTCTTCCTCTGAATCCTCCGTTCCGCCCAGGCCAGGCAAGCTCCCACCCGCCTAAAGACAAACAGACGAAAAAAATAACAAACATTCTCATCTCGGTTTATCAGCAGGTTTGCAGCTATCTGCTACCCCCAACGAAAAGCATTTTCCAACAGCCAGCAGCATCAGCTGCTGGTCCATTCAGGTTTCGGTGTTTATTTTGTTTTTGCTTTCCTATGTGTTCCAAATGGGAGAGCGAGGACCAAAAGGCGAAACAACCCCTTCATCAGTTCTCTGGACGACGGGTACGGGCAATTTGATTTGACCGGCCTCTTCCGGATGCCATCAGTAATAACGTTTTTTGACGAAGGTACTGCGAAACCGGACAGCAACGCGAAGACTACCATCCAGGTCAATGCGATGAAATCAAGGTGTTGCCCGAGGAGGTGCGAGGGCGGCGACCCTGCAGTGAAATATAAAGTGTTCAAATTCGTGACATGACTGTGAATCCCCGGCGGGTGCGGAATCCTGCAAAAAGGGGAAATGGGTAAGCGGAAGGCTTTTCAATTTATTGGAATGTGTTCAGATAGTTCTACACCTGCTCGGCAAAAAAAGGGACGACAGAGCCGGGTGTCTCAAATCGTGCAACTATTTTAAATATTCAGATGAAACGGACAGAACTGGCAGAAGGTACTGCTTGGAATGACGTTAAATGGTTGGGAGTCAAAAGTTTTGAAGGGTGGAAAAGTTTTCCTGTAAATTTAATCAGGTCTGAAGGACGTTGGGCAAAAAAAGAGGACCGAACATCACAACCATGCTAGATACTTGAAGAGAACTTTCAGGTTTTACAAATGTGCAATTTGGAGCACAGGCTGTCATATCATCAAACATGCAAACTGGGACTTACGCCCATTCATGCTTCCGTCATTAATAAGGCTGCAATTGCACAAATGAGCTTATACTCATAGGTAGGTGCAGATTTCGGAAATAAGGGTCAATCTTTCCGTTCCGAACCTGAAAACGCCACTGTCCAGCAGTTCCAAGCGCAATGTATGAGCTCAGATTTGCTTCACACATTTCACCGCGTGATAGTGGATGCGATGTTATATTGCACCAACTAGCATGCAAATTTCATACAACTACCAACATTTCAGAGAGGAGCCATAGAAAAACGCGAAAATGACGCTTAATGCCGTGGCACTTTTCACGCTTGGATGTGTACTTTTTCGCGCTTTCATTGCTTTTGATACCGGCGCCGCTCCCGGTGATGTTGCACTAAAGTGCTTCATCATTTGTCGATGGTTCGTTCGTGCACTGCTGCATTTGCTCTGCTCCCTCTGGTGGTTGGTAGAAATCGACACATCTGCCTTAATCGATCATTAATCAATTTCAGCGGGCATTAACATTCATGAAATTGATGAAAGCGGATGCATAGCGTTTACTATATTTTTATAGACTTGGTAAACATTAAAGCGATTGGAAATTAAACAGAGACTCTGGTAATATCCAATTCAGAAATACAATCGTAAGGAAACTACATATATTTCTACAAATTCTTCGTTATGACCAAAGGTATAAAGCCCTACGGTATTTTTTAGTGTATCTTAGAGAGCTTCTACACTAGGAAATTTGGAATGACTGAAACTTTAAGAGCGACAATTTTGAAAGCTGCACGAGCTATCTAAGAAATCCTTGCACAGCGGGAACATTTAGAACATGCAAAACTTTCGATTCTCTCGGTACGGCCGCATTTCGAACTCAAATAACATCAATCTTCCGTAGCTTCGGAAACCATCAGAACTTCAGGAGCTTTCCGAAATTCCAGTATTTTGGAAATCTTCAGCAATTGCAGACAACTTCTGGAACCTTTGGATCTCCAGCATCCCTTAGAGCAAGCAGTGCCGGTGATGTAGTAGTAAGCGTGATTGCCTCTCACCAAGGAATCAAAAATATCTCCAAATGACAAAATGACAAGCGATCAACGAACTGAATGATAATGCTATGTCAGAAGTGGAAAGGAATAATGATATAATCTTCTTCCTTCTTTTTCATGACAAGCAGCCCGTGCGACACAACTCACTCGGGGCGGTAGAAGGAAACGAGCAAATTGTTGGCAAGCTGCTTCACGAAGTAAGCCGAAGATGATACACGTGTGCTGATGGGAATTTTTTTGTTATGTCTTTTCTCGATTCAGATCAAGCTATGTCCTCATCCGTGTATATTGCCACAAAGCAGGCAAGCAATATATCATTATCCTTCTACCACTCGGATCGAGCTATGTTACAGAGCGAGTTTGTCATGGTAGTCGTTGCAACCGTTTTGTCTGTATCTTTGGTTGCTTTATGTGTTTGGATTCGCTGCCTCTCACCCCAAAGGGCCTGGGTTCAATCCCAGTCGGCACCGCCGAGATTTTCTGAGGCATAAAATCTCTTATTACACCTTCCTTCGGAAGGGAAGAACAGCCGTTGGCAGGCATGGAAAATCATTTGCATTCATTTCGTCCATTTATTTACATTCATTTGCCCCTAACATTTTTCAACAACAGAATTCCGCAAAATGATGTATGGAACTTTTATAGGTTTTGTTATTAGCTACAACAAATCAAATCCGGATCTCTTATGCATGACGAACCAGAGCGAACAGAAGCCATTACTGTTTTTTAGTTAATGTATTTTACATTCACTGAAAAACAGTAACAAGTTCTGCCCGCTCTAATTCGTGATACATAAGAGATACAGATTTGTGATATGGAAAAAAAAGTTGTAGCTAATAACAAAACCTACTAAAGCTCTATACATTATTTTGCGGAATGCTGTTGATGAAAAAAGTTAGAGGCAAATGAATGCAAGAAATGAATGTAAATGATTGTCCATGCCTGGCCGTTGCTCCCCGGTCCATGAGTTGATGATTCAATAGGTAGGGTACAGATGTGGGAGCTGCCTTCCTGGCGTCGGTAGTACTGGTACTCAGTACGGAAAGCAAATCAAGGAAAGCAAACTACAAGAACTGATCAACTCCTGGAATAATAATAACTGCAAGAATAATTCGAACTGACGCGATTGGACAAAAAAACGATGGTTCGAGTGATGTATTTGATGATGATGATGTATTTTATTAATCAGAATGTTTATGTTGTGCCGAATAGTCTAATCTAGTCTAGTAGTGCTAGTATGCGTGAGCGAGCTACCAATTACGTCAAATCGTCGATCAACTGCATGGTTTACAAAAGCTGATACGTCCCTTCGAAAAAGTAATCAAAAATGGTTAATTATCTTTGAAATAACTTTCAAAATTTCCTGAACAATTTCCTTAACAATTTCCTTGGGAAATATTATATTCTACCGAGGGGGATGACTCTATCTACGATGCAAAAAAGATTGTGTTTTGCCATGGCTAGCTGCGCGCACGCTGAGTAGATAGAAAGAAGATTGATGACGATTCTGAAGATTTCCTGCAAAAAATTGAAGAGCGATGCAAGTAGATGCGACAAATGAAAGAAGATTGTTCGAAGATTGATTCGCTAGTGTGAGATTTGTTGACCATCTAAACTTGAGATTTAGATGTGTCACCCCCCTCGTATTCTACACACTCAGATGTATTGTCGTGTTCGGTAATTTTGGAATTTGATTTAGAAATCTATGCTAGGGAAAGCTCTTTTCACAGGCAATTGGTCATAATTTTAATTAGGGGCTGTTCATAAACTACGTAGACAGTTTTTTTGGGATTCTTGACCCCCCCCCTTCCTACGTAGACAATTGTTCATCCAAAAAAATTAAAATTTTGTATGGGTCGTGGATAATTGTCAACCGCCCCCCCCCCCTCCTAAACTGTCTACGTAGTTTATGAACAGCCCCTTATCATTTGCACATTCGTACAATTTTCAAAATTTTGAAAAGTGATAACGTCTTAATTTAAACCCTCAATGTTGCCTTAAAAATACATGGTATGTTAGAATTTAATTCATGGCAACTGACATCCGATTGTACAATCTGGAGCGACTGAAGCTGCCCGAAGTCGCAACTGAGTACGTGCAATGCCTCGACGCAGCGTTGCCGGATGAGGGAGAGCTCACCGAAACCCCTCTTGAGGACTGCTGGAGCAACGTGAAAGCAGCCGTTAACAGTGCTGCTGAAGGTGCCGTTGGGTTTGTGGAGCGGAATCGACGGAACGATTGGTTCGACGAAGAGTGTCAGACGGTTTTGGACGAGAAGAACGCAGCGCGGGCGGCGATGCTGCAGCAAGGAACCCGTCATAGTGTGGAGCGATATAAACAGAAGCGAAGACAGCAAACCCATCGTTTCCGGGATAAGAAGCGCCGCCTGGAAGAGCTGGAGTGCGAAGAAATGGAGCAGCTGTATCGTTCTTAAGAAACACGCAAGTTCTACAAGAAACTCAACGCATCCCACCAATGCTTTGTGCCGCGAGCTGGAATGTGTCTTGATCAGGAAGGGGGTATCTTAACGGACGAACGTGAGGTGATTGAAAGGTGGAAGCAGCACTACGATGAACATCTGAACGGCGCAGAGGCGGAGGACCAAGGCGGCAGGAGGAATGGCTTCGTCGGTGCAGCGGATGAGGGAGACATGCCAGCTCCCACGATAGGTGAAGTTAAGGATGCTATCCGACAGTTTAAGAACAACAAAGCAGCTGGGAAAGATGGTATCGGAGCGGAGCTTATCAAAATGGGCCCGGATTAGTTGGCCACTTGTCTGCACCGACTGATAGTCAGGATCTGGGTTACAGAACAGCTACCGGAGAAGTGGAAGGAAGGAGTAATATGCCCAGTATATAAAAAAGGCGACAAACTAGAATGTGAGAACTATCGAGCGATCACTATTCTTAACGCAGCCTACAAAGTGCTTTCCCAGATCATCTTTCGCCGTTTATCGCCGCTAGCAAGCAGATTTGTGGGAAGTTATCAAGCCAGTTTTGTGGACGGGCGATCGACAACGGACCAAATCTTTACGTTGCGGCAGATCCTCCAAGAGTTTCGCGAATATCAAGTCCCTACGTACCACCTATTCATCGATTTCAAGCAACTTATGATACTATTGACCGTGAAGAGCTATGGAAGATTATGGACGAGAACGATTTTCCCGGGAAGCTGACCAGACTGATCAGGGCTACGATGGATGGTGTACAGTGCTGCGTGAAGATATCGGGTGCGTTATCGGACTCGTTTGAAACTCGCAAAGGACTTCGACAAGGCGATTGTCTTTCCTGCCTCCTGTTCAACGTTGTGCTAGAAGCTGTTATGAAACGTGCGGGCACGATCTTCAATAAGTCCAGCCAGTTCATCTGCTTCGCTGACGACGTGGACATTGTTTCAGGCCATGGCGGAGCATTACACCAGGCTGAAACGTGAAGCAGAGAAGGTTGGATTAAAGGTGAAAACGTCGAAAACAAAGTATCTGTTAGCTGGAGGAACCGAGCGGGATAGGGCTCGCATAGGCAGAAGCGTGACAATCGACGGAGATGAGTTCGAGGTGGTGGATGAATTTGTATACCTCGGATCATTGGTGACGTCGGATAACAACTGCAGCGAAATTCGTCGGCGTATTATTGCCGGAAGTCGTGCTTACTACGGACCCCACAAGACCCTGAGATCGGGTAAACTTCACCTCCGTACTAAATGTACCATGTACAAGACGCTGATAAGACCGGTAGTTCTCTACGGGCACGAGACGTGGACGATACTCGAGGAGGACCTGCAAGCACTTGGTGTTTTCGAACGACGAGTGCTTAGGACCATCTTTGGCGGGGTATGTGAGAACGGTGTATGGAGGCGAAGGACGAACCACGAGCTGGCGCAACTCTATGGCGAACCCTGTATCCAGAAAGTTGCGAAAGCTGGACGGGTACGATGGGCGGGACACGTTTTAAGAATGCCGGAATCCGGCCTCGAATCCGGCCGGTACAAGACGTAGAGGAGCACAGCGAGCAAGGTGACCAAGTGGAGCAGGATCTTGGAAGTATGGGACGGTCAAGAAATTGGAGACAAGCAGCCACGGACCGAGTGAATTGGCGTAACATTGTGATGCAGGTGCAATCCTGAGGGATGTCGGACCAGGATAAGTAAATAAGTAAGACATCCGATTGAAATACTCTATAACAAATTTGTGACGGTCATGAAATGGACCGTTTTGTCGTGATGGTTCAGTAATGCTGAGCTATTAGGGGGCTCAACACCAGTTGAATGAGCAAGAGTGTGTCTCGGTCGCGTTTCGGCAACCTCTAGAGAGGAAAAAAAGGAAATTTTCCAGCGAAAAGCAGATTGTGTCCTCTGCGTTTCTATTATTTTCCGGTCATTTTCCGAGTCGAATTTTTCAGGTAGGGGAAAATTTCTCCTATCTGATGGTGGTGTTGGCATGCGTGGGCGGGATGCTGGTTGCGCCAGATTGACGATGGGATGCATTGTTTGCGGGAGTGGATGCGTCCCTTCTGGGGAGTATTCGAGATTTATGTATGTTCATCGTTCATCGTTTCATTTGTCAGAGTGATGACCACGGTCGCATGATGCATGTTCCTCGGCTTTTTACGGTTAGGTGTATACGAATAATTCACTATGATTTTATTTCCATCTTGATATAGTTTGAGTTTGAATACATCCTAGGTCCTATTATATTATTATTAAATATTCATTGATAAATATTTATAATAGGGTCAAAACACAACTGGAAGAAGCAACGTAACATCATTTGATTTTCTCTAATGTATGTTTAACGTTTATATGACAGTGAAATTAACCATTTAATTTTTCTTTTCCATGATAGAAAGTTACATAACTTAACTTATTTAATCAAATTCTGAATATGAGTGATGAGGAAGCTTATTTTGTTCGCGAGCCCTCCGTTTAGACTGGACGCATTGATTTAAATCTTTAAGTTTATTTTCAGCTCTTCGACATTTTTAAATTAATATTATAATGATTCACTATTTTTAGCCTTCGTTCAGGAAAATACAAAAAAAAAACATTGGAATGCATGATTACAATTGCATAAAAACTGTTTACTGTCCTAATAACCTCGATTGTTCTGACTATTGATGCATTATGAAAGTTTACCAATATTTTAAAAAAGCATTCCATATTGCGTTAAGAAATTCGATGGTGCATAATAGGGTGTTTGTTTCAATTCCAATAAAATATCAGAAGTTGAAATCAGTTGAATGTATTGAGGTTAACTGAAATCGAGCTTATTTGTATTTTGTAACACTTGTTTATTTAACATTATTTTATATATTGCATGACTAGTAAATTAGTTTTATTTCACATTTTTAAAATATCATTATATCACTATATAATTATCATTATATAACTATAATTTTCATTTCTAGAAAAAGTTGTCCTGTAGATCCTGAAGGACCAGAAGGTGTATCAAATAGCTTATCATTGTTATTTACTTTTTATTTTATTATAATATAATATGAATTTGGCCGGTTGCTTTTGGTGCAGCTCCACTTGGTTATTTGGCTGAGATCATTCCTTTTTATTTATTTATACAGTAACCCCTCCCTATCGTTTAAACATCAATTCAGCTTATCGTTTACCAAAACGAACCTTGCTGCAAACCCTACCCTCTTACCACAGGAGTGGAACTTTGGATCAGAAAGTGGCTCCACTTGTAATTTACTAACACTAGCGCACCTAGCGGTAGAAGGCATCTTCTGCCTGCAGTTAAGATAGGCAGCATGCTATGATAGTGTGAGTGCACATAGAAAGCCCGTGTGGAACGCTACCACAACACATCGCTTGTTGAGCAGAAAAACGAACACTTTTTGATTCACCGATTTGTTTGCACTTCTCCTTCTGTTCTGTGCTCTTACCCAACATCCCAGTGACTCCTCGTGGAAGTGCAGAGGATTTCTCGGCTTCCATCAAAGCGAGTGTCACGTCAACACATTCCTACCCATTCCTTTCTTGACCTGCGTTCAGGCGCGGCTGGCGCTGGTATTGCCTAATTTGAGATCACCAGTTTTTACACATTGAGGATGACTGCTAGTTCCAAGCATCGTCTATTGGTTCTCTGTGTAATTACAGCTATTCTGGCAATAACAGAGTAGCAACCGTGGGCGGTCAATCATGCTCATTAGACTGATGCAAAATTTGACTTTTTCGCTCCACAGTGCTTAAATGGTTTCAAATCGGGTCGTGATTAGCCTCCAAAAGTTACAACTCATTTGGTTAGAAACAGACTTCGCACAAACGATTTGAAGTTTACATGTAAATTACTATGGGAAATCTCAACTTTTTGTACATTGCCTTCTAGTCTTTTTTCATATTGAGCTGCAAGACAGCTCGATAGCTATTCTATTTTCTCAGCTACAACTTTGCAGAAGATCGTTTCTATGTAAAACGAGACTGAAAATAGTTATTAATTATTTAAGAGATTGGTAAACTTATGACATGATCAAGCAGCTGCTCTGTAGGCAACACTGTATTTTGCAGTGTGACATAGTAGCCATAATTTTTGTGTCCTATTCAACGCCCCAGAAACACCAATGTTGCCTGCTGAGCAGTTGATTGAGCATGATCATAAGACATCAGTGCATTGAACCATTAATAACTTTCGATCCTTGCATTTAATCAAAAAGTGGTCTTGAGAAAAGTTGTAGCTGGGAAAATTTCCTACAAGTAAAGTTGAAAGTTTTTGAAGCAGACCGATATGGTGAATTATTAGATAGACATGAACATAAATCTTGGTTTTACCATAGTAATTCCCATACAAACTTCAAATGGTTTGTGCCATCTCAGTTTCTCACCAAATGGGTTCAAATTTTGAGAGGTTAGTCAGGATCCGATTTGGAATCGTTTAAGTATTGTGGAGCGAAAATTTCAAATTTTGCATCACTCTAATGCTCATGCTCATGCTCATGCTATTAGGGGGCTCAACACGGATGAGGCTGGTGAGCTGTATGTTGTTTGAAACAAGGATGACGCGCTTGACATAGATGACCCACAGCAACTCACGAAGAGCCACTGAATCCGATCATGTGGTCTGCAGCTCGCTGCTTGCGGGTAACCTTTCGTTGTGTGCTATAGAACAATGTTCCACGCGGCGAAAGCACTGCTGCTGCTGATGATGATGATGATGACTGACCGGACACCACCACACACGGTGATTGAATAAACGCCGTTCGGTGGGACTGGATGGAATTCGATTTTGCAATCTGTGGTAGGGAAAGCACTTTTTGCAGGCAATCGGTAATAATTTTGATCACCATTGCAACAGTTGGACATTTATATAATTTTCAATAGTGACCTATTTAAAATTGGTAGTGTTAATTTAAACAATCAATTTGTAGAAAAATTTCCAATCGATTGGATTGTTTAGAATTAAAATCCATCCGCTATTGACAGAGTTATAAGTGGTCAAAACCTGACCACTTTTCGTAACGCGGTCGATTTCGGTTTTTTGAAATTGCACCCCCAATACGTAATCCTACGTAAAAAAAACGTACTACATCACAATCTGTTACGATTACCTGAGTTTTGTCAAAAAATACGTAAACATTTACGCAGTGTGCAGTGAAAAATTGCAGCAATTATGTTTGGCATCCTGACGTCATCAACATAATTCTGCCTACTACCATATGCTGATCATTATTTTTCTAATCGGGTACAATACAGATGTCGTATTATGAATTTGAACAACGATTAGAATATCGACCTGGCGTTTGGCTTAATGGCATTCCGCCAAGTAGTATTCGGCATAATGACTCCTTTATCAAATTATGTGGCAGAGAAGCACAAATTATGTTTGTATAGCCGTGTTTATCAAAAGAGAAAGTAGATCAACGCAAACGGGACCTTTTGAAATGCTCATCTACATATCAGTCATTTTCTTTTGTCAAATGCTGTGACAATATTGATTTACTATAGCCTTATCCTCCTTAGAAGCGAATTTGCAAAAGAACGATTGTGCCCGCAGGCCAGAAACTCATTGGGGGTGCCAAATTTAGTTTTTTTTTTGCATAGCTTAGCACTGACACCTTCCTTTCCGCTAAATGAAAATAATTAATCTTCTTCATACCTCCTTCTCGATTTCTAACAGCCGAAGTAACGGTGATAAAATCCTTGCAAAATGAGAAAAAGCGCAACAGTCCTAATACCTATCAAGGTACGCACGGCCAATGATATCAACCCAAATTTGAGTTTAGTTTACTCATAATCGCAAAATGTGCAGGAACTCAGCGACGACTAATGTGCGTCATGTATTTCCAGGTTTGTCCCGGTTTTTCCAGGAAATAATTCCTGAATATGAGAAACGTAAAGATTGGATTCCCTCAGTCTATTGGTACAACTCCTAGACTGAGTAAAATTTTCGTCAATTACCCTCATTTTCCGGCAGATTTTTGAGGCTATCCACAGGGAAAAAAAAAACATGAGGCAAATTTACTCATCGCTGAGTTCCTGCACTTTTTTGCGATTATGAGTAAACTGAACTCAAATTTGGGTTGATCTCCTTGGCCGTGTATATTCCTGGTGAAGGCGGCTTGCCATCTCAGCTCTGGAACTGGTTTAGGTGTAGCTCATTTCCAAGGCGTAACCCTCTTTTTACCGACATGCCAACGAGTCTCCCCCCATAGGGGTTTCAACATCACTGGGACCGGTAAATTGGTTGTGGGAGTTGTTGCTGCTGTTCCCCGCACTGCTGGATGGAAAGACGAAATCGACTTTGCAGTGTACGCTTAGGACTGTAGTACCTACGACGCCTCTTCGTCGGCGTCGTCGGCGTCTTCATAGTAGAAAATGCGAGTTAAATTATAGAGAAAATGGCACCCTGGATGCCATAAAAGGAGCATCTTGTTTTTAATTGAAAATTAACAAAATTATTACGCTCGTTTATCAGTGTTTTTCAGTGCGATGCGTTCGCCATGGGATGGAAAATTGAAAATTGGCTCTGAAGAACGGTGAAGGCGGGCGTACGAGATGGTATGTTTACAAAAAAAATTCAAAAGCGTTAATATTTCGCAAATTACAGTACAGTTTATGTCCGACATGACATTGTAAAATATCGACAATGTAGTGAACTAACAATTTGAAATTGGAGACATATTTTCGCTTCGTGTAGTAAATCGGGCAACGAACGCCAGCTCCCCGTCAACAGTGTCATCCATTCTCTCGGTTTTATGAGACACGGTCGATGAATTCTGAAGGATCCCATACTCCTATCCCAGCCCTCGGAAGCCATTCATTGTAATAATTTTTATGCCCTAGCATTAAACTATATGCACTGAGTGTGCTTAGTAGTCGTCCGGTTGGGGTTTCCATTTCTACACAGCCAAATGAAAAACCACACCGACATCCATTGGGGATCATCATCGGCAGCAGTATAACTAGTGGGACCGGAAGAAAATTCAAATAAATTTAAGTGAACCGAGAATAATTTGCGCTCGGCGACGAATGTGAGTTTGTCCTGGAATAGATAAATTTTATTACCATTCATCTGAAATGGATCATAACTCATCACACTTGTCGTCCTGTCCTGTCGGGTTCTTTGCTGCGTCCGTTGTTAATGGGAAAAGCGGAACGAGAAGTCTTTAGGGAAATCAAATGAACAGTGTTGCGCTGGGAAGACTACTTATGAGGTCGTGAGTTAAGTGTAAATGTAAATGGAATAGTTTATGAAATTATTTGTATTGCTTACAATAGGATTTGAAGAGGGAACATATTAGTGTGTTGTGTCTATAATTGGGTTCTTTAATTTGAAAGGGCTTCGATTTCTGAGCACAACGATATTTTGTTCGATTCCAATTACTTTCATCTCGATAAAATAACCGCTTCACTGTTTTGCATAAAACTAACAAAATGGGCAAAGAGATTTTCGAGGATGAATGGGTTAGTGAGCTAACCATAAAGTTATTACTGCCACCGGGACAAATGCTGCTATTGTGGATTTTGGAGATGTTGGCGAGAATGATAAATTGCTAGAAGATATTTGTGAGCTAGGAGAAGTTAGAATATGACGGACTTAATAAGGAATGAAATTTACATTCTTATATTAAGTAGTAGGTTCACTGGTAAGTAGGTGAACAGCAGTAGCCATTCCGTTTTCTGACTATGTTTGTATTACCCGCATTTTCCGTAGACAATTAGGTAAAAAAAACGATTTGCCTCAAATACGAAGAAATTTCTGAAGAATTTTACCCAGTCTTCGAGTAAAATTGTCTTCAAATTACGTAAAGGGCGAACACGAAATTATTGCGACACCGAAAATGTCATGCCAATTTTCTTATAATGTTTAGAATCAAACCAAAATTTTAGGGTAGTTTTATACATATATTTACTTCAAAAATCAAAAGAAAAGTTAATCGATGGAGCCTTGAGTGTAAAATTGAACGCATTTTCGCTTGATGCCCTCCATCAAAGTCTTTACAGTGTCATCCGGTACAAGTTTCTCAGTTTTTTTCCATTTTCTTAACATGCCCTTCTCGTCTTTGACTGTCTTCTTGCTCTTCCGAAGTTCCCACTTCATTATTGCCCAGTACTGCTCCACCGGGCGCAGCTCCGGACAGTTTGGCGAATTCATGTCCTTTGGAACAAAATGGACAGAATTGGCCTCATACCACTCCAGGACACTTTTAGAATAGTGGCATGATGCCAAATCTGGCCAAAATAGCGGAGCTTCGTCGTGCTGCTGCAAGAATGGCAAAAGGCGCTTCTCGAGGCACTCAGATTTGTAGATTTCGCCATTTACTGTGCCCTTTGTCACGAAAGGCTCACTCCTCAGTCCGCAAGAGCAGATGGCCTGCCAAATGAGATATTTGGAGGCGAACTTTGACATTTTCTTCTTCTTAAATTTGTCGTCCACATCGAACTTGCTCTTGCCAGTGAAAAACTCCAACCCCGGAATTTGCTTAAAATCGACTTTTATATACGTTTCGTCGTCCATCACACAGCAGCCATATTTTGTCAGCATCTTCTCGTAGAGCTTCCGTGCCCGAGTTTTAGCCGTCGATTGTTGCCGCTCATCGCGGTTTGGAAAGTTCTGTACCTTGTATGTATGTAGTCCAGCTCTCTTCTTTGCATTCTGGACGTAGCTCTGTGACATGCCGATCTTATTAGCCAAATCACGGCTTGAGACGTTGGGATTTGCTTTAATCATCCGCTTCACCTTTCCCTCCGTCTTTTTGTTCTCCGATCCCAGTTTTCTTCCAGCTCCTTTGCCGTGGTCCAACGTCAACCGCTCCTGGAACCGCTTCAACACTCTGGAGACGGTTGAATGGTGAATGTTCAACATTTTTCCCAACTGCCGGTGCGACAGGTCAGGAAATTCCAGGTGTTTGGAAAGAATTTGGTCTCTCAACTCGCGTTGGTTCACCTCCATTTTTGTTGAATCGAAAAACACGACTTCGAGTTTGACAGCATGTACACAATACACATCAATGAGAAAGTGTGCAAAATTTGGTTGATTTTTACCCAATGGTAAAAAAGTTATGCCCTGTTGAATGTGTCGCAATAATTTCGTGTTCGCCCTTTACTAGAGCAGGTTTTTGATGAAAATCGTGGAAAATTTACTCAGTCGACATGCTGAGTCACATGCTTTTCTGCGAATTTATGTTAGATTTAACGGCCGAATGCATAGACGCGATATTTTGAGTGCAGTGAAAATTATAAGGGGCGTTAGTTAGAATCTTTCTGCGGGTTTGTTAATCTACGAAAGCGGATTGGATGGAAGAGAACAGAACATTAAAGTTACAATTAACTTCAAGTTTAAGCCTGATGGACGCGTTGGTCTTGAAGGATTAGTTGATGTAGAATGATTGTTAGCTAACAGTCAATAGAGGCAGAGTTTTTCGAGACCAGTCTCATCCAGCTACGATGCACGAAAACAACCATCGATATGCTAATGTCATCTAAAGCAGGAAGTCATTGGAACAAGAACATCGACACTCGGTTCAACTTTTAACGAGAACTGGTGTAGTATCCCAACAAACAATCGTCTATTGAAGAAACGACTTCTTGGCCGTTTTATTCAACTGCATGCTTAATAGTACTTGTACTATTTTTAATAATAACTTCTGTTCAGGCTTTGTTCACACAAATCTGGAGAATTTATTCAACCACAACATTGAACAACTGGTGTTGTATAAGGTATGTCGAGAAGCTTTTATTCGACTTATATGAGTTGTAACAGAGTTTATGCGATAACATTTTTGATTATGCAGCGTTTAAAACAGTGATGATCTGTATACGCTTGATTCTCACGTGAAGTAACGGTTTAATTAGACATTATTATACATTTATTAAACGATTATTCAACTATGGGAAAATTACACCCGAAAATAAGAGGAACGAGGACAGGGATGGGTGTGTTTTTCTAAGTGTAATTGTATTCATTATTTCTGACGTGGCTCGCACCACACGATATTAGAAAATTTATTAAATACTTATACATGTCGTTGTAATGGGATTCGTACCATGTCCATGTACCTTCCGATCACCAGCCGCTTGCCTTGTCATCTGAGCTATCCTAGAATTCATCATATGGGCAACTCAATAATTAATAAAAGCTTGCTTGAAAGTAAATACCTATCAGCACTCCCGATCGCAACTCTAGCTCTTTCAAGGCCCTGTGGGAATGATTAATTCATTCATCGTTGTTTAATATGTGACCAATGTTACCTCTTCACCACTCCAATCCCAAGGAAGGAATGCTCGGATATTTTTTAAACTAGATAAATGCATTCATTATCGTGAGTCATGTGATCGATGATTACTATTTAAATTAATTAGATGTAGAACACAAATAAAAAAAAAGGGTTGAGCTTGGGATTGAACTCACGACCTTCTAATTGGAAAGCGGAAACGGTAACCACTACTCTACTGATTTCGCCTTGTTGTTATACTGAATCAGTGTTGTCGAATAATGAATCTAATACGTCGTTTATAAAGCATTTACAAATCATGTGATTACAACATGGTCGCATAGTGGTATAATAGCTATTATGCTGACTGTATTCACCTTTATTCAGCAATATTGTAAAGTAATGCAATGAAATCTAATAAAGGAGCTGGAGAACATTTATTAGACGTATTAGAATAAAGCATGTTATTAAATCAATTGAAAACAGTCGAATAAAAGTGTCAATGTATGTACAAATTACACTTTTTCAGTTTGTTATTAGATCAAACTTCTGGCGTTGAATTGGGAAGACATTTTACACTTTTACAGCTTTTGATAAGTAAATTAATCAGATCAGAGCAAACAGTGGAATAAATGTGCATCTGTCGATCTCAATGAGCTTTTTCAGCACATAATTCGACAACTCTTTTTATTCAGCATTGTACACTGTTATACGGCAATTATTCAATATATATGCTTATTTGTGACTCTGCATTGTTTGTCGGGATGATCCTCAAAAACACCAAACCCCATCACCAATTTCTTCACAAAAATGACAGAGGTAGTCATGGCAACCACATATAAATTATTGACAGCATTCTGATCAGTGTCTGTTT
Organism: Ochlerotatus camptorhynchus; assembly: GCF_037179485.1. NCBI lineage: Eukaryota > Metazoa > Arthropoda > Insecta > Diptera > Culicidae > Ochlerotatus > Ochlerotatus camptorhynchus. The sequence continues at coordinate 1,052,767 of NW_027040796.1, read as the reverse complement.
TATCATTTTCCATCACACGCGTTTCAACCCAGTGTAGATGAACCGAAGCGAAACGAACAAATGAATTCATTATAAATCAACGAACACGCATTTGTTGATATTCACCAGTGCTTGACAATCCAACCCATAATGGTCAAAATCAGAAGCGATCCTCAAAAGCAAAATAATCAAATTGATTTTGGGCAAAATGATTATTTTGAATATTGTCCATAGAGGTAACTCTAAGACTAGAAGGTCCCGAAGAAACGTGCTCAACTTTTTGGCTCAGCTCTGGTAATCTCTTCGGTCCCAAGTTAATCGATTCACCCCTCTAAACATAGGAAAATCCACTAACCCCTCATTTTATCTGACAAACATTGTGTAGTACTAGAATTTCGACTAGAATGGGGTACGTTAATCGTTTATTTGGGACCTATATGCTAGTCCAGTAGTAAGCCAATTTAAAATCGTTAGTTTCGTATTGATTGTTGCTAAAACCTCGATATTATCATCAATTCAGCATGAGGCAATAATTTTCCATCAATCTATGTAAAAAAAAACCAATACAACACGTTCTACAGCGCTATATTTGTGTAATATCATCTAGATGAAGATGAATATTGATATTGACAACAACACAGGCGATAATAAACATCCAGCCACGAATGAAGAAAATCAAAATTTGTTTAATGTTTAATGTTGTTTGTTTAATGTTGACTTCGATACTCAAAGGTTGGCTTGATCAAGAGACTGTGTTTATGTCAACACGGCAACCGCAAAATACCCAATAATGACAACAAAGTAAGCATTTTCGAGGGAAACTGGGACTACCCATTGAATGAGTAAAATTTTACCCATTTATGAGTAATTACAACTACAAAAACAACTTACTACTATTCATTTTTAGCGTTAGCGTTAGCGTTGTTATGATATACTTTGTAGATTGGATACTAGCGACACACACGTCTCTTCTGAAATCCTCAGTTAGACTACTTTCAGGAATAATGCTGGGGTGTAAAGATTGGTTCCAATCTAAACAAGAGTAACAGAAGCATGACTGTCGCTATTCCCGGCCACCCCCATCTTTACCATAACTAGGGATAGGGAAGGAAATGTTGATGTAGTACTTACTTAACGAGAGGCCACCGACTTAGCGACACCCTCATAAGTGCTACGGAGTTGGAGGGTTGGGTAGGGTATTTGGTTAGGATTCACCTCGAGTTGGCGATGCAACATGCAACCAAAAGTATGTATTGTTTATTTGTTGTTCATTTAATCTCTCGATAGCCGACTATCGAAAGAAAATATTCATTTTGTTTAGTGATCATGAATTTTAAGAGTCACGATGGAGAGCTTGAGATTAAACCCATGATTTTCTGCTCAGTAAGCAAAACGATCCCTCCAGGGTCATCGAGCATCTCAGAACCATAACGCTTCGCGACAATACAGGACTACTTTTTCGCTTGATATGCGACGAAAAACCCAAAGCAAAACCCAGTGATAACCCCCGGCAGCTGGGGCCCCGTCGGTGTGGACGCCCTTCCCACACCGGATCTGACGGTAACCCCCCCCGGCACCAGGGTTTACCTGGAAGAGGGACGGACAAGGGTGGAAACACCTATTTATTCCCCTATGGATATGGAAAACGAGCTAATGAAGATTCACCTAAATATCGGGACGGACAAGGGATGCCTTACCCATTCCCCGAAGGACTTCGAAGGATTCAAGCCGCCAAACAACATGTCGAACACAAATAGCATTGCAATTGCGCAACCTGTTTGCATTTCTTCCTCCGTTGCTGGGTCATCCCTGCCTTGGATGGATCGAAAACCTCCACCTGTCCCTGGTGGGGCAACGTCTCATCCAACACCGAATTCGGACAACTTACCGAGGCCAACCAGCATCGTCCACACACAAAACACCATCTTTGATCACACCGCCGTTGGGACATCCCTGTCTTATTCTGGACACAGCGAGCTTTCAAGCAGCAACTCTAGTCAGACGCAAGCCTCCCACTTGTTTGATATCAGCGAGTTGGAAGACTTGAGCTGTCCCTCCGAGGACGTTACCACCAGCAGACACCCCGTTCTTGCTCTACCAGTACCCATCAACTTTATCCTCCAGTGGAACGTGAACGGTTTCCTGAACCACCTCGGTGACTTGGAGATGCTTTGCCACAGCAATCCACCCTGGGTGATAGCTCTCCAAGAAGTTAACAAGGTGACGGTAGACCAGATGGATCGTTCCCTTACCGGAAAATACGCCTGGACCCTCAAAAGAGGTAGCAATTTTCGCCACTCCGTAGCCATTGGTATTCTAAGGAGCATACCTTTTAATGAGATTGACCTGGGAACTGATCTTCCCATAGTTGCTGTTTAATTGGAGAAGCCGACAAACATTGCGATTGCCTGTGCCTGCCATGTGGGAGAACGTTGCTACAAAATCTGTCAAATAAAATCACCGGCGTTTTCAGCAAGCTACCCGAACCAAGGATGTTTGTCGGAGACCTCAATGGGCATCATCCAACTTGGGGCTGTCCTCGTCCGGATCCTAGAGGAAGCATCCTAATGGACCTACTCGATCAGGAAGACATGGTGGTGCTCAACCATGGAAACCCAACATTCTTCAACGGACGTCACGCCACGGCTATCGACGTCTCTTCGATCAGCCGTTCCATAGCAGGAAAAGTCACGTGGTGCACCAATGCGGATTTGTACGGAAGTGACCATTACCCCATCCAAATGCAGCTTTCGTCAGCCACGGCCTCAGAAGTCACGAAAAGGCCTCGCTGGCGGTACGACGAGGCTCACTGGGATGGTGTTAGATGCTGCATCCGCTGCCATACCAAAGACCAGTAGCCTACCTGGACGAAAAGCTCTCCGTTGGTGGAGCGAAGACACACACAAAAAGCCGTTAAAGCCCGCCGGAAAGCTCTACGGAAACTCAGGCGAACCCCGAGAGATGACCCAAACAGGGAAGAGCTACTAACCCGGTACCGTGCACTGCATATTCAATGCAGAAAAGAAGTGAGAAGTGCGAAGCTTAACAGTTGGTCTAGTTTCCTTGAAAGCATCAACGCCTCCCAGTCCTCTGCCGATCTCTGGAGCAGGGTTAATGCTCTCAGCGGTAAACGGCACTCGACGCCATTACATGTACAAGCTAACGGAGTTACCATCTTCGAACCGGCAGCCGTCGCCGAAAAACTCGGAGGGTATTTCGCAGAAATTTCGGCCATCTCCGGTTACGATAGCCACTTTCAGCGGTTGGCAAAGCCTACCCGTACATCAATCGCTGAGTTCAGCATCCCGCCTGACACGGACAACCTCAAGATCAACGAGCCTTTCTCCTGGGAGGAACTCCAGCACGCACTAAGCCGCAGCAACGGCAAATCTGCGGGACCTGACGATCTCGGGTATCCACTTTTAAAAAAGCTGCCCCTTGAGGGCAAGTGTTGCATGCTTGAGATGCTCAACCAACTCTGGGTCTCTGATACCTACACGACGCTGTGGAAGGAGAGTCTCGTCGTGCCCATCCCGAAGGCAAACGAAAAAGACAGGGGCACATCTAAGTTCCGACCGATCGCTCTCACATCCTGCACGACCAAGGTATTCGAACGGATGGTGAACCGTTGACTCAAGATGTTCCTTGAGACCAACAGCTTGCTCGACCACCGACAACATGCCTTTCGACAAGGTTTCGGTACGTCCACGTACTTTGCCACTCTGGGGGACGTGCTCAAGGAAGCTTACGACCAGTAACACCACGTTGAAATCATCTCTTTGGACATCTCCAAGGCTTTCAACCGGACGTGGACGCCAGCCGTCCTGAAAAAACTAACAAACTGGGGCTTGAAGGGGCATATGATGTATTTCATTCGAAACTTCTTGACCGACCGGTCATTCCGTGTATTGGTGGGGAACACGCGGTCGAAATTTTTCAGCGAGGAGACCGGAGTCCTTCAAGGCTCCGTTATCGCAGTCACGTTGTTTCTGGTGGCAATGAACGGGGCGCAACCGGCTACCTGGGCGCATTTATATATGTGTTTACGCTGATGATGTGCTGATTGTGGCCACCGATCCTACACAGATCCGAACCCTACGGCAAGCACAAGCGGCAGTCTCTGCCGTAGTCAAATGGACCGACTCGATGGGTTTCCAGCTGTCCGCCAGGAAGAGCATCCGATGCCACGTATGTCTGTCTCAGCACCAAGTTAATAGCACCCCAATTACGATCCACGACCAAGCCATTCCAAACAGGAAAACAGTTCGCGTCCTCGGCGTACTGATCGACCGTACGCTCTCCTTCGACCAGCATTTCCAACAGGTCAAAAAGGACTGCCGCAGTAGACTCAACCTCGTTAACACGATCTCTCGGTCTCACCGATCCAACAACCGCGATGTTCGGTGCCGGGTGGCGCGAGCCATCATCGACAGTAGGTTGCTTTACGGGACGGAAATTACTTGCATCGCATCCGAGAATTTGGTTAGAACCCTGGCACCAGTCTACAACAGCTACATCCGCATCATATCTGGTCTCCTGCCATCCACTCCAGCAGACGCCGCATGCATCGAAGTGGGTCTTCTTCCTTTCCGGTTCTGCTTAAACGCAAATATTGCCACAAAAGCCGCCACCTTTTCCGCCAAGACCTCCGGAAACAATAGGATCTTTCTCCTCGACGAGGGGAACAGAGTCATCTGCACGGCCGCCGACATCGACCTCCCCCCAGTGGCCAAAGTCCATTGGCATGGAGAGAAAAGTTGGCACTCTTCTCGAATCCAATTGGACAATCGGATCAAGAACCGCTTCAAAGCAGGAGATGCATCCATGATTTTGCGCAGATCGGTCGCCGAGTTACTTGGGTACGGCTCCCGATCGATAAACGGAGTAGGTATCGGAATTTTTGGAGACGGTATTGCTGAAAGCAGCAGTCTTCCTCCACAATGCTCGGTTTTCTCGGCCGAGGCTGCAGCGATCTTCCGTGCCGCTACGACGCCAGCCAACAAACCGATACTTATCTTAACCGACTCAAACAGCGTCGTTCAAGCGATCACCTCGGAAGCACCAAAACACCCATGGATCCAGGCGATTATCAAGTACGCCCCACCGAACACCGTGTACACATGGATTACTGGACACCGCGGAGTGCCAGGTAACGAGTCTGCTGATCACCTTGCCGGAGCCGGGACATCGGGTCCCAGACTCACCAACAAGGTACCCCTATAGAACGTCAGACGGTGGATCATGCGGAACATTCGAGTGGCATGGGAAGCCGAGTGGTTCCGCAACAGAACTGCTTTCATCCGCAAAGTCAAAGGGTCAACTGAACCATGGAGCGAACTGGACAACCTGAGGGATCAACGCGTGATTTCGCGGCTTCGAACCGGGCACACCAATCTCTACTATAACTATGGTGGCCTGCCGTTCCGCAGAAGCTGCATCATCTGTGGAGTACCCTACACCGTCGAACACATCCTGTGCAAATGCCCGGAGTTCCAAAATCTTCGGAAGTCACTCGGCCTAACTGCCAGCATCAGCGATCTACTCGGGAATGATACTTCGGCCTCGGCAGCACTAGTAACCTTCTTAAAAGAAGCCAAAATCTACCACTTGGTATAGCAGGAATTTCTTTCGGCCGTCGGGACATCTCAGCTGGATGGATTTCCCCTATTGGACCCATCGTTTGTGGCTTGTCTTAAATCATTTTGTTTTCCGCTATTCCTCTGTTTCATTATTTTATTTATTGTTATTTTTTCCATATAAGTTGAAGAGCCAGCAACCAAATTTATTTACAAAATGTTAATATACCATGTATTTAGTGGTTACTCACTCTGAGCCCTCTCCTTTCTCCGGAGATGAACTAGCCATAGGCTAAAAATCTGCTTAATAAAGAATTTAAAAAAAAATAATAGCTCCTAGTCTTCATAATCTTCATACAATCTTCATATCATTTGCACAACCTCTAAAACTTCAATAACCAATACCATTTGGTGCCTAGGCTAAAATTAAGCACTATGAATTAAACTGGAGGGTGGTCTTAATGATTTAGAATATTATTTTTTAAATGAAGCATCCTAATGGGACAACAATACGGGTTCATTCAATATGGGACTGCAAGGTGGGTACTTTCAATATGGGATGCACATGACGCACATTTTTACCACCAATAAAGACCATTCCTGACGTTATCTCAAAGGTGATGAAAACCCAAGTGGGACTGTAGTAAATATCTCTAATTCTTACAATCGAGCAGAGGGATTACTGATTGGACAAGCCTTCTTTCCATTACTGTAAGCACTCTCGAGCAATTAAGCTCAATTGCTCCATCTTATCGAGAATGGGTCACTTTCGGTGTCTGGATATAATTTACAGAAGCCTTAATAAATTGATATGATCCTTACTATAACAAATCCTCAAGGACCATTCCATCGGTCAGGCCACTCGAGCCCATTCGAACTGAACTCGATTATCCTTGAGCGATTAAAGTTCGTTTGTAGAGTTGAACAACCGAGTGCATGTGCAGAATGTGTTTGAATCACAAACATCTCATTCCTGATAGCATGCATCCGGGGGTAACAATGCTCTCCCGAATGTATGCAAACGCTCACACACACACAGAGTCGGCTCAGGGTCCCATTGAGTGGCAGCCAATTAGAGCTTTTAACGATGGCATGGACTTCATGCACACATACAAACATGGGCACATACAGGACATCACACGTGGGGCAAATGGAACGTGCTGAAGAATATTCCATTGCCAATTTATTGAATCATTTGTTTTCACCGATCCGCTCCGCCTTCCGCCTCCGTTCCAAATCCCGCCCGAAGAGATATGATTCCGCTTCCATGATATTATATTGCATAACCTCCTCCATGGTTGTTGAGGATGACGAGAATGGCGGTGATCGTCCCCGCCATACAATCCGGTACGCCATAGTTCATGTCGAAAATTGAACAAATTCCAAAATATACGCAAACATCGTTCTCCATGTCATGTCCTACCGCAGAGATATGGGAATAGGTTCACCATTTCGCACAACTTCTATTCCCATCGGTTTTGATTTGAGCATATATTTAGATTGCTGTGTACCTACACCAATCGACCTCTGCGAATTGGTCCCACTCATCTCTCCGGTGGTTGTCCTGTATACAGTTGAGGCTGACGCAAATACGAATCTGCAGGCCGTCTCCATAAATTTATTTATTCAACGCTGAACGCCGCTGTTTGATTTGCAACTTCACTGCCTAAATTGATTCGTTTTGCTTTTTATTGGTACCAATAAGCGGGCGATAGTTGTAGACGTATTATTGCCACTATGGGAGGCATTTTCAGAATGATTTGCATTTTCCTGCTGGTTACAATACTTACCTAAGTTTCTGTTGTTTTTTTGCAGTTTGGTGAACCAATCAATGGCCTATCTGGATGCGGGGCAAGTTCGACGTGTGCTGCACGAAGCATTGGATCTTTGGGCTCAGAATGCGAATTTGACCTTTCGTGAGGTGTACAGCAACGAGGCAGACATCCAAGTCTTGTTCGCGAGGCAATTCCACGGCGATGGCTACAAGTTTGACGGACCTGGTAAGATCTTGGCTCATGCGTTCTACCCCGGCACTGGCATCGGAGGTGATGCCCATTTCGATGAAGAGGAGACTTGGCTGCTGAATGAACCACTGGGGACCGACGGTGAGTTGTTTGAAGGAACTGTCACGCCTTGAACTAATATTCTTTTTTCAAAATTCTAGGTACTCGGTTATTTGACGTGGCGGTTCATGAATTCGGTCATTCACTAGGCCTGGGACACTCTTCGGTCAAGGAAGCCATCATGTTCCCGTGGCATCATATCTCCTACCGTGGAAAAGACACCATTCCAGAGGACGACCGCCTTGGTATTCAAGGCATCTACGGTCCCAAAAAGAAAACTTACGGTCGCAACCCGGAACGACACACTCCCACAACCTCATCCACTACGACAACCACAACCCCGGCACCGCCACGTCGACCACCTACCCAGCGATACTATCCCCGCAAAGATCACAACGGTCACCCGTGGGAAGGCTTAGATCCCAAATACCCGACCTACCCGAAAAGAACCACCACCACAAGCACGACAACGGAGATCCCACGACGCCGTGCCTACTATCCGGACAAACCCCGCGGTGTCGGAACCACCTATCCCACGCGTCGCCCGTACCAGGAACAGCCCTATCCTCGGGAGCCGGACACGGAACGCCCCACGCACATTCCAACTCCAACCAAGGTACATCACCACCATCATCATCACCATCACACACATTATCCGGTCACGAGACCAACTCTGCCACCGACCCCCGAGCCATGCGACTCCAATTACGATGCCATCACCATCATCCGGAACGAACTTTTCATCTTCAAGGATCGCTACCTGTGGCGAATCTTCGAAGACGACGTCCGAAACCGACCACCAATCGAGATCGATCGAATGTTCATCGGGCTACCGAAGAACTTTGAGCGAATCGATACCGTGTACGAGAACAAGCACCATAAGATTGTGTTCTTCATTGGTAAGACCCATTATCCTCTCGATAAATTCTTGGCCTAATCAACCCAATCCATCATTACAGGTAAACACTACTACGTGTTTAACTCACGAGAATTGGAACCGGGTTATCCGAAGCCACTGACCCACCTGGGACTACCGGAAAGCATCGAGCGAATCGACGCCGCTTTGGTGTGGAGCTACAACAACCGAACGTACCTGTACAGCGGCCGACTGTATTGGAGGTAAGCGTTGAAAGACCAACAACGCGACCATTCGACGCTAATCAAAATTCCATTACATTCCAGATTCGACGAAGACGCCAACCACGTCGAACTGGACTACCCGCGGGACATGTCGATGTGGAAGGGCATCGGCTACAACATCAATTCAGCCTTCCAGAACCGGGATGGCAAGACGTACTTCTTCAAGGGCAAAGGCTACTGGCGTTTTGACGATCTGCGGATGAGTGTGACTCATTTGGACCCGCACCCGTCGGCCGAGCGATGGATGAAATGTAAACAGGAACCGAAACAGAAGGAACCCATCATACACATCACCACCGAGGATCAACGGGAGATCATCATCAGCGGGTCTGACGGCTCCGGTAGAAGGTGGACCGTCGGAAACGCGCTAGTGCTGGGAGCAGTTGTGTTAGTTAGTTTAAAAATTACCATTATGAGAATCCATTAGAATAAGTGTGCACGGGTTTAGCTGTGGCATAAAAGAAAAAAACAGAAGAAGGTTCCAGGACAGGCATTTTTTAGCACATTGAATTTACAATTTTAACTCAACTACCGGCAATCGAGATTTTTCCACTAGGGCGTAGCATTTTCAAAGGAACATTACACTGCCAAAAAAGAAAGTATTCAACACTAACATTTAAAAAAATGCGAATCTGCTGTTGTAAACAATAACTTCAGTAACCGATTTATCGATTTAGACCAGTTCCATGCCAAATGGGATAAAAAAGTAAGAGGTTCTATCCAAGACTCGACCGTAGATTTGACGCAGGATTACGTGCTTGGTATCAATATTTGGCGACTATGTCAGGGAAACCACATTTTGCAGGCAATCGGAAATAATTTTTATCACCATTGCAACAGTTGGACATTTGTGTAATTTTCAATAGTGACCTATTGAGAATTGATAAATAATTCATTTTAGCAGCTTTGTAGAAAAATTACCAATCAATTGGCTTGTTAAGAATTAAAATCCATCCGCTATTGACAGAGTTATAAGTGGTCAAAACCTGACCATTTTTCGTAGCGCGGTTTAAATGTTGCCGAAAGACGTCAAAATACAAGTTTAATACTCGACCTATTTCCGATTTACATAATTATGTTTTCTTTTTTATAAAAATTCGGCCATTTTGGATCTTGTCATTTTTTTTTCAAAATGGCGTCTTTGACATTTTTTAATAGATTGTAGTACTAAAACCTCACTTCTGATCTAAATGACGTCTGAGACAAAGTTGTTAAGAAAAGTAAAATAATTCTGGGAAAAATATTCAAAGTAATTTTTACAGTAATTTTGAGTAAAATTTCAAAAGAGTATATCTTCAATATTTATTTTTTTTATAAAGCTCATGAAATTTCAAACTGTAAGTATTCTAAAATCTCGGACTCTTGAAAATTGATAAAAATCGTTGAACATTAACTTTTTGTTATATTTTTAAACTTCTTGTTAACAAGCTTTTTTATGTAATGTTCGCATATGTGACAATTTAGAATGTCTCAATATTGTTTAATGTGTAGAAATTACATAAAAAAGCGTGCTAGCAAAAAGTTCAACTATTTGACCAAAAGATTTTTTGTAAATTTTCAAGTGTCCATGATTTTAAATATTCCAAAAGTTTGCAGTTTTATAAGCTTTAAAAAAAATCAAATCGAAAATATACTTATTGAGGTAATTGAGTTTTTAACACTTTGTTTAGAATTCTTACTCAAAATTACTTTAAAAATATACCATGCATATTTTTCCCAGAGAACTTTGTCTCACACGTCATTTCGATCAGAAATGACCGAATTTTTGTAAAAATGTGAATGATGTCTGAAGAAATGTCTGAAATGTATAAAGTTGCTGTGGTTTATTTGGGTGGGTTGAAGTTATTGATTAAAACAGCAGTCTCGCCTATTTCAAATGTCAGTGCTGTTTTGTCCATTTTTACACATATTTTAATTTTCCTAAACGAATTACTAAGCGACTTGTGCAATATAGTTATTAGTTCGGTCTGTTCACGCAGTATTTTCGAAAAGCCTGAGGGAATTTCTTGATTATGGCTGTAGCATCCTTTAGAGCAGCGCTGCCCAACGTGCGGCCTGCGAGCCGGACATGTACCCCCATATTCTCGTTTTCGTTCGAACCGAAAATGTATGAAAAATGCGAAAACTAGAACATGGGTGATGGTCTCTGGATCTCTTATTATTCTTGATTTCTTTATTCACCGACGGACATCGATTGCTATCCATTGACGGCATTCGAATGACCAGGAAGACGGCTTCCACGTGACCAGAGATTTATTCGCCTCAAAAACATCCCAGCGACCTCAACAGGGATTGAACCCAGACACACTGGGGTGAGATATCAGTCACGCTTACCACTACACACACCACCGGCGTTTTTCTCTCTAGATTTCAGCAATGATATCTTTCTAGGCCAATTTTATTCATCATTGTGAATTTTAGCCCCGAATCAATGATAAATAAACAAAATTCAACTTGAATCATGTTTATCGAAAATCCATTTTAAAGATCCAGTTTAGAAAGGTTGGGCAGGCCGCTTTAGAGTTTAGAATATTGAAATTCACGAAAAAATTAAATGTATGTAAAAACTATTCTCTTAAAAATAATTGTAAATCAAAGGTTAGTTAATGATCAATTAGCTTTCTTTTTAGCAAGTATCAAAACTAGAAAATGTACCGTAGTCTCATCTGTGATAGAAGAGCATTAGGGATGGTAAAAAATAAACGATCCATGAAAAATATCAAAAAAAAAACCTAACAAATCGTGCACAGATGACTTAGGCATGGAAACTTCACATTGTATGTGCGGCTACGGATTACCAAAAATGTCCTTACTAAATCAAATATCGTCACAACAGGATGCAATGAAGAGTGTACTGTAGTAGATTCGAGATAAAAAAAAAACGCTTCAACATTAGATTTATGTTCTTGTACTTGGCAATTGAACTTCCTCGGTTATAGCCGGCTACTTCAAGTACCGTCCGGTTATTCCGGGAGTTTGATTATCGATGACTGAATTTTATTCTTACATTAAATTCAGTAGCAGAATGACGGAGAAATGATAATAAAGAAAATGTGGACGAAAATTTGTGGAGTTTTCTTTTAACCTCATGGCCCTTATTACGGTTCTCACTTCCACGTTCACTTTCACTTCACGGACAGATCACTTTACATGTTTTTTTTTTTCCTATTACCATTGTCACCAACAGTGAAGTTATGAAAATGAACTCCGTGAAGTGACAGTGACAGTGAGGTGATTTTTGGAATAGCCCTGTTCATTTTTCGTGACGTTCATAATCGACTGCAAAGAACTGTGACTGTTTTGAAAATCGACGGAAATTTCCTTGCCAGTAAAGTTTTGTTTAATGGGTGTGGAATTATGGTTCGATACCGAAAGTGAAGGAGGAATATTCCAATCTTGCAGTAGATCGAAGGCGGATAAGGGATAATTCTAATTAGTTGGATCAAACAGAAAAATCGTAAGTATATGGATACAGATGGCTAGCTAAAATTTGAAAGTGTATTTTGAAATACACATTCAGTTCTTCAGAGTATATGCTATACCGTTATATTAACCTTGCTATAGTAGTACATACCTCACATAACACAAACTTGCTCACGCGCACCTTCTTTCGTACATTCCTTGTTTTCCCACGTGAGCAAGTTGAGTCCTGTCAATAATTTTCCCTCGCCATGCGATGATGCGCCTTATGCATGAAGAAGTATTATCATAGAGGTAACTCTAAGACTACTGGGTTGGTATTATTATATAAATAATTAAATAAATAGTTACAAAGTGTCAATTCTTTGCTCGACTGTCGAGCTGTTCAGTCCGTATTTTCACTCGAGTTCTCGATTCAATTTTGTTTCGTTTTGTGCTGACGCGTTGCGCCGTGGAAGTGTCACCAACAATCAATTCGAAACTAAAGATTTTAAATTGGCTCACTACTTGACTAGTCTATTGATGAATCTACGCGAAACTGCACCAGTGCATGCGACACCTAGGTTTGAAATCCAAAACCACGAAAGTGATGATGTACTAAAAAATATTCCATACGATTTGACAGCTAGCAAAACGTCATTATCATTTTCACATCATCTCCATCTGCTGGCCGACCGTAACGTAGATTCATCAATTGGTCCCAAGCAAATCGATTGACGTACCCCATGCTAGCTTAAATTCCAGTACTATACTATGTTTGTTTTGATCCACTATGAAAGTTTGACAGATAAAATTAGGGGTTCGTGGATTTTCCTATGTTTCGAGGGGTGCATCGATTAGCTTGGGGCCGAAGATAGTACCAGAGCTGAGCCAAAAAGTTGAGCTCGTTTCTTCGGGACCTTCTGGTCTTAGAGTTACCTCTATGTATGGTGTCACCACCTTCTCGCGTTCTGGCAAGTTTACAAATGGTGCGTAAACGTGCCAATGAGTCAGCAGCGGGCCCTTCAAAGAAGGTGCTAATCAAGTCCAGCGCGTCGCAGGATGACGCCGGAAAACGAGTACTGCAATCCAACCAGTATGCAGTACTCCTGGAAGAAAATGGCGATAGTGACGCCGTTCCTATTGCAAGAAGAGAGCGGATTCCCCCGCTTTTCACGCCGGTGAAGGATTTTGCCAAGCTGGGTGCCGAACTGGCAAAACACAAGCTGCTGCCTCGCTTCAAGCTTTGCAGCATCGGTACCAAAATTATGTGCTCCAGCCTGGAGGAATACAAACAAATAGAATGTTTCCTGAAGGACAACAGCGTGGACTTCTTCACGCATGATCTGCCATCGAGCAAGCCACTGAAGGTGGTTTTGCGTGGATTACCGTCGTTCGAGGCGACTGCGGTGAAATCCGAGCTGGAGCGGTTTGGGCTCAAGCCTGAGGCAGTGTACCCGATGAACCGGCGTCCCAACACCAGCTTCCGTGATCAGTTGTTCCTGGTGCATTTCACGATGACATCGAGCCAACGTGTGTCAACTGCGGTGGAAACCACTAAGCCTCCAATCGCGGATGTCCCAAGCGAGTGGAGTTCATTAATATCCGTCGGAAGGCCACAATCAACAACCAGCTCGGTCGCCTCCGTAATCATCGTTTGACTCCTGTACTCACGGAAGTCCAGTACCCAGCTCTTCAGCCCCGTTGACATGTTCCGAACCAAGCCCCGCTTCCGCTCAACAACCAACAAGCCAATCCTGCGAGTATCCAAATGGTTCCCAACAGTCGGACAGTTCAGCATCGTCTCGCTTCTGCTGCTGCGGCCCAACTAATTCCAAGTTCATCAACCACCCCTGGTTTGTCATACGCTGGTGCTGTCTCAGGTGAATCTGTCGTCGATTCTCCTTTCACCTCGGAGGAACTTATGACGCTCGTGACCGAGGTCATCATCATCATGCGCACATGCAAGACTCGATCTGAACAACTACACGCTGCCTTGTCCCTTGTCACTAAGTATGAACCGTGAAGCCATCAAGATCGTAAATTGGAATGCTTGCTCCTTGAAGAGCAAACACATCGAGTTTGATGACTATCTCAACTAACGGCACATCGACATAGCCGTCATCACCGAGAATCACTTCAAGCCCGAGCTGAACGTCTTCCTTCCCAACTTTCGGCTCGTAAGGCTTGACCGCACCAGCTCCGGGGAGGGGGAGTGGCCATCGCTGCGAGACGGAACATCAGCTGCTGGCTACTACCAAGCTTCTAGCTGAAAATTATCGAAGCCATCGGAGTTGAGGTGAGCACATCGCCATCATCGCGGTCTACTGCCCAAAGCAAACCAACATTAGGGACGGCTTGGCCGCAGACCTCCGAAGAGACATCATCAAGCTAACACAACAGCGACAAAATTTCGTCATCGCTGGCGACCTGAACGCCAAGCATCAAGCCTGAGGCAATAGTCGGCGAAACCAGAACGGCGCAATATTATACAACGATCTGCAGGAAGCCCACTACAACATACTGTGTCCGGACACTCCCACCCGGTTGAGTCGATCCGGAGCTCATGCCACCATCGAAATCTTCATCAGCAACATTGGCGATAACATCTCTCAACCTATCGCCTATCAGGAACTGAGTTCGGACCACTATCCGGTGGTGGCCGAAGTAGGTTCCTCGGTCAATAGGTTTCAAGTTTCCCGGCGAAATTACCATCGTGTCAACTGGCAGCAGTATCAGCAATCGATTACGACGTCCTACCGGAGTCGTTCGAAGAAGTCCATCAGTGTCTGAAAACCATCGAAGAAGCGATATCCCGTGCCAGGGAGCAACACGTACCAGCATCCAGACAGGTGAGTCATACTCTGAACCTTGACAGCCCAACCAAAGATCTTATCAGGCTCCGTAATACCATTCGTAGGCAGTTCCAGCGTTCTGGGCTTCCCCACTTGAACACCAATACTAACCAAAACTATCCAGGCCAGGATGGTGGAACTCAGAAACAACGATTTTACCAACAAGATTCGCTCTCTCCCAGATTGTGCAAAACGATTTTGGAAGATGACCAAAATTTTGAAAAATAAGTCGAGACCGATCCCTCCGCATTCCTCTGTTGACCAGGACTTGGACCCATCCCTACTCATAACCCCAGTTGAAAATACCAATGCTCTTGGCCAACATTTTGTGGCTTCACAAAACCAAACGATGGTGAGCCGTACTGGATGCAATGTCTAGAGTCGCTGACCCCCCCGTAGTAGTGCATGATGATAGTAGAATATCGGCTGATGAGGTGATAGTATGTGCGGGTATGGATGGTGTAGTCAACCTCGAGTTGAAAAACTTGAGTATTGACTTCTTCAACCATGTTACCGTAATCTTCAACAAATGTTTGGAGCTTGGAGCAATGTTCGCAGATGAACTAGCCTTTGGCTAAAAATCTCTCAAATAAAGATTTAAAAAAAAATCTCCATCATCTATAATGGTCGAGTGATCCGTGCTCAAGCGAGTAAACTACAATCAGGCCTGGATGTTCTGTCCGACTATTTCAAAAGCTGGAAGATTTGTATCAATGCAGCTAAAACACAAACCATTCTGGTTGATACTGGTTCGCCGGTCAGTATCATCAGTGCGGAATGCCGGAACCGACTGTTTCCGAGTGCGCGGTTGCGTGAATGTGATACGAACCTTGTTAGCTATTGCAATGCCAGCATCGACGTGCTTGGTATCCTCGACGCGTGTGTGGAATTTGCGGGAAAAACAATGACGATGCCGTTGTACTTAGTGAATTCTGGGAAGCACCCGTTACTAGGCCGCGAGTCGTTGAAGAAAATAGCGGTGGACTTGAACAACATGTTCCAGGGCTCGAGGGTTGTGAATACGATTGCTGCAACTATTTCCCCACGTCGTGATTCTGCATTCGAGGAAGTTTTGGAGAAGTACCCGAAGGTTTTCGAGGACTCGATCGGAAAGATTTCCCACGTTCAAGCTAGCCTACCATGGAAGAACAATGCTCGAGCCGTGTTTTTGAAGGCACGGAAGATACCCTTCAATATGCAGAGCGCGGTTGAGGACGAATTGGAGAAGTTGGTTGCAGAGGGTCTGCTCACGAAAGTTAACTCCAGTAACTGGGCAACACCGATTGTGCCTGTGAAGAAGTCGCAGAACTGGGTGAGGATTTGCGGAGACTACAAGCAGACCGTGAACCCGAACCTCGTGGTGGACAAGTATCCGCTGCCAACTGTGGATGAGCTGTTTGCTTCGCTAGCGGGAGGAAAGAAGTTTAGCAAGATTGATCTCATCCAAGCGTATCTGCAACTGGAAGTAGCTCCGGAGGATCGTGAAATACTAACGTTGAGTACTCACCGTGGTATTTACCGTCCGAATCGTCTAATGTACGGCAAGGCATAGATGGAGTAAGCGTTTTCCTAGATGACATCAAGATCACGGGGGAAAACGATGAAGATCATTTGCGTCGGCTGGAGGAGGTACTTCGGCGACGAGTGAATAAGCAGAAGTGCGAGTTCTTCGTGGACAGTAACGAATACCGCGGTTACTCCATCAATAAGGAAGGGATCCGTAAGATCCGGAAGAAGGTGCAAGCAATACAGGAAATGTCAAGGCCGAAGAATAAGGACGAAGTTCGGTCATTCGTAGGTTTCACAAATTATTACGGGCGGTTATTCAAGAACTTGAGTACGGTCCTGTATCCACTTAACAATCTACTGAAGAACTGTTCCATTCAGATGGACCAAGCAATGCGAAGATTTTTTTCAGGAAAGTGAAGGAACACATGCAGTCCGACAACTGCCTTGTCCACTACTCACCCGAACTGCCACTGCTGCTTGCTGCGGACGCTTCACCCTACGGAGTAGGGGCTGTCACGTGTACCCAGATGGCACGGAACGTCCAATCCAGTTCGCGTCCCAGACCCTGAACCGTGTGCAGCAGAACTATATGCAGGTGGACAAAGAAGCGTACGCCATCATATTCGGCATGAAGAAGTTTTTCCAGTACTTGTACGGTTGGAAGTTACGATTGATTACCGACAACCAGGCTATCTCAAAGATCTTCGGGTAGCACAAAGGGTTCCCGGTGATGTCATCGTTGAGGATGCAGCACTACGCTACCTACTTGCAGAGATTCGACTACGAGATCCGGTTCCGGAAGTCCACGGATCATGCGAATGCGGACGCCATGTCGATAATTCCGTTAGGAGTAACTGATCCTCAGAACTCTACCCTTGACTGTGGCCGAGTTAGGTCAAGCTAATGCGTTCAAGGAATCAAGTACAGTCAGCTGGTGGAAGCGAAGAATCGGTTAGGAATCGAGCAGAACGAATTCTCCCTACAGTGCCTGCTTCGAGGAATTCGCGTGTACGTGCCTACAGTAACCAAGTAACCAAAAGTTCTGATAAAAGGCTATTTGTGGCTTAAGCAGCTTGGTTGGTGGTGGTCTATAGAATTCTAAGCAGCCTCATTTTTAAGTCGTTATAAGAACTTGAAAGTTCCGATATCATAATTGAAGAGCATTCTAAGCAGCTTCTGGCGGAACTTGAACGGAACTTTCAGAAAATAAATTCAAAAAGGTTTTGTCCTCTACACCAATTCTATGTTTAGTTCGCAGTTTTATGAAAGTTATTTCTAAAGGCAGGTGTTATTATTAATGTGTTTGAAGAATTAAACCCAGTCCTTCTGCGTGCGAGCCCTAGCACGAACCGCTGCATCATCTGAGATATAGTAAAGTGAGCCGCCTATTGTTGGAGTTTTCAGTGCCAGCGAAACACGAAACACAACATCTTGATGAATTATAAATTGATGTTTGCCCGCATTCTAATCCAACGCATTTGTGACGCAGGAAATAACTTTTTTATTATGTTTTTTATGTTTGAATAGAATGTTGATGCACTGCATAAATATAAGAATTATGATTTATTCGGGCCGCTGATCATTTAATATTTACGTACATTAAATTTTGTTACTAATAAAGACTTGTGCGGATTGCATCATGCGGCTTGAGAGTTCTATCGGAACTTTATTTGAACTTTATGGAACTTGAAAGTTCTGTCGGAACTTTATTTGAACTTTATGGAACTTAAAGGTTCGGTCGGAACTTTATTTGAACTTTACGGAACTTGGAAGTGATTTTAATCGTTGAATGCAGAACTTTTGGTTACTTGGGGAATTACATTCTACTCACTTCAGTACTACCCGTACAAAGTCATTGGCAAGAGGCTATTGCTGATGGTATGGTTTGGATCGGGAGATGGAAGAATTGATTGCAAACTGCGCCGACTGCCAGTACGTACAGA
This sequence comes from Ochlerotatus camptorhynchus, assembly GCF_037179485.1. Classification (NCBI taxonomy): domain Eukaryota; kingdom Metazoa; phylum Arthropoda; class Insecta; order Diptera; family Culicidae; genus Ochlerotatus; species Ochlerotatus camptorhynchus. The sequence continues at coordinate 1,034,303 of NW_027040796.1, read as the reverse complement.
GCCTGCGAAGTTGAACCTACATGTCTGGGAAGCCCCAAGGCTTGGAAAACTTCCTTATACGGTGCGACTGTATCTGGGAGCGTTACATTGACCACGTCGTCGGTGTGGGCGCTGATCTTTTTTTTTTCCTTAGGTTTGTTTTCCGTCGATCTTGTTTTCCGTGCTGAGCACCAATGCTACCGACGCCAGGAAGGCAGCTCCCACACCTGGACTCTACCTACCGACTCATCGACTCATGAACCGGGGACCAACGGCTTTACTTCCCTTCCGAAGGAAGGCGTGATCAGAGATGTTATGCCTCAGAACATCCCGACGGCGCCGACTGGGATTGAACCCAGGCCTGCTGGGGTGAGAGGTAATCACGCTTACCACTACACCATCGGCGCTGCTAGGGCACTGATCTGCGAAGCGATTCAGTGGACCCTCCAAGGGAGGAGTACATTGAACTCGACGGACCCACAACTTCGACTGCTGTGGGCCAAGCTGCTGCGAATCCTGTTGAGGAAGCTACTGGTACAACACCATAATAAAATTGTTATGGTTATTTTGCTTAACGACGTGTTCGGGTTATCATCCAAACAATTTGTGGAATAGTTCTATTATTTGGGTTATCGTTCGTTTATGGTATTTTTTTATTAGGGTGGTTCGTTGCGCTACGCCTGCTGCTATGACAATGTTGTCTACTCCTGGACCCCAGAAGCGTTCCTCGACTGCCGTGGCCGGTCGATCTGCTACGTTGGAGACTGCTCCGACGATCCTACGACGATCCAGCCGGGTAATCATACCTCCCCAAAGATTGAGTTTGTAATTTCTTTTACATAACCAACTGTAACTTTCTTTTTACGAGGGGGAGAAGTGCTATACCGTTATATTAACCTTGATATAATAGTACATAGAGGTAACTCTAAGACTAGAAGGTCCCGGAGAAACGTGCTCAACTTTTTGGCTCAGCTCTGGTACTCTCTTCGGTCCCAAGCTAATCTATTCACCCCTCGAAACATAGGAAAATCCAATACCCCTCATTTTATCTGTCAAACTTTCATATCGAATCAAAACAAACATTGTGTAGTACTAGAATTTCTACTAGAATGGGGTACGTTAATCGTTTGCTTGGGACCAATAGGCTAGTCAAGTAGTGAGCCAATTTAAAATCATTAGTTTCGTATTGATTGTTGCTTTTACACTAGGAAGCAGAAGAAAATCAAATTTTTCTATCCTTGAAACACATTACGATGAGGGTAGATATACGTATATAGAGGGTCGGAATGTTCGGATCAAAAGAAACCACCACCAATTCCAGTAACTTATGTCCTCATGTTAACTAGCCTAACTTAGTCTACTTCGGTGCTACCGTCTGAAAACGGGCTTGCTCAGACAATCCGCTGGATATCGCTGCAAAAAGAGCCGTTCGTCGGTCATCTTGTATGGCTGGGTGTACCTGTGACAGAGGGTTGCCGTCGTTTTGCCCTCTACCGGCGGTGGTTTATTGTTGCTAGTTATGCAATATTCATGGAACGAGTATCGGCTCTCGTAGTTGCCCACAACGCTGTACGAAGGAGGCTGCTCGACCAACAGTGCCCACGATATCCGAGAATAGAAGTACAAAATTCGTTCTAAGTATCGTGATGTTGCTCTGTGTGTTTGTTTGTGTGTGTGTGGTTCGGTGGGTTTTGTTTTTTGTGGTTTGTATGTAGTTGATGAGAACATGCGCTTGGGGTTTGGTTTGGATGGAGATGCTGTTAGTTTGGCCAAAACTGGCCATAGAGAGTGATGAACCGGAAAGAGAGATGCAGATAAGTAGAAACCAATTTTGAATGCATAGAACCAACCTCGTTCAGCAAAGCAGCGATGAGCATGGAACACCACGGAGTTCTTCTAGTATTCACTATTTCAGCTTTAACATGTTTTTAAGACGATTTTAAGCACGAACCACATCATAACTAACACTTATATCCTATCCAAAACATTGAACATTTACAGAAAACAAACACATGACATGGACTTTCGGACACTGGAGATTTGGTACTATTGAATGATCAGACGAAATGAAAACATGTATTCAAGACAAACACACTCTTGCATTTGGTAACAGACAGATGCTCAAGCCCAAACAAAGAAAAAAAGACAATTCAAAACGAGGGATAATTCTGCATAGATTTACTCACCGCATCGAGGCGATTGATCGACGGCGACATCAACGGGGATGGTTCCTGGTGAATAATCGGTGAATCTTGACCACTGATACCCATCCGGTTGATGGATGAAAATTCCGGAATTTTCGTGCCCGGCGAAGCACTGTTCGGAGATATACTTGCAGACATCGGTCTAGCCGGGACGGAGATCCTACGCAGCGGATGTTTACCGGGAGAGTTGGCTCCAGCGAAGCTAGCAACCGAACTACTGCGATTCAAATTTTGCTTCAGCTTGCCTTTATCGGTAAATACGAACGGAATTGGCTTTGGTTTGGCGGGTTTATTTGAACCATCAGCCGCAGCTTCATTCTCCGAGGTTCGACGCAGGACTACGGCTTCCGCTTCCTTCTCAAACTTCTTGACGATGAACCGAAACGGAATGGCCCCGTTATTCAGGTAGTGTTTAATCGTTTTGAACGACAGAGCAATACAGCTTTCGTCTTCGAGCTTGGCACTCAGGTCTTCGCAATCGGAAACGCACGGTTCCACAAACTTGACTCTTCGGATGTCCTGCTGGGCGCGGGATCGAATCTGAAACTCATAGTAATACTGCTTTGCTTCCTCACGACGCCCGAAATAGATGATCATGAAGTAGACCATTTTGGTTGCTACATTCGATGAGAAATAGAACAGAAACTGCTTACTGAAGGCATCCACCAGCTTGATGCTTCCCCTGGAGTTGGCCGCTGAGAAGGGGATCTCTGACTCCTGATAGTAGCTGAATGGTTTGCCCAGAATGGCGTGATCATTCCTGAGATGCTCTTCGATATCGCGCTGCAGCCCGGACCAATTGCAGCTGGAATCAGAAAGACGGTTAACATTCACATTTTTAGACATTTTCTGCACGATAAACTAACGAGATGACGGAGAGCTTGGAGCCAATGCAGCGATACGGTCGGTACTTGCACTCTTTCAGGTGAAGCCGCATGTCCTGAGGACCAAAAACCCACGTGCAGCCAGCGGATTTGTACGGGCACGGAGTCTTGCTGTGCATCGCTAGCAGCTGCTCGATGGGATTGCCTTTCTTATTATCAAAGTATTCGGAGCACTGAAACGGAAATCGGAAATAATGAACCATTCAGTGAGAGCTATTTTCACACAGATTATGCTGTTCCATTGGTAGGAAGTAGAAAGGGTATCTCTAGTAGGAAGTAATAAAAATCCCCATTTATAAAAAGTGAACGATAACCTAAAGAAATCTGGACTATTTCGTTCAGTTTTTTTCCAGAAATTATTGTTAAACAAACCACAATTGTTTTTTTATATATATATCCCATGCATTTTTACCCGGTTTACTAGGTTAAAATTACGTTTAAGTTTTCCCCAGAGAGCCGAAAGGGAAATCACAAATCGTGTGTCATCATGTGTATTACATATGGTATGTTGAGAGATTGAGCTCGCAAGAGAGAGAAAAAGTAGCTTACTCTCTTGGTGATCGATTGAAAGTAAAATGTATTGGCAAATCAAAGTTGCCACTCGTGGAGAATAGACGAACTATGAAAGTGATGATGGTTTCAAAATTTTCCACGGACAGGTATACGAGTGTAATCTTAAAATGCTTTTATTTTGAAAACTGAGCATTGAATTTAAATCTGGTTGTTGCTACAGTTGTAGAAAAGCTGAAATCTATGCATACACCTAAAAATCTGAAAAGAAATTATTTTTTCTATATTATATATCTATTGAGTAGTCCTTAAGTTTTCTACTAACGTAGCACTAACCAGATTTAAATAAAATGCTCCATTTGCAAAATAAAGGCATTTTAAGATTGAACTCGTATACCTCACCGTGTAAAATTTTGAAACCATCATCACTTTCATAGTTCATCTATTCTCCACGAGTGCCAACTTTGATTTGCCAATAGAAATGAACTGTTTTATTGAGTTCCAAAGAAGGTAGATATTTACTATCTCTATGTCTGTCGCTTAAGGTCCATTTAGACCTATTTAGACTATCTGATTTCTTGGTCTGATTCGAGCGGACTGCTCGATAATTTTGTCAGATGCAATGTTCGGATGCGTTCACACTTTTTCGACATCATGATTAGATTTGACGTTTGATTTGTCGAACGAAAAAGGTTTGTTTAATTTTCATTCGACTCATTCAGCGAAGTAGCCGCAAGCGAGGAGAAAATATTGATTTTTTTTTTTTTTCTAAAATTTCACGGATTTGACTTGTTAAAGAACGCTTGATATGTGTTTTGATGGCATCCAGCAGCAAAGTAAACCGATTTCATTATTCAATATTGTCCTGTGTATGATTTGCTGATTTTTTTCCAGTATTATTGGCCGAAATATGCCGCAATGGATTTGTTCATGGCAAGGTCAACAAAACAGCATGTTTTATATAAGAATAAGCATGCCTGACAGTAGGTCTGAGAGCCTACTAAGATTTTTTAGAGCTTCAGAGAGGTTCGGAAATGTACTAATAAATTTGTTGAGCTGCAGGATGTAGTTCGTAGATCTAAGAACAGAACTACAAAACTTCAGAAAATTTTACAGAAATTTAAAGAAATTCGCAGAAGTTCACACAAGTCCAAAAATCTACAGAAAAATGAAAAGAATTTCACAGAATTTTGGAGATCTACTTAACAATTATTGATCATCAGAAAAGTTCGTATATATTCAAAACAAAGCTGCAGAACTTTGAAAAAAAATTACAGAACTTCTGAAAAAAAAAATCACAAGAATGGTCATAGATCTACAGGTTAATTTAAAGGCCTTCAAGAAAGTGTGCAGATTTGCTGATTCTGATGGATCTTCAGTGAAATTTGCAGAACTTCAGGGAAGTTCGGCATAGCATAGCATAGCATAGCATAGCATAAACCAGAATGCACAATGTCGTAGATGGTACGAGCTCCAAACTGTTGTTAACAAGGAGACCCACCTTCATCCGTTGCTGTTAGATAGTGATTTGTGATTAATAACTATCTCTTATGTAAAGGATGTGTCTCCCTCCAACAGACCAGTACTGTCCTGCCCACGTCCTTGCATCTGGTGGGTTAAGGGGAGGAATGTTAGTGCGATACTTACTTAAGAGAGATGCAGAGAACTCTACGACCCCTCATAAGTGTCACGGGAAGGGTGGATTTTTGTTAGTAGGGAGGGTAAGCCATAGGATACGCCCAGCCGGCGTTGCTGGCAATCGTTATATCAAGCATTTAATAAATAGAAGCTGTAAGTAGTTTATCTGTTTGTTGTTGCTGCCCATTACCTAAACATATTCTTCAAAATTGTCTTCAGATTTTGGAATTAAGAAACATTATCAGCTCGATCCTATTGCTCCTTTGGGCCTGAAAATATTTGTTGATCCTAAACATATGCACAATTCATTCTGATCGATAGGAGGTTCTCATGTGTGAAAGGTTATTAATAGTATGTGGAATCGTATATTACAATGAAGATTCGCCCTTAGCATAACTCCCACTGTCTGGCAGTGGTATTATGGATAAAATCTGCCTTATGAATGCAAAGGAGCTTGAACCCGGGAGTTAGAAGGTGACAGCTCTACCGCAGCTACAATATTTAGCCCATGTTAAGAACGAAAGCATTCCGAAGCAATTTTCACACATGATAAGCCCCGCTCCAATACATTATCGATGCAAATATACACCATTGATAATTTACTGAAATTTCTTCTTGATTGACGCATAGTAAGTTTTGAAATGATTGTCTTGAATTAGATGGATATTTCCTATCGGACAGACGAACGAAAAGGTAAATAAACTTGAATGAGCGTAACTACGCGTAGGTTAGAACAGTCGGCACCACATGCATCGGATAAGAATTTGAAATTTTTCACTTAATGCACTTTTCAACATCACTTCTGTACTTTCAAATTAACACTTTTTAAAAATGAAATTGTAAATTTATAATATTTTCACTAGAACGAAAACGACGCAGCAAAACAAAAACACTTCATTTTCGCAGCGCGGCCTACTTCGAGCACTTCAGGGAAGTTCGGCGATTTAAAAATAAATATTTATACGATTTCAGGGAAACATGTAAATCTTGAGAGAAATATTTAAAACTTCAAGGAACCTCATATCTAAAGTGATTTGATGTGTTGCACTCTAGTCTGGAATGATGCACAGGGAACCAGTGCTGTAAATTCTCAAAATCATTTGAACATTTTTGATGAAAATGAGAAAAGTAGCTATTCGCTATCAAAGGGGACCTCCTCCGAATGGGTGATATCAGTTGCTTAGTCATTTGACGAAGGCATGGATCATTCTCATTTCAGAAACGCTATATATCATTCGATTGAGTGTAACCTACACACAAACGGAGCTCTGGTCGACATTCCGGCGAAAAAGCTAAGCCAACCCGACACCAACCTGACTTCTATCAAACCCCAACCCGATGTTGACCCGACATTGACCCGACATAAACCCAAAATTGACCCGACATTAACACGACATTGGGTCGACATCGACCTTAAATTAGCCTTACATTGAACCGACATCGGGTCGACTTGTCTGTTCGGGACCATTTTCCTGGATTTCTTCCATACTCCACTGTCGTATATCAAATGATACTGAGTGACTCAATTGACAGTGACAATGAGCTTCGAATGAGAAAGGGGCTCATTCCTCGCCGATAGCTTGAAGTAGCCGGACGTAGTTTGTTCGTGTCTCCGTTGCGGGTATTGGTTCCGTAGCCGGTGGAGTTTTTTTTTTCCCACCATAGTGGTTTTTTTATATCGCGCGTTTTACCTACCGTGGACGAAGTTCAGTGCCCAAGGCAACCGCAGTCAGCAGAGGAAGTAGCCACCTTTAGCGACGCTATAGGTGGACTATCATCTCACCGTCATCATCTCATCACCACTCCAAAGCAGCAAGCAACAAAAACAAAGCAGCAAACGGAGTGGCTGCACCAGCTTACACAGCCGGCACCGGCCGGTGTTAAGTATTCTATACAATAGTCTTCTCTAGCCCATTGCCGCGCTTTTGTTATTGAATTTTGCGCGTGGCTTTGCCCTCTCCCCTGATAGGGTTGTGAGGGCTATAGTGGTGCAACTTCTTGCAACTAATAAAAAGTTTTTTTTTTTTTTTGATAATTTTGTTATTGTTTTGTTTGGTTGTTCATACACTGGGCAACAAAATATTAACAACTAGTAGTTAAGTAGATTAATTGGTGAAGGTTTTTTGAAGTATTTTTTTTTTCCTTTTTAAGCGGTTGTGCACCGCGTTTGCGCATCACTTATGGCGTCTTCAGATACCTACGTTGCGCGAACTAGATACTATCAACCGTCTTCGGTTTGTCTTTTTTCGGCCTAAAAATAAACCTTTGAAAACTCTCGACATTTCGAGAGACTTGCTGCGTAAGTATCCGGGAATCTTGGTACATAAAGAGAGATTCAATAAACTGCGTGTAGAAGCACCGACTTATGATGTGGCAAATAAAATTGCTGAACATGAGCTGTTTGGTGTTGAGTACAACATCTACATCCCTTCTCGAGATGTGGAGATAGAAGGTGTGGTCTCCGACGCGAGTCTGAGTGTCGAGGATTTAAAACGAGCATCGGGTTGCTTCAAAAACTCGAAAATCGGTCAGCAGGTACAGATACTGGATGTTAGGCAACTGCATTCAGTATCTTTGCAAGATGGCAAGAAAGTTTATCAGCATTCAGACTCGTTTCGGGTGACTTTCGCTGGTTCAGTTCTCCCAAACTTTGTCAAAGTTGATGGTGTACAGAGGGTATATAATTGTACCAACTGCAAAAGGCTGGGACACTCAGCCAGCCATTGCGGCAACAAAACTCGTTGTGGCAAATGTGGTGAAAACCACAAAGAGGATTCTTGCCACAAAGAATCAGTAAAATGCGCTTATTGTGGCGAGAATCCTCACCCCTTGCAGGAGTGCCCGATGTACAAGCGGCACTCCGATAAAGTGCAGCGTTCAATCTCTGGACGCTCCAAGCAGTCATATGCACAAATGGTGAAGGCTGCATCAGCCGTCCAAGATGAAAATCAATTTTCGATTTTGTCAGCTGAAGAATCGGACTCTGACTCATCCGATGAGGGTGACTCTACGGTGGTACACGCACCTTTGAAAACGAACGGATCCTCAAAACGAAAATGCTCCTCCCCGAAAGTGCGCCGTAAGAAAACTAAAGTCACTCCCAGAGGATTGCAAAATTCCCAGGGTAATGGGGATGAAAAAATTAAATCGAAGGCTCCTACTGCTCCACTTCCTGGCTGCAGTAAGGATTTTCCGCCATTACCCAACAAAGAAAAGAAAAACAAAAAAGCTGCTCCTCAAACTTCTCAAAAGAAATCCAAGTCCGAACGCGGTTTGCTAGCTTTTTCGGACATTGTGGAATTCATATTAAATATGTTCAACATACAAGACCATCTTAGAAGCTTAGTTTCTGCCTTGCTTCCAACATTAGAATCATATCTTAAGCAATTGACTGTTTCATGGCCCCTCCTTGCATCAATCATATCTTTCGATGGATAATTCGTCGAACGAGGTTGAAGATATGATCACTGTGCTACAGTGGAACTGCCGTAGTCTAGTGCCTAAACTAGACTCGTTCAAATTTTTACTTCACAATTCTGATTGTGATATATTTGCTCTCTGTGAAACATGGCTTTCTTCCGATAAAGAACTCAACTTCCACGATTTTAACATTATACGCCTGGATAGAGACGATTCTTATGGAGGAGTACTTTTAGGGATCAAAAAGTGCCACCCTTTCTACAAAATTTCCCTTCCTGCTCTATCAGGCGTCGAAATCGTCGCTTGCCAAATAAATGTGAAGAACAAAGATCTTTGCATAGCTTCAGTATACGTTCCACCAAGAACCTCCATTAGCCGTAGTCAACTCTGGAATCTAGTTTCGATTCTTCCATCCCCAGTATTAATTCTGGGTGATATGAACTCCCATGGTACTGGGTGGGGCGATCTATATGACGACAATAGAGCGGCTATTTTTTACGATTTATGTGACGATTTCAATTTGACTATTTTGAATACTGGTGAAGCGACACGTATAGCAAAACCTCCGGCTCGAGAAAGCCGACTCGACCTATCTTTGTGTTCAAGATCGCTATCATTGGATTGTCAGTGGAAGGTTATCAATGATCCCCATGGTAGCGATCATTTGCCAATCATCATTTCAATAAAGTGTGGCCCTCACTCTGCAGAACCATCTCGGGTTCCATTTGATCTTACAAGGAACATCGACTGGCAAAAATATGCAACGGCGGTGACAATCGGTGTCGAATCAATAGATGCGCTTCCACCATTGGAAGAATATCGATTCCTAGCCGATTTGATTTACAAAAGCTCACTGGAAGCACAAAAAAGAAAAGTTCCAAGTGCACCCTTTAAAAGGAGACCAGCCACACCTGGTTGGGACGAAGAATGCACAAAATTGTATGTAGAAAAATCTGATGCTTTCAAAGCTTTTCGTAGACACAAAACCTCCACTTACTTCGAGGAATATTCAAAGCTTGAGACAAAGCTGAAACAATTAATCAAAGCAAAAAAACGCGGTTATTGGCGCAATTTCGTCGAGGGACTCTCACGAGAAACCTCAATGAACACCTTGTGGAGGGTGGCTCGCAACATGCGTAACCGCTCATCTTTCAATGAGAGTGAAGAATACTCCAACCGATGGATATTCGATTTCGCTAAAAAGGTCTGTCCGGACTCAGTTCCAGCACAAAATATTCTTCGAGAAGCGTCTCCTAGCGGCGGCTCTCTGGATAGACCATTCTCAATGCTGGATTTCTCTATGGCTCTTCTTTCATCGAACAACTCCTCACCGGGAAGCGATATGATTAAATTCAATCTTCTGAAAAATCTCCCAGATATCGCTAAAAGACGCTTGCTAGACTTATTCAATTCCTTACTAGAAAACAACATTATACCGCCTCAGTGTTCACTCGGCTGTCGACAAAAGCAGGCCACTCTCGATGTGTGCTGCGCGATCGTCTGTTTTCTCGGCAGCAACCATTGTGTGGTCCTCCTCATTGTTCTTCATCAGCAGTTCTTTCGGTCGATGCGTCGTCGACTTTGGAAAGCAACCGTTTCGTGATGAGTGTGTGAGTGCTGACCACGTTTTGCGTCCATTGCTGCAATGGACGCACTCTGACCCTCGTTGGCGTACAACAATTTGCCATACAATGAAACCACTGGAAGCGGCTCCAGTTCTGATGGAGGAGGCTTTTTGGATAGCGGAAGATAAAATGTTTATTGTGTTGTACCTTTTGACTATAGTTTTAAGATGTATTGTATAGTGACCAAGAATCCTCGGCTCTGTAAAGTTAATTCGGTTGAGCCTTATCAAATAAATTAATAAACAAAAAAAAAAAAAAAAAAAAAAATATACCGCCTGAATGGAGACAGGTCAAAGTAATAGCCATTCGAAAACCTGGCAAACCAGCGTCTGACCATAACTCATACCGTCCTATTGCCATGCTTTCGTGCATTAGGAAATTGTTGGAGAAAATGATCCTTCGGAGACTCGATCAGTGGGTCGAAACAAATAATTTGCTATCAAATACACAGTTTGGGTTCCGCAAGAGCAAAGGAACAAACGATTGTCTAGCGCTGCTTTCCACAGATATTCAACTGGCCTTTGCACACAAGGAGCAATTGGCTTCAGTATTCTTGGACATTAAGGGGGCTTTTGATTCAGTTTCCATTGAAATTCTGTCAGACAATCTGCACAGATGTGGACTTTCTGGAATTTTAAATAATTTCTTGTACAATTTGTTGTCAGAAAAGCAAATGAACTTTTCCCTTGGACAACTGACAACTTCCAGAATTAGCTACATGGGCCTGCCCCAAGGCTCATGTCTCAGCCCTCTTCTTTATAACTTTTACGTCAAAGATATCGACAACTGTTTGGCAGAACAATGCACGCTAAGACAACTTGCGGATGACGGTGTGGTTTCCGTAAGAGGTCCACATGCCGTGGACTTGCAAGGACCATTGCAAAATTCCTTAGATAACTTGTCTTCTTGGGCTATGAATCTAGGGATCGAATTCTCGCCGCAGAAAACTGAACTGGTAGTGTTTACTCGAAAGCGGTACCCAGCCCAAATGCAGCTTAATCTTTTGGGCAGAAACATTACCCAATCATTGTCTTTCAAGTACCTTGGGGTCTGGTTTGATTCAAAGTGCACTTGGAATGCCCATATTACGTATTTGAAGCAAAAATGTCAGCAGAGGATCAACTTTCTCCGTTCAATTTGCGGCACATGGTGGGGTGCTCATCCGGGAGACCTCATAACGCTTTATAAAACAACAATTCTCTCTGTTCTAGAGTACGGCTCTTTCTGCTTTCTCTCGGCAAGAAAAAGTCACCTAATAAAATTGGAACGAATTCAATATCGTTGTCTGCGTATTGCTCTAGGCTGTATGCACTCAACGCATAACATGAGTCTCGAGGTTCTGGCAGGAGTAACACCCCTCCAGAACCGTTTCTGGGAGCTCTCTCTCAGAATACTAATCAAATGCGGAGTGACGAACACACTTATAATTGCTAATTTTGAAGAAATTCTTGGGCTGAACACACAATCTCGATTTATGAGAATCTACCACCACTACATATCATCAGATATGTGTCTTCCTTGTTATACTCCAGACCGTGTTCACTTCACCAATCGCAGTTCCTCAATTGAATATGATCTGACCATAAAACAAGCAACTCATGGGATTCCCGATCAACTTCGACCTATTATTATCCCACATATTTTTACTGAAAAGTACCAACAAGTCAATTGCATGAAAAGATATTTTACAGACGGGTCCCGTCTCAATGGATCCACTGGCTTCGGTGTCTTCAATGAAAACTCTAGCGTCTTCCGCAAACTTCAGGAACCTTGTTCCGTTTTTGTTGCTGAGCTGGCAGCAATCAACTTCGCATTGGGGATGATTTCCAACATGCCCGCAGACCATTACTTCATCTTCACGGATAGTCTCAGTTCGATTGCGGCTATTCGGTCGATGAAACAAGGTAGGCACTCATCTTATTTCCTTTCAAAGGTAAGGGAGCAGATGTGTGTGCTGGTCGAAAGATCATATATGATTACCTTTGTATGGGTCCCCTCACATTGCTCAATCCCAGGCAATGAGAAGGCGGACTCTCTCGCAAAGGTGGGCGCGCAGGAAGGCGAATTGTATGACAGGCAAATTTCACACGATGAATTTTACCATTTAGTGCGTCAGAGTACCTTTTCGAGTTGGCAAACCGATTGGGACACTGGAAATCTTGGACGGTGGTTACATTCAATTATTCCTAATGTTTCTTCGAGAGCGTGGTTTAAAGGCTTGGGCTTAAGTCGTGACTTCATTCGCGTGATGAGTAGACTTATGTCCAACCACTACTCGCTAGATGCTCATCTCAATAGAATAAACCTCGTGGACAGCAACATCTGTCGGTGTGGAAACGGTTACGATGACATCGAACACGCAGTTTGGCAATGTACGGATAATGACGCCGCCAGAGAGCGACTTTTGAATACCCTCGAGGCCCAAGGAAGACAACCCTATGTTCCTATCAGAGACGTGTTGGCAACCCGTGATCTCTGCTATATGCAGTCCGTTTATGTTTTTCTTCAAATGTCTAGTATAAGAATTTAATTCCTTTTGTCTTTTGTCTCTCTTTATTAGTTTTTGTTTGTCTTGTCCCCCCGTCTCGATGAGTCTCATCGTCGCCCACTGGTCACCCACCATAGCCGGTCGAACTCCGGACGAAGCTAGAACAGCACTACCGTTCATACTGGCGACAACGCTCTGATGAGACAACGAAACCCTACCCCAAGCTCCTCCCCTGATCCTATCCTTCGAAAATGTACCCTTCTAACCTCGAGTAAGCCGCGAGTAATCGGCCCAACTCCTACTAGACATAGAATTAAGTGAATTTTGTTACACACAGTGAACAATGAATTATCGGCTCCGTAAAGCTAACGCGATTGAGCCTTCCAAATAAACGAACTAGATAAAAAAAAATGAGAAAGGGGCTCTTCAAATTATGGTCATGTGAGAATTCGTTTACACAGAATTGATTGAATGGTTGTAGTGGTTCATCTTCAATCGAATGATATGAAAATTTACAGCACTGCAGGGAACCACTTTTTCATACAAGCGATCATATGGAAAACGATTTTTTTTTTTTAACTCTTTATTTGTTCCAAATTCAAAATAAATTACATTTCATTTTTAACCTAGGTGCTCCAGTTACTACAGTAACTTACCAGCCTTAATTGTTATGATATATAGCTAAGTGTTTTTACATTGTTCCTGTCTTGGCAATTCAGTATTTTAAACAGGTTTTTTAAACCTGCATGTCAGTATAACAATTGATAGCTTAAAACTAAATAACTAAAACTAAATCTTATCTAAGTATAAAGGGAATTAATCGTTGCAATTGAGGATTGCAACGATTTTTGCCTGAAATTATTAATTATTTTGTTGGACATTTGTGCTAAAGTCTCAACATTCGAAATTCTATGTACTTCGGTAGTACTGTACCAGGGAGGCAACTTCAAAATCATTTTCAGAACTTTGTTCTGAATCCTTTGAAGTGCTTTTTTCCTGGTAGTGCAACAACAAGACCATATTGGCACAGCGTAAAGCATGGCCGGTCTAAAAACTTGTTTAAATATTAGAAGTTTATTCGTCAGGCAAAGTTTGGACTTCCTGTTTATAAGAGGATACAAACATTTAATATATTTGTTACATTTAGCTTGAATGCCCTCAATGTGATCTTTAAAAGTTAATTTTTGGTCAAGTATTAATCCAAGATATTTCACTTGGTTTGACCAGGAAATTGGAACTCCGTTCATAGTGACTATGTGACTACTACTAGGTTTCAAAAACGAAGCTCTAGGCTTGTGTGGAAATATTATAAGTTGAGTTTTGGAAGCGTTGGGAGAAATCTTCCATTTTTGTAAATAAGAAGAGAAAATATCTAAACTTTTCTGCAGTCTGCTGCAAATAACACGAAGACTTCTTCCTTTAGCGGAAATACCTGTGTCATCAGCGAACAAAGATTTGTGGCAACCCTGAGGCAAATCAGGGAGGTCCGAAGTAAAAATGTTATACAATATAGGCCCAAGAATGCTACCCTGAGGAACTCCTGCTCTAACAGGTAGTCGATTAGATTTGGAATTTTGATAATTTACCTGCAGAGTTCTGTCAGTTAAATAATTTTGAACTAATTTCATAATGTAAAGTGGAAAATTAAACTTTTTCAATTTAGCAATCAAAATTTCATGCCAAACACTGTCGAATGCTTTTTCTATGTCTAGAAGAGCAACTCCAGTTGAGTGGCCTTCCGATTTGTTTGAACGAATTAAATGGGTAACTCTTAAGAGTTGATGAGTAGTTGAATGCCCATGGCGAAATCTAAACTGCTCATCTGCAAAAATTGAGTTCGTATTGATGTGAAGCATCATTCTATTCAAAATTATCTTTTCAAAAAGTTTACTTATTGAAGAAAGCAAACTTATTGGACGGTAGCTAGAAGCTTCAGCTGGATTTTTATCCGGCTTCAAAATTGGAACAACTTTTGCATTTTTCCATTTATCAGGAAAGTATGCCAAATGGAAACATCTGTTAAATAATTTTACCAAGAAAGACAAGGTACTCTCTGGGAGTTTTTTGATGAGGATATAGAAAATTCCATCATCACCTGGAGCTTTCATATTTTGAAACTTTTTAGTTATAGACCTTACTTCGTCCAAATCAGTCCCCTAGGAATCATCAAAAATATTTTCCCGAGAGAAAATATTCAGAAAATCCCGAGCAACCTGATTCTCAATAGGACTAGTAAGACCCAAACTGAAATTATGGGAACTCTCGAATTGCTTAGCAAGTTTCTGAGCTTTTTCCAAATTTGTGATCACAATTTTACCACCTTCTTTAAGCGCAGGAATAGGCTTTTGAGGTTTTTTCAAAAATTTTGTGAGTTTCCAAAAGGGTTTGGAACTCGGGTCTAATTTAGAAATATTATTTTCAAAAGTTTTGTTCCTCAGGGCAGAGAATCGCTTTTTAATTTGTTTTTGCAAATCCCGCCAGATAACTTTCATGGCAGGATCGCGTGTTCTTTGATATTGTCTCCTACGGACATTTTTAAGACGGATCAAGAGCTGAAGATCGTCGTCTATTATAATTGAATCGAATTTAACCTCGCATTTTGGTACTGAGGCAGCTCTTGCTGCAACTATAGAAGTAGTCAGAGATTCAAGAGCATAATTAATTTCATCTTTGGTTTGCAAAGGAATGTTTGGATCGAAGTTATATTCCATAAATGTTCGATACTGCTCCCAATCAGCTCTATGGTAATTGAAAGTAGAGCTGTTGGGATTACAAATTATTTCTTGGGATATTTCAAAAGTTACTGGAAGGTGATCAGAACCGAAGTCAGCATGGGTAACCAGTTGGCTACAAAGTTGACATGAATCAGTTAAGACCAAATCAATAGTGGAGGGATTTCTTGCAGAAGAAAAGCATGTTGGGCTGTTTGGATATTGAATAGTGTAATAACCTGCAGAACAATCATCAAACAGAATATTACCATTGGAATTGCTTTGAGCATTATTCCATGAGCGGTGTTTTGCATTAAAATCACCAATAATGAAGAATTTAGACCTATGACGGGTAAGTTTCTGGAGGTCACCCTTGAGAAAATTCTTTTTCTGGCCTACGCATTGGAATGGCAAATAGGCAGCTATAAACGTAAGTTGTCCAAATTTTGTTTCAACAGAAACTCCCAAAGTTTCAAAAACTTTGGTTTCAAATGAAGAAAGAATTTTATGTTTGATTCGTCTATGAATAATGATGGCAACGCCACCACAGGGTCCATCAAGACGATCATTTCTATAAATCAAGTAATTTGCGTCCTTCTTAACCTTATGGTCAGGTTTAAGGAACGTTTCAGTTATAACGGCAATATGCACGTTATGAACTCTCAAAAAGTTGAATAGCTCGTCTTCATTATCTTTAAGAGATCGAGCATTCCAATTTAAAATGTTTAATGCTTTAAAATCCATTACTGAATTTTAAAGTCATGACAATATTATTTGCAAATTTTACTCCAGTTTGAATAGCATCAAACATGGAGTTAGATTTAAGCATATCAGAAATCATGTCAATTAATGATTTCTGTAAAAATTCCATTTTAGGGGCAGTAATGCTTCCTAAGTCAAAATTGTCAAAATTTCCGTTAGAATTACTTTGGTTAGTATTTTGATTTCTACCCGCTGCAATAGCAGCATAGGTAGCTCCATTAACTCGTTGAACATTGTTAGCAGCGAGGGGATTAGGTACAGATGAAAAATTTGAAGCAGGGGTGATATTTGTACCTACGGGTACGAATGTAGAATTTGTTCCTCGCTGACCGTTGTTAACAGCAGAGGAATTTGTACCTGGTCGGAAACGTGGAGCGTTTCTTACCTGTCGGTTAGAACGAGATTGTAGGATCGCTTTGCGAGTCTTACATTCCCAAAAATTGGATTTGTGGTTTTCACCACAATTTGAACATTTAAATTTCTTAGGATCTTCCTTCACAGGACAGTCGTCCTTTGCGTGAGAGGAATCACCACAATTCATGCATTTAGCTGGCATGTAGCAATTTTTAGTTCCGTGGCCCCAACCCTGGCACTTACGGCACTGAGTGAGGTTTTGGAAATTTCCTCCAGTCTTCCTGAAGTGTTCCCACTTCACTCGGACATGGAGCATAAGGCTAGCTTTTTCTAAGGCCTTAAGGTTGTTTAGTTCACTAGACTTGAAGTGAACTAAATAAAAATCATTAGAAATCCCGTTGCGCGAATCGCCAGGACGGGATTTCATTTTCATTTTGATTACTTGGAGTGGCACAACTCCAAGTAATTTTTCCAGTTCATCTTTGATCTGATCCAGGGATTCACCACTGGGCAGTCCTTTCATGACAACCTTGAACACACGTTCTGTTTTGGTGTCGTAAGTAAAAAAAAATTGTGCTTCTTCTCAGTAAGATACTTGAGAAGACATTTAAATCCGTCCAAGGTTTCAGCCAATACACGGCATTCACCCCGACGTCCAATTTGTAGTGAAAACTTAACTTTCACGAAATTCAAAAGTTCCATGCGAAGAGCATGGAAATCGGTAGTGGTTATCACAATAGGGGGAATCTTTTCCTTCTTGGCATTAAGCCGGAAAGTTTACTAGAATTTTTCTTGGATGATGGATCATTCTCATCATCCGTGAGCAAATCAAATTGATTACTCAAATTAATTTCTTCAGAAGGGGGGTCAAGAGTTTGCCCCTTTCTTTTGCGTTTAGGCGCCATGGCGGCAGTAAATTTTTTATCCAAATCGACTTCCAAGCAGATTACTATAAGAATCTGAAGGATCGAAGAGGAATTTTCCTAATCGATATCCAAGAAGGATTACCTCGGGTAGGGTCCAAACAAGGATCGAAGAGGAATAAGAGGAGTTGAACAAGGTAGAAAAATTTTACAGGTTGAGCACTGAAAAGTGCTGTTTAAATTTGTTGTAGCTTTAGGTAGTAGTAACACTTCCTTAAGCAAAAAGCAAATAGATCCGCACGGCAAGAGAGCACGATGCGGACTGATATGGAAAACGATTAATTTCGACTTCAACAAAGTGGCCCTAGAATCAGATCCCGGAAGGTGGCAGTAGTCATAAGGATCATATTATATTGGCATCGTAATAAATTCAATTGGATTTGCTGTGGTAATTTAACGTGTCACACTCAACCCAAGTAGCACATTTCCATCTAAAAAAGTTGAAGCAACCTGTTTATGACTGATACAAGTCGTATAGAAGTTGCCACGAGCGATTCGTAGTAGGGTATGGAATATTTTAGTCATGACCATAAGTCCAAAATGACTCCTGGAAAACTTTCGAACCTGGAAGATGCAAGTGTCCTCAGCATCATGTTTGATTGGAATTGTAATATTTACTTGATTTTGCTGTAGTGGGTTGAAGTGCCACACTCTATGGAATATTTTAGCCAGGATCATAAGTCCAAAATGACTTAAAGAGAACCTTTATCAGATCCAGATTTACGGAATATTTTTGCTGGGACCGTTTTTTTTTTTCCTATGTTCGGGACCTAACACCACTGCGACCAGTAATTTGATCTATTTTAGTATATCCCGTGTCCTTAGTTAAGTGCATGTCCTATTTACTCCATCGCTATTGAGAGATGATGAAGTATTCGATTTATTTACAGTAGTCATTCTTGCATTTATCGCAAAGATCTGACTATAATTGAAAGGTCTCACTATTTATACACAGCAAAACACGATGCACTTCAATCATGCCGAAAATCTCATGTAATTTTTATGGCCACAAAAATGTTGTCCTTTTTGGCAAATACTATTACACCATTATTTTGACACGATTGAAGGTCGGATTGAAGTGCATCCACTTTGATGTGATAACAAAATTTTGTTTTTGCTGTGTACCCTTCGGAGTGTTGAAACACTCATCAAAGCGCCCCTTTGTCAGTCAAAATTGGATTCCTTAGCAACAAAATTAAACACCGATAATGACCATGCATCAGAACCCTTGTCTTAACCATTTCAAACGAGGGAACAACACATAGAAGTTTAGGAATCACATAGATGAAGGCTAACTAACTCATTTTTTTCCTTGTTTCAAGTTCATCCTCGGTAGACAAAGCCGAGTTTGGCACTATCAACAAGACGTAAAAAGTAACAATGACTAAGATGTGTTCCTTTGATTACTGAAAAATCCTGTTCCCCTAATTTTAAGCAGGATTTAAATAAATATATTGCCTTGTTCATACTGCAAGCCTTGTTATAAGTTATTCAGAATATGACCATAGAACATGTATCATATTACTACCCAGATCACGTGTTTCCAAGTGATATTGAACAACATTACAAGGCTTGTAATATAAGTAACATTGAGCAATCAATTTGATAAGTTTGACAATGTTTTGTAATTGAACTTATCTGAATAATACACTTTTATTGAATACAGCAACAATTTCTTAATACTCACGCTCTAGAATACTAATTATTTCGGAAGAAAATGAAGATATATCGCTTTCTTGCTCTTAATTAATTTGTTGTTGACTTTCCATCTTCGCGAGTAATGTTTGGCATGTGCGTTTTTGACATTTGCTTCCAAAAGCAAAACTAATCAAATTCAATGGTTGTAAACAATGGTGCTAATTCAAATGATAATCATTTTGATTTAAAGGTATTATACAGTACATATTTTTCAACGACAAATCATTTTGTTTCAAAACGCAAATCACTTGAAAATCAATGATAAATCAGTGTGTCATGTCATGTTCTATGGTCATATTCTGAATAAATTATAACAAGGCTTGCAGTATGAACAAGACAATAAATTTATTTAAATCCATATTCAGCAAACATGAAATCCAAGGATAAATTAGTTAAATTTAAAGTGATAGATTTTTAATATCAGTATGTGGCATTTCGAGTTCAAAGCACAGCACATCAACAAAGATGTGTCAATACAATCTAAAATGAAGTGATTTGCTGTTGATTTCATCGTGCTTCGATATGATCTCTTCCAAGGGATTTGCACATCGATTTGCAATGTCTGGCAAGCAGTGCAAATTCAACAGCAAATCACTTCACATGAATATGATGTTTTTTACCGTGTACAGCTTATCGGAGCTTACCGTAACCTACCCTTAGTTACCGTCATTATGGTCCAACTGTAAACAGTATATTGAATCAATGAACCACTATAAAGTCAATCTTCTGCACTTGTTCTCCATCAGATTTTACTACGGATGATTGTGGCGACACCGATCAGAAACTATACGAAACTATTTTCCGCCAACCTGGATATCCCCCCCGGATCATTACATATCCAGAACAAACAAAACGGATAAATTGTCAAATGAAAAAGTCACAAGCTATTTTTACAGTCAACTATATAAAACGAACAGTCCTTCCATCGCAAATTCCACCAAACTTACCTTGCACAGTCGAACGTTCAGCTTATCGACACATCCTTTGCAGCCGATATGCTGAGCAGCGCACTCGTACACCTCGGCATCCGGAAATCTCTGACATAGAACACATTTTAACTTTTCTACATCCATTTTCTCCGCCACCGTTTCTTCACTAGAGAACCGACTATTTCAATGAAAAAAAATCTACTGACTCTGGAAACTATTGCGCCTACAATTTAAAATGTCAACACTGCGCAAACACTTTTCTCCTCCAGTTTTAGCCTTGCCTTATTATAGCTACTTTGTTGCTTCACGACAATCCGAGATGGAATGCGGGTGTCCGATTGTTTATGGTATCACCAATACAGTTAGAAGCTGATGATGATGAGGGGTCAGTGGATTAACGATCGAGGATCCGTATAAAGTTGAAATCGTGTATGAAAATTTCTGAAAGTTGTTGAAGTTTAAAACTATCCACAACCAACATACAAGTGAAGGTGTGCCTTACTGTTCCTACAAGTTGAGAATCTACTGCAGTTTGCTAAAAAGAAGGTGTGTCACAAAGGTGATAACCTAGCCAAACTAAATAAATGATAAAATTGTTTTCCAGCTATGAGCAACGGCAATGATCGCGTGCTTCGTGTGTCACCAAACATCGATATCTCCCCCTTTCCCGTTTGGCTATGAAAAATGCTTACTACGTCAATTATTTTCCGTCTATCCATTGCAGCAAGACCCCTTCGAAAGCGATACGGAGAATCTCGCGTAACATTTGAATAGGGCCTATGATCAAAATGTAAACAAACCGATTTTTGATACCATTCTGTAGCACTGGTAATTAGCTACCAGTCGTATAGGAATGTTCCGCATTATCGATAAAAATCATTAAAAATAACTTGATTTTAAAAACGGCCGATCCACGAAATTTTTCCAATCATTCATGCTAAAACGGCCTAACCTCGGGCCTAACATATATTTTTTTCGTTCGATGAGGTTCCATTCATAAGCCTAGCGACGTAGAAGGGCCGATGATTGAAAAATTTCAAATCAAAGCTAGGCCCTACTGCTGAGGCAGGGCCGATGATTTATTTGACGTTAAGAAAAGGCTTAGCAAAGGGCCTACAATTTATGATGACAAGCACAACGGCTTAACAAAAAAGGCCTAACCAATTAAAGATTCACAAAAAGGCTTATTACTGTGATATTAAATTTTTATCGATTTTCATGTATTTTTGAAAACCTTTCGCATGTTTTGGATGTTGTGTACTGAGATATAGTTACTATTGTTATTGTGAACAATATAAATGCCTAAAATACTTCAATTTATTTATATAGGAATTAAATACTGGCGGAAAAATTTACAATTCATTTTCTGGATTGTTTACATTTTGGACATAGGCCCTTTTCAAATGTTACGCGAGAGATGATTGTTTACGTTACTACAATTTGAGCATGACCGTTAAATTTTATTTCTTTTGATTCATGCTTGGGTTCATGAGAATGATTGGTTAGACTGAAATCCAATGGTTCTATCTTCGCTTATCACAACAAAACTGAAAGTAGAGTAAGTTCGCCAGTTATGGCACAAAATACGCAATATGCGCCAGTGGTACCAATTTTTGGCCTTACCTATTTAAATCACGTAGGCTAGCACACTTCAAAATTGGGTTCTTTAATTTTCAAAAATATATCGATATCTGAGCACAACGATATTAATTTACGATCCCATTTACTTGCATCTCGATTTTTAAATCTAAATTTAAAGAAAAATAACCCCTTTACTGTTTGGCACAAAACTAACAAATTGGATTCCTTAATTTTGAAAAATTTATCAATTTTACACAATCTGAAAGATTTTCGTTTTCTGAGCACAACGAAATTTTTTTTTTCGAACCCATAGACTTTCATCTCGATTTTTAAATCAAGATTTAAAGCAAAATAATTATTTCACTGTTTGACACTAAACTATCACATTGACTGCTCGTTCCCATACAAAGTCCCACCGTAGAGGTCCCGAAGAAACGTGCCCCACTTTTTGGCTCAGCTCTGGTACTATCTGCGGTCCCAAGCTAATCGATGCACCTCTCGAAACATAGGAAAATCCACGAACCCCTCATTTTATCTGTCAAACTTTCATAGCGAATCAAAACAAACATAACGTAGTAATAGAATATCGACTAGAATGGGGTACGCTTATAGATGTACTTGGGACCAATAGGCTAGTCAAGTAGTGAGCCAGCTTCCACCCGTTGATCCCACCGAGCGGTGCTAAGATGGTGATATTTGTAAATGTAATCACACTTATGGGTCCACCACCTGTGGTCGATGTCACCGATTTGAGCCAAACTTGGCCAAAATGCTTATTTTGGAATTCTGAACAAATGCCTTTTTTGATTTTGCTCTAATGTGCCTAGATCCTTCTGGGCTACAACCCTGGATTTTCGAGATTTTTAAAAATTTCAACTTTCAGAAGAGATTACTCCACAACCAAATAAGCTATTCGTGATCTTAGAACGTCAACTTGAAGGTTTTTTTAATGTAGATTCTTATATGTGTAAAAACATTTTGTTTTTGTTATAGTACAAAACATGTCCCAATCCATTTTTTCAGGCTGGCGGGTATGAAAATCTTTGAATCGATTTATCTCCGTCAATACGGCTCTAATCGAGATTTGGAGCGTTTTCAGGAGTTAAAAAAAATTTCCTCAAAGCTATGTCCCAACCCATTTTTTAGGCTGGCGGGTATGAAATTTTTTAAATCGATTTATCTCCGTTAATACGGCTCTAATCAAGATTTGGAGCGTTTTCAGGAGTAAAAAAATTTTTTTCTCAAAAAAAATTTCCCAATCCATTTTTTCAGGCTGGCGGGTATGAAAATCTTTAAATCGATTTATCTCCGTTAATACTGCTCAAATCGAGATTTGGAGCGTTCTCAGGAGTAAAAAAAAATTCTCAAAAAAAATTTCCCAACCCATTTTTTCAGGCTGGCGAGTATGAAAATCTTTAAATCGATTTATCTCCGTTAATACTGCTCAAATCAAGATTTGGAGCGTTTCTAGGAGTAATAAAAAAATTCTCAAAAAAAATTCCCAACCCATTTTTCAGGCTGGCGGGTATGAAAATCGATTTATCTCCGTTAATACTCGAGATTTTGAGAGTTTTTAGGAGTAAAAAAATAATCGAGATTTTGAGAGTTTTTAGGAGTAAAAAAAAATTTCCTCTAAAAATATGTCCCAACCCATTGTTTTCAGGCTGGCGGGTATGAAAATCTTTAAATCGATTTATCTCCGTTAATACGGCTCAAATCAAGATTTGGAGCGTTTTTAGGAGTCAAAAAAAAATTCCTTAAAAAAAAATTTCCAACCCATTTTTTCAGGGTTGTAGCCCAGAAGGATCTAGGCACATTAGAGCAAAATCAAAAAAGGCGTTTGTTCAGAATTCCAAAATAAGCATTTTGGCCAAGTTTGGCTCAAATCGGTGACATCGACCACAACTTTTTTAAATTCTGTACCCACTTGAGTTGGAATGACCCTTATTTAAAATAGTTTAGCGGTTCCATACTAATTCGCCAATCCATTTATTCTTATATTTTTTAATTTGGATGAAAATTTGCCGAAACGTTCCTTTTGCCCAGAGTGATGTGGAGTCGATCACTTTCAATTATCAAGTTATTTTGCTTAAAACATATTAATTTCCTTGCCTTTGTTTGCATCCTCTCAAACCCGCTCACAATCCAGAGACTCGTTCGGTACTTTCTCATTATTTGTTTATCATTGCTTGCTTGAGCCAATATTTTTTAAAGTTCGGAATAAGCTTTAAAATGGTAATCAAGTAAGAAACTGATCAATATCAAGTCAAATGGTCGAATATGCTTGTGTTGATTTCCCTCAGACTCGTTTATTTTGATGTATAAGTTATCTTTGTTGAGGATGTTTACAATCATTAATTTAATTTAAGGACAACATTTTGAGCGTTGATCCTAATATTTTATCATTCGAACGAATCTAATTAAGGGACGTAAGCCTTGGTTTTGTTCTGATCGTTGATTATTTTTTTGCAGCTCCTGGATCTTTTTTTTTTTCGACCATATAGAAAACATTAAGCATATATTCGGAAAACTGTTACTCGAAAATGGTTTTTCCGATCGGTTTGGTGCCTTCAGAAATGAGGTAGGTAATAGCTGGGACTATTGAAAAATATGTACACTCAAAAAAAATTCGCCATATGTAAATAAAAGCTAAAAAATGATTTTTTTTCTCAAAAACATTTATTTTTTTAATTTTTTTTTATATGTTCTAGGTGATAATAAATGTAATTCAGTACAGATCGTGATGTAAAAATTATGAACAAAACAGTTACAATATTTGTTTCATTAAAAATGCTCATCGATATGATCAAAATAATCTAACCTATGTGTATGTTACTGAACAATCAGATTTCATTTCTTCCAAACCTCCACATCTCGAAAACGGTGCCACTTATAAATATTTTACACAGGTAGGGGAAATAGATGTAATGTCGGCCTAAATATCCCTAATTTGTGCGACCAAAAAAATCCATTAGTACCGTTCCAATGACGAGTTCATCTACATAAAATTTATAAATAGCAGAGTTTTAGCGATGGGCTCAATCTTAGATCCATTGGCCAACATTTGAGCCATATCCCCTACTTATTCATTGTAAATTTGATCTTCTTTCATTATACCAAGTCGTATAAGTTTTGTTCAACATTTTTCCATCATGACCTATAGTAAAAAAGTTGGCATTTTTTTATCCTCTAAAACATATCAAAAATAAGAAATATTCGTTTTAGAGAAACATAATTTTTAATCTTTTATTTTTATGTGTCGCGTTTTTGTTTCAGATTTTAAATTTTTTTAATAGGCCCTGCCATTACCTACAACATTGCCTAAGGCACCAAACCAATCAAACAAACCATTTTCTAGTAACAGTTCTATTTTTTTTTTAATTTTTATTGATTTTCTAAATATAACGAAGTTGTATATTTCTTAGAACTATAATGATTTATTTGGGTTCTACGCATATTTTTTGAGAAATTTGGTCATATAAACGTATTTCCCAAGTCCAACCGTTCTCAAGTTAATGCGAATTTAAAAAAATATTAATTACGAATTTTCAACATTTTATATCATTTTCAAATGTTATTCGCGATGTCCAGTAATGTTGCAATGTTCAGCAACAACGGGGGAGTTTGGTAAAGGAGATGATCAACTCAATTCGTGCCTTCCTCAAAATTGACCTTTGCTCGCTTTCTACTCTCTGTATAAAATTTTCACACTATAAAGAGAGAGAGAGAAGGATTAGTAATTTTCATTTAATTCCACTACCTTATTTGCTTATTCAACGGAACTATCAATTCTATACTTTCATCGCCTCATCTATCGTATAAAATTACCACTTTAAGTCAGATATTTGACGTTAAGCTCCTCTAACTAAACAAAATGTGTTTTCCATTAAACAATCATTCGCAGATATGGTGGCTGTCAGACATGCCTGTTTCCAGGGCCCAACAAAGTCACTTTCAATCGCAAATCGTCAAGCGACGACGAAGCTGTCAACCATCACTTTCAATTGAAAGTCATTCTGTCTTCTCTTCGAGCTGATCCCCTTCAACATCAACAGCACTACTTTCGATCAGTTTTCATGCTGCTTAGAAAATTTCCCGTAAGAATAGTTACAGAAATTTCCAATATTAGCTATATGGAGAAGACAATGTACAAAAAGTTTGGTTTTCCCATAGTAATTTCCATATAAACTTCCAACAGTTTGTGCCAAGTTTCTTACCAAATGAGTTTAAATTTTGGGAGGCTAATCAGGACCTGAATTTTAACCGTTTGAGCACTGTGGAGCGAAAATTTCAAATTTTGCATCAGTCTAATATCCACCAATATAGGTATTTTTGGAATTGGGATGACATCTGGAGGATTAAAATCGATTTTCGACGCCATTTTTAAATCCAAGGTGATTGCTTCCGATTTCTGAAAAGTGGGAAATACTGTAAAATACCCATCAATATTGACACTTTTTCTGAAGCCTGATGGTCACCACCTTGGACTCCAAAATGGTGTCGAATATCGATTTTTCATCTACGTGTCATCTACGTTCCGAAAATACCTTAGGGAAAAGTGGGAAATACTGTTAAATACTAGGTAAAATACCCAACCATATTGACACTTTTCTGAAACCTAATGGCCACCAACGCGTTGGTCCCGTTCCGCAAATACCCATATGTAAGATATGGGTATTTGACACTTTTTTTTCTGAAAACGGATATCCACCATATTGGATTAAAAAATGGCGTCGAATATCGATTTTCGGCATCTATGCGTCGTTCCCGTTGTGAAAATACCCATATCTTAGGGTATTTAACACTTTTCTCAAACCCGATGGCCACCATCTTGGTTTCCAAAATGGCGTCGAATATCGATTTTCAGCATCTAGGCGCCGTCTAGGTTCCAAAAATACCCATATCTTAGGGTATTTTAAACTTTTTTTTTCTGAAAATCGATGGCCTCGATCTCCTCCATCTATCGTATAAAAATTAACACTTTAGTCTTTTATGCGAAATTAGCATCTTCAACTATGTCCAATATCGATTATCGGCATCTCGCGTCGTCTACGTTCCGAAAATACACATATCTTAGGGTATTTGTCTCGTTTTATGAAAACCGATATCCACCATCTTGAATTCCAAAATGGCGTCGAATATCGATCTTCGACATCTACGCGTCGTTCACGTTCTGAAAATACCCATTTGAGACTTTTTCTGAGCCAGATTGTCGCCATCTTAGATTCCAAAATAGCGTCGGACCTCGATTTTCGGCACCTTCGCGTCGACCCCGTTCCAAAAATACCCATTGAGATTAATGGCCGCCATCTTGGACTTCAAAATGGCCTCGTTAATTTAATTTTCGTGTAATATAAAATAACAATTTATTACTACAGATAATCCGGATGCCATCCCTATCGGCAACCGATATTGTGCGGATACTATATGTTGATGCCTGACGACGTGACGCGCGACAGGTCGAATGAGTCCCGAATTGAAGTGAAAGTGGAAGAAACAAAGGGAGCACTTTTCGAGTTAGTTGAAACAAGTCTTTGCTTCAAATGAAATGAACTTATGATCTTGACGAAGGAAACTCGATAACAAGAAATACAGTGACTTACACGAAAATGATATTACTCGAAATGAAGCGATTCTGCGGAAAGTTCATTTTCTTTTCTTTGTTTCGAAAATGCAGAACCCTGCCTGTTTCTATCTAGGTGCATCGGAGGAGAAACAAGTTTATAAGTAAATACTCTCCGATTTACCCAAATAATCAATAAACCCGCAAATGTGCCTTTTTCAGGCCTCTATTAGCGATATACATGGATTCTCCCCTTGTATATGTATGTGTATATCATAAGGAAGGCAACAAACATAAACAGGAAACTTGTCAGATGGAGTTATCGGAAAACTGAAATGTTTCGGTTGTATACGTTTGGATAATTCATTGAAAATTAAATTAGTAAAACATGCCGTTTAACGTTTGCCATCAAACAAAACACCTTCGAATTATGGAATGCAGAAAAATGTAGAACAACCTTCTACCAATGGTGTACGGTCAAAATTACATTTTGTTATGTTTCTACGAAAGAATACAAAAAGGCCGACAAGGAATTCGATCCGATTTGTAAGAGCAACCGTACCAGTCGTTGCCATTTGCGGCACTATTTTACTTACGAACAGCGATTCCATTTTGGCTTAATCACTCCTCTCCACACCGGTCGTTGCTATCAGAGTCATAATTTAAGTTACCGTTTTCCACACCGGCAAAACAAATTTTTGACGTTTATTCAAAATAGCAACCTTCTGATGTGTTGCTACCGGGTTGCTGAATTTATGAACTCACTACTTCCCAAGGTGCGGTGATCCCCCCCTCCCCCTGAATAGCAACCCCCGGTACGCAAGTAACGTTATGGTAGAGGTAGGTAAATGTGCCTTATTTACTCATTGGTACGGTTGCTCTAAAAAAGTAACGAAAATTGATAAATCCGGAGTGATTTGGGATTTGGGCGTAATTGCATTTGTAAATAAACACGTTAATCGCAGGTTTCTTGCGAATAAAAGTTCAATTTCTAAAACTAATATCACTATCACGTAGAGGAATGGTTCCTTTATCAGTTGGTATAGTTTGTTTACGAGATTGAGCTTTAATGCACGAGAAATTGGCGATTGACGTTTTTGTTTACAAAAGTGATTACGCCCAAATATCAATTTTCTCTGGAAATTTTTGTTTGAATTGGGGAAATTAAAAAGGCCTGTTTCCAAAACACTAAGGGGCAAAATGCTCATGCCGATGTCACGCCAGTGATGCGTACATTTAGGCTTTATCTTTACATACACGCATCCTTCTACCCTTGTAGATTCACGAATTGCATCGCTCTTTAAACACCGACAAACCGACGTGAAACTGAAACTTAACTCTTGAACGAGAATCCATAACGGCCGATTCAAATCTAAGAGAAGAGGTGACAATACGGGGGTGAAAATGAACCAATTTTCTGTCAAACGTGAAGCAGCTCCTGATTGGCCGATTTCATGTTCGTAAGATAGAGATAGAGATAGATAAAGATAGAGATAGAGATAGAAATAAAAGGGGAAGAAGCCAATTGTCACCTCTTCCTCTTAGATTCAAATTTGCAACTATCCCATCTGTCAAAACCATTGAAATGTTTTATCTAGATATAAATAATTTGTCCGAAATAGATTATACACGATCCAACTCATACATTGTATACGCGTGTTTGTGGCTAGGATAAATATTTTCCGCGAACACGGTGGCAGATGTCAGTTTTGTGCTTTGATCAGAAATTTCTTTGTAATTTGTATTATGATTCATGTCGGTTTGTCGGTGGTTTAAATATATTTATACTCGAATCTTTTCACAAATGCGGCAAATGCAACCCAGTAGACCTGGCCGTTTTGATGTTTGTATCATATCGCAGATAAGCTGCAAACATGAATGTTGACAAGAAAAATGATTAGACGTTATCTAACCTAATCATTTTCCAGGTACTCGTACTGGCTGCGTTTGTATTAGATTAGATAAGATTAGATTAGATAGTTGGAAATTCATATTCTCGGGCAATAGCAACAACTGGTTCAATGACTTATGTAAGAAGTCAACAGTATATTAAATTACTTCATCTCACACATTTATACAACTTTAAAAGCAAAAAGCAAAATGTCTCTTAAAACGGCAAAAAATGCTTCATGAGGCCAAAATCCATTTGAATACGCAAAGTATCTTTAAAACGGCCAAAAACCTTCCAAATAACTTTTAAAATGCCAAAATATTTCTCTTCTTGGGTTCCATCACAATGTCCCAGGAAATGAGATAACATTGTTAATTCCCGGAATTCCCGGATTTGCCAGGAAATTTGTAATTATTTAATGATTACTTCTGCTTAATCGGAACTTTATTTGCTCCGCTGATATCAATCATGAATGTCAGGTATTGTTTGTGATTGACGTGACGTGACATATCGCATTATTCATCATCAGTCATCACCTGCACTGTCCCTGGGGACACTCTGAACTTGCCTGGATGTTATCAAAGGAGTCCAGGGCATTCAGTACATGAGTGCCATTGTTCTTGACTTTGAAATCTAATTGAAATGTGCCGCATGCTGAGTTTTATTTTACATGTTCCGGCGATATCTCAGGAACCAGTTGACCGATTCCAAAAATATTAAATAGTATATATATGGTACCATAGCGCTTTTCATTTGGAGGTTATTGCATCCAATTGGGTTCTTTTAGGGTATTGAGGTAAATGCATATTCGTAATCTGCATTAAAAATGGAACCGAAATAGAAAATTTATTATTTTGCTTTAAATTTTGATTTAAAAATCGGCTTTAATTTGGGTTCGAATAAAATATCCTTGTACTCAGAAAACGAAGCACTTTAAGATAATAGGGGAAATGGCTTTAATGTTGGCCTATGGATCTAAGATTGGGCCCATCGCTAAAAATGATATTTATCAATTTTATCTAGATGAACGCGTCATTGAGACGGTACTAATGGATATTTTTGGTCGCTATTGAAAATTTAGTCGATTGCTGATATTTATGTATTAGGGGCATTTAGGCTGACATTACATCCATTTCCCCTACATTATTTTGTTACACACACATATTTTCTCGGAAACCACTGAACCGAATTGAACGCAACATCCACCAAATGAAATTTTAAATAGTCCCATAGAATGGTTTTTGGAATCGGAAAACTAGTCCGGAGGTATGGCAGGAACATGTTCCGGTTTTTTTTGGTCATGGTCATGGGTCATGAGATCCGACGAATAAAACCCATCATGTGTCACACCATCCCATGAGAATTAAAAACCCAGTTCAATTGTAGTCATTTGGAGTACCCAGGACCACACTGGCCACATCCGGATATGTTCCGGGTACCCCAGGGGAAGTGGCCAGTTTCTCACTAGGGTCAAAACCCATCATGCCAATCCTCAAATCACATGAGAATTCAAAAACTAGTTCAATCGAAGTCAGTTGGAGTGCCCAGAACCTCCGGGAAAGTAGCCAGTTTCTAACTAGGGTCAAAATCCATCATGCGATATCTCAAATCACATGAGAATTCAAAACCCAGTTCAATGATAGCCATTTGGAGAGCTCAGGTTCAAGCTGGGCACATCCTGCCGTATTCCGGGTATCCTCGGAACGGTTGAAAGGTTGAGTCGATTGGTTGAGCTGCCAATGAAAGTTTCAGTGGATTTTTCTGACATCGACGAAGGAGGTTCGATTCCGTTAGAGATTTTCGATGCTGGAAACCGAGCTGGAACCTGCTCCGCCGAGAATGCAGAAAATCCACCGTTGGTAGCATCAACGAATCTTTCGTTGGCAGCATCGAAAACCTCCATTCTATTTGAACCTGCTCCATCGAGAATTGAGAAAAATCCATCGGAACATTCACAGTGGATTTTCTGAATCCTCGACGAAGCAGGTTCTAGTCGATTCTGGTGGAGATTTCTAATGCAGCCAACGGAAGAGGTTCAGTCAATTCCGGTGAAGATGTTCGATGCTGCCAACGAAAGTTTCAGTGGATTTTTTTCTAACATCGACCGGAATCGACTGCTTGTCCGCCTGTTCCGTCAAGAATGCAGAATGGCAGCATCGAATACCTCCACTGGAATCGATTAGAACCTGCTCCGTCGAGAATTGAGAAAAATCCACCGGAACTTTAACTAGCAGCATCGACAATCTTTACCGAAATTGAATGGAATCTCCTCCGTTCATATGGTTAGAAAACTCCACCGAAATCCATTGACTTTTGTAGGTAGTATGGGAACGCCAACATACTCCTCTACATTGTATGGAACGTTTGAATCTGGGTATGTTGATTAACTCTGATGTCGGCATCAAAGCAGCCGGACATTAGTGATCGGGATTTAATCCAAGGATAACACCGGTTGGAGCTTACCACGAGCTACGTTTTTGATAAGTCTCCGTTAGTTGGGCTGTAACCCACCTTATTTAAAGCCCTACAGTAAAAGTATGGACGTCTGTCCAAAGTTGTTCCAATCGAACCGTCAAAATGCACCGCTTTGCTCGATTGGAATAGCTTTTTCAGTTTTGTGGTGACATTCGCCCATACTTTAACTAGAGGGCTTTAACCTAAATCGAAGTCAAACGTCATTTCTGACAGTGCTGATTCCTTTTCGAGAGGCTCATGGATGAACAATTTGGTAGGGGAAATGACGGCTTCGGCATGACAGACTATTTTCGGAAACCCAAATTGAAACACTATTTTCACTGGATTTTCTTACGAAAACACTTCGCTGAATGCATGCAAACGATTCTTTATGCTTTCAGCTTCAATTTGACTATATTTTTACCACTGAGAAAAAGCAATCTAGCAAGGTTTTCTTGAAATGCAACACACGCACTACAAATTGTAGCTGATTTAGAGTTGCCGATAATAGAACAGCAGATTTAAAGGGTGATACGGTCAAAATTTGGTCAATATCAACTTGACGTATTTCTTTCAATTTTGCATTTAAAAAACCTGAACACCCCTCATTTTGAAGGTGTGTGTGTAGAATGTTGCTCCTATTTTGATTTTGGAATTCACTCTTCAGTTGTCAAAATGCCGTCCAAGCAAGAAGAGCAGCGTATCAAAATTTTGCTCGCGCTTCGCGAAAATCCGAGCTACTCGCACGCAAAGTTGGCAAAATCGCTAAAAGTTGCCAAATCAACCGTTACGAATGTAATTAAAGTGATTGGGGAACGTTTGTCGACAGCCAGGAAGTCTGGATCGGGGGGAAATCGAAAACCGGAAGCCGCTGAGACGACAAAGAGAGTTGCCGGTAGTTTCAAGCGAAACCCTAACCTCTCTCTCCGAGATGCCGCAAATAAGCTGGGTGTATCGTCTACAACCGTGCATCGAACCAAAAAACGAGCCGGACTATCGACTTACAAGAAGGTAGTGACTCCAAATCGCGATGATAAACAAAATACGACGGCCAAAGCGCGATCCCGGAGGCTGTACACGACTATGCTGACGAAGTTTGACTGCGTGGTAATGGACGACGAAACCTACGTCAAAGCCGACTACAAGCAGCTTCCGGGACAGGAGTTTTATACGGCAAAAGGAAGGGGAAAGGTAGCAGATGTTTTCAAGCACATGAAACTGTCAAAGTTCGCAAAGAAATATCTGGTCTGGCAAGCCATCTGTACCTGTGGCTTGAAAAGCAGCATTTTCATA
Source organism: Ochlerotatus camptorhynchus (assembly GCF_037179485.1). Classification (NCBI taxonomy): domain Eukaryota; kingdom Metazoa; phylum Arthropoda; class Insecta; order Diptera; family Culicidae; genus Ochlerotatus; species Ochlerotatus camptorhynchus. The sequence continues at coordinate 1,001,396 of NW_027040796.1, read as the reverse complement.
GCTTCCGGGACTGTCAACCAAGAAATTTACGTGAAAGAGTGTTTGAATAAACGTCTGCTGCCTTTCCTGAAGAAACACGGTTGTTCCGTACTGTTTTGGCTGGATTTGGCATCTTGCCATTACGGTAAAAAGGCCATGGAGTGGTACGCCGCCAACAACGTGCAGGTGGTTCCCAAGGACAAGAACCCTCCCAACACGCCAGAGCTCCGCCCAATTGAGAAATACTGGGCTATTGTCAAGCGGAACTCAAAGAAGACCAAAAAAACTGCTAAGGGCGAGCAGCAGTTCAAGGCAAACTGGCTTTCTGCGGCGAAGAAGGTGGACAAGGTGGCTGTACAAAATCTGATGGCAGGGGTCAAGCGTAAGGCCCGGCAATTCGGATTTGGAAAAGCGGAAGCCTAACTAAATATTTTTCCTGAATTTTATACTAATTGAACTTGAAAAAGAAATTTAATTTGATTTTTTAAATAAACGATTTCACCGATTTACACACGTTTTCCCTTGACCAAATTTTGACCGTATCACCCTTTACATGCAGTTCAAATGGAACGATTGCCGAAGAAAAACTGGTTGCCGACAATACTCGCTCTCACTAGAGAAGATTGGAGCTTTAATGCTTTAATAATCAACTCTATGCTTTCATCTACTCCATCTATCGTATAAAAATTACCACTACAGTCTGTTATTTGAAATTAGCATCTTCAACTATGTAAATCGTTGACTTCACGTAGAAGTAATACTAAAAACATATAGTCAAAGTACATAACTCTGGATGGGAGCATACCATCAATTACTGTCAATGGTCGAAAGGTACAGTAGCAGCACCTACCCCACCCGTGTCCCCTCGAGATCGTCAAGTCGACGATGACAGGAGCACATATCGTGGTAGGGGTAAACAATAGTTGCAATTTCCAAACCTACGACTGGATGCCTTCCTTCAAATAACAACTGAAGTGCGGTAAAAAATCGGTAGAACTGTTTCAAACACACAGTTGGTACATGCGGGTCGGTTTTCATCTCTTTTTGCCAGTGGTGGCGGGGGGGACACCCCTCACCATTCCTCTCCAAAGGGGGAGTTTGGTAAAGAGAGATGAAAAAACCGATTTGTACCTTCCTTAAAAGTTGTCCTAGCTCGCTTGTCTAATATCTATATACAATCTTCACACTGCCGTACTCTAACGGAACTATCAACTCTATGCTTTCATCTACTCCATCTATCGTATAAAAATTACCACTACAGTCTGTTATTTGAAATTAGCATCTTCAACTAAATAATTCTGTATTCACCATTAATATTATTGTCAATAATTCCCCTTCACGTCAATATATTGATACGTATGGGGTTCGCTTAAGGGTTTAGCCCGTTTACCCCACAGGACTGCAACGCCTGTAATCTACGAACAACTCGAGTGAAGCCATATTCCTCTGGTGCTCTATAGTGCTAAGTTGACACCTCCTCCTTTGCCTCTACGATTAAGCTTGATACATGTCACACTGCGTTGCGCACAAAAAAAAGAAAAGTTTTCTAGATAACGTTATATAGGAAAGTAAGGCTATGAACCATTTGCCGAGTTAAACTTAGCTCGTGGTTAAAAGTGACATTTCGAAAGTTATTTTCTATGTTCGAAAATCCCTGTGCTGTCGATCGACCGGTTTTCGAGAAGAACTTAGCCAAGGTTGTAAAAATTTAACTTCTTGTATGTCAGAAGTAACCACGCTCGGATAGCAGGGTTAATCGATAACTTTTCATCTGTCAAATTTTAACCAAAAGTGAAAAAAATCCACCAAATGGTTCAGAGCCTAAATATGATTCACACAAATTGTGGTCGAAAAAATTGTTTTAAAAATAGGATTAAAAACATAGCATAAGTTAAACTAGTCTGTACGACACTGTCGAAGACGAAGAACAAATAAACAAATAAACAAAACAACTAAATCAATTTTTACTTGACCATTGCGGGAAACGGTGGGAGTAGATAGAAAGAAGATTGATGACGATTCAGAAGATATCCTGCAAAAATACGATGCGCAATGCAAGTAGATGTGAGAAACGAAAGAAAATTTTTCGAAGATTGATTGGCTAGTGTGAGATTTGTTGGGCATCTAGAATTGAAATTTAGATGTGTCGCCCCCCTCGAGGCAGAGTTAGCTTATAGCAAAATTCAGTAACAATTTTTCCGTGCCAGTTCTCAAAATCAAACAACATTATTTTGCTGATATTCCGTCGCACTTGATGTGTATGTGTGCGTAGAAAAAAAGTGTTTATCCAATTATAAGATAAGAAATTGCACACGGTTTAATGTATATCAATCATGCCGTCATATTGGCCGTTCTCTTCATTCGAAAAAACCCTGTTTTCACTCCTTCGTCACTTGCCCAAAAGAAGTGAATTGTGCTCTGAAACAAATTATATTCTGCAACATTCTCGAAACCTTAATTTCTATTGAAAAAATGTGCTACGCATTTTGGTTCAATTTTGGCACCGAAAATAATCGGCTTCACGTGACACTACACAGGCCACACCACTAATTTTTCTGGGGTAGCACGAGAATTTTCAATCACCTTCAACTATAGTTGGAATGATTATGATAAGATTTAAACTTCGAGTATTCCTTTGCTCTGTGAATTTGACACAAGTTCAACTCCATCCGGGTCACAGTAGCTAATTTTCGCACACGCCACTCACTCCTAGCCTGTGGCCAACGGGACCAACTGCCAGACCGATACTGATTAGTTATGGCAAGGCGAAGCAAAACAAAAAAAAAACGCTAAATTTGACCGAAGAAGCATATCTTATCACTCTGGTTTGCAGATCTGCCAGATTTCGGCAGCGGCCATTATCTTATCGTTCCGAGAGGGACTTACATTCTGGCATGTTTGCCTTAACCTATAGACACACTCATTGACAGCGGGGAATTAAAAGAGACATCACTTTGAACGCTCTCTATCTCCGTCCGATGGGAAAATCTGTGCCTTGTGTAAAGTTTATTAACGTGTACGATAATCTTCAGGCTGGAACCTTAGGCGAAGTGATTTGAACTAATTATGGCTCTAATTGTGTGTTTTTGAACGGCCAAATGAAATCGGTGGCAATCGTGATAAGGTTGCAACGGTAGGCATGTTGGGGCTTATCAAACGACAACAGCCGTAACACACGTCAATGTAGGCACTCTGTGAACTCCCAATTTGCGTTACAAGCACCTGATAGCGAACGACAAGTCATCGAAATTTACCACTCCTGAAAGCTTATCACAGTTCCAATGCAGACTGTGATTTCAATCAGACATCGCTGTTTACAATTCTGTTACATTTATTCGATTTAGATTGATGGTTAATCCTATCTTGATGAATATATAGTCTAGTACAAGTGATACATACAATCATTAAATAAAAATCACAACGGTTATTACAATAAAGATACACTCAAAACCGAATCATACGGCAAATGGTCACGACCAGCGCGAACGCCTTACCATTACTATTAGTGCATTTTATGCATTTCTTCAAGCACCTCCCGCTTAACGCCGGTCAGCTTCTTAATGTACCAATCCTTATGGGCACACTTATCGTAGTACGTAGCCCACAAACTAAACTTCATCTGCATATGCAGCTCATCGGAGCGTGCCTCCAGGAAGCCACCCATCGAAGGAAAGTCGGGAAACTCTAGCACCGTGTTGTCTTCGCCCTTCCTCAGGTCCATGCGCCTGACCAGCGGTTCGCCTCCCTTGGTCGGGTAGCAGATCACCTTGATGTCGTTCACGTCGTAACCGTCGACGATGCGCAGCGAAAGCTTGATCACGTCCTCTTCCGAATCGTGGTGACCCTTCAGTTGCAGTAAGAAACCCTCGATGCACTCCGGGAGGGAGAAAACCGAACAGGACTGCAGGATCCGTTTCGAAAAGCTGCGCATGGAGAAGTGCAACTCCAGCGGGGGAGGCGATATGGGACTGAAATTGGAACGAAAGGGTTATATTATTAATCAAGAAGATTCTTTAAGTTGACTTATTATTACTTTTGTATCACCCTGTTTACATTGATCTGGCTTTCCCCGAATTTATAATAACCTAGTAGTACCCAGAGAGTAAAAGAACAGACAGTCAAATAAAGCTCATGGAAATAACTAGACGTGCGTTTGCTTGTTCTCTGATCAGAAAGCAAAACATGGTGTCAGAAGTTCTCGCGGATTAAATTCGTAAAAAAGTTTCGGATCGTGAAATCGTTTATGTTGAACTTGTGAGAACTTTCCCTCTCCGGGCGCGTTACGAGTGTACGCGGAAGCCCCACGACGTCATTTTGTTTTTTGTCGGTTCACCCGTTCACAGAAATGTGAGCTCACACTAGCTAGGTTATCCAAGCAAAATGGTTAAAATACCAATGCAATTTAAAAATCAGAACAAGCTATTCAGCGAGCTTGTGAAACAGATGAAGCAGCAACAATTGTAGCCCGGTGAGAAAGTTGCCGCAGTAGCACCAGAAGGTCCCGAAGAAACGTGCTCAACTTTTGACGTAGAACTACGTCTTTGTCGACTATACTGGAGTGCAAATCAAAAAATATGGGTGGTGAAATAGTGTTAGGTTTTGAACGCTGAAAATAAAATCCAAATAGGCCAATCGATAGGATATTACATTACGAATATGCTGAAATATTTTTTTTTTTATTTTCCACAAAAAACATTCGAAAACTGTACAAATGATAATTTTATCTCTGTTTTCATGAAATAAACGATTTTCCCTAACCCATTAGTCATAATCGAGTACCATTTGGTTGTACATCGTTCTGCTTGAACCTGAAAAGATATAAAACAGCGCTGCTGTCATGCCTCTGCTCATACTACCACTCGAACTTTGAAATAAAACATTATTTTGAGATTTTTTCTTCTAGAACCACGAGAAAAGTAGCCAACATTTGTGCGTTTCATAAAAAAATAGTCCAGTTTTGTGAAATCCCTGGTAGAAAGTCACGCCAAAACTGCTTGACAAAGTGGTCAAATTGTTTTCGCAAACGGAGTTCCATCTCCTTGATCCTGCACGCAGAAAAACTATCGCAAAAACAAAAATATTTGAGGTAAATTTAAACGTAAACTCAGTTTGTTCTTGCCACAAAAATAAATTAGTTTGATTTCAAACGTTCCCATGTTTGAAGTCATGTGAAATCAATGTTTAAACTAAAAATAATATTACTTCTCATGTTTTAAATAAACATTCATATTTTGAAATTATTTTAGTAGTCTGCACTAAATCAAAATAAAACTTATTGCAATGAAATGAAAAACAAAAAGATCTTCGGGCAGAGCATCTACATTCTTGCTCTTTTTCAGGAGTGATTAAGGGTGACCTGTGGGTATTGAGGTCCTGGTCCGGGGTGGGTGTCCGGGGGTTTCAGTTCAGTGGAACCGGTGAAAAATTGTGATATCAGCGTCGGTTTGCCGTTTCTGCCACTGGTCCTCATACTGGTTTCTTTCTAAGTTCGGTATCGGAGGAGGATCCGGAATGGATTCAGAATCCATTTCGGATTTTCGTTGTTCGTAAACATTCATATTTTGAATGTGTGTGTTACGTGTGGATAGGGTTGCCATATGGTATCCTAAAGGAGGACATGTCCTCCTTTTTCAACAATTTTTCTACATCCTCCATTTGCCCGAAAATGTCCTCCTTTTTATTAATTGCATTTTATCCAGTAACATATTTATAAAATTCCTTGAGCGTTGTTTGCAGAGAATATTTGTTTAATTATGTCGCAACCTCATCTTATATAGCAAATGCCATTCAATGGTGGGATCAGGAATACACTACAGCTGTCAACCCCCTACATTTGCTGAATTTCCACTTAAATTTGACAGATGATTTTTTTTAAATAAACCTGCTATTCTACCAGATTTATTTTTAACAGACCAGGGATCAATTTTGACAAATAATTCCTCGAAATTCGGATGATCAACAACAGAGAGATCTTCTAACATTTATAATTTATTTTCGAAGTGTCAAAAATTCACCAAATCTCGATTACGTTTCCGAAAGGACGAATCAGCTTTTGTGAACAATGCATTTGATCATCGATTTGACGTAACTGGTAGCTCGCCCACGCATACTAACAGTACCATCGAATAGGGGAAAATATCCTCTACCTGATAGTGGTGTTAGAGCCTTACACTGTGTTCCAATTGGGGAATTTTCATCTAATGTTGAAATTTCGAAAATATATTATACTCTTCGAAAATCCCCCCCCCCCCTTTTTCAAGAAGGTGTTTGTGAAAATGGGTTGCTAGTTTGTCAGAAATAAGTCTGATGAAAAACCTGGGTAACGGCGCCGGTGGTGTAGTGGTAAGCGTGATTACCTCTCACCCCAGCAGGCCCGGGTTCAATCCCAGTCGGCGCCGCCGGGATGTTCTGAGGCATAACATCTCTGATCACGCCTTCCTTCGGATGGGAAGTAAAGCCGTTGGTCCCCGGTTCATGAGTTGATGGGTCGATAGGTAGGGTCCAGGTGTGGGAGCTGCCTTCCTGGCACGTCGGTAGCATTGGGGCTCAGCACGGAAAACAAGATCGACGGAAAAAACAAACCAAAGGTAAAAAAAAAAGAAATACCTTTGTTATTTGAAAATTTTCCTTCTTTATAATTTAAGTGAAAATTCACCAAATGGAACACAGCAATCCAACATGTGTTCGATTTTGACGTTTTGGTTCTATGGGATTTTAGGTGTTGGTTTAGAGTCGTTTGCTGAATCAATGGTAAAATTAACAGGTTGCTTAGATTTTCATATCGGTTTCAATCAGCGATGGCATGTATCCGGATTTGTGTACATGATAAAAGTTGGGATGGTTTTAAGGCTGTAAAGCTGTTGTTTTCATGCAAAACAGCTAGACTAGATCATTTGCTTGTATTTAAAATAAATTATGAAGGCTACTTTGATGCATTTTTCATAAATCGAGCATATGAATTAAATTGATAACGACTACAAGTTATGAACAATCTCAATTGAACCTTTGAAAATCATGAATTTTGTGATAGCGTACATATTATTAAAACGTTTGATAAAAACTCATTGTCCTCCTTTAATGTTAAGAAAAGGAAACATTGTCCTCCTTTATCTCCAAACCTCAAATGAAATGTCCTCCTTTTCAAGTTTTTGATATGGTAACCCTACGTGTGGAGTAGGGTTACCATATCAAAAACTTGAAAAGGAGGACATTGCATTTGAGGTTTGGAAATTAGGGAGGACAATGATTCCTTTTCTTAACATTAAAGCTTAACATTGAGTTTCTATCAAAGGTTTTATTAATATGATTTGCAAAGGTTTAATTGAGATTGTCATAACTTGTAGTCGTTACCAATACAATTCATCTACTCGTTATACTTCTGAAAAATGCATCAAACTAGCCTTCATAATTCATTTTTGATACTTGTAAATGATCTAGTCTAGCTGATATGCATGAAAACTACAGCTTTACAGCCTTAAAACTATCCCAAATTTTAGCATGTACATACATTAGGATACATGTCATCGCTGATGGAAACCAACATGGAAACCAACAAGGGCGCTGCCATAGTGGGAGCAAAGAGGCGTGCTTAGCGTTCTATACAAAATAATTCATTTTATTTATATTATTCCTTACATTCGATTTTACGCTTGGCGTGCCTCTTCGCTCTCAGTATGACAGCGGCCTAAACAAATCAAGCGTAACTATTCAAATCGACGTATCTACTTTTGTAAACAATCTCTTTAATCGACGATTTGTCTTAACTGCTAACGCTTCTTCTTTCTTCCTCGCATTTCAAGCTTATTGCGTATGGCATATTAGCTTATTGAGTGCTCTCAACTTAGTGTTCTAGATGCACTTCCACAGTTCTTAAGTGAGAGCTTTCGATGCCTGTACCATTTTTGCATTAGTATAATTGTGTGGCAAGTACAATCATACTCTATACCCAGGGAAGTCGAGAAATTTTCCAACCCGAAAAATTCCTAGACTGGACCGGGAATCGAACCCAGCCACCTCCAGCATTTTCTTGCTTTTGCTTTACCGACTGAGCTAAGGGAGGTCTGCTAACGCACCTACGCAAATAAACACCTTTCGAAACTTTCGCCTACTAGCTGGTGTTGTAAGTTTCTGTGAGTGAACTTGCAGTTTCCACAAATCGCCGATTGAAGTGATTGTTTACAAAATCAGATACGTTGATTTGAATAGGGATGCTTGAAATATCTAAAATTCTACAGAACCAGAACGTCAAAATCGAACACATGTTGATTTCAATATGTGTGGCTGTGTTCCATTTGGTGAATTTAAATTTAATTTTGACAGATAGAAAATTTTCAAATAAACCTGCTATTGTACCAGACTTTATTCTGACAGACCAGGAATCAATTTTGACAAAAACCTCCAAAATCACACGATCAACAACAAAGAGATTTTCGAACATTATAAATATGTTTTGATGAATTTCCACAGACACACAGTGGGACGAAATCAAAAAAAAAAGAGGGGCATCCCAAGTAACATTGCATTTGAGCAATATTTGGATTTTTGGTGAGCAAATGAAAAGGATCGTTCCGTTTACCATACAAAATTTAAAATTCTCCTGCAAATCGAGATTATAACCAAATTCGTTCAAATTTTTCCTAGTTGTTGGGGACCAGAATAAGCATTGAAAGAGCAGCGGGAAACCCACTCTAATGTAAACACTTAGAAAAATGGTCATGAAAACAGCAAAACGTAACAAAACATTGAGGTACTTTATTAGAAAATTCATTAGGTATCCCCTTGGATTCCCCTGTGAATTGTATATGTAACAGTAGGGTATAAGTTGCTGAACGAAATAACGTTGAGCTCAGCTGCTAATACCTGCTAACCTGCAAGATACACCCCTTGAAGTTAGTGTTGAAAAATTATAAATACGTATGTAAATCCTTTACATGAAGAGATAGCGATTTGCTTCAACTGTAGTATACTCCTAGTCCCACCATCGAATGGCATTTGCTAGATAAGATGAGGTTGTGACATAATTAAACAAATAAGCTCTGCAAACAACGCACTTTGAAAACAATTTAATGAATATGTTACTGGAAAAAAATGCAAGGATTAAAAAGGAGGACATTTTCTGGCAAAAGGAGGATAAAGAAAAATTATTGAAAAAGGAGGACATGTCCTCCATTAGGATACTATATGGTAACCCTAGTGTGGAGGAGGATGATATAGAGATCGGCTTCAGAAAAGACGGAGTGAAGTTGATACTGTGGGGTTCCACCGGTTTTGTCGAGCTGGTTTCCGGATCCATCTTCGGTTTTGCCACTTTCAGGTCGTTTTCTGTTAAGTTGAGCAAAGCTGCACAGCAAAAAAAAATGTAATATCGATCAACGTAATTCAAGCTGATGTATGAAATAATGATGTAATAGCAAAAAGCAGATACAATATTACATCAATGGATGTAATTTTGTTCGCAAAATCGATGTACATCGTACAATGTGATATTACTAAACCGATGGATTGACCTGGTTGCAGCAGTTTCGATGTAATATTCAACAACTTTTTTTGCTGTGTGGGGCAACTTTTTCCGGATAAGGCATTTTACGAGACAGATCGAGTCAGCTGATTTTATTCTGTTTACTAATTTTGACATTTACTGGCGGGCCGAATATCTTCATTCGCAATACACGGCCATCAAAAGTGACTCACGGAGTGTGTTTAGCTTGCTTACTTTTGGGTAAATCCGTGGCAAGCCCATACACTCGTGAGTTACTTTTGTTGGCCGTGTAGAGAATCAAAACAAAAATTATCAGACGTAAACAATAACAATGCCACGAGCGGCCCGCCAGGAACTGTCATCAAAACGTCTCGTAAAATGGCTTATGTAACAAGAAGGAAATAAAAAGGCATGACACGCTAAAAACCATTTACCCAAATCCTATATATATTGTTGAAATAAACATGTTTTTGAATTTAATTCAAACGTAAATATTTTAGTTTAAAACATGCTTTCAATTTACTTTGAATAATTCATATGTATATACCCTAAATTCATATATATGTATATACCGTAAATACATTTATACTTTTGGTTTGATTTACGGTTTAGTGACTTTGCAGTAAATTTAATTGTTTATGAGAAAGTTTGAACATACTGAGAGGTAAGCACATATCATCGGTAAGAGACGTGTGTGTGAGAAAATTTGCGAAAAAATCTAAGGGCACCGGTGGGATTCGAACCCACAATTCCCATTCAGTACACGGGTGCATTGCCAATTATACAACGGTGGATCTATGGATTGTGGGTTCGAATCCCACCGGTGCCCTTAGATTTTTTCGCAAATTTTCTCACACACACGTCTCTTACCGATGATATGTGCTTACCTCTCAGTATGTTCAAACTTTCACATAAACATTTATATTTTTGTTTTAAATGAACAAAATTCGTATCCATGTGATAACGACTATGATAATAATAAAATCAGTTTCCAGTTGTTCTAGCCTCGGGAAGAAGTGCATGGGAATAAACGCACCGTCATTGCAGCATTGTCGATGAAACACCGGATTTTGGCTCACGATCCCCGTTCCAATCAGCTCTAACTGCTCCACGCTCAGTTTCAAAAATTCCAATACGCAAAAACACATGTTCGCAAGAAACTTCACAATTTGTTAAACACGGGAGCAACATTCAAACACGTCACTTCTTCAGCGCGACCTACTTCGATCACCAAAAAAGAGAACTCTCACGTACTAATGGGAAAAATTCATCATGCGAAATTTTTCTATCATAAATCCCGCCTTGTTGTGCGCCCACCTTTGCGAGAGAGTCTGCCTTCTCATGGCCTGCACTCTGAAAAATATTCACGTTCAATTGACGTAAAAACATAGGTGGTTTTCGTCCACCCTACACATTTAAAAAAAAACATGTGAATTTAGGTGCTCTCAGACTGACATATACGAGCGTCATTTTTGACATAAAATTGAGTCGTAATAGACGCAAAACTCAGCTCAATCAAACGTACTTTTCGTCGAGTACCGAACTTTTCAGTCTCGGAGCACTTAATTTTGTATGACATGTTTGTTTACGTCTCATCCTTTATGTCAAAGATGGATTCCGTCACGTGTAAAATTAGGTATTTCTAAGTGTGTATTTTTCACGTAACTTTTACCGGAATTGCACGTAGCCGATCGAAATTCAGCTTCAATTATCTACGTGATTAGTCAGGTAAATAAGACCTGATTTCCACGTACTGCTTACGTGAAATCGGGGTGAAAACTACTGGATATCTGGTAAGTTTTACGTGACATTCCGTTTTGTTTAAAATGCTTTTCATGTAATTTGTACGTGAATTTTTAATGAGAATAATGGGAAGTATATATAGAGGCAGTCAATATTATGCAATTTTATCGGGAAGATATAAATTTCACGTGTTTAAATTTATACTTATTCTACTCATAAAATTGTAAAATATTGACTAACTGATTATTTTAAGGTAGAAACGTGTATGAGTTTTTTTTTATTTCTGACAAAATATTAACACCTGTTTGCATCAGACTCAAAATGCTGATGCCACCGTCTGAAATTATAAATCTAGAAAAAAGTTACACTTAATCACAGACAAACAGACGTAACTCTTTGAATAAAATTATCTTAAAATCGTAGTACCACTAAACATAGGACTGCAGTAACGACATCTCGCGGGCTTCTCGCGGGCTTCTCGCGGGCTTCTCGCGGGCTTCTCGCGGGGTCCCGCGGGCTTCTCGCGGGGTCCCGCGGGCTTCTCGCGGAAAACAAGCATGCTCGCTGATTTGCAAACAATGTTGCATGCAAGAAAAACCGAATATAGAAATGTCAAAGCGATCCGATGCCAGCGCTGCGGCAAACCAGTCGTTAAATGCGCAAACGATGATCCAGAATGAAGAGTTACGTCTGTTTGTCTGTGATATAATCATAAATAACTTAATGTAAAAGAATCTAATTACCGTTCAACTGCTGAGAAATTTTGAATCTTTGAGGAGTTCTTCCACCACGCTCGGTAACGCCATATTGATTTTTTTGCGTACCTGAAAATCACGTAAATCTCGTTTCGCGGAAATATCGAAGTCCCAAACACACAAACGGACGTGAAGATTTTTTAGACTGCAGTGTTATACTGCCTATAATCGCATATCAGTCCCATATGGATAGGAAATCAAGCAATATATATATTCGGTTTTTCTTGCATGCAACATTGTTTACGAATCAGCGAGCATGCTTGTTTTCCGCGAGAAGCCCACAAGATGTCGTTACTGCAGTCCTATGTTTAGTGGTACTATGATTTTAAGATAATTTTATTCAAAGAGTTACGTCTGTTTGTCTGTGGTTTTAGTGTTATAGCGAATTCTTTTATTATCGAGGTTAACACCAGTTCCAACCCAGTGCGAAACCGAACTTTTTGTCAGTGTGAACCTCAACCTGAGCTAGGTTTTAAAATCAAACGAGCAAACTGATGTTTGTCAGAAAACGAGCAGACCCAATCTTGATACCCGATCCAGGTTGGAACTGAATAACTCTTCCTCTAATGAAGTCGACGCCATATTGAATAATTTTTTCATACATGTAAATCACGTAAACCCATTTCACGTAAGCACTTTCATCATCAGCTCCAGTGAACATTACACGGTATGTTTGTCAATTTCACTACTATCATGTAAAGATGGAAGTTGAAGTAATCGAAATGGCTACTTGATTTTTCACGTAGGTTGAACGTGTATACTTTGTAGAGTGTACTTGCTAATCACATTCCTTTTTACGTGAAATTCCCGTAGTATCTACCGACATGAAAATCACGTAAGTTTTATCAAAATTCCATTTGACTTTGATCTGCGGCACGTGAAAATGATTGAAGTGGGGTGTTTGAGGGGTTACGTGATTTTTCACGTAGCATCAACGTGAAGATTTTTTGGAGTGTGGGATTGAGCAATGTTAGAGGACCCATACAAAGGTTATCATAATATGATATTATATGATCTTTCGACCAGCAAACTCATCTGCTCCCTTACCTTTTAAAAGGAAATAAGATGATTACTTCCTGTTTTCATCGACCGAATAGCCTCAATCGAACTGAGACTATCCGAGAAGATGAAGTAATGGTCTATGGGCATGTCGGAAATTATGCGAAGTTGATTGCTGCCAGCTCAGCAACATAAACGGAACAAGGTTCCTGAACTGTCCGAAAGGATAAAGGGTCACAATCAGCGATTTTATGATCGCCGAGTGAGTGAATGAAAATTTATAAAACCACTGATTGCTAAATTGACAGGTTTTATGTGTTAAATATAGGGAAATGTGGGACAAGATGGGTCAGCTAGTACATTTATTAATTTATTTGTTAATCGCAACCCCAATGATGGTTTGCTATTTCCAACCAGCATTGGGGCTACTTTGAGCCAGTTGATATTGACAATCTGAAATATAAATAATTCAAGTAGATGGCTCACCTTCTTGATGTATCTTGTAATCTTACAAATAAAAAATATGGTCATAATACCTAATGATCTCATAATTCCAAAAATCCTTTTAGGGGTCGTCCATTAATTATGTCACACTTTTAGGGGGGATGGGGGGTTTTGGAAACTGTGACGAGTCATACAAAAAAAAATTAAGTTCCATACAAAATATGTGACAAAGGGGGGAGAGGGGGTTGAAAATGGACTAAATTTGCGTGACATAATTAATGGACCTTCCCTTAGCTGAAATTAGTATTTGCAACGATTCTGCGGAACAACATGTTGCATTTCTGTTTTTGTTTTTAAATTTAGGTTCTGGTGGTCCAGCTTCAAAAGATGCGAGTGTTAATACAATTGTGATGAGTAACAGAAAAAATGTTTCATTTTTACTCTTATAACTTATTCTATAGTTGAATTCAAATTTTGGGACGCAATCAATCAGGACCCGATTTTGAGCCGTTTGAACCCTATGCACCAGAGTCAGGCCAAGAAATGTAATTGTAAAACATGACAAAACCGACTTACTTGACAAACTCGGTATCAGGAAGCTGAAGCACGGGAAGCGGCTCGCTATGCATCTTCTTGATGGCATCGACCATCTGTAAGGTCTTCATTACCACATCTGGGCTGGAAAGATAAACTCAACTTGAATAACTGCCACATTCTACCGAGCACCACTGACTGTATTCAAACATTACCTCGTCTCCTCTGAAGCCAGTTCGAATGTTTTCTGTATGACCAGCTCCACATCCTTCTGCTGTCGCATTGTAACGACCTTAACCGGTGCCAAATGCTGTTTTATCCGTTCATCCTTGTCCTCTTGTATCTTTTCGAACATCGTGTCGATAGCACCGGTCAGGTCGTTCAGTAATGTCCCATGATCTAAGTGCATATCACTTTCCCGGGACGCTATTCTCGCCCCGGCCCTGCTCAGTGCAGCTAATCTATCGACCAGAAAGGTGTTCTCTTTGGTGATCACGGCTTTCAGCTTCTCGCGAGCATCATCCAGTTCCATTACCTCGTCAATATGCATGCGGTGCTGAGCATGCAGAATGCATTTTAAGCAAACACACTTACTGCATTTCTGACAAAACAATAGCAGTTCTTTGTTGTGCTCTTCGCAGACGCTCACAGGCTTGGTCAGCAGCTGGATCAATTGTTCCAGATTTTCTTGCAGTCTTTCGATTAGCTCGCGTACCTCCTGATAGACGCGACAGTAGGTGAATTGAGTGAACGTTACCTTCGCCTGGCAGCATGGGCAGCCTTTCAAGTAGATCGATGCCCGCGATCCACCGGTATTGAACCACCGATCGATACAATCGGCACAGAATAGCTTCGAACACTGCGGACAATGGATTGGATGATCCACGTTGATTGCATTATGGCAGATGGCACAGGCAAATAGCACATCCATGTCAATCTGATCGTTGAGCCACGCTTTGGCAAGTATTTTTCGCTGCTCCGTCGTCGAAAGGCACAAACTATCGTTCGATGCCATGGCTCTTAATATGAACGTAATATACAAGTCAGGAAATTAATTTAAGTAACAATCATACAATTTCACTATTGATTTTAGCCCACCAGATGGATGATCTCTTACGCTGCACTGATCTAGCACAAAATGGTCACACAAACACCCAAGTGGTTTCTCAATAGCCCTTTTGTGGTACTCAAGCGTATGTTTGTCATCTAATGATCATTGTAACTTTAGCGGTCTACTGGTGGGGAGATTTTAGTGAAATAATATTTACTCGCGATACCGATATGATTTTTTCCCAGGACACATTATAAATACGGTTTTACTTTTATCCGGTTATGGTGACCAGTGAACGATGAATCGGAAAAAAAACGGGAAAAAGCCGGGAATTTAGAAGGAATACTTTGACCTCTCATCGGAAAAAAAATAAGATTCTGGTCCTTGGAATCTCTTTCAGACCTTGGACTGGAATGGATTTTCAGGATTTTGTCAATTTTCAAGAATAAGAAGCATTTAAAAGAAATTGTTCAAGAAAAAGAAGCATTTAAAATAAGTTCTTAAGCTAATATTATGGTATTTCGGAATTAGAACCAAGGGAGTTTCTACTAAAGATAGGGGATTTACGTATTCTCGTTTACAAAGCTGAATTAATTAGTTGAGAAAAGTGATTCATGTGCACTATTATAAAGCCTCTACTCAGCGATCTTGACAAACCTTTGCTTCTAACAATTTTACGGATTTCCAGTTTGTTTAAATTTTCCGCAAATTGTCAACGATTAAGGATCTTATTTAGCGGAATTTTGATTACAACTTGATTTCAAATGATTACAAGATTTCATAAACAACGCTGGTTTAATAAGTCTTATTATTAGAAAGACTTTCTGCTGAAGTTCATCACACAAAAAATAATCGTTACTAAAATTAAAAATACCATGGGTAGAATTAAAAGTTTTCGTTGGTTCTTTTTGGTAGAAAGTTCGAAGCATGCATCATAAAAATGTGTTAACTGTCAAATCAAAAGTTTAAGTCCTCGTTAAATTCAAAAGTTGAAGCTTTTGAATCAAATTGTAGAACTGTCAAAAGGAAAACCAATGTTTTTAAAATGAAGTACGAACTGTTTCAATTCAAAAGGAGTCGTTTTTATCATGACAATATATGTTTTTATCTCAAATTTGAAATATTATCAGATTAATAGTTTTCCAGATTTAAAAAAGTACCCAAACTCATATTTGAATGATTTTTTTTAAATAATGTTTATTGATATATTTTCGAGTATATTTTATAAAAAAAAAAAACAAAACAAAACAATACATAGTTAAAATTACCATTGCAAATTTTGTCCTGTCCAAGGAATCAAAGGAAGGTATTCGGTCCAACCTCGGGTCGACGGCAATTTCGGAACTTTCCTCTTGCTTGCATCGTTCAAAACGGCATTCTTTACGAGGTCTTCCTGCTGGAGCTACATTGTTCTCCATGATCTGACAATATAGAATCTACAAAAACAAAAATACAGCCTTTGAAATACAACCATTGCATACCACAAAATTGGGACACTCACCATAGAAATATCCAGCAGAATGATGAAGACAGAAAATCCTTGTCATCAGCAAAGGAACGCCACCCACCACGGGAATTGACCACCACCCGGGAATTGACCACGTACCTACGATGTAAAAACAAATTTAATCGATCCCTCGTTTCCTGTTGCAGTGGCAGAACCACCATCGATTGCCACTTATCGTCACTGGAGGCAGCTTTCGAACACCGATTCCACCGTAAACTGCTTTTTTTTACCTCCGTCTCGTCCACTCATATTCAATTTTGGCGGAAAATGAAGTGGGGTTGAGAGATCGGTTCAGTGCTGCCAAAAACTTTACTATTAAGAGGTATTTGTGACAGCTGAACAACTTTTATATAAACATAATACACTTTTAAAATAACAAGTCAGAAGTGAAAGAAAAACTTTCAAACCAAAGATATAACTTTCATTTTGAAAATTTTCCTGTTAAAACTACGAAATTTGAGAAACTTTCATTTTGAAAATGCATTATTTTATAGCAACAATTTTTGTTTTTTGTGTGTAGGAACTCCCTAAAGTTCGTAGAACTTCCCTGAAGCGTTAAGGTCTTTCCTGAAGGGTTCATTGAAGTTTGTATTGCCTGAATTTCATGGAACTTCCCCGAAGTTCGAAGGACTTTTTTTAAGATCTTAGGACTTCCCCGAAGTTCGGAGTTTATTGAAATTCATAGGAATTTCTTAAATATCGTAGAAGTACCACGAGGTTCGTAGAAATTCTCAGAAGTTCGTAAGACTTTCTTCAAGTTCGAAGAACCGAAGAACTTTCTCGAAGATCTGAGGATTTTCCTGAAGTTTAAAGGCTTAACTGAATATATGAGGACCCTAAATTTAGAAGAGCTTCCCTGAAGTTCATAAGGCTTTAAATATCGAAGGGTTTTCCAAAAGTTTGTGGGTCTTTCCTTAATTTCTTGGAAATTCCCTGAAGTTTGGAGAGCTCCATGAATTTCGTAAGACTACCTGTAATTCAATTAACTTCTCGGAAGTTCTAGGAACTTTTTTGAGCTTTGAGAACTATGTCAAGTTCAGAGGACTTCCCAAGAGTATTGAAGACTTCTGTGAAGCTCGGAAAAATCCATAAGTGTCATAGGATTATTTTTAATTTTTTTTTTTTTTTTATATCTTTATTAAGGAGACTTTCAGCCGTTGGTCATAGGATTATCCTTAAGTTTTAAGCAATGCCTAAATGTCGTAGAAGTTTCATTAAATCTGTAGAAAATTCTGTAAAAATTCGTAGTTATTCCCCAAAGATTAAAGGACTTCCCTGAAGTTCGTAAGACTTCTCTGAAATTTGTAGAACTTCTCTGAAGGTTCGGAGAGATTTCCTGACCGTCGTAGGTCATCACTGTAGTTCACAAGGTTTTCCTGAAACTTGTAAAACTTTCCCGAATTTTGTAGAACTTGCATGAAGTTCGAAGGCCTCATCTGAAGTTTTTTACAAATAGAACTTTTTTATTGAACAGTAGTTACGCGTCGGCACTGCTTGAGTCTGATATCAATCAAGCACAAATCTAATATTTACTAAATTCTCAGGGTAAATTTTGTTCATCAATGTTTAGTTGTGTGAAAGATTTAGCTTGAACAAAATGGTTAGTCTTGACCTGATTGTAAAAAGAAACTTTTACATACATAAAATTTAAAACCTATTTACATTATACAAACAAGATTATTTTCCTGGTGGACTTTTAAAACTCCTGGTTTTTTCCCGGTTTTTCCTGGTGAAAATAAATTCCCGACTTTTTCCCGGTTTTCCTGGTTCACTTGCCACCATGCCGACTTGAAAACACGCCCTAACACTCCGAATACGATGCCTCCGAAAAACGTGTAACGGCAAGTTTACAATAGCATAACTTAGCCATGTCTAGATTAATTTCAAAAATTGTGGTACTTCTAGAATTCCTAGAGCGTGTCATTATTTTGATTGTAAAAAATATTAAAAATAGGGTCGTCTACTTTGATGAAAATCGAAAAGAGTCTTATATCACAGTTCCACGTGTTTTCGAAAAAATCGCGGAGCTCTAGGATCAGTTTCATGAAAGGACCACTTTTACGGATGTTTTGGATTTTCCGGAGGATGGCCCCATAGCCATCTGGGACCATGTTTATGTTACGACCCCTAATTATTTCTTATATCACAGTAAAACGTGTTTTCGAAAAAAAAACCGTGGATCTCATGAATCAGTGTTATGGATCGACCATTTTACGGACGTTTCAGTTCTTCTAGACGTCGATCCCAGGACCATGCAGGTACATGTTTATGCCATGACCCCAAATTCTTATATCACAGTTCCTAATGTTTTTGAAAAAAAAAACTGCGGAGCTATAGGATCAGTTTCATTGGTTGACCTCTTTTCGGGATGTTACAAACCTACCAGAGGACGGCCCCATGACCATCCGGGTCCAGGTTTATGTCATGACCCCAAATTCTTTATTATATCACAGTTTCAAATGCTTTCGAAAGAAACGTAGAACTCTAGGATCAGTTTTGTGGATTGACCACTTTTACGGATGTTCCGGATCTTTCGGAGGACAGTCTCATAGCTATCAGGGTCCATGTTTGTCAGGACCCCAAATTCATTCTAACATCACAGCTATTAGTGTTTTTCTAAAACTTCGGAGCTCTAGGATCAGTTTCATGAATTGACCACTTTTACGGATGTTTCGGATCTTCCGGAGGACGGTCCTATGGCCATACAGGTCTATTTTTATGCCATGACCCCAAATTCTTTCTTATATCACAGGTCCTAATGCTTTCGAAAAAAAAACGCGGAGTTCTAGGATCAGTTTCATAGATTCACCATTTTTAAAGATGTTCCAGATCTTCCGCAGGACGGTCCCATGGCCTTCTAGGTACGTGTTTATGTCATGACCCCTAATTAATTTATATATAACATTTCCAACTGTTTTCGAAAAAACCGTGGAGCTCTAGGATCAGTTTCATAGATTGAACACTTTTACGGATGTTCCGGATCTTTCGGAGGACGGTAAGATGGCCATCCGGGTCCATGTTTATGTCATAAACCCAAATTATTTCTTATATCACAGTTCCTAATGTTTTCGAAAAAAAACCCCGAAGTTCTAGGATCAGGGGTTTATGAATAGGTCTAAATCTCAAGTTTAGATGCTCAACAAATCTCACACTAGCGAATCAATCTTCGAAATATCTTCTTTCATTTGTCGCATCTACTTGCAGCGCTCATCATATTTTTGCAGGAAATCTTCAGAATCGTCATCAATCTTCTTTCTATCTACTCAGTGTGCGCGCAGCTAGCCACAGCAAAACACAATCTTTTTTGCATTTTAGATAGAGTCGTCCCCCTCGGAATAGACCACTTTTACGAATGTTCCGGATCTTTCGAGGATCGTTCCGTTATCTCCAGGTTCCATATATAAGAACCATGACTGTACCATAGAGGTAACTCTAAGACTAGAAGGTCCCGAAATAACGTGCTCAACTTTTTGGCTCAGCTCTGGTACTCTCTTCGGTCCCAAGCTAATCGAATCACCCCTCGAAACATAGGAAAAACCAATAACCCCTCATTTTATCTGTCAAACTTTCATAGCGAATCAAAACAAACATTGCGTAGTACTAGAATTTCGACTAGAATAGGGTACGTTAATCGTTTGCTTGGGACCAAGAGGCTACTAAAGTGGTGAGCCAATTTAAAATCGTTAGTTTCGTATTGATTGTTGACTGTACCCTGGCTAATTATGAACATTTGTGACCATTAATCTAAATTATGGATCTTAACCCACTTGCAAAACCCATAAACTTCTTCTTCTTCTTCTTCTTCGCATTTCAAGCTTATTGCTTATCGCATATTAGCTTATTGCGTGCTCTCAACTTAAGGCCGGCGCACAATAGATACGTTTTCAAGTTTTTTGACAGTTAGCCCATGCATTATCTGTCAAAAAACCCGAAAACGTATGCATTGTGCGCCGGCTTTTAGTGTTCTAGATGCACTTCCACAGTTGTTAATTGAGAGTTTCGATGCCTGTACCATTTTTGCATTGATATGATTGTGTGGCAAGTCCGATCATACTTCTATGCCAGTCGAGAAATTTTCCAACCCGAAAAATTCCTAGACCGAACCGGGAATCGAACCCAGCCACCTCCAGCATGGTCTTGCTTTGTAGTTGCGCCTTTACCGATTGAGCTAAGGAAGGCCCCATGAACACACACCTTATATCCCGTTCACATTACTGCGTATATCACGTGATATACGCTGTCTTGCAATGAGCACTCATACATCTAGTTTTCACTGGAAATCCTATGTATGAGTGCTCATTGCAAGACAGCCTATATTACGTGATATAGGCTGTAATGTGAACGGGGTATTAAAAAAACGTGTAACGACCCTATTTTCTATCTTTCTGCAATTACAATAATCTACAGAGCCTAGGAATTCTAGAGGTACCACAATTTTTGAAATTCATCAAGAAATGGCTAGGTTATGTCATTGCAAACTTGCCGTTACACGTTTTTCGGAGGCTTCGCAGTCGGCGTAAAGTATTTTACCCACCGTATTTGGAGTGTTAATAAATCCTTTGATAAGCCCCCTGTGCCCTAGAGCTAAAAGAGAATGGTCGCATTACCTTGACAACTAGCCTTTCCGGTCACTCTGTAACTCTTAACTCCTATGGTAAAATCCCATTAGCAAACGTCAGTCTGTTCGAGAAACATGTTAGACATTACCTTACCCTTTCACTCCAGTGAAACATCTCATAAGATCCTGTTAATCTGTGCATGAAGAGACGGTGGCTCGCTGGTACCATGAAGAAATAATACAAAATCCGCTAGACTTTGGGATTTTCCATAGGAGCAAAGAGTTAAAAAGCCACCGTCAACGTCAATACTTACACGTTATTTAAAAACTACTCAAATTTGGGTAGAATCCTCCCAGATCGGTCACAACCAGCGAATCCAAACACATAAAGCAACCAACGATGCAGACAAAACGGTTGCTACGACTACCATGACAAACTCGCTCTGTAACATAGCTCGATCCGAGTGGTAGAAGAATAATGATATATTGCTTGCCTGCCTTGTTGCAATATACACGGATGAGGACATAGCTTGATATGAATCGAGAAAAGACATAACAAAAAAATTTCCATTAACACACGTATCTTCGGCTTTACTTCGTGAAGCGGCTTGTCAACAATTTGCTCGTTTTCTTCTACCGCCCCGAGTGAGTTGTGTCACATGGGCTGCTTGTCATGAAAAAGAAGGAAGATTATATCATTATTGCTTTCCACT
The DNA here is from genome assembly GCF_037179485.1 of Ochlerotatus camptorhynchus. NCBI lineage: Eukaryota > Metazoa > Arthropoda > Insecta > Diptera > Culicidae > Ochlerotatus > Ochlerotatus camptorhynchus. Next base: position 979,635 of record NW_027040796.1, on the reverse strand, counting down.
TCTGACATAGCGTTATTATTCGGTTCGTTGATCGCTTGTCATTTGGAGATATTTTTGATTCCTTGGTCACAACTGAACACACTCAAAATGGGTAAGCTATGTTGGGAGTGACAAGCTGACACATGAGCAACATTGACATGGATCCGACCGACTTTGTTCAATTGTTAACCTGTCACTCCCAACATAGTTTACCCATTTTTTGATAGATTCAGCTTTGACCGATCAGGGTGTATTTTACTCAAATTTGGGTAGTTTTCAAATAGCGTGTATAAGGGCCAATGTCACAAACGTAAACACTGACTTTTCCACGAATTTCTTGAGAATGAAAACTCGCTCAAGTAAGCCACCACGATGTTTGTGTATAGGGAAAGTCCCCATAGCTGATAGAATTGCTGGGAAGCCGACACCGGTGGTGTAGTGGTAAGCGTGACTGCTTTCTAACACCCCAATGGGTCTGGGTTCAATCCCCAGCCGAGGTCGGTGGGATTTTTCTGAGGCATAAAAATCTCTGGTCTTCCTTCGGAAGGGAAGTAAAGCCGTTGGTCCCGGCCCATGTGTGTTGGGATGTGAATGGGTGCGATATCCTACGCAGGTGTGGAAGCTGCCTTCCTGCACATTCGGTTGCTGTCAATCGATGGCAATCGATGTCCGTCGGTGATTGGCACTAGATTGCGGAACAGAGACCGACGTTAAATAAAGGAAAGGATGGATGGATGAAGAATTGCTGGGTTACATGGATTGACTTTGAATTACAAGATATTTACGGAAGAAGCCATTGCTTAAGTTTCCGACATTGGCCCATATAAAGACTCAGTGTCGAATCACGAAAATTTAATTTTGACATATCGATGTCTAACTATACCAGTTATACCACTGAGGAAACACAAAAAGGAGTCAACTTTTAGTCAGCAGTTTTGCATGAAGTTCCACATATGTTATGTGCAGGAGTGAATCCATTGTGAATATCATCCCATTGGCTACGTCTCTGTATGTGTATGCCATGTACCACCGATTACGACCAAGAGGCTGAGAAGTGCGTGTTATCCTCAACAGAAAACCAAAGAAATCATATATGGGGTTAAGCGACACATATTCGACCTTTCGAAAGATGATGACCAAGGAATCCTCAACGCCAAGGCTAAGGATTACGATGAAGTGATGAGCCAACTGAAGGAAAAATGCGCGGATCCGGAATTCATTCATTGGTCTGTACAAACAATCATGGATGAATTCAGTGTCAACAGATATAGGTACTGTAGCACAGGTAAGATTTATACAATTTTAAACACCATAAAGGAAAAATTAAAAGTAATTCCCATTTTCTTTCTTCACAGGTGAAAGATTTGGTCGAAGAAGATGGAATATTATGTTCCCCTCGTTCCACCAAAGCAGGCATGGACTGAGAGCAGAGTTAGTAGATACACTGCAAATAAACTTCACGTAATATTCACTGGAAAAGTTACATAGATATTTTCCATCGTACCTTTCAGGTGAATATTACGTGTTTTGGAAATGAAATCCCATTTAAGTGATACATATAAAAATCAAGTGATTTTCACGTAAATTTTATACCTACAGATGATATTCAAATTGGCAACACTTAAAAGCTACGTGAACTTTCAAGTAAGGTTCACAGGGTTTTATAGTTATATTTAAGTGAGTTTGTGGTAAATTTCAATTTATTTTTTCATGAAGTATATGAAGCCATTTAATTTAGTGACACATTTGTTTTTCAAATGTTTTATTAAAACAAAATTTGTAATTAATTGGTGGGCCACCTATTTCACGATTCCACTCGATCTACTGCCTGTTTTTTCCTCATCCTGGGCTGGAACTGCTTCTATAAGGACTCACGTTTTTTACTTTAGGAAAGGGCTTCAGTTTCTGGGAGCTCGATATTTTCATTAAGATCGCTGATTTCTGTATAAAAGAATGAAAAGCGGAAATTGATCATCGTTCTATTTTTTCAATGTAAACAGTTGATTCTTACCATTTATTTTAGCCAGATACTGATGATCTGGGAGCTTTAAAAAATCCCCCATTTGCAGGAATAATCATATAGCTCGCCAATTGAAATTATAAGTAGCCCAAATAATCTGATCCTGCATTCGCTATTTTATTTCTGGATTAATAAAAATGAAGATTATTTTCTGAATTCCAATGAAAGTTAAAAACTGGGCTGTCTGGCAATCCCAGATCTTCCAACAATGGGGAATGCCTATACTTCCTCTGTCACCATCTTGAACTTCGAGGTTACGCACAGAACATTTTCACACCATGAGATAACGTAAAATGTATGTGAATTTCACATAACCTTCACCAGCATGACACATGGACTCGACCAGTGAATCCAGTAAATTTCATCACTAAGTCGTTGAATTTTACGTATAGCATGTAAATCCTATTATATTCTTGGTTTTAAGAAGTCACCTGCATTTTCAGGTAATAGGCATAGGTTCAGTGTACAGTTGTGAAATTCAACGAATATGACGATATAAGCAGAGTTATGCCGGGCCAAAGAGATTATCACCCCTATTCTGTATTTCGTTTCGAACGAAATTCTCATACAAAAAAATATTTTTTTGAATGAGAATTTCGTTCGAAACGAAATACAGAATAGGGGTGTATGTGTCTGTAGTGACGGGTGGTGTTTCATTTGTTTGCTGAGATTCAGCTAAGCATTATCCGAGACTCAGCAATCAAATGTCACTTTTGCTGAGATCTCAGTGAAACTTATTTTTGCCGAGATTTGCACAACCGTGCTCGTTTTTCTACCTTTTTCTACTAAGTGTGCAGCATGGCATGCATATTTTTTTATTGTCTACATGCTTATCACTTAATTTTTACGTGAAATTCCCGTAGTATCAACCGACATGAAAATCATGTAAATTTTATCAAAATTCCGTTTGACCTGCGGCACGTGGAAATTATTGAAGAAAGATGTATCAGGGGTTTCGTGATTTTTCAACTAGCATCAACGTGATGATTTTTTAGAGTGTAGGAATATGTCATCAAACTAATAATAAGAAGTTGTTGCAGTAAATTACTAATTTCATGATCATAATTTATTTCTCAAATACAATTACTTCTGTTTTCTGTTCTGTTCTGCTCTTGACTCAAGATGTTCAGAATCGATCTTTTTTTATTTTTTTACCTTCAATTAGAAACTCATATAGATTAAAAATCAATGATCCTCCACGTCACTTGACAAAGTTATCCGCATTACATATTGTATGTCTTCCCATGCACGGCTACTAAATCTCTGTACTTCTTCTTCGTTTTCTTACCAATATAAGTCAATTAACCTCAAACTTTTCCACAACTCAAGGTGCGATGGAAAAACCTTTCCTAACGTTGTTTAAATTCAAGACTGATTAGTTTTTTCACGTTCTACCAAATGATATAACCTAAGTAAGCAAACGGCATTTGAAATGCTTTCACTCAATTTTGCAATTTAACACCGATTTCCTATGCTTTTCCCTCTAAAATCATTAAGTTTGGGATTTTGTTTGCCTTCATCGACACTGAGCGTGCAGCAATGCAATCACGGGTGTCAGTCAGTGCAGGTAAATTCTAGTTTCAATATTATCTAAACGGAAAAAAAAATCACGAAACACTTTCTAGTAGTACGATACAAGATGTTATTGTTGTTGTCATATTCTACGACGAAATTGAAGATCATTTGAAAGTTTTATTAAAGGATAGTAGGACAACGACAGACGACAGCAGCGATTGCAGTGAACGATGGTCGCACTATTTTTTTTTTTTTGTCGATTTGACGCTCCTAGACAAGACGACAATAATTTAACATAGAAAATATTTGTTTAATGGGTGTAGTTAATTAGGTTTAAAGAGCAACTTTATATCACGCTGAAAACTGATCAACCTTCATTCAGTCAAACTTAAGCTGTTGATTCCTGGTTGCTACGGTGCCTGGGAGGAGATAGTAAAATCAAGATAAATACCTACGTTCCTGTTGGATTTCCCCCGGAGGCCGGCCAAGATTAACAACGGGTTACGGGAATTATTTAAATTTTAAATTCTCACATTTCTGAAGCACATAACGCACTCGAAAGCATGTCCAACTAGTGAACCCACGTTGATGTTTTGTTTTACTATCCACTTCTATTTTAAATAGCTGATTCAATTACCTTCAAAAGTCTCACAATGTTAATAATATGCTCATGTGTGTTAGGTGTACGCGTGTTTGTGTCAGTGTTAGTTTTGTTTAAACGCTTTCTCTCTCGCTCTCTCAAAAGTATGCGTGTGAGTGAAGAGGTGTACAAGTGTATGTGTGTATGTGTGTGTGTGTTTGTCTGTATTTATTTCTGTTATCATTTTTCCCTAAGAAGTAAAGCTAGTCTACGGCTCGCGGCTCTAGGGTAAAACGTAACGCACGTAGGGAATTTCCACATCGTTTCCGTCGTCGTCGTTGCAGCAAATTTCGAACACGAGCGCACGGACATGCGGTTCGATGTTCTTCTTCGAGACGCGCCTCACTACTTCGGTCATGGTGAGGGCCAACCGTTCTGTCTTCTTGTCCTTGGCCATGAAGAAAGCGTATAGCATGCAAACGCCCTGCGAGAGCATCGTAATCTGCAGCTTGTGCTCACGCTCAAAGTAGTCCAGGAACTCCTTCAGGGTCAGCTCGCCACGCACCTCGAAGCGATCCCACAGTGTCCAGTCCTTGTCGTAGTAGGTCTGCTTCTTGGCCGGGATCGGCTCCGAGAAGGTGAAGAACGGCAAGGCCAAGTTGAGGAAACCATTCTTAAAGCGATCCAATGTGTTGAATCTGTTGAATAAGAAAAATCGACGTTGTATTTCCTGCACTTTTAGATATGTATCAAGATGATCAACCAACTCACCCTTGAGCAAGCTTGTACAGCTCCAGCGAAACGCAGCCGGCAACCAGCGAGGTGGTGGTGGCAATGGCTGGCATGATCTTGCCGGCAATCAGCTTGGACTTATGGCGATCGGCCGGTGGAATCTTGTAGTTGGCAGCACGCAGATTCGAGGCAGCCACGATGAAGTCCATGTGCAGATTGGAATCGTCGTCCTTTTCGAACTCCAGCGGAGTGATGGTGAAGTCCAGACGGCCCAACGAGGCAAGCTCCTTCTGTAGCCTGGTGATGCGGTCCTGATCGAGCTCTTCGCCGGACGCTCCATTGGCTTCCGCCTGCATGGCGGCATCCGTGACGGCAATCTTGACACCCGACCGCGGAACGAACTTTGGGACCTGGAGAACAACAATGGCATTGTTAGATGGTTTGAAGGGGTATAAACGACTTGTTACCCATAAAAGCATATCAGTCCCACGAGAAAAAAACAGCAAGCCGAGAAAAACCCTAATGAAAAGGTATTTATCCGTAGACCCTTATTGATGCACGACCAATGAGATCAACCCAAATTTGGGTAAAGTTTACTCATAATCGCGAATTTACTCATGTTTTCCCAGGAAAAAAATCCCGAATGAGGGAAAAGTAAAGATTGGATTCTATCAGTCTATTGGTACTACTTCTCTGCCGGTAATCGCAAGTCAGTCATATCTGCATTTTTATCAATTTTGAGTTAGCATCATTATTCAGTTTATCGTTCTATGTTTTTTGAGATATGCTATTGAAAAAAGGTGGTTTGTTCAAGAAAAACGAAAAACAATACCAAGTCAGATAGTCCCACAGCGAAAAGTAACCGCAAGTCAGTCCCATTAGAAAAAAACATGTTATAAATGTTGGACAACACATCGCATCATGAGATTTGTCTCGAGACAGATTTTGTCCACTTCTCCTATGGTATCTGAAACATGTCCGGATGTGGCCAATATAGTTCTTACGATACTCAGTTTGACAGTTTCTCATGTGATTTGATGTATCGCTTGATGGATTTTGATTTAAAAAGGATTTACCACTTCCCCGGGGATACCCGGCACATGTCCGGGTGTGGCCAACATGGTGCTGGTTACTCATCATGACTCTTATTGATCTTATTTTTGAATTCTCATGTGAATTGATTTATGGCATGGTGAGTTTGGCCTGTTTATGAAAAGCTCTGGTCTGATGAAGACCCATACTCACCAGAATATGTTCCGGCCATCAAATTCAGAAACATTCAATAACGTTCTATGGGACCATGGTATCTTTCTACTATTCAATACTGTGCTAAACTAATGCAGCATCGTCATGGAATCGTGACTGACTTGCGGTTATTTTTCTCATTGACGTTACATGTAATCGCAAGTCAGTCTCACTCAGATTTTGGCCATAAAATAAAAATTTCAGTTTCGTGATTATGAGTAAACTGAACTCAATTTTGGGTTGATGGCATTGGCCGTGTGAGATGACCAAGTTTTGGTATTTTTCACCATATTTTTTGAACAAAACATGTGACTTTTAGTGTATAGTGTAAAATACAGGTAGTTTACAATCGATTCTAATGGATAACCATTCCTGTTATAAATCCATATGGGACTGTTATGTTTTTATGGGCAGTGTACAACTCAGTAAATGGACTTCAGTCATTGACCTTCAACACGATTGTACTGCCCATAAAAGCATAACTGTCCCATATGAATAGGAAATCAAGCAAAAATGGGACAATTATGCGAGTATCGGCAGTGTACTTCTTGCTCAAAAATAGTGATTTTAGTAACTACGTTGAAGAACTAAGTGACCAAAGGCTTGTTCGCGACAAAATCTGAACATCCCTAATCTTCTGAAATATCTCATCAACGAGTAAAATATTTCGCTGAGTGGTGGACGTATGTCTGTTCTTTTTGAAAATTCAAGCTTATTCGAAAATGGCATCGAAAGAAGAGTAAGTCCGAAAAACAATTGTGTGCAACCGCAATGAAAATCCAGATATCTCGATCAGATAACTTGCCAAAAAGCTTGGTTTTTCTGCAAGCACTGTTCCCAGTATTTTAAAATCGTTCGATACACGTTTGACAGCAGCTAGGAAGACGGGAATCGGTACAAAAATGGATTTGAGGAACCCCCAGAAGGCCGTGAAGGTGAAACAAATATTACGGAGCAGGCCAGGGGTCACATTGCGAATCTCGAAACAAAAGAACTTTTGTACGAACGCTTGTATGAAAAAGTTGATCGTTTGGAGATGCGCAATGTGGCCCCAGATCTTTCGGTACATACTGTTGCTCGTAAAATAAAAATGTCACTGACTTTCGTGAATATTCCGAAGCATCGACAGGGAATGAAGTCATTCAAGATAAAACTGTGCCGAACCGTGATAAGCAAAATGTGACGGCTAAAACACGTGCTCGTAAGTTGTATCGCAAATTTTTGAAGAAATTTATTATTTGACTTAATGAACCGAATGGAGTCCATGTTTTACCGAAGGAGGCGAATCCACCTAACTGCCCGGAGTTACGTCCTATCAATCGATATTGGGCTCTCGTGAAGAGAGAGAGCTCTCGCATTGCAAACAACAACCAACAACTATGGAAAAACTCGACAATCTTGAACAACAGCAGCAAAACCGGTTGCAGAAAGGTCTGCACTGACCAAGGGGTAATCAACTCTGCACATTGTGCCGAAACACATCGTGGTACACTGATCGGCGGGTCATGGCACACGATGACAAGTATGACACAAAATATAATATAAAATGGCATCACTGTTTTGTGTTGACATTTTGCCAATCGTTGCTAAGGTTTACTTCTTCGTTTACTTCAAAGTAAGGGGGAAAGGGATTTTTGCAGTGCCATTTTCCAGCGAAATTGTCCCCAATCATGATAAGAGATTACATATTTCTAGATAAACATTTCAAAAGGTCCTATCTGCTTTGATCGATTCTCTTCGTCGACTTTTTCTTTTTGAAAACCACGGCTATGCAAACTGATTTCGGCTATGCAAACTGGGTTGAACATTCAGATCAGTTTGCCTCAGGATTCCCTCGCAATCTGTCCTTCCTTGCAGGATATCGGCCACGGTTAGGGCTCTGCTTGTGTCTCTTCTAGTCCGGAGAAGTTCTAGGTCGATATGTTGACAACGGCTTTCGTAAGTGGGTAATCGAAACGGATCATTCCAAGGCAATCTACGCAACGCAAAACGAAGAAAGCGACGTTGAACAGATTCAATTCTCTCGGCACCGTTATTGTAGTTTGGGTTCCAAAGCATCGATCGAACAAGCGAACAATAGAGAGATTTTAGACAGTAGATATCGGTGAAGTTTTTAGCTATCCTAAAAAGGAACCCTAAAGTTCTTGACGCCTTATCGACAACATATGCAATGTGTTTCTTGAATGAAAGCTGCGAATCCAAGATCACACCCAAGTCTTTCACCTGATTCACGCGTTCGATTGTCGAGCCAAGCAGGTCATAGCTAAATATTATCGGTTGTTGTTTTCGTAAGAACGTAATAGCGGAGCATTTAGCTGGGTTCACTACCATTCTGTTTAAACTACACCAACTAGCGATGGCATTCAGCTGATGTTAAAGAAAGTGACAGTCAGCAATGGAGCGGATTCGTAGGAAGGTTTTGAGGTCATCTGCATATGATAACCGAGGAGCTTCGATGACCAGATGCACGTCGTTGAAGTACAGTATAAAAATCAACGGTCCCATGTGGCTTCCCTGAGGTATACCTGAGGTGGCGAAGAAGCTAGCTGATCTGAAATCTCCTATGGCAACCTTTAGTTGGCGACCGGTAAGATATGATCGAAACCAACTCAGAAGATTACCGCATACACCGAGCCTGCCGAGTTTAGCAATCGCAATAGCATGGTTAAAATTTTCGAATGCTGCGGATAGGTCTGAATAAATAACGTCCGTTTGAACCCGATCCGAAATGCTTTCGGTTATATACGATGTGAGACACAGCAGATTGATGGTTGTAGAGTGGCCGACAGTAAACCCATGTTGATCAGCACTCAAATACTGCTTGCAATGGGACAGCAATGGTTCCATAATCACTAGCTCGAATAGCTTCGAAACGGCACTTAACGATGTAATTCCTCGATAGTTATCCACAGCTCGTTTCCTTCCTTTTTTGTGGACGGGAAACATGTTCGCAAATTTCCAGCAAGATGGAAATATGCCACCTGAGAGAGACATTCGGAACAACCGAAGAAGCGGAATTAACAAGCTAGCAATATCTCTCTTCAAAAATACAGATGGAACTCCATCAAGTCCAGGATTGAAGGATGACTTGAGCAGAGTCGCGGCCTTAGATATCATTTCTGCATTAACATCAATTGTACCCAGCGTTTGATCTTTACTGGAACGTTCCTGGCAGCCAGGTTAATATGGTCGTCAGTTAGTATCTCATTAGTGAATACACTGGCAAACTTTTCGGAAAAAAGGTGGCATATAACGGTGGCAGCAACTTCTCCATTGAATTCCATAGACGATGGGAGGCCGGATTCCTTGCGTTGCTCGTTCACGTAGTTCCAAAAGGATTTCGGGTGTAGCTTAAGTTTGCCCTGGATGCCTCGTTGGAAACTCGAAAAAGCATTCACGACTCACTCGCTGGTACATGTAATTCAGCCTCACATAATGTAGTTTCAGAGGAAGCGTGCGATACTTCGTCATCTGGATCAAGGATGTTCTCCCATACCATGCTAGACAATACATGTATGATGCTACCGTGGTCAGCTTTACGGAAGTCATAAGAAACCGTAGCAGGATAGTCGTCGAAATCACGCACGAGTTTGTCCTCAACAGCGACAATTAGAGGAGGGTGCGGAAATTGATGGAGCCCTGTCCTGTGTGCTCACAAAGCAGAGGTCCAAACTGCGACCATTTTCGTTAACTACATGGTTAATTTGAGAAAGCGTCGCTGCGCTGTAGTTGTCGAGAAGGCTAACAGCTCCTGCGTGAAATGTAGAGCTATCAGAATCTGGGTACAGGAATCCGCTATGAGATGGACTCCACGAAACGCCTGGCAGATTGAAGTCACCAAAAATGAATATCTCATCAACTGGAGCAGATAATTGACCCCTGGAAAATGCGAATTGGCAGCAGACCCCGGGCTTTTGGATTGTATCACTTAAGTGGCTTATTATCCGTGAAAATGATCGTATCGCGAGCTTCAATTACGTCTTTGAAGTGTTTAAAGCCAAGATAAACAGCAAGCAGGTCCAAGGTTGAAAACCAATCATAGGTGTTCCTCATGCTTCTTCTCGGGTGATGAAACAATAATCTGGATATCTAGATGCGGCGTTGTGACTTGGAACTCTGTAAACCAAAACGTACTGCCTGTCGCATAATGGGAGACCTCGATTCACTCCATCCAGTCGCGTTGTTTCCCGCCATCAATGTCGTTCTATTTACTACCATCAGAGTTGTGCTGGCCCTGTTCGGTTCGGTAGAGTTCGGTGGTGGGGTCTCCCAACCATCGGCTTCAGGCAAGTATGCATAGTTCACAGTCATTTGACTGATCAGCTTCCGTGTTCCAGTCCAATTCCTCAAGGAACCGATTCCACATTCTTCAAAGATATGCGTCAACCATTATCGTCGCTTGTAGAGACACGTCATCACCGTGTTGTAGCATATGCCGGCTGTTTCCAGTTGAGAAGTACTTAAACTGATAATGTTCAACATCCGCTTTACTGTTCGAATCATCTTAATTCATCTCCGGGACGCACAATAGACCTGTTTCCTCCAGGTCTGCGCGCTGAATTCTGCCAGCGCTCAGCATAGTCGTCCTGGACCTGTGGCAGGATTTTGGATCAGGAGTCTTGCAGCTTGCTTCTACAGACAGTTATAATCAACATATTGACCATTCACTGCCCGAGGTCGATCAGTAATCCGGATTGTGATGATCCCTCTGTAACTCCTAATCATGGGAACCCGGAACGCGCCATAGAAAGCCAATCCTCAGTCCTGCAATCAGCAGCCTTCGTTTGTCATAGTTGTTCCGGATCTGCTTCGGATGTGGAGAGGGGGTCTTCCAACCCACTCTATGACGAGTTTTCAGTCGGACTAGATGATGGCCAGCTATTGCCTGATGTATCTGTGATTTCCAGGGAGAACAATTGATCGATTCCTTGCTGTAAGCTGGACGTCGTGATTTTCTAACAAAACGCCGTTGGAATGAATTCTGATGTTGAAGAGCACCGTCTAGCTGTATCGGATCGTGACTACGTGTAATTGTCCTGTACGAAACGTGGCTTGATTCTCAAACGCTTTCCTGTCAAGTCTTCGGACCTGACTACGAGGTCTTTCGTTGCGATCGGAATCCTTCTTCTTCGCATTTCAAGCTTATTGCATATCGCATATTAGCTTATTGCGTGCTCTCAATTTAGTGTTCTAAATGCACTTCCAAAGTTATTAATTGAGAGCTTTCGATGACTGTACCATTTTTACATTGGTATAATTGTGAGGCAAGTCGAATCATACTTCTTCTATGCCCAGGGAAGTCGAGAAATTTTCCAACCCGAAAAATTCCTAGACCGGACCGGGAATTGAACCCAGCCACCTCCAGCATGGTCTTGCTTTGTAGCTGCGCCTTTACCGACTGAGCTAAGGGAGGCGATCGGAATCCTAACAACAGCCGTAAATCTACTGGTGGAGGTGTCCTTGTAGCTGTCCGCAGCGGGTTGGAGGCAAAGGCCATCGAGAACGATTCATGGAACTATGTGGAGCAGGTTTGGACAGCCATCAGTCTGGGTGATCGCACACTATTTCTATGCGCTCTGATCGAGTCCGCGACAATTAACTCATCGATACTCACTGTCGGTCAGTTTTCACATTTATCGAAAGTGCCACTCCAGTTGACGAGATATTCATTTTGGCGACTTCAATCTGCCAGGCGTTGCGTGGGGTCCATCTCATAGCAAATTTCTCTATCCAGATCCTGATAGCCCTACATTTCACACAGGAGCTATCACACACGCAGGACGTCGTTTGCCGGGTCAGCTAGTTACAAATAAAATGTACATCCAGGAATATAAACTAACTAACCTACAAACCAGATTTCTCGAGAGACGAGGATCCTGATTTTGGATCTTTTTTGAGAAAACTGTATTTATCGAAAAAGTTTTTCGGGAAAACGGTACACATTCGGGAAAACAGTACATTCGGAATTGAACTAAACTTCCCAAAAACAAACATCAGAACCAAAGACCAAAGCACATTATTTCATGGAATCTTACCTGAACCTTCTTCACCAGCGCGGCGACAGCGGTGCGGTCGCGCAGCTGTGGGATACCATACACCTCGGCACGCAAGTTTGCCGTTGCAAAGACGTAGTCAAAATGCAGCGGATTTTCCGCATCGAATGGGATCGCCTCCGGGCAACGCTTGGGACCGGACCAGAAGGGCTGTCCGGTGGAGGTTTGCTGATCCGGCGGGAAGTTGAACAGCAGCTGGCTGATCTGGTTGGAATACTGCTCCTGGAAATGGATCCGAGCCCATTTGACACAGTCCTCGATGCACTTCGGTCTCTCGTCGATCAGTGCCGTCTGCGGAAAAATCAAATTGTAGCACAATTCTCCCAACCTAGCTGCACCGTATTTACCTTAACCGATTCCAATACCTCCAACGGTTGCACACCCGGCAACTTGAGCGTACGATCGATGAATGTCGGATCGGAGACGTACTGAGCGGCGTTGGCGGCCGACTGTTTGAAGATACCTTCGAACATGTCGCGAGCCCACTGCAGGGTGTGCTCGATTGCGTTCGGGAAGTTCTTCAGCGTGCAAATGGGAATCGACTTCTCCGGGGGATCCTGCGACGAGCTGTAGGATTCCGTGAGAAACGGTGCGACGATCTGGAATGATAATTTCAATCGTTGATATTGTGTACGCATTCATTCAAAGTTCAGTTGTACTACACAAAGTAATTGCCACCCAGTATTGGAAAGGGTACCATTTCACCATATGGTAGATTTGCTATTCCTGCCTCGTTAGTTGACAATGGCTCTCAGAGCACGTCCATCATCCCTTGGATAGACAGGAAGTGTCTCGAAAGAAGAAGCAGAAGTCGATCACTCACCTGAATATTACCCATCGTACCGAGTGTACCCGATTCCAGCAGAGGCTTCCGGTAGTACACGCAGCGACGGTCCATATAGATACGGGCATCAATATTATCCAGCGCATTAGCCACACCATCCAACCGTTCGAAGAACTTGTCATCGTAGACCTTTTCCGTTTCGGGACCGACGCGATTTTCATGAGCGGTTACATTGATGTCGGCGTTCATGTACTTGACAGCCTTGGCCGCGACGCTTGCTTTGGGCTGCTGGACGTCATGCGGCCGGAACAGGAACTGACGGTTCAGATTACTCTTCTCGATCAGATCCATATCGGTGACGATGATTTCTCCCTCCTTCTTGGCGGCCACACCCATCATGGCAAAGTTTTTCAACAGTTCACATCCGATTGCACCAGCTCCCACAATAAAGTACTTCAACTTGCCGAGAACATCCTGGAACTTACGTCCAAAGACGGCAATCTGAGCATCATAACGAGATCCAATTGGTTGGCATTCCTCCTCGGGAACGCCACCATCCGGCAAGCATTCAACGGCGTCGAAGCAGAAGTACTGATAGAGCGGCGTAAACTTGCCCGTGCAAGCCTTCATCACTTCCTGCGCGGAAATGCCACCAATGGCTCCATTCATCGGACAGAGATCACCGGCACAGACCTTGGCAAATGTGATCAACATGGTCTCGTTAACTTCTTCAATCTTCAGCTCCTTGGCACGTTCCTTGCACAGTTCCACAAACTCAGTAGCATCGTCCGCATTCCATGGACGTGGCAAACGGCCGTGCTTGTCCTGGTATCGGCTCAGCACAGTGAATGCCAGTTGCGTATTCTGCGGATGGTCCCACTTGGCGTAGTCTGCCATGATGAATTCCGGGGCATTTTCCGCTTCGGCCAGGGGCTTGAAGGTCATCTGCTTGGGCATCTTGACCTGGGTGACGATTCCACCGCGCACGTATGGACTGAACTTGGTGGTGTCGCCCACGCTGAACGTGTACGGTCCCAGGACCTTGATCTTGATAGGATCGGATCCGTTGAGCTCGGTCATACCCTCGATCTGGCGGTTGTGGAAAGATGGAAAGAAGCAGAAAGGGATGTTCATTAGTAGATGTGGAGAGAAATGCAGGTATGTAAAAAATCGATTGCAGTAGATGCAGGTCAGTCACAATAATGTTGGGTGTGTGTGTCGTGGTGAATGAGAAAGTCTTTCCATTGACGATGGATTGAAATAGTGGAATAATACCTAATATATTCATTCTGCAACTGGTTAAAATGGGCTGAACTTCAAACGTTTTTATTTGATATCCTACGAGAATGAGCTTCATACTTGGCTTCATATATGTTTTGCATAGGACATAAATATTCAAGCAATTTCTGAAAAGTTCAGATAACTTCAGTCAGAGAACTTCAAACAAGTAATATTTGGGCAAATACTAGAAAAGCCATGTGTTTCCGTTTCCTTGATCCCCGTTGGGTAAAGTTGGTTTCCATGGTGTAGATACGGTTTGTAAAATCGTGATGTCCTCCGTCGACAACCAACTAGCGATTCTTAACAACGGCTCCCCTACTCGCATCGACCCGGCAATCGACCTGACGTTCTGCTCCGAGTATCCGAGAAACGTAGGTTCACTTGGCGAACGCCTTCGGACACTTTCAACAGTGACCACTTTTCGATAACGGTGTCCTTTCCCGGGTGGTCGTATTCGCGAACCATGCGACAAAAATGGCTCTACGATTAAGCTGGCTTGTCGTTATATGAAAGCATCACACCTGAAAGTATTCGATCAGATGTCGAGTGGGACGTCAACAGCGGTCGTGTTGGACCAAAAGCGGTACCATGGTGGTGCCCCCAAGTAAAGGTGACAATTCGACGGCGAAGAAAATGTTTACGATCCCTGCGACGTCTACAACTTTCCGACCCAGACCAACACGAAGCATTGGCTAGAGATTCCAGGAAGCCAGAGCAGCGGCACGACAGGCAATCGACCACGCGAAAACGAAATCGTAGGAAAACTTCGTTGCGAAAATCTTACCGACTAACACACGACCACCGATTTGTGGAGAACCGTAATGCTTAAGCTAGCAGATGGATTCACGGACAATCCCAAAGAAGTAGCGGAGGAATTAGCGAAATGCTATAGTAGAAGATCAGTAACCTATAAGCTACTCTCCATCTTTCCAGATGGTTGAGACAGCAGCCGAACGAGAATCCATAGATCTCTCATCAAACACCGACGATGTCTACAACATCGATATCACCCTTAACGAACTCCTGTGGGCCCTCGACAAAGAACGAGGTGCCTCGACAGGTCCCGACTTAATTGGGTATCCGTTACTCCAACGTTTGCCACTGTCCGCGAAAATGACGCTTCTTGAGCTTGAGAATCTAGGATGAGGATGTGTTTACCGTTAGCTGGCGGAATGCTGTCGTCGTCCCCATTCCAAAACTGCACTGAGTCCGGACCTGATGCCTTTCATCCAATCTCGCTCACCAGTTGCATGGCGAAGCTGTTCGAGCGGATTCTCAATCGTCGATTGACCACCGAACTAGAGTCAAGTGGACGGCTTGACAAACGTCAGCACGCTTTTTTGCCGAGTTAGAAAGATCGCTGCCAACCCACGATGACCACTGTCTGATAGCCTTCTTGGGTCTTCGAAGGCATACGATAGCACCTGGCGACACGGAGTTCTAAGCACACTAAAATCATGGCGATTACGTGGTCGGATGATGAACATGCTGCAAAGTTTCCTTTCGGAAAGGACGTTCCAAGTGTCCGGGTTCTGTCCTATCCAGTGACTCTATTTTTCGTTGCGATGCAGCCTATCTTTCGGGTAAAACCGAGATGAGTCGACACTCTTTTGTACGCGGACGACATCCTTCTCGTCGTACGAGGGGTAAAAAATAAAGGCCTACATCGCAAACTGCAGGTCGCCGTCAAAGCTGTCGACAAGTGGACGAAAAGCGTTGAATTCACCATATCGGCTACAAAGTCGTACATCGTTTATTGCAGTTCGAATGCACGTCAAGAACCTGGGCGTAACATCGTGATAGACCGAGTATTCATCCCGAAGACAAACCGTTTAAATGTCCCTCGACCGAACTCTGAGCTTCAAACCTCACTGTCAAATGGTGAATAAAGCGTTCGAACCTCCTTCAGATGATCGGTGCCAAACTTTCGCGTGGTGATCGAAAATTGCTACTGCAGATTGTCTCGGTCCTAGTGACGGCAAAATTGAAGCACGGAATTGGAGTAGTTAACCGAGGAGGACCGGTAACCCTGCAGAACCACGCCCCAGCCTACACTAAAATGGTACGGTTTGCTTCCGGAGCCTTCGTCACTAGCCCGATACAATCGATCATGACTGAAGCGCTTCCCGCTGTCGATCAACTTGTGCGGCAGACCGATCGTCCGTGGCACACACGAAAATCATCGATCCTGTGGGACGCCAAAAAATGCACGAGCCGGCGATTCGCCAGAGAAAGTCCGCCCGTTAGTGCAACAACTTCTGTCGACCTGCTTCCAACAATCAACGGTCATCCAAACACGACAGCACTGTATGTGCCGCATTCCATAGTAATGGTTTAGCAGGAAAGTACAGCCTCCCGAAGGAATGTACACTGATAGGCAAAATAAAGTGCCCACCCCATCATTTTTGAAATTTCTCTCATTTATTTGGTTCAAATTCAAATAAACACACCGTAGTCTGTTTCGATGTCTTACCTTTATTATTCTTTTAAAGTTACACCTATGGAATACTGAAAATATAAAGTTTTACTTGAAGTAAAAGAAAATCAATTTGGATTGAAAAAGAAAACAGTGACAAAAAAAAGTGCCCACTTCAAAAATCGGTATGTTTTCGATAAGTTTCCATCGGAAAACCCCTCGATTGTTTTTGTTTTGAAAGTTTGACATGTATTGAAGCAAACGGGTGGAACTGGTGCATTTGTACACGTGATCGCATTTGAATCAGTTGAAAAAAATGGAGGACGTAGTGATTTCGAAAGCAATTCCCGTGTGTATCCGAAAATTGGTTGTTCGTGATGTGCAAAACGGTGAATCGCACCGGTCTGTCGCTAGGAAGTACAATATCAGCAAAACAGCGGTCGGGAAAATTCTGCAGAAAATGAAATCGTTCGGATCAGTGGTGGATCGCCCTGGCAGAGGCAGGATGCGCAAAACGGATGCGAGAACGGACACCAAGATCATGCGTGAAGTGAAGAAGAACCCGAAGGTAACTGTCCGCGAGATCCAGGAGGCTCTTCAGCTAACAGTTTCCAGTCGAACTGTTCGTCGCCGTCTCGTAGCACAGGGGTTGAACAGCAAAGTTGCTCGGAAGCGCCCATTTATCAGCAAGGCAAACAAAGTCAAACGGCTTAAGTTTGCTAAGGAGCATGCTGATAAGCCCCTAGAGTTCTGGAAAACGGTTCTCTGGACGGACGAATCAAAATTCGAACTGTTCAACCGGAAGCGACGGGTTCGTGTGTGGTGTAGATCGGGTGAGGAGCTTCAGGAGCGCCACATACAAGGCACGGTGAAGCATGGAGGAGGAAATGTGATGGTCTGGGGGTGCTTTTCGTGGGGTGGAGTGGGAAGCCTGGTGAAAATCGACGGGATAATGACGGCAGATTCCTACATCGACATCCTGCGGGAAAATCTGGAAGTTTCGCTGATCCAGACGGGCCTTGAGGAGAAATTCGTATTCCAGCAGGACAACGATCCGAAGCATACTGCCAAGAAGACTAAGTCTTTCTTCCGGTCATGTCGAATTAAACCACTGGAATGGCCTCCACAAAGCCCGGACCTCAACCCCATCGAGAATTTGTGGGCGATTCTCGATGCCAGGGTTGACAAAACTGGTGTTACCAATAAAAATAACTATTTTGAAGCCCTGGAGCGCGCCTGGGAAGAACTAGATCCACAGCACCTGAAGAATCTAGTGGAGAGCATGCCGAAGCGCCTGCAGCTGGTCCTGAAGGCCAAAGGAGGACACATTAACTATTAGGCTGGTATTCTTTTACTTTATTTTATGTTTTCTGGAGTTAAAATGCAGTGGGCACTTTTTTTTGTCACTGTTCTTTTTTACACCCATTTTGATTTTTTTTTCTTCGAGTCAGTCTCTTCTTTTTATCTGGTATTCTATAAGTGAAACTTAAAAAGAATATAAAGAATAAGATATAAAAAATACTACAGTGTATTTACTTTAATTTGAACCAAATAAATGAGAGAAATTCAAAAAATGATGGGGTGGGCACTTTATTTTGCCTATCAGTGTAGGCTTTTCTCTGCGGAGGAGTACGCCATTAAGATGACTGTTTCAATTCCGAACATATCGAACGAATTAGTAATTCTTACGGACTCTGCAAGCTGTCTCCAGACCTTACAAGCGGGAACATCTAAGTACCCATGGATTCAGGAAGTGGAGCAAATAGCGCGAAACAAATCCGTCTGGACACTCCGGCATCCACGGAAACAACGAAGCTGATCGGTTGGCAAACATGGCGAGAACACAACTCCCATCGATGTACCAATCCCAGGCGATGATGCGTTGAGAATGGTGATGCAAAGAATACGGCAACGATGGTTCACGTCCAGAGACTCCAAGCTGAGAGAGGTCAAATACGACACAAATGGACGGAACGGGGAAGCACTTTCAACCAGCGTGTGCCAACACGGCTAACCCATACGTTCTTATTGAAGAAGGAAGCCCCGCCCAGTTGTTGTGGAACGGCCTTAGATATGCGACACGTGATTCTGCAGTGTAAAAACTACTAGAGTCAACGACAAGAGAACGACATTATCACAGCAAGCTTACGAGTTTTCTACATCAATCTGGACTGTACCGAAAAATTTAAAGGATGCAGAGAAAAGAAGAAGAAGAAGAAGCCGAAACCTGCTGTAGCGGCAAGAAGGTTAAGTAGTTAACAGAGCAAGGCAGGAAGAATGTGAAGAAGGAAAGCATGTAACAGGATGAAGATCAAAGAAGGTGAACTAAGCTGGAGAAAATTGATACGGTCATGTAATGAAGAACACAAAGCGGATAGCGGATGAAAGAATAAGGAGAAACAACGTGAATTGTGCATTGAAGTAGTAGAAAAACAAGAAGAAGAAGAATAGACGATTTTGTATGAAACGAAGCGGAACGGAAAACGAAGCGGAAGAAGATCAAGAAGATAAAGCTTAAATAGCGAAATAAAGAAGACGACACTGAAGGAAAATTGGAGAAACCGTGAGGACGTAGAAGAGGAAAACAAGGTAATGGAAATAAAGAAGGATGAAGAAAGAAAATGACAAGAAAATAAAGAAAATAAACAGAAGTATGGAGAGAAGAATATAGATTAAAAAGTGAATGAAGAAGAATACCAACAAGCAACAAAAGATCAAATAGCAGAAGAAGTGAAGAAGATATAAGAAGACGAAGCAACCGATTCAACCAAACACGCAGACGAAGGAGATCCGATTGATCACGGGAAGTAAAGCCGTTGGTCCCCGGTTCATGAGTTGATGGGTCGATAGGTAGGGTCCAGGTGTGGAAGCTGTCTCCCTGGCGTCGGTAGCATTGGTGCTCAACAAATCAAAGGAAAAAAAAGAAGGAGATCCGAGGATGTCAATAGAAGTGAATTTGTCATGTACCCTACACCGTGTTGTCAGATCTGAGTTATCCACATCCCTCAGGGCCCGAGGAAAACAACCCGCGATACCCGTTAGAAGATGTCTTGGCTAGCCGAGATTTCGACATTTTGAATTTAATTTATGTGTTTTTAAAACAGAAAGATCTGAGGATTTAGTAGTTAGTGTCATCTTGTGTTCTCCCAAGTTGTTAGCTGCCCATCGGTGTACCCCCATGTTTGTCTTTTTTCATCAGAGTGTCACTTAGTTCGAGATCAAGAGCACATTGCTCTCCAAATCTTGTGTTCTCAATCCCTAGCCTGCCATCCATTTGTTACAATGTGTTATCCCTAACCTCCAGATAGCCGCGAATAATCGGTCCCCGCTTTACTAACGTTAGTTTTAAGTAATTTTGTTATCTAAACAATGAATATCGGCTCCGCCAAGCTACAGCAAATGAGCCTGGAAAAATAAACGCTTTATTAAAAATAAAAAAGCACTCAAATGTGACACTACCATATTCGTTTTTGAAAGCACAAAAATTTTAATTTACTTTAAAACATTCTAAAATAGCATTTCAGCAGTAGTGTGAAGCTCCGCGAACTTTTGGGATGTTCGAAGAACTACATGCTTAAAATAAGGTTTGCAAACTTCAAAAATGTTATGAAGGTTTTGAAGAAGTTCAGAGAACTTCGAAGGTGTCTAACGAGCACCGGTTATTGGTAATTGATTTACAGGTAATTGATAAGGTCGTTTAAGTTCCTTGAGTGTTAAGGGATCTCACACAAGCGAACACATTCTGGGTACGACAGGAACATTCTAAAAACTTTTAGAGACCTTCGGAATAGTTCATCAAAAACTGCGATCCAAACAAATCAGAGTGATTTCTTTAAAACTTACTTCTTCATTCGTTCCCAAAACGTCATCTAAATTCCTCTGAGTTCTCATCCTGGGTGAATAACAAAATATTCTAAGTGTCTTTAACAACAAACCCCAATTAGCAATTTTCCAAGTTTTTTTTTTCGGGGTTCCTGGTTGTGCGATATACATTTAAATTAGGTATAAAACCAAATACAATTGATCGCTGGGGATCACTGGGTTATATGGGACATTACTAAGACAGCAGAGTGCCTATGTTTTAACGTAAGTTGAACATTCGCTAAAAACTTTATTCATGATTTCATTGGAATGTCCTCAAAAACTTCCTTTAGAATAATTTCCCTTCTCCACTACCCCATCATCATCTCGCTAGGGGATAATCCTCCAGAGACCTTAAGGCGACCCAGGTGGCTCTACGGTCAGGTCAAGCTGACTGGAAAATCTTCAACGATAATGTGACGCAGGCATACATCGACAACCATCATCGGATCATCACTGAGGCCGCCAATATCGCCATTCCGAAGACCAGCTCCAACCCCGGCCGAAAACCCCTACACTGGACTGGTGGTTTCCCGAAGCGAAAGCTGCAATCAAGGCCAGAAGGAAAGCTCTTCGTGCCGCGAAGCGTTTCCCTAAAGGCCACCCAGGCAAGGAACGAGCCACCGAGCTTTACCGCTCCAAGCGAAACGAGTGCCGGCCACACCGGAGCAGTAACAGAGAGATTCTACTAAAAGTGGCCAAAGCCACCGTAAACAGTAGATTATTCTACGGGATCGAAATGTTCTGCCTTCCAACGACTCTCTTACCACACGACTAGCCCCAACGTATAACCAGGCAATCAGAATCGTCGCAGGGCATCTGGCTTAAACACCGGCTGAATCGGCATGCGTCGAACTCGGTGTACTACCGTTTCAATACCAATCGCCGAAACGCTGAGCTGCAGAACGACCAGCTACCTGGAAAAGACCACCGGGAACCACGAGGTCTTTCTCCTCACAGGGAGGGGAACAGAGCTCTCGGAAACTTGGTCCATCAGGAGCTCCCACCCGTGCCCAGGGTACACTGGAACGGAGCCAGAGGATGGACAGAACCAACCATACGCGTTGACCTTTCAATTGCCAGGTGCTTCAAGGCTCAACTATGTAACTAGGGAAGCCCCCTTCTGGGGCTCCCGGAGATGAACCATCCTGCGGCTGAAAATCTCCTAAATAAAGAAAAATAAATTCCCTTCACAGGGTTCTACCAACAATCAATACGAAACTAACGATTTTAAATTGGCTCACTACTTGACTAGCCTATTGGTCCCAACCAAATTGACTAACTTACCCAGGGTGTCGACTCAAAGTCGAAAATAAAATTCCCTGACATTCCCTGACTTTCCAGTCGGTTTACAGAAATATTCCAGTCATCATAACTTCGTTATTTTAACCTAAGAAGCTACAACGTGATGTGCTTTATTATACGACCGTAGTGTAGCAGCAGGGTAAGTTTTCGAAGATATCAAGAATAGCATACTCATGGCATGTACTACAGAACTTGATACTAATACAATTTTTACAGAACATATGACCGACTACCTACGAAGGATGTGAATCGGCCTAGGGCTGTAAATACATATTATAATATAATAATAAATAACTACTGCTCACAACTAGGCTCACTATGCATTACTAAGTAATAATAGGAATATTTAATCAATGTCACCAAGCTCTCAATTTGTGTTCATAATTTCACAGCCAAATAAAAATCAACCCGTAGACGATCCTTTCTCTTAACATATGAATTATAGTAAAATAGCAGAGCAGTGATTATTCTTGCTTTGGCAACCGAACCTGAGGATGCACTGCTCATGCATTAGTCAGTTTCGTACTCTCTGGAACTCCATATGACAACCACAGACATGGCAAAATAATTTAAGTTTAATTATCATTAACATTTTTTTCTCTCAGTGAGTTCACATTACAACGAGAAATTGCAAGTTGAATATGTGTTGATTTTCATTGTCGGATTACTTTTAAAAATGTTAATCATTTGAGCAGAACAATTTTCTCCTGCAAACTCTCGGCTTCTTTTTGAGCATCTTGAGTTTTCGGAATCGAGAGCTTCTTTCATACGACGATCCTTGTCTACATGGAAAGCGAGTGCGATTTTTCGAACTCGCTGAATAAGTTTACTCAAAATTTGTAAGTTTTCCAACCCGCCTGCATGAGTAACACCATCATAGATCTGACGTCGCGCTACGACTGAAGGTCCAAACGCAATGTGGGCGGAAGCGGAACGGAAACGGAAAGTTTGACAATTGTCACAAATGACATCAAGTTGCCTAACCGCATTCGATTTGATTCTAACTAGTTTTCAATCCGACAAATAGGCTTACGCTGTCATTGCGCTTGGGCCTTGACTCTTCCCTCATGTTTTCAAAAAGATATTCTGCATTTACCGAAAAACCTCTCTCTGCATTGGCGTTGCCATGCGATAAGCAGCAAATCATTTTCACAACCAACAATAGTTCTGAATACGCCGACCAATAACCTGTGCCAAAAAACGTCCAGTCGTTGCTTTTTGCGATCTTATTGATCAAATGTGCATTTACCTGTGCAATATTGTTCAGATGATCAATATTAATGAACCTTTCCATAATGCCTCTAACCATTTGAGACATCGCGTTGCACAAAAAAGACACCATAGGGTTGTCCGTCTGAAATTCGCATTGAAATGGCTCAACTTCGACACCAACTGATTTGAAGAAACCTAGCTTAATACCACGTTCAGACAACTACAGAGTTATAACATGTTATAACGGTTGTCAAATAATTGCAACACAGAAACCACCATCAAGATAGTGCTATAACATGTTATAAATCTGTAATCTGAACTTACTATTAGCCATCAGCAGCGAGTCATTCAAACCGTTTTTAACATCTTGTTAGGAGCTGACGTTTTGTCTTTCTGGACGCCTTAAATAAATTTTCGTATTTGCGGAGTAATTTTGATTGCGATCACTGCTGTCAGAAATAGTGATTTTAGTAACCATGTCGAATAAATAAGTGACCAAATAGTGACTTAAAGTTGTAAAAATAGTGACTAAAAAGTGACCTAAGAGAAGATACATCAAATAAATGTTTGATGTTTTAGACTTATTAAATTATTATCTCATAAACACTTATGTACGATATGAACCTTTAAAGCGACATATTCAATAGAAACTTTATAACCAAACCCACAGTATTAGTCACGGTGTCTATTAATTTCAAAAATCTGGAAAACCGGGAATCTTCAAGACATTTTTTGTTTCCCTAAAATACCTGGAAGTCTCAAAGAATTTAAAAAATTTCTTGTTAAGGAAAATTTAATGAAAATAATGAATTTTAAAATACAACCATTTATTTTTTCTCGATATTTTCATTCACACTTTGAACTTTTAAGATTCACAGTGGATTAATCTTCAGTATAAAATAAATTAAAAAAAATAAATATATATATTTTTTTTGGTTTCTGAAGATCACTGTCTTTCTGTAACGTTTCCGAAATTTTTATAAATTTATGGAACTTTTGTGCTCCCGAAATTTTCATGGAATTAGAACGAAATAATTAATATATTTCTATGATTTTCACTGAAGTTCTCAAGATTTTTCTGAAGTTCATAAAACTTCCCTTAAATTATCGGCACTAATTTAAAACTTCTTCAATAGTCTAGACTTTCTTGGTGTCTAAACGATTATTGAATTTCTTTAAAGTTATCTAGACTACCCTGAATTTATCAGTATTTTTTAAGAACCCGCAACTTTACTGAAATTAATTAATGTGCCTTGTAGTTTCGACAATGTTCCTTAAGTATTATAACCATTATTAACACTCGCTTTTCGCTGAACTTATCGATGCTTGCCTGAAGTTCTCTAAATTCGTTTAATAATCCACCAAATTTTCTGATACATATTTATAATTCCCTGACGTTTTAGGATCAATCATAGAATTCTTGGAATACCCTATAATTCCACGGAACTCCTTGTAAGTTGCTGCAAATTTGCTGAAGTTAATGGGATTATTCTGAAGCTATCTGATCATCCTCGAAGTACTCGGAACTTCGCTGAATATCATTTAAATATCTAGAAATATCTAAATTTAGTTCTCTGGAATTTCTAGAATATATCACTGCTTGCTAAAAGTTCTCGCTTTTTTATTAATGGAACTTCGTTTATGTTCTCTAACCAACTAAGCTAAATTTTCACATTTTTTAAGTTCTTGAAATCTCCATGATATAACACCCTTAAAATATTCTCACGTTTTCCGGATGTTCATAAAATTCCCAGGAATTCTCTCGAAGCCTTGCTGAAGTTTTCGGAAATTCACTGAGCTTCTCGAAACTTTTTTAAGGTTTCTAATATTTCCTTGAAATTATTTGAACGGCCCTTTGATTCTCTGATCTGTCTTGATGTTCTCGAAGCTTGAATTTTTTTTTTTCCTTTGATTTGTTTTTTCCGTCGATCTTGTTTTCCGTGCTGAGCACCAATGCTACCGACGTGCCAGGAAGGCAGCTCCCACAACTGGACCCTACCTATCGACCCATCAACTCATGAACCGGGGACCAACGGCTTTACTTCCCATCCGAAGGAAGGCGTGATCAGAGATGTTATGCCTCAGAACATCCCGGCGGCGCCGACTGGGATTGAACCCAGGCCTGCTGGGGTGAGAGGTAATCACGCTTACCACTACACCACCGGCACCGTTAACGCTAAAAAAGTTGAAAATAGTTACTTATTACAAGAAAAGGTGACTTTAGTGACTTGGCCTTAAAAAAAGAGACTTTTTAGTTACTGTCTTGAAAAAAGTGACCAAGTCACTAAAAAGTGACTCGCTACCAGCCCTGCCTCTGAACAGCAGCACTATTTTCCAACCATCGGTGACCGCAAAACTTTAACTGGAAAATGGTAGATCCAGAATACATCGTGATAAACGCTCGTCTTGCTGGTACAGCTTTGAAGATATTGTAGATACCACGCAAATATTGGACAACATCCCAACTGATACTGCGAACACTATCCTTGAATGCATTATGCAAAATAAACAGCCCACAGCTTCTCAGATCTATCAGCTTCTCGCCACATTTTTTTACCTCTAGCTTCAATTCACATTGGGCCCATCCATGGATACTTGCAGTAACTGGCAAGGGCGTCCATAAACGCAGCGAGTATGCCCGGGACATTGACGTCATGCATTGATAAAATTTCAAAGATTGTTTTTATGAGTTCCACACATGATTTTTTGCAATGTGATCAACATAATTTTTTTCCCTGACCTACACTAAAATTCCCTGACTTTCCAGATCATAAATAGAATTCCCTGACATTCCCTGACTTTCCAGGTTTTTCCAGGTAGTCGACACCCTGCGCCATTCTAGTCGAAATTCTAGTACTACACTATGTTTGTTTTGATTTGCTATGAAAGTTGACAGATAAAATGAGGGGTTAGTGGATATTCTTATGTTTCGAGGGGTGAATCGATAAGCTTGGGACCGAAGATAGTACCAGAGTTGAGTCAAAAAGTTGAGCTCGTTTCTTCGGGACCTTCTGGTCTTAGAGTTACCTCTATGGTTCTACCACAGACAAACAGACGTACCTCTTTGAATAACTTTTTCTTGAAAACACTGTACCTCAAAACATAGGACATCTGTAACGGCATCCCTCGAGCTTCTCGCGGAAAACAAGCTTGCTCACAGAGTCGCTAGCAATGTTGCATGCAAGGTAAACAGAATATATAGAAACGTCAAAGTAATTCGATGAGCACTTCGGTGAGCACTTCGCGCACATGTTAATATTCAAATCAATCGTTAAATGCGTGAACAATGATCCAGAATGAAGAACTACGTCTGTTTGTCTGTGGTTCTACTCAGAATTCCCGTAAAATTAATGTAAGATTCTCTCTGGGATTCCCTTGAAAAATGTTTAAAACAGTCTGGAAATTCTATACAAAACACTCCAACAAATTCATGGCATTCATCCTAAGATTATCTTTGAATTTTAAATGCATCTTCCAATAATTCATCAAGTTTCATTCACAATTCTGTCAACTCTCCTTAGAATTATCTAGAAAGTCTCCTTGAGCTTCCCTAGCAATTATACTCGGAATTACTATTAAACTTTTCTAAGAACTGCTTTGTACCCTAACAAATGGATTCACTTGATATTTTTCGCGGATGCTGGAAACGCTTTCCCATCATAGAACTTCTTAAAAATTCCACTCTGAAATGACAACTTTATTATAATTTTTCCCAACACTTCCTTGGCAATTGTCTATGAAATACCTTGGTGTTGTGCTTAGAATTCATTCACAATCATCAACATTCTCTTACTAGTTGTTCAAAATGACTGCATCCTAAAAATCTAGTCCAATCCAAGGGTCTTGTTTTTTTTTTTAAAGGTCCAGAATCTTATTTTTTCCGAGAAGAGAACAATTTGTCATCGAAATCCACTGGCTTTTGCCGCTTATTTCTAATACACAGTTTTTTTCGATTTCCCGGATTACTAGTCATCCTGCTGTCGAAAAAAGGATAAGGAGGGCAGTTAGGAAGGATAGTATCGGAACAGAACATATTAAAATGGACCGAAAAATTTATTATGAATTTATGTAATCGTTCAGATTCATCAGATATGTTCAATATGTTGCAAAGTAGACGTATTAATTAATTAAAAATAAAATGTCAGGATTACCGGACTGTCCAGTATTCGGTGCATTTCCCAACAACCTAAGGCGCTAGAGCAGACAAGAACTTGGACAGACAATATTTTAAATGTGTTCAATGTTTGTATAAAAATGATGTTAACCTCAGGGTGACGATCTGCCCCGTCCTACCCCAATAGTCTCCAGTGTTTTCTATCACATATCACTATCTCTGTAATTCAAAATTACAAAATAAATACCACATTTCAAGCAACACAGATCCCCAACCCGAAAATTGACGATAAGTCGTTTATCCCTTTCTAGGACTTACAAATCAAAAATATCCACACACACCCCGCTTAACAGCAGAGAGTGGAAAATTCCACTGGAAAATAGCTATAATTTCCTTTCGATTTGTAGCCATTTTCGTTGCTATTTTTACACCCACAGCAAGAGGAAAGAAAGAAAAGAAAAAACCGATGACCAATGCATAAGAAACAACAACAAAATACCCTCAGACTGAGGTGATGGTAGATAGGTCCTCTCTATGGTTGGTATGCACGATGGGCACACTTCACCATTGCAATGGATTGGATTGATTTTTGCCTCGTTTTCCCCGCCATCGGTCATTATTTATTTTTTCTTCTGTGACGTCACAAAATACCCTGTTAAAAAAAAAAAGTTATACCTCGCTGCTGCTGCAGTTCGCGCAATCAACATTTTTTTCTTCGTTTGTCTTCCTATTTCATCACTACCATCGTCGTCGTTTCTCATCGTCGTAATTGGTCTTTGCAGGCGCGTATGAGTCACAATGCGAAAAAAAAAATGCGTATTTCTGTGGAAATTAGCCAAATTTGCACTTACCTCGGTGAAGGTAACGTAATCGCCATCCTCGAATCCGTGACGGTTCTCATCCAAACAGGTCACAATACTGTCCACATCGCTGGTAATGCTAGCGACCATGGCCGAGCCTGGGTTGGCTCCGGTCGGGTCGTACACGGTGAAATCCTTTCCAAAGTCACAGAAAATTTGCGAAAACAAGCCCCGGGTATCGGCCGTAATCAGGGCAATGTTGTTCCGATGGGTTATCTCCGCAATCCGATGCTGTTCCGCGGGGGGTGTCAAAGTTAGTACCACCACCCGGAACTTGCGAAGAAAGTCCTCGGTGAGTTCTTCCGTATACGCAGTGGTAGGCACATAGTTGTTCAGCTCGGCCAATTGGCGGCAGCTAACCTCGGCACGGTTCCGTCCAACATCTTCCGCCGTAAGGTAGAACTGCGATGACAGATCCGCCAGCGAGCAAAGCGCTTTGTCATGCAAAGTGACAGATTTCACACCACCGAGGATTACGTTTTTCGCAATTTCCACGCCCAATCCGCCGAGGCCCGAGATCAGCACATCGGACCGTGCCATCCGACGCATCGCATCGTGTCCCAGAACGTAGAGCTGCCGCGAATACAGGCCTTCGTCAATATCCTGGCCCGCAGAACCTTCGAACGGTGCCGATCCATTGTTGTTTGCCGTCGCCATTACAACTGCTACTGCTGAGTCTTCTTCTTCTAGTTTGTGTTGTTGTTGCTGCTTCTGCTGTTCGGCTGCTACTGCGGCTGCTGCTGCAGTGAGGGGAGTCGACAACGACGACGAAGACGAAGGCGATGAAGGCAGTTTCCGCTTTTTGGCGGCTGGGGGATCGACGGCGGAACTGTCACGAAATTCACCACTAGACATTAAGCCGCACTAAAAACCGGTGCGCCTCCGTGACGACCAGAGACCAGAGCACCCGCCAGAGAAAACCAAAATCAATTCCAACACCAACACCGAAACGATCACCGACAGGCAATAATTTCACCAACTAAAAGCACTAATTTCCGCAAATTCACTGCAAAAAACACCAATTTTCTGTCCCGGCTTGCAACGCCAAACGTTCACTCGCAGAAAAGCGGCTTCTTTTGTCTGCTTGCTTGTTTCACTCGTCGGATGATGATGGAGATGATGCCCGGTTAGAATTCGCGAGTCGACATCAAACTGCAAGAAGAAAGGGTGCGTTCACAAAACCGTTCCACTGAACTGGAACTTGACAGCAGACGTCAGGAGGAAAAGTTGCGTTTTTCAGGATGACGCAAACTTCTACGGTACGGTTGCCAGAATGCTGAAAATGCTGTGCAATTATTTGTTTTTTTGTATCGTAGTCTTATTTGGTACAAAATAGAAAGTTTCCCGCATAAAGCCTACCCGTAAAAAAATCCAATTAAAATACAATTGTCATTGTAACCAGTCAAAACATTCGACATTTTTGTTCATTACCATAAAATCACAATGAAACTCATGGTATTTGAGAAATTTACTGTAAGAAGGGAGGTTGTTAAGCATCTTAACAATAAAAAAAGTGATTTTTCTCGAACAAATTTGATCTCATCACACTAATTTTCGTTGTTTGAGAATTGTATCGTTAAAAATCGATTTTTTTTTTCTCCCTTACAATAACTTAACAATAAATTTTAATGTACTCAAAATTCAACAGTAAAAATCATTGTAATTTCGTTGTTTTATTATATATTTTTTTTTGTAGTATGCAGATCGAAGCGAAACGAAATTTGAAGCACCTGAAAAATCGGAAAATTTCACTTTCGAAAAAGGTTGTAAAAAAATGTTTGGAACATTTTCCAGTTTCCTTTTTTCGCAGTTTACAGTTCATGTGAAACGAAATCTCGCGTCACTTTTTCAAAAAGACCAATGTAACATATCCACCATTTTGAGAAAATCGAAGTTGAAGTTTGACAGATTATTGTTTTAACTGTTTAGAAACTATACATTTTGCGACTCTATTTGTAATGTAGTCAGTGAATAATTACGTTGAAAATTCAGTAGAAACGGTAAAATCACAATTTTACTTTGAATTTCATGCTACAATACATAAAAACACATAGGGGAGTGCAGTTTCGAACGCCCTTGGATATGGTTCGCGTTCGCGTTCATAGTTTTCGGCTGCATTTGCCGGATTAGCGCTGGCGCTCTGCCTCCCGGACGTTTATACGTGTGTCATTGGTAGTTTTATCGCTTTCCGGGAAGTTGTAGAATAGAGAAAGAAAACGTGATTCAACATGTTTGCAAGCATCAGAAGAGATGTCGAAATCTGCGTTATTTGATTTTCTCACGGATAATTTTTAATTTCAGTTTATTTCACGCTGCAAGGTGCGTGAAAGAGTTTGGCACAATCGGTGTTTTCGAAAGAAATTGATCGAAAGTGTACCAAAAGTGCTTCGTGTTTCGCAGTTGGGAGTGGTGTAATTCGTAAATTCGCGGTTTATGTTCAGTGAAAATTCCGTATCACAAAATTGTTCACCGAGTTCCCTTTTTTTGCCGTTCGACGACGACGGTCATGCGAGAGAAAAATAAGCATCGGGAATGTGCTTCCGGATGTATTGATTTGGTGAGTACGTTCCAGTTGAAGATTGTTCTTATACATATCTCGATTGCATTTTCGAGGGGACGTCCAGAGAGCTTTGAGATTTAGGCGTTGTTGCTTTTGCGGGCAGACGAGTTGGTCGCCGGTAAGGGCCAGTAAGTGCTACCAGCACTGAATGAATCAAGAGGTATTCGAAACAAAATTGGTAAGAAATGTCCATTCAAATCGATTTAATACAGTTGAACACATTTCAAAACTATATACGTGCCAGATTTGGAAATAATATTTTTTTAATCTGGAAGTGTGTTTATGATACCATTATCCATTTGATAAAGGTAGAGTGAACATGCGGGGCTTATTGTAAGTAAAAGTGACCTCGGAGTGGTCGTGAATTACCAGGCATTCTGAAATGGGTCACTGGAGCTGCAATAGAGCTAACACCTTCTAACTCCCGGACTAAACCTGCTTTAATTTAAGGGTAATAAAAAGCAGTTTTCTTCCATAATAACACTGCCGGACAGTGGGGGTTAGATTGTACACACACACACACATACATAAAAACACATAGGGCGTTTTAACTACTCAAGTTGTACATCGGACATGTTACATTGGACGATTTTTCTCAATGACATAATCAATGACTGCTACATTGGACGTTTTGTTCTACATTCTAGATTCCCTTTCACAGATTTCAGAGTAGAGTACCTAACTTTAGATTGGCCGCTTTAGAAAATGAGCATCATCATTTCAAACTGTACATTGGACAATTTTTGACCTATGGTTATCTTAAATAAATTAAAATAAATTTGGATGGCTGTTTTTATATCACATACACTGATAGAAGAGCATAGTTTGTATCGCTTAACTCGATTTGTTGAAATGTGTTACTTAGGACCTTTTGAAAAGTGACGCGAGAAATCCAACTGATCACTTGACATCCAGTGAAGTGAAAATCTGACAGATACGCTCTTTCTGGAAACGTGAACTTTTCGCTTAGCTGCTGCTCTTTTCGCGAGCGCTGCATGCGTGAAAAAAGTAAACGTAATAGTACGTTCAGACTATAGCTGATATCATGTAATATAGGCTATATTGCAATGAGCACTCATACATATAGGATTTCCAGTGAAAGCTAGATGTATGAGTGCTCATTGCAAGAAAGCCTTTATTACATGATATAAGCCATAGTCTGTACGGGGTATAAGAGAATAAGATGCGATCCACAGAGATTGCACTCAAAAAATTCCACACGTCATCATCATCATGTGTCTCACATTTAATTTTGCGCTTATTGTTAAACACATCCATTGCATGTGTGAATCTTATGCTATGAACCATGCCTGAACACTATGGATTAGAATGGATCAATGAAAATGCTGAGGTTTTGACAGAACTATGCTGTGGCTACCACAGTATTTTACATTTGATCGTCCATATACAGTGGCGCCAAAAGCATGCTGTGGTGGGTTCAAAACTTGACCATCTAAAATGATCAATTATTGTGACACACTTGTATTCTATGTGCCTCATATGGTGAAATTAATAGCTCTGCACATCATAGTTCAATGTTCTACAATATTCTACCACAAACGAAGTGACAGACGGAGCGGCTCGAAAACTTTGGTGACTAACCTGCTATTTAAATTTTTCAGTGTACCACATGGCAACACAACTTCTACTGGATTGTACCAAATGGCAACACTACTATGGATTGTACTAGCATTTTCACCAAATGTATTAGAATGTTTTGGTTCTATCTCTTTCACTCTACTCAAAACTGAAATGCATAAAAAAATGACAAAATGATACACTCTTTGCACACTGTCAAATAATCATTGTACACAAAATCAACTTTGTTCAAATCATAACCAAAAAACTAACCCATCTGGTGGCCGATGGCTTCCAAGAAAATTCTATTACAGTGAACCACATTATTTTAATGGATTTCTTCGCCAGTTAGTCGTCTGTCACTTCGTTTGTGATTCTACTTTACCGACTCTAAAAATTAATCGACAAATATATAAACAAAACTGCCAGAGCTTCACATATATTTAAATGGGTCTGATTTGGGATTCGATCATGGACTGTTGGGTTTGCTGCTGCCGGAGTCTTCGTTCAATCTCACTGTGCCACGGTTGTTCTCATATATGAGGCGGGTTGATAGGATAAAGTCTCAACTCTTGTTTTTGATGTTTACCATCCTGAGCAAGCAATTCACATCGCATTGAAATGCAAAACACTTTAAATCCATCTGTTTTGAACAGTAGTGTGATTAAATGTGCAATACACTTGAATAGATAGTGAAAGATTTGCAACATTTCATAGTTTGAAACACTAGAAATTAACGTGTAGAACACATTGAACCAAGGTGAAATACACTTAAATGTGATTGTGTATTTAAAAAATCAAGTGTTAAACACTTCGATGAAACGTGTGGAATTTTTTGAGTGTACATAGACTTCTCTGACGTTTGTGAATAAGGCTGTCCACGAGACAGTTGCGATCAACTGACTTTTTTATTTACCAAGAACTTTTGACAGGTCACAGTAGAACTGGCCGTAGTTTATTCTCATATGAATTTCTGCTTTGTTTATGTTTACATTCAGCACCATTAACACCAGATCATTCACACACTCTAGATTTCTAGGTGTCAATTCCACTAAGAAACGTCTCTACAGTAACAATTTGAATTCAGCCTAAAGGGTGATACGGTCAAAATTTGGTCAATATCAACTTGACGTATTTCTTTCAATTTTGCATTTAAAAAACCTGAACACCCCTCATTTTGAAGGTGTGTGTGTGCAGAATGTTGCTCCTATTTTGATTTTGGAATTCACTCTTCAGTTGTCAAAATGCCGTCCAAGCAAGAAGAGCAGCGTATCAAAATTTTGCTCGCGCATCGCGAAAATCCGAGCTACTCGCACGCAAAGTTGGCAAAATCGCTAAAAGTTGCCAAATCAACCGTTACAAATGTAATTAAAGTGTTTGGGGAACGTTTGTCGACAGCCAGGAAGTCTGGATCGGGGGGAAATCGAAAACCGGAAGCCGCTGAGACGACAAAGAGAGTTGCCGGTAGTTTCAAGCGAAACCCTAACCTCTCTCTCCGAGATACCGCAAATAAGCTGGGTGTATCGTCTACAACCGTGTATCGAGCCAAAAAACGAGCCGGACTATCGACCTACAAGAAGGTACACTAATAAAATTTCAAAGATTGTTTTTATGTGTCCCACACATGATTTTTTGCAATGTGATCAACAAATGATATCTATGTGTCGGACACATACTTAATATGTGTACACATAAAAGTCATGTGTAACCACACATACTATTCATTTGACTCATAAATTTCATGTGTGCTTCTGGGTGGATTCTGTTTATGTGTGGTCACATGAAAATCATGTGGAATTTTACATGGAAATTCGTCAATAAAAATGTGTGGAATTTTATTAGTGTAGTGACTCCAAATCGCGATGATAAACAAAATACGACGGCCAAAGCGCGATCCCGGAGGCTGTACACGACGATGCTGACGAAGTTTGACTGCGTGGTAATGGACGACGAAACCTACGTCAAAGCCGACTACAAGCAGCTTCCGGGACAGGAGTTTTATACGGCAATAGGAAGGGGAAAGGTAGCAGATGTTTTCAAGCACATGAAACTGTCAAAGTTCGCAAAGAAATATCTGCACAAAAAAAAAAGTTTTTGAATATTACATCCAAACTGCTGCAACCAGGTCAATCCATCGGTTGTGTAAAATAACGTTGTACGATGTACATCGATTTTGTGAACAAAATTACATCTATTGATGTAATATTGTATCTGCTCTTTGCTATTACAACATTATTTCAAACATCAGCTTGAATTACATTGATCGATATTACATTTTTTTTTTTGCTGTGTGGTTTGGCAAGCCATCTGTACCTGTGGCTTGAAAAGCAGCATTTTCATAGCTTCCGGGACTGTCAACCAAGAAATTTACGTGAAAGAGTGTTTGAATAAACGTCTGCTGCCTTTCCTGAAGAAACACGGTTGTTCCGTACTGTTTTGGCTGGATTTGGCATCTTGCCATTACGGTAAAAAGGCCATGGAGTGGTACGCCGCCAACAACGTGCAGGTGGTTCCCAAGGACAAGAACCCTCCCAACACGCCAGAGCTCCACCCAATTGAGAAATACTGGGCTATTGTCAAGCGGAACCTAAAGAAGACCAAAAAAACTGCTAAGGGCGAGCAGCAGTTCAAGGCAAACTGGCTTTCTGCGGCGAAGAAGGTGAACAAGGTGGCTGTACAAAATCTGATGGCAGGGGTCAAGCGTAAGGCCCGGCAATTCGGATTTGGAAAAGCGGAAGCCTAACTGAATATTTTTCCTGAATTTTATACTAATTGAACTTGAAAAAGAAATTTAATTTAATTTTTTAAATAAACGATTTCACCGATTTACACGCGTTTTCCCTTGACCAAATTTTGACCGTATCACCCTTTATGTCCAAAACGTAAACAAATCGGGTTTTGATACCATTCTTTAGCACCGCTTGATAGCCACTAATCGTGTAGGAAAATTCCGCATAATCGAGAAAAATCATTAAAAATAACTTGATTTTCGAAACAACCGTTCAACGAAATTTTTCGATCCATTAATAGGCCCGCACACTAAAACGGCCAACCATTCGTTTATTTCATTTCATTGATAAGCTTACACGGGAAAAAAAAAGTTGAATATTACATCCAAATAATTGTGTTGTGTAATATAACGTTGTACGATGTACATCGATTTTGCGAACAAAATTGTATCTACTTTTTGCTATTACATCATTATTTCATACATCAGATTGAATTACATTGATCGATATTACATTCTTTTTTGCTGTGTATGAGCAAATTTCGTATGGAAAGAAAATGCTCTGAGTCAATTGAATTCAGCCGCTGAGTTATTGGTCATATTATCCATAAATAATCTGGATGATACCACGAACACGTCTTTAAGCACTTTTATAGTCGTGAAGCACTCAATAATCCTACATGATTGAATTTCGTATTGCACACGAAATTGAACTTCTGATGTTCATTTTACACCATACTCTCCTAGAACACAAAACAGCAAATCTGGCAACCGTGAACAAAATGTCAAACACAAAAAAAAACCCTTCCCTCCCGTACTTCAACCCCTTCTGAAGTTTCGAACGGAACAAGCGGTGTTGCAACAGGAATTTTCCGTCGCGAACTTGAAACAACACGTAGTGTTTTATCAAATTTGACGATTTTCTATCCTTTCGCCACACAAATTAACAATTTTTCACTCGAACTTGTGGAACAATTAACTGGTAGTGCACGAAGCCGGCTTTTCTATTTCTTCATTAACCAACGAGCAGGACAGATTGCAAATCAGGTAAGTCGCCCTTGCTATTTCCAGACGCGCTAGCCCTTCGGGTGATTACTTTACACCACCGATACCGAACCAATCTTCTGAATGTGACCTTATTCGGGAAGCACACGCGATGGGCAACGTAAATAATGCACTTAAGATTGTAGATAATACGGGAAATTCGTGAAATTTGCTGATACACGCCTAGCTCACTGGAAAAAGTCCGCACGAACGAAAACCGTGTACAGTCAGTCGGCCACGACCACGATAATAAAACGACCAAGAACAAGAAGGAACATATTGCAAGAGTCATCCGTTGGTGCGAAAGAGACGGGGCGTATGTTATGTCGACTTTTGTGCTTTGTTTACGTGCAGTCGAACCCTTTGCTTCTTGTAGAAATTCTTAGTGCAAGAATGTCGTTCAAGGGGCTAGCCAATTTGTCGCAATAATGCAATAATTAACTTCCTAATGTGAGGCGTAAAGTTTATTTTTATATGGATTGTTATTGTAAAAACAATTGTTAAGCAATAGTGAACTATTGAAAATTGGCCAAATCAACCAATAACCAAGGTTGCAAAGACTCATTTCAGCTAAAATTATGTTTTTCGGAATAATAAAACCAAAAGATGGTATGATGGCATGTTTTACTTGTAACTTACAAGAAGAGGTTACAAAGTATGCGTTGGAAACATAAAACCTGTAAATGTTGCTTTCTATGAGTCACAATCAGCGATTTGCTGATCGCTGAGTGAGTCAGTGAGTGAGTGAGTGAGTTTGTGAAAAATCGCTGATTGTGTCATTCTGTCAAACACATTCTTTGCAACCTCTTCTTGTATCCTACCAATTCAAAATTTGATCATGGCATCTAATTATTTCATAATTTAGAAAAACATTGTTTTAGCTGAAATGAGTCTTTGCAACCTTGCCAATAACAACAAGGATTTTTTTTTAATATTGGAATTGTTAGTTATTGAATAATTCTGCACTTGTTATCCTTTTTGGCAGCCAATGGTCGGAACAAATCATATTATTTTTTACTTTTGTTATAATCTATAGACCACCCGCCCGCATAAACGCGAACCATAACTTGACTTTACCAAAAACGGTTAAAAATTGTTTATAATCCCTGCTAAACTTTAACTGAAATGGTTATGGAACTTTACATGAACGTTTTTGTGATAAAGGTTTAACCTTAACTATTTTGAATGGTAATGGTTCTTAACAACCCATTATTTGTAAGGTTCACTTCCAAAAACCAATAATACATAAGGTTAAAACGTTATCACAAAAACGTTCATGTAAAGTTCCATAACCATTTCAGTTAAAGTTTAGCAGGAATTATAAATAATTTTAAACCATTTTTTGGTAAGGTCAAGATATGGTTCGCGTTTATGCGGGTGTACCGGTTCGTACGAACTTCGTTCCAATCCAGGCTGCTAGATTGACAACTTTTTTTTTTGACTTTAAATGATCTACACTCAAAAAATAAATCACATTTCCAATGGAAAATAACCATTAGAATTTCACATAACTTTCATGTGATCTCATAATTGGGAATCGCACTACAAAATCACATGAACCTTATGTGTCCAATGGAGTTTATGTGATTTATCACATAGAATTCATCTGATCATATGAATGTTATGTAAATTTCAGATACAAATCATTAATTTTTTTATTGGAAAAATATCATTTAAGTTCCCTATGGAAACTATATGACAACTTTTTTGGTGTATATTTCTTGAATTTGTACATATTTGTATAAACTCAGGCTCTTTAGTTTACATGTATTACTTATCAAGTGACAGATGCGTCTTTTCAACTTTAGTTTCTTTGAAATTTCAATTATTATTAATTACAGTTCCTAGTCCTATCAGGCCTGTTTTAAGAATGACCACATTGGTGGGATTGTTTCTTTTTTTAATTTGAAAAAGGAGACTACTTATCACCACTATTTACAACTACAACTAACCTACAAGCTACAACTACTATATACAAATTGCTTATCAAAGCATGTTCTGATAAAATACATTTTTGTGTAAATTTAGTGCTAATTTCGTTAATTTTGGAATCTATTTTGGCAATGCCTGCCTCTTCGTGTAAATTTGTTATTCTAGTGTCGAAAGGACGATCAAGAACCATCCTCAGCACTCTATTCTGAGTGACCTGAATTCTGTTCCTGTGAGTCTGTGCACATGATTCCCACACCGGAGCTGCGTAGAGGATCGCAGGTGCTATTATTTGTTTGTAGACAGCCAGTTGGTTCACCCTTGAGAGGTGGGATCTGCGGCAAATCAGCGAATACAGACACCTAACCAAGGCAGACACTTGACTACTGTTTTCTCTACATGCGAACGGAAGAGGAGCTTTTCATCGAACAACATCCCGAGATAGGTTACTTCGGCAGACCACTCAACCCTTGTGCTATCCATGATTGCAGTACAAAATGGAGCCGGTTTCAGCTTTGGCGATTGCCGATGGAGGAACATGATCGCTTGTGTTTTTGAGGCATTGATTTTGATTTTCCACATGGTGGCATAATCAGCGAAGGCGTTAAGGCATCGTTGAAGTTTGTTTGTTATTTCGCGAGGGATTCTTCCTTTGACAGCTATTGCGGTATCATCTGCGAACAGGAAAAACACGCAACCGTCACCGAGGGAAGGAATGTCGGAAGTATAAATGCTGTAAAGCAAGGGGCCCAGCAGACTGCCTTGCGGGACTCCTGCTGGGATGGAAAACGTGTCTGAAAGACAACCATTCAACGATACCTTAAACGACCTTTGCTGGAGGGTGATTTTAACCAGATATAATGGGAAGTTGAAGTTACAAAGCTTGTACACAAGTCCGTCATGCCAAACATTGTCAAACACCTTTTCAACGTCTAACAAGGCCATGGCTGTGGACTTGGATACAGCTTAGTTACTTCGGATGTTGTTCATCACCCGTACTAGCCCCTTTCTGAACCCAAACTGTTCCGGAAGGAGAATGTTATTTTCCTCGACAAATTTGAGCAAACGATTGTGAATGAGTTTTCGAACAATTTGCTCAGCGCTGAAAGGAGGCTGATTGGTCTGTAGCTTGAAGACAATGTTGGACCCTTACCGGGTTTGCGGATTGGTATGATTTTTGCTACTTTCCACATGCTTGGAAAGTAGTGCAGTTCCAAACATCTGTTGAAGATAGCGTTTAGATTTACAACTTTAGCCTTTGCTATTTTATACCCCGTACAGACTATAGAGGCTTTCACGCCTGGTTGTATTGGTGCACTGTGTAAAATTGTGTAGTAAAAATCCGAGGAAAATACATAACAAATCGCTGTCAAACTCATTTTAACAGATCGAATTACATACATTTTGAGTCTAGCCCGACGAAAATAATAAACAACTTTATATGGCGATACACCCAACCCTCTGCAAAGCGATCCAGTTCTTGAAACTGCCGAAAACATCAGCAGCGCTGGTGATCCATAACATATTTAAGCTCCAACCATGTAACAAGGGGCCTCCCTTAGCTCAGTCGGTAAAGGCGCAACTACAAAGCAAGACCATACTGGAGGTGGCTGGGTTCGATTCCCGGTTCGGTCTAGGAATTTTTCGGGTTGGAAAATTTCTCGACTTCCCTGGGCATAGGAAGTATGATTGGACTTGCCACACAATCATATCAATGCAAAAATGGTACAGGCATCGAAAGCTCTCAATTAATAACTGTGGAAGTGCATCTAGAACACTATGTTGAGAGCACGCAATAAGCTAATAATGCCATACGCAATAAGCTTGAAATGCGAAGAAGAAGAAGAAGATGTAACATTAAATGCGGCAAACTGGCAATAAATGTAATGCCTTCAAAATCATCCTTACTTTCCTGCAATGGACAATTAAGCAATGATTTATTTGTTTTCGAATTGACAAGCACAATTTGCGTGAATCTTTGTTTGCTATAATGTTATCTAGAAAACTCTATTTTCCGCAACGCGGTGCAACATGTACCAAGCTTAATCATAGAATTAAGTTGAATTAGGAGTTGTCAAATTAGCACCAGAGCACCAGATAAATTTGGCTTCACTCGAGTTGTTCGCAGATGACAGGCGTTGCAGCCCCGTTAGTTACACTTGTATGACAAACTACGAACATGAATATTATTTGTATAATAAATTATGAGCACATCCATGGTCACACTTGCATAGTTGTCGTATAGTGCTCATAATTATTATACAAATAATGCTCATGCTCATAGTAGGTCATACACACTTAATTTTTTTTTTTCGCCGAGATTCCAACAGCCGAGTGATTCTGCAAATTATTTTGCTGAGATTCAGTAAAACAATTGCCGAGACTCAGCTAACAAATAACATTTTGCTGAGATATCAGCTAACAAACAGATATTTTGCAGATATCAGGAAAAGTAAATGCCGAGGTAATCGACTGTTGGAGATTTTACCGAGCTAGATTAAGTGTGTACAAGCATAGAGGTAACTCTAAGACCAGAAGGTCCCGAAGAAACGAGCTCAACTTTTTGGCTCAGCTCTGGTACTATGTTCGGTCCCAAGCTAATCGATTCACCCCTCGAAACATAGGAAAATCCACTAACCCCTCATTTTATCTGTCAAACTTTCATAGCGAATCAAAACAAACATAGTACTGGAATTTATTCTAGAATGGGGTACGTTAGTCGATTTGCTTGGGACCAATAGGCTAGTCAAGTAGTGAGCCAAT
Organism: Ochlerotatus camptorhynchus; assembly: GCF_037179485.1. NCBI lineage: Eukaryota > Metazoa > Arthropoda > Insecta > Diptera > Culicidae > Ochlerotatus > Ochlerotatus camptorhynchus. Next base: position 939,076 of record NW_027040796.1, on the reverse strand, counting down.
TTTAAATCGTTAGTTTCGTACTGATTGTTGGTATTACTTAGGACCTAATGCAATGTTCAGTTTGATATTACATGATATCTCGATTACTTTTTGCTATTACATACATCATCAGGGGGAGAATCTTCCAGGATTGTGTCATAGCTCAGCTCTTGATCCTACGTCGTTAACCGACTTGGAATTTGTTGACGGCACCTAAAACAGCGTTGTTTGTAGTCGTCGCACCAAAATAATAGGGAAATCCTTCGACCGTCGTAACCGTCTGCTAGCTACTGCTACTACTCACTCGAGACCGTGCAGGAATACATCCAATGCAACAGTAATCGGTTCCCAATCGCTTCCAGTGGAACCGTTTTCGTAGCCAAAATCTGCACTCTGGGCGATTGTTATCTTTCTCGAGCTTGATCTGCCAATAGCTTTTCCAATTTTGCAGAAAACACTCCTTTTTTAAATTGTAATCACTTTAACACTCTTGGGCCATTCGTGACTTGTCCGGGTTAGATTTGAACTCGTGAGTTTGGCGTGAAAGGTATGGATGTTAACCATTACTTCGGGGTCGCCACCTGAAACCACTCCAATACCGAGAGCAAAATAAAAACTTGTGCTTCACTCGTGTCAAAGTGGTATGAAACAGTGGTTTGCCTGGTCCAAAATAAGTCGAAATTAAACCGAGACTTATAGTACGTTCTCTCATACCCCGTTCACATTACAACCTATATCACGTAATATAGGCTGTCTTGCAATGAGCACTCATACATAGGATTTCCAGTGAAAAGTAGATGTATGAGTGCTCATTGCAAGACAGCCTATATTACATGATATAAGCCATAGTCTGTACAGGGAATAAAACAAAATTTAGAAAACCGGTAGGGTAAAGAACTACTTCGGCCTAATCGCCCATTTTGGGCCTATCGAGCAGAAAACTTCAAATTAATCCATGATTTCAGAGTTAACAAGTCAATTATACGTTTGGTACGATACTTTAGTTAATAAGCTACCGAACGAAATCGATGAGAACGCGTGGTATGGAAGTTTGCACCCATTATTCCCAAAAACAAAAGAAGCGCTCCGACTGCATTAATTTTTATCTTCATCCGATAGGCCGAAGTGAATTCATTGGCGTTTCAATGCGTTAGGCCGAGTTTAGAATCCGTAGGCCGAGTTTGGCTTCAAGAAGCAGTGTTAGGCTTTTGACAATATCTCAACGATTGGTGTATCTTTATCAAATATTATGGTACGTACGGAAAGGTAAATAAATTTGGAAGCTATCAGTGATAATAACATTCCGTTTGGTGCTAAACTGTGCTAGATTAAGAAAGACTAAGTGCGGGTTGTGCTTAATAGGCCGGAAATGGGGTAGTTAACCCTACCAGGGCTCGGTCTGGATCTGTTCCAAACAATTGGGCCGCCGCTAATGATGCCCTAAGTTTTGGTTTCCCCAGCGTGTGGATTGGTTATCACCGTTCTAGATGAAAACGAAATTCTCTCCATTGAATACCTATGTAATCATTCAGTTCCATTTATTGATTTTCATGCTTTTTACATTAAAATTGTTTATGTGCGCATTCTTGCTGCTCCATAACGATATAGTTTTCCTATCCAACTTTGCAAAACAAATTCACATCATTTACTCTATCAATAACAATACGATATCACACACACACAAACACACCTATTCCTGTCGGTATCCCTGTTCGTTGTCCTTGATTGCACATTCTTGTTACAGGTACGTCCTGTTTCCATTCTAACTGATCATGCTGAAAAAAAAACATTAAAATGATTATTCAATTGTATGAGAATACACCATTTTGAAGCTTAGTGTATGAAATTGACAGTATGATACAAAAGCATAAATCTAACAATAGTGAATACACGCTGACATGCATCTGACTTTTTTTTTAAATCAGCTGAGACGGACACGGTTTCAAGTCTACTTCTATTGCTACATAAAAATTCTACGTACAAAAAAAATACTTAAGTCGCGCTCAAAGGAACGTCTTAGCACCAACGTCATCCCCGTTGAGCGATACCAGACTGCCAAAGATGTTCCGTTTCATTGGCAGCAGGCCTTCGTCCGTGGAACGACTTTTGCTCAGAAAATTATTCTGCTTACGCAGCAGCAGAGAGGACTGCCGGCTAAACGTATTGCTACTGATACTACTGGCCGGTCGTCTGGCCATTGGAGACCATGACGAACCGATGGCGACGACCCCCTCCGGTGAGTAGGGATATGAGCGAGCTTTCAAGCTGTAGAGTATGGGCGGCGATGCACAAAATTCAAAATTCAGTGTCCCAGATTAGGAGGATAAATTAACGATGGTGTAGTTAATGAAGATGAAGAGGTGATATACACTGCACGACAAGTTGAAAGGAGATGAACTTACTCAATGATTCTGGTTTGTGAAGTTCTCCGTTGGGACTGATCGGAGTGTCTGCTGTCTGCAGAACTTTTTCGTGACGCCAGCTTCACACCGTTCAGCGAACGGTTGTTTTCCCACGAATTGTGCCTCTTCAAGTTGTTGGCGATAGTTTGGATGCTGTGAATGGAACCTTTATAAGTCATCGGTATTCTTGTAACTTAATTTATTTAAATGGTGCACACATGGTCCGACACGTCGTAGGACCAACCGGTGAAAACTAACGATTTTAAATTGGCTCACTACTTGACTAGCCTATTGGTCCCAAGCAAACGATTAACGTACCCCATTCTAGTCGAAATTCTAGTACTAAACTATGTTTGTTTTGATTTGCTAAGAAATTTTAACAGATAAAATGAGGGGTTCGTGGATTTTCCTATGTTTCGAGGGGTGCATCGATTAGCTTGGGACCGAAGATAGTACCAGAGCTGAGCCAAAAAGTTGAGCTCGTTTCTTCGGGACCTTCTGGTCTTAGAGTTACCTCTATGGTAAAACACTCTTTCCATAAAGGTATCCATTTCATCATCCCAAAAAATATGAGAGACTACCTACTGAGTATTACATATCTCTAAGAAGTCAAATATTTGATCTATCTCGACTTAGTCAAACTACAAATCAGACCATGGTAACCCGCAAACATCTACCTATCACCGATTCTCCGCTTGTCCAGCTCCTTCTGCAAAAGCTCCGGAATTTTATTCTCATTAGCGGAAACCCGACCGTCCAGAGAATCCTGCTTGAATCGGCTGACGCTTCCCATACTGTCGCTACTGACGCTCATGGCGTTCTGCCAAACGACGTTGGACATGTCATCGCCGCTAGCCGACAAATTGAGCATTTCCGCCGAAAACGTAGGTCTTGCCGGAATGATCGGCGATCGACAGCAAACGCTGAAATTTGTACCAATGATTAGTCGCATACTTAAACCACCTATAGGCTCCGAACCAGTTGGCGGATGTTTTTAAACTTTTGGTTAAAATTTGACAGATGGAAATTTAACGATTAAACCTTATTTTTGACAGACAAGAAGTAAGATTTTGACAACAGTGGATGAGTTCTGCTCGAAAAACAGTCGATCGATGATACAGGGATTTTCGAACATGCGAAACCGAACTTTTTGTCAGTGCGAATCTCAACCTGAGGTAGATTTTAAAAACAAACGATCAAACTGACGTTTTTCAGCAAACAAGCAGACCCAATCTTGATACCCGATCCATTTTGGAACTGAATAATAAACGAATTCGTTGTTCAGTCGGTGTATAAGAGTTACGCCAAGAGTGAAGCCAAGTCTGCATATTGAACTGTTAAACCGAATACTTATCGTGCAAAGTAAGCAAACATTACGATGCTACGGAAGCTTCACGAAAGGCATTGCACTAAAATATAATCGAAGATGCTAATGATCAGTATTGAGAATTTGTAATATTTCTTGTTAAGATAATTCAACAAAATATATGATATAATGATTTGCTGCAGCCGCTAATTTGCGTTCTCGCTAGAAGTAATTTGAAGTTGTTTTTCTCTTGACGTGGCTATTATACGCAGACAGCCGATTTTCAATTAGGTGTTTATCAAAATTGATTTCTTATCTGTCAGAAATAAGTCTGATGAATAGCAGGTTTATTTGTAAAAAAAAAAATCATCTGTCAAATTTAAGTGAAACATCACCAAATCACCACAGCCTAAGCCTTTCCTAATACGTACGAATTCACATCCTCCAGCTTCTTCAACAGTCTTTCGTTCTCTCGACAGACCACCTCCTGATCGCGCATGATCATCTCCCGCGTGCTGTAGAGTTCGGAGTTTTCCTGTCGCAGCGCTTGGTTCTCCAGCATATAGACCTTGACCAGTTCCTTGAGATCGTTGCTCTCCATATCGGGCAGTTTGTCAAGATCGACTTTCTGAGGCGTCCGTACGACCTGCCGCCGCTCGAGGAAGTCTACCTGACTGTTGATCTCTTGCGATTCAGACTGGAGATTCAACGCCGTCCGGAGATGTTCGTTCTCCACCTGTAGAGCTCCGATTTCTCGCTTCAGGCTAAGAATCAGAGCTTCTCGTGGATCCATCACAATGATCGGTTTGGTGCGTATCTTCTTCGCCCGGGCTGCATAGCGAAGTGTGTTCAGCGTTTCCGTTATGTTTGACCGGGCCGGCGAAATGCACGCAATCTAGAAGAATATCTTATGAAAATCAATAATTTCTTAATGTTTCTGAAAAACCGAATAATACCATCAAAGTAACGCCATTCCCAGCCAAACTATCCGCAAGCAACTTGGTCAGCTTGCTATCCCGATAGGGTATGTGTCCGCTCCGTTTCTTCAAATCGCTCAACGATGCAATACAATATCCTGCAATCGAGAACAGAGCTCGTAACTTCAAGATCACTAACAACCCTGTGTATCATCTCACCCAAAACCATCAAACTCTTGTTGATGTTGTTGGCCTCCTCCAGCGTTTTACCTTCGCTGTGGGTCTTCTTGGTCATCTCGCTGCCGGCCAGATCGACAAAGTTGATTTTGCCCTGTTTCGATATGAACACACCGCCTTCAGCTTGCTGCTCCGAGGTTATGTGCACGGTCAGGATCGTATGACTCCGCGACGAGTAGTCATTCATCGAGTGGCAGCCAACGGAACGATTTCGCATACCTGGTTTGAAAACAAACAAAAAATTGAATTTCAAGTTTCATGAAACAGTTCAGGAAATTTATCGAGTGACATCATTACCTTCTTCCAGTACGGCCAGCAGGTCGTCCAGTTCTTCGCAGTCAACGGTGAAGAGGTTCTCGACAAAGAAGCCTCTCGATTTTTTGGACCATCGTACAGCCAGAGGCTTGCGAGCGGTTCCCGGGTTGAGTAGATCGATGACCTGTGATTTATGGATGGAATATGGAAATTAAACTTTATTCCTAACAGTTCTGTACACACGGTTGGTGCCGTTGAGTCGCAATTTACACGATACGTTTGTAACGATTTCTCGATAACGATTATCCGTTTCGAGCCATAGGTAATCGGCATACTTTAAAAAAATCACAATTTTAAGTCTTATTTTCAATTTGATATACGATTATGAAGGACACTCTTAGCTTTGAAATGAAACTGTTTTTTTAAGCGCATGACATTTCACTTAGTAATCGGCTGTAACACAATTTTAAACACTAAGCAATAGGGTAAAATTGCTTAATTTTGCCTCAAACTACCCGAAAATTACGAAGGCATTCGATTTATAGTAAAAAAGCTGACTTTTGATGCATAAATATCTCATCATTTCCAGCGGCATTTTGTGGTATAATTCAAAGCCTTTTTTTTGAAAAAAAAAGTAGAAGGGTCTGTGCATAGGGGCTCGAACGGAAGCTTAGCGTAGGACCGCTAGTGGACGGAACAAATGTGAAGAGCATTTAGGCTGTGTTCCATTTGGTGAATTTTCACTTAAATTTGACAGATGGAAAATTTTCAAATAAACCTGCTATTGTACCAGACTTATTTCTGACAGACGACGAATAAATTTTGACAAACACCTTCTCGAAAATCAGACGATCATCAACAGAGGGATTTTCGAACATCTTAATTTATTTTCGAAGTGTCAAATTTAAGTGAAAATTTTCCAAATGGAACACAGCCTTAGTTGTTTCAATTGATCGATCATCTTAACTCTTTCCGTTTTTTAATTGTAGGCGTACCAAATTTGTAGTAATTTTTTTCAAGAGAAAGTTGATGAAGAGAATCGACTAAAATCACATGCACGCCTGCTTCCAAGTTTGGTTACAAGATTACAACTGTGTGGTCGTTCGGGGCATGTGGTTCTGAATATGGATAAACAGCACAACTCTTTACTGTAATAAGCTTGTTGACCCTGAAAAGTGTCGTTTTGTTGCCAAAGTTGGTGATGTTTTAACCTCCAAAACCGTACAATGGCTGCTTACGCTTGACGTGTTCAGTGTAGTTGACAGCATCACGGATCACACTTGCCAGGAACACTTTCAACACATCTCGTAGATCAGACCGGAGATACGTTTGACACCGCCAAGGCGATCCAGACGACGCACAGTGGGAAAAAATCGTCATAAAAGGAGCAAAATTCATTATCTCTGCTCAGCACTTATTTAACCTTTGCAAATATAATCATTCTTATGGGAAAAATGCTCAGGAATCCAGTGGGAATAGGTTCGTCCTGTGCAGAATAGGGCAAGTTGGGGTTTTTGGAGCATTTTACTTCTTAAAATTTTGTAAAAATGACTTAAAAATACCTCATTGTGGTTGATATACGTTCTGAAATATCGTCACTCTTGTAGAAAAACATCTGGAGAATCCATTGAAAATGGTTTTATACGTCACCAGTCTGTGCAGACTATGCATTTTAGACAATTTTACCCCTATTACGTGTGGACGAACAATTGGGTTCTTCATGGGTATTGAGGTAATTGCATATTCGTAATCTGCATTACAAATGGAATCGAAATCCAAAATTTCATCAATTTTGGAGCACTGGAACTATTTTAAGTAAGTGTGCTTACATTAGCAAAAATCACCATCTTAGCGGCCCTCGATGGTGCTTCGTATGGGAACGAGCTGTCAGTTTGTTAGTTTTGTGTCAAACAGTGAAGTAATTATTTTGCTTTAAATCTTGATTTAAAAATTGAGATGGAAGTAAATAGGATCGAAAAAAATATCGCTGTGCTCAGAAAATGACGCCCTTTCAGATCATGTATGAAAACTGACATATTTTTCAAAATTAAAGAACCCAATTAGGACCATCGTATTTTCACACCCGCTTAAATTGTGTGGAGTGGATGATTCGGACAGCGGCAAAAAAATCGGTCCCAGGACACCCGGCCCTCACACGGACGTGAAATCTAAAGCCAGACAGATGGCGAACAAACTCGAAGGGCATTTCAAGATGCACGTAAATTGCCCGAAAATTGGAGGTAGCGGAAGTTCCAATAATTAAAACATGGCCAGAAGGCTATTCTCTGAGCCAGAAAAGTTAGCAGAACCCAATAAACATTGAAAGCTGAATAAGAGCTTATTCATACCAAAATATGCTTCTTCAGCTAAAAATTGGCTTATTCAGCTCATAATCAGTTCATATTGTTTGTTAGGAAGTTCTTAATGCGGATGCTGATGTGATGAGAAACCTGCGTTTGATAAGCTGTTTGGCCTTGTCAAACCAATTTTTGAACAAGGACAAGTTAACAGAGTTGTACAACATCTTAGAAGAGCAGGTATACACTGAGTTTCCGTTTATAAGAAATCTACCTCCATACAAACATTTAGCAGAATACGTAGATAAGTTGGTAAGATCATTGGTTACTAATCTACGCATTATAAACAAATTAATTTTATTTATTTTAAAGCCATTTTCATTGCATTTTGTTGATAAATAAGCTGGTGAATCTTGCCACAAAAATTATAAATATATTCGTCCCCATCTTGCTCGCAAAACTTCTCCAGAGGCCAATTTGTCAGATTTGATAAAGTCTGCATTGGCTCGTTCAGACCCCAAGATCGAGTTTTATATCAACTTCTTGCATCCTTACCCTGTCACTGTAAAACAGATAAACCGTCACGTCTTAACCTTGAGTAAGTCATGAATATATGATTTCACGTTACACGCATCGTAAACAGAATCGATTTGATCAGCAGGGTTAATTTTTTCCATTATTTTTCATCAAATCCAATATTTTTGTCAGTGTCTGTTTTTATCATTTACCATCACACACAAGGAATAGCGCTTCAACCCAGTGTAGATTAAATGCGTTTATTTTGAAAATCATCGCTGTTACGTACGAGCGAAATGAACAAATGAGTTCATTATACATCAACGAATACGCGTTTGTTGATATTCACCAGTGCTTGATTATCCAACCCAAAATTGTTAGAATCAGAAATGATCCTCAAAAGCAAAATAATTAAATTCATTTTGGACAAAGTGATTATTTTGAATATTGTTGACTCCAGAGCCCAAAACCAGGATTTTATCATCAATTCAGCATGAGACAATAATTTGCCATCGGTTTGTGTGTAAAAACTTGCATGACACGTTCTTCAGCGCAATATTTGTTTAAAATAATCATTATGCATTTGATCCTCAAAATCATCCCCGCCAAGATGAAGACGAATAATAATATTGACATCAATGGAGGCGATAATGAACATCCAGCCATGAATGAAGAAAAACAAATGTTGACTACGATACTCTGAAGTTGCTTTGATAAAGAAAGCTGTTATGTCAAAATTCAGATTCATGCAAGTAGTTGGTTAAGGTTGTCTTCATTTTCAGCTATTTTGAGTGTAGAATAAATGATTTTTATCACCACTGATCTTTGTATTTTCTATTTACTGGTTCATAGAAATGATCGTTTGGAGGGATATAGATAAAAAGATAAGCGGTAAGGAACATACTCTGTAAGGAATTACCCACTAGAATCAGTTGAAACGGAACTGAATTGGAAAGAAGCTGATATTTGGAAAGTTGATTGATTGTTGTTTGTTTCCTTACACACGAAACACGGATTGTGCAATTTATGAAATAATTAATTTTATGTGATACATAAAGTTATTGAATGATATTTCTACGGTATGTGAGGTTCACTTAAGATGGGATTATCACCATTAGATGTTTTCAGCAGGACAGTGCTTGAGGGTTTAATATGAATGTGTTGTATAATCGTATAATTGTACATTTTTCTTCAATAAAAGGGGAGAATCGGGCAAACTGTTTAATTATCTAAATATTGCGCAAGATGAGACAAGCATTTTTTGATGCTTTAAACATATTTACAATGATATAATAAACGAGTATTCGATATAACATGCGTGAAAAATGGATCCATACATCAGCTTACATTTCGATGTAATCTAAAACGTAATTTTTTGATCCCTAAGGTGTTTTCCTTCAAGAAGGGCTATCATTGGACAGCTTTTCTTATCACTGACTACTGTCTTTTAAAAATATCTAAAATAAGGTAATAGGGGTAAAATTGACTAAAATGCATAGTCTGCACAGACTGGTGATGTTTAAAACCATTTTTAATGGATTTTCCAGATGTTTTTGTACAAGAATGTATATTAACCACAATGAGGTATTTTTAAGTCATTTTTACAAAATTTAAAAAAATTTGAGTAAAATGCTCCAAAAACCCCAACTTGCTCTATTCTGCACAGGACGAATCTATTCCCACCGGATTCCTGAGAATTTTTCCCATAAGAATGATTATATTTGCAAAGGTTAAATCAGCGCTGATCAGAGATAATGAATTTTGCTCCTTTTATGTCGATTTTTTCCCACTGTGCGATGGTTGGCGGTTATCACGAAGAACCTTTCGATGACGATTAGCGCCTTTCTTTACCAAGACCTTTTTCTCCTTTGCCACGACCAGTCATTGTTGCTTGTTATGTAGAAGAGTGGACTACTTAACCTGCCACCACCTTCCTACTGCTGCTATTGCTACTTCTGCTGTCTGTTCACCACGCCGTCCGAAGCGAAAATGAGTTGAGGCCAAGGTTGCAAATACTCATTTCAGCTAAAATAATGTTTTTCGGAATAATAAAACCAAAAGATGGTATGATGACATGTTTTACTTGTAACTTACAAGAAGAGGTTACTAAGTATGCGTTTGAAACAAAAAACCTGTAAATTTTGCTTTTGATTGTGACTCATAGAATCAGCGATTTGCTGATCACTGAGTGAGTGAGTGAGTGAGTGTGTGAAAAATCGCTGATTGTGACTCTCATGAAGTGAAATAAACAGGTTTAATATGTCAAACACATTCTTTGCAACCTCTTCTTGTATCTTACCAATTTAAAATATGATGATAGCATCTAATTATTTCATAATTAAAAAACAAACATTGTTTTAGCTGAAATGAGTATTTGCCACCTTGGTTGAGGCTAGACAGCAGCGCTCTTTTATATCTTTTCATGTTAAAGCAGAATGATGTGCAAACTCGATTATGACGACTGGGTTTGGGAAGAACGTTTATTTCATGAAAACAGTGATAAAATTATCACTTTTTATTTGTACATTGGACAATGCTTGGCATTACCACTTTTTCAAAAGTTTCTTGTTGAAAATCGTCAGTCGGAAGCAATGCTATTGATGCATAGAAATATTTCTGATCGATTGGTGATAAAATTATTGAAATTGGTCCAGGGGCAGCTGAGTTATTAATGTTCAAAATCTTTCATAATTTTGTTACATGTTCTATTTTCGGTTTTCACAAAGTGTACCCCATATAAAAATCACAGACGTAGTCCTACGTCCAAAAAAATCCCACTGGTCCAATATTTAATCACAGACAAACAGACGTAACACTTCATTGTGTATCTTCGTTCAAGTATTTAACGGTTGATTTGAATATTATCAGTTCCGCGAACTACTCGCCGCAGCGCTGGCATCTGATCACGCGAGCAAGCTTGTTTTCTGCGAGAAGCCAGAGAGATGTCGTTACTGAGGACCTATGTTTTGAGATACTATGTTTTCAAGAAAAACTTTTTCAAAGTGTTACGTCTGTTTGTCTGTGGTTTAATAGTTTTATCCTTAATCTAAATGTATATCGCACATAAGAGAAATTGCTAATCGGAAAGTGCTGGTCGCCATGTAATAAAGAAAAATTAATGTTAACTCGATGTCATCGCCACGGCAACGACATTATCGGATCCCACATTTCGTCTGCATTTTCCCCTTGAAAATCCGTATTTAATTTTAAAGGCCGTTTACTCTCTTTCCCGATTTAAGATATCAATGAATTTAATCTCATTTGGTAAGAAACTGACTTGGCACAAACTATTTGAATTTGAAGTTTATATGGAAATTACTATGGTCAGACCGAACGCTTTGTTCATTGTCTTCCAGCCTTTTCCATATTGCATAGTTAAATATTTCTGTAGCTATTTTTTGGGAAATTTTCTCAGCTACAACATTGCAGAAAATCGTATTGAGCCTAACGTCAATTTAAATAGTTATTAATTGTTTAAGAGATTCATAATCTTATGACATGATTAAGCAGTTGTTTTGTGGACAACACTGTATTCTGCAGTGTGATATAGTAGCCATGATTGTTGTGTTCTATTCATACGCTAGAAACAACAATGTTGTCTGCTGAACAGATGATTGAGCATAATGATAACACTTAAGTAACTTGAATCATTAATAACTTTTGTTCCTTAAATCGAAAAGTTGTCTTCAACAAAGTTGTAGCTGAGAAAATTTCCCCTAGCACAACTATCATTTTTTAAAGCACAGTGAAATGGTGAATTTCGAAATATAAATGAGCAATAAATTTGGTTTTTCCATAGTAATTTCCATATAAACTTTAAATGGTTTGTGTCAAGTCAGTTTCTTACCAAATGAGTTTAAATTTTGGGAGGCTAATCAAGACCCAAATTGGAACCGGTTGAGCACTAGGGAGCGAAAATTTCAAATATTGCATCAGTCTAGTGGCCATGCAAAGAGTCTGTCAACTTAGGGCCTAATCAGTCCGCATCGTGCTCTCTTGCCGTGCGGATCTATTTGCTTTTTGCTTAAGGAAGTGTTACTACTACCTAAAGCTACAACAAATTTAAACAGCACTTTTCAGTGCTCAACCTGTAAAAAATTTCTACCTTGTTCAACTCCTCTTATTCCTCTTCGATCCTTGTTTGGACCCTACCCGAGGTAATCCTTCTTGGATATCGATTTGGAAAATTCCTCTTCGATCCTTCAGATTCTTATAGTAATCTGCTTGGAAGTCGATTTGGATAAAAAATCTACTGCCGCCATGGCGCCTAAACGCAAAAGAAAGGGGCAAACTCTTGACCCCCCTTCTGAAGAAATTAATTTGAGTAATCAATTTGATTTGCTCACGGATGATGAGAATGATCCATCATCCAAGAAAAATTCTAGTAAACTTTCCCGGCTTAATGCCAAGAAGGAAAAGATTCCCCCTATTGTGATAACCACTACCGATTTCCATGCTCTTCGCATGGAACTTTTGAATTTCGTGAAAGTTAAGTTTTCACTACAAATTGGACGTCGGGGTGAATGCCGTGTATTGGCTGAAACCTTGGACGGATTTAAATGTCTTCTCAAGTATCTTACTGAGAAGAAGCACAAATTTTTTACTTACGACACCAAAACTGAACGTGTGTTCAAGGTTGTCATGAAAGGACTGCCCAGTGGTGAATCCCTGGATCAGATCAAAGATGAACTGGCAAAATTACTTGGAGTTGTGCCACTCCAAGTAATCAAAATGAAAATGAAATCCCGTCCTGGCGATTCGCGCAACGGGATTTCTAATGATTTTTATTTAGTTCACTTCAAGTCTAGTGAACTAAACAACCTTAAGGCCTTAGAAAAAGCTAGCCTTATGCTCCATGTCCGAGTGAAGTGGGAACACTTCAGGAAGACTGGAGGAAATTTCCAAAACCTCACTCAGTGCCGTAAGTGCCAGGGATGGGGTCACGGAACTAAAAATTGCTACATGCCAGCTAAATGCATGAATTGTGGTGATTCCTCTCACGCAAAGGACGACTGTCCTGTGAAGGAAGATCCTAAGAATTTTAAATGTTCAAATTGTGGTGAAAACCACAAATCCAATTTTTGGGAATGTAAGACTCGCAAAGCGATCCTACAATCTCGTTCTAACCGTCAGGTAGGAAACGCTCCACGTTTCCGACCAGGTACAAATTCCTCTGCTGTTAACAACGGTCAGCGAGGAACAAATTCTACATTCGTACCCGTAGGTACAAATATCTCCCCTGCTTCAAATGTTTCATCTGTACCTACTCCCCTCGCTGCTAACAATGTTCAGCGAGTTAATGGAGCTACCTATGCTGCTATTGCAGCGGGTAGAAATCAAAATACTAACCAACGTTCTAACGGAAATTTTGACAATTTTGACTTAGGAAGCATTACTGCCCCCAAAATGGAATTTTTACAGAATTCATTAATTGACATGATTTCTGATATGCTTAAATCTAACTCCATGTTTGATGCTATTCAAACTGGAGTAAAATTTGCAAATAATATTGTCATGACTTTAAAATTCAGTAATGGATTTTAAAGCATTAAATATTGTAAATTGGAATGCTCGATCTCTTAAAGATAATGAAGACGAGCTATTTAACTTTTTAAGAGTTCATAACGTGCATATTGCCGTTATAACTGAAACGTTCCTTAAACCTGCCCATAAGGTTAAGAAGGACGCAAATTACTTGATTTATAGAAATGATCGTCTTGATGGACCCTGTGGTGGCGTTGCCATCATTATTCATAGACGAATCAAACATAAAATTCTTTCTTCATTTGAAACCAAAGTTTTTGAAACTTTGGGAGTTTCTGTTGAAACAAACTTTGGACAACTTACGTTTATAGCTGCCTATTTGCCATTCCAATGCGTAGGCCAGCAAAAGAATTTTCTCAAGGGTGACCTCCAGAAACTTACCCGTCATAGGTCTAAATTCTTCATTATTGGTGATTTTAATGCAAAACACCGCTCATGGAATAATGCTCAAAGCAATTCCAATGGTAATATTCTGTTTGATGATTGTTCTGCAGGTTATTACACTATTCAATATCCAAACAGCCCAACATGCTTTTCTTCTGCAAGAAATCCCTCCACTATTGATTTGGTATTAACTGATTCATGTCAACTTTGTAGCCAATTGGTTACCCATGCTGACTTCGGTTCTGATCACCTTCCAGTAACTTTTGAAATATCCCAAGAAATAATTTGTAATCCCAACAGCTCTACTTTCAATTACCATAGAGCTGATTGGGACCAGTATCGAACATTTATGGAATATAACTTCGATCCAAACATTCCTTTGCAAACCAAAGATGAAATTAATTATGCTCTTGAATCTCTGACTACTTCTATAGTTGAAGCAAGAGCTGCCTCAGTACCAAAATGCGAGGTTAAATTCGATTCAATTATAATAGACGACGATCTTCAGCACTTGATCCGTCTTAAAAATGTCCATAGGAGACAATATCAAAGAACACGCGATCCTGCCATGAAAGTTATCTGGCGGGATTTGCAAAAACAAATTAAAAAGCGATTCTCTGCCCTGAGGAACAAAACTTTTGAAAATAATATTTCTAAATTAGACCCGAGTTCCAAACCCTTTTGGAAACTCACAAAAATTTTGAAAAAACCTCAAAAGCCTATTCCAGCGCTTAAAGAAGGTGGTAAAATTTTGATCACAAATTTGGAAAAAGCTCAGAAACTTGCTAAGCAATTCGAGAGTTCCCATAATTTCAGTTTGGGTCTTACTAGTCCTATTGAGAATCAGGTTGCTCGGGATTTTCTGAATATTTTCTCTCGGGAAAATATTTTTGATGATTCCTGGGGGACTGATTTGGACGAAGTAAGGTCTATAACTAAAAATTTTCAAAATATGAAAGCTCCAGGTGATGATGGAATTTTCTATATCCTCATCAAAAAACTCCCAGAGAGTACCTTGTCTTTCTTGGTAAAATTATTTAACAGATGTTTCCATTTGGCATACTTTCCTGATAAATGGAAAAATGCAAAAGTTGTTCCAATTTTGAAGCCGGATAAAAATCCAGCTGAAGCTTCTAGCTACCGCCCAATAAGTTTGCTTTCTTCAATAAGTAAACTTTTTGAAAAGATAATTTTGAATAGAATGATGCTTCACATCAATACGAACTCAATTTTTGCAGATGAGCAGTTTGGATTTCGCCATGGGCATTCAACTACTCATCAACTCTTAAGAGTTACCAATTTAATTCGTTCAAACAAATCTGAAGGCCACTCAACTGGAGTTGCTCTTCTAGACATAGAAAAAGCATTCGACAGTGTTTGGCATGAAGGTTTGATTGCTAAATTGAAAAAGTTTAATTTTCCACTTTACATTATGAAATTAGTTCAAAATTATTTAACTGACAGAACTCTGCAGGTAAATTATCAAAATTCCAAATCTAATCGACTACCTGTTAGAGCAGGAGTTCCTCAGGGTAGCATTCTTGGGCCTATATTGTATAACATTTTCACTTCGGACCTCCCTGATTTGCCTCAGGGTTGCCACAAATCTTTGTTCGCTGATGACACAGGCATTTCCGCTAAAGGAAGAAGTCTTCGTGTTATTTGCAGCAGACTGCAGAAAAGTTTAGATATTTTCTCTTCTTATTTACAAAAATGGAAGATTTCTCCCAACGCTTCCAAAACTCAACTTATAATATTTCCACATAAGCCCAGGGCTTCCTTTTTGAAACCTAGTAGTAGTCACATAGTCACTATGAACGGAGTTCCAATTTCCTGGTCAAACCAAGTGAAATATCTTGGATTAATACTTGACCAAAAATTAACTTTTAAAGATCACATTGAGGGCATTCAAGCCAAATGTAACAAATATATAAAATGTTTGTATCCTCTTATTAACAGGAAATCCAAACTTTGCCTGACGAATAAACTTCTAATATTTAAACAAGTTTTTAGACCGGCCATGCTTTACGCTGTGCCAATATGGTCTAGTTGTTGCACTACCAGGAAAAAAGCACTTCAAAGGATTCAGAACAAAATTCTGAAGATGATTTTGAAGTTGCCTCCCTGGTACAGTACTACCGAAGTACATAGAATTTCGAATGTTGAGACTTTAGCACAAATGTCCAACAAAATAATTAATAATTTCCGGCAAAAATCGTTACAATCCTCAATTGCAACGATTAATTCCCTTTATACTTAGATAAGATTTAGTTTTAGTTATTTAGTTTTAAGCTATCAATTGTTATACTGACATGCAGGTTTAAAAAACCTGTTTAAAATACTGAATTGCCAAGACAGGAACAATGTAAAAACACTTAGATATATATCATAACAATTAAGGCTGGTAAGTTACTGTAGTAACTGGAGCACCTAGGTTAAAAATGAAATGTAATTTATTTTGAATTTGGAACAAATAAAGAGTTAAAAAAAAAAAAAACAAAAAAAAACTTAGGGCCTAATCCATTGTTCGGTTTGATGTCCATCTGTTGTCAGTAGTTGTTTTCTGACGAAAGCGTAATAACGCTTGAGCATTTTAAATGCTTCAATTCGATGATTCACTGGAAACACTTCCAATTACATGACCGTTTAAATTATTAAACTCCAATTAATTCACATTGCATTCAAGCAGCGCTTCGATCTAATCTGCATTTCTCATACCCAACCGTCAGTGTAGAATCATTCAAAGCGAATGTTCTTCCTGGCCAATGCACGGCGAATACGCCATGGGCTAGGTTGGATTGATTCTCAATTTTTAATCACATCACCTCACTCACGGCCCGCTTCAATCGGTCACGACATACATTCACCTGTCAGGAGCAGGAACACGGCACTCTGACCTTCATTTCCATCATGCAGAGCCCAGGCATGTGTTGCATCATATTAGATAATCTTCCATTCAAAACGACGCAATATTTCCTGTCGCGTGTGACGTCAGTGCGCGGTACGGTTGAAATGACTTCCATGTGCTTCCGATTCGTGTTTACACGAAGGAAATGATTGCACTAGCTAATATGTTTAACAATTCATAAAATATCCTAGATCTACGATTGTCCTCAACCCACTTACCTTTTCGTTGTAAATTTCCAGGAAGGAAGCTTTCAGCACAAAGTTCGTATCCTTCCGTTCCTGGAGTAATTTGAATAGATAGAGAAATGATCGAAATACCAGCCCGTGGTTTTCGTGCTGCGGATCGGGTTTTCCGAAGAACTGTTTAAAAAAAATCAAATTAAAACTTCGATAATTATTCAACCAGAACTGACACGTTACCAATTCCGGTGGTCCCGTGAGGGTATGTGTCTTCCCGGAACCCGTCTGCCCATAGCAGAACGCCGTACAGCTGAATCCTTCGATTGCCATTTCGATCAGCCGTTTAATGCCGGAATACTCCAGCACATCATCCTGCGTTGAACCCGGCTCGAAGACTACGTTGTAGGAAAACAGTTTCGCCTTCTGGCCGGCACTACCCGGTGCAGCTGGGATACCATCGCACTGCCGGAAGAAACGTATTTAGAACACCCATCAAAGAGGGAATCAACTTTGCACTTACCAGGATTTGACCGTTTCCGGGAAACTGAACCACCATATCGTCGGCATTGCGGACATTCTTCACGTTCAGTGGCCGTACCCGCACCACGACGTTTATGTTGTCTTCCGGTGTGCCCGGAGCCGAACTGCCGCTGCCATTCGAAGACTGTGTGATGTTGTCCAAGTTATCGATACTGCCGCGGCTGGAATGCGGGAAATGGGATGATTCAGGTTCATGTTATTTCAATTTGCAGTGGATGGATTTCCATTTATGGACAGAATCAATGTTATTGAAATTATTCATGTTATGGGATTTCATAGCTAAATGATTCAAAACATGTGACTCTTAAAGCCGAGTACCGTTTCTAAATATCCTGGAAATAACGATAGTTGTTTGGATATTTTAACAGCACTCATTTGTTTTAAGGTAAGGGTATACTCAAGACGCTAAAAATAGCCAAAAGAAAGTATTTTTTGTTCCTAATTCGGACTTCCAATTCGAATCTAAAAGCATTTTCATTGCTAGGTACTGATGATATCTGAAATCTGTGATAGGGATTACCATACCATACCACTATTTTTTCATATTATTGAGAATAACCCTAACTCGATTTAGAAAATTTTCTCTTAATCGGTCAATTCAAGAGATACAAAAAAGTTCCTTTTTACAAAGTTGCATGAAATTAGCACAGCTGTAACTTTGCCAAAAAATGTATACATTAGTTTCTTCAAACAAAAAAGTTAAATTTTTGATTTCAATGATAGTAAGAACCACCCTAGAATTCATTGGCATAAAAATGAGGGCCTAACTATAAGGAACCACTTTGTAGAAAATAGATTTTGTCTAAAATTTCAATTTCAGGCTAAAAACTTATCGTTCCACCTAAATCTATATTCCGGACCACCACCGGGCCAAAACATCATTTTCGTTCCCTACCTTACAACGTGCACATTTTAGCAAGGAAAATGATATATTTACGACTGGAAATGGTTGACTGAAATTAATATCTCTTTTTTTATAATGCGTTTATTTTTCCAGGCTCATTTGCTGTAGCTTTGCGGAGCCTACATTCATTGTTTAGATAACAAAATTACTTAAAACTAACGTTAGTAAAGCAGGAGCCGATTGCTCGTGGCTAGCTCGAGATTAGAGGTAACAAATTGTAACAAAAGGATGGCTGGGTAGGCATTGAGAACACAAGGTTTGGAGAGCAATGTGCTCTTGATCTAAAACTAAGCGACATACTGATGAAAAAGACAAACATGGGGGTACACCGATGGGCAGCTAACAACTTGGGAGAACACAAGATGATACTAACTACTAAATCCTCAGATCTATCTGTTTTAAAAACACATACATTAAATTCAAACATTCGAAATCTCGGCTAGCCAAGACATATCTAACGGGTATTGCGGGTAGTTCTCCTCGGGCCCTGAGGGATGTGGATAACTCAGATCACGGTGTAGGATATATGACCAAACAACATGCTCGATATCATGATAACCACTGCCACACGCACATAAATTGCTTCCTGAGAGCCCAATTCGATAGAAGTGCAAGTCTAACGAACAGTGATTGGACATAAGCCTTGACATAACGCGTATAAAGTCACGGCTCATGTCCAACCCTTTGAGCCATGGTTTATTTATTTATTTATTTGCAAAGAAAAACCTATACTAGTGGGCGCAAAACCTCATCATTTCAGTACAAACAGATAACATGGAATCCTACAGATACATTTGTTTGAACTAAGTCCTAAACATATAAAAAGATATTAATGATAACATAATTAACTTAATTTAAATACAGAAAACAGAATCGTGAAGAAGTTAAAAGTGTATTATAAAACAGAAACTTAAGACCCAAGCGCAATGACAGCGGAAGCGGAACGGCAGCGGCAGCGGAAAAGCCCGGTCTGAATAATCCAACTTGTCGGATTAAAAACTAGTTAGAACCAAATCGACTTCGGTTAGGCATCTTGATGTCATTTGTGACAACTGTCAAACTTTCCGTTTCCGTTCCGCTTCCGCCCACATTGCGTTTAAGCCTTTAAGCCTTACACGGGAGAAATTAAAATCAAAGCAGTTATAACATTTGTTGAAAATCTTGCACATTGCTAGTTAACGGCTCATTAGCGCCGTAGTTTGTGCGAGAATCCGGGATGTTGAAAAAATAATAAGAACGTAAATTTACGCGCCTGATATTGACATTCAACTGCTGCAGAAGTGAACCGCAATTAATGTCCGATCGTAGGAGCTCAGCGATAAAGGTAGCCTTAGAGACGCCTCGGCGAACACTAAGTAATTGTAGGGACATCAAATTACAGCGACTTTCGGAACAGTACTCTAATGTGGAGCGGACTAGCGAACAATAGAGTGTTTTTAAACAGAAAATGTCCCTAAAGCCTTTGGCGAAACGAAAAATGAAACCAAGTTGAGAAGATGCCTTAGCGGAAACATAAGCTACATGGTCCTTGAAGGTGAGTTGTGAATCAAGTAGAACGCCTAAGTCTTTAATGGTAGATTCACGGCTTAATATTTGCTCCTGCAGGCTTGTAAGCATAACAGATAGGTGATTTTTTCCTGGGAAACGTTATAATGGCACATTTGGAAGCATTTATAACCATGCTGTTCTTGTCACACCAAACAGTAAAAACGTCCAGCTGCTGCTGAAGAAACAATGCATCAGTATAGTTTGAAATCGTCAGCATAAGACAGCTTCAGGCAACGGATCGAAAAGTGAACGTCATTCAGATGCAATAAAAATATGAACGGTTCCAGATGACTGCCTTGAGGTACACCAGAAGAAAACAGCGAACGGTTGAGAAAAATTATCTCCAATCTTCACTGACATATGTCGACCGGTGAGGTATGAGCGAAGCCAATCAAGAAGGGAACCGTGAAAACCAAGTCGCTCTAGTTTGGCCACAGCAATCTCATGATTAATTTTATCAACAGCAGCAGAAAGATCGGTGTAGATAGCATCCACTTGATGACCTCTTTCCATCTCGCGTATGATTGATGATGTGTATTGAACGAGATTTGTAGCGGACGACATCTTCGGCATAAATCCGTGTTGTTCAGTCGCGTGTGTGTTTTAAATAATCTAGCACCACTAGTTCAAAAAGTTTTGAGGCTGCACATAAAGCAGCGATACCACGGTAGTTGGACACCGACTGCTTATTGCCTTTTTTGAAGACAGGGAAAACAAAAGGATCCTTCCAGCAGTCGGGAAAGATGCCAGAATCCAAAGAGAGGTTGAAGATGGATGCTAAAGGTGCGGCCAGCACTCCAATACAGTTCTTAATGACCATGGAAGAGATTCCATCAGGGCCAGTGCTGAAAGAATTTTCCAAACAAAGGCCTGCTCTACGAACATCATTAGTCGAGATAGGCGGATGCGACCCAACAGCAGAAAGTACGGGAACATCACTACGATGTGCTCGTTAGGTAAATTTTCTTTGACGAAGACACTGCTGAATTGTGACATGAACAGGTCAGCGATTCCCGTACATTGTAGAAGGTAAGCCCGATTCCTTCCGTTGATCGTTCACATGATTCCTGAAGCTCTTAAGATTTGCTTTGAGTTTAGTTTGTAGATGGCGCTGATGGGCTTGATAAAGCTGTTTGTTGAGCCGCTTATACTGTTTGTTAACGAGGTTGTACTTCCTCTTCGATGCATCCGTCCGAAGTTTACAAAATGTCTTCAAGGCAGCTCGTTTGGATGACTTCAGTCGCTTGAGTCGGTGGTTGGTCCAAGGAGGGTTACTAGATATGGGTGGAGTTGTCATGGGTACAAACTGGTCGATCGCATATACGACAATATGCGAGAAAATAGAAGGGGCAGCATTCGCTTCACGATCTCGGAGTTCATCGTCCCAGCTGATGTTTTTGAAAAAGGTTGCCATCCCCTCGAAGTCAGTCCTACGGTAGTTATACGATACGCTGTCCACGGTAACCCGAAAAGTGCAAGCACAGACAAACAGACGTAACACTTCATTGTGTATCTTCGTTCACGCATTTAACGGTTGATTTGAATATTATAAGTTCCGCGAACTACTCGCCGCAGCGCTGGCATCGGATCACTTTGACGTTTCTTTACATTCTATAGAACTTTTATGCAATATTGTTTGCGAGTTAACGAGCAAGCTTGTTTTCCGCGAGAAGCCCGAGAGATGTCGTTACTGAGGTCCTATGTTTTGAGATACTATGTTTTCAAGAAAAACTTTTTCGAAGAGTTACGTCTGTTTGTCTGTGGTGCAAGCCTGATATAAGTGTAATGATAACTGCAGAGGTGAATGGTGTCTACAACGTTTAACTAGTGGTTCGGGTGCCTCTTGAACCGAGCAATTAGAAGCGAGTATACGGCTAAGGAAACATAGATCAAGCAGTCTATGATTTTCATTGGAGATCCCGTTCCGTTGCAGAAGATCAGCAGTATTGTAGCAATCTAGGAGAGATGCTACTAGACGTGTAATGTATGATCCATTAGAACCCTGTTTCATTCGATGACGAGTTTACTGAAGCAAGTTTGAAATCACCAACAACAAGGATTTCGTCAGTCGCATTCATCTTGGATACAACCCAAAAAAGTGAATCAATGTGTTGATCGATCAACTCAGAATCGCCAAGTCGATCCGGGGGTAAATACAACACGTAAATGAAGACCACTTTCAACGGTAGGGTAACAGCCACCCACACCTGTTCGACACCTGAGCTATTAGGTGGATGATATAACCGAGAGTTAAAAGTAGAACGAACTGCTAGCAAGACACCACCGCCGGAAGCTTAGGAGCTAGTAGCTCGAGAACGATCAGTGCGATAGACCGTAAAATCCGAACTAAATGTTTGCTTAGAAAGTGTGTTGCTGTTCAACCAAGTTTCGGTGAAGGCGTACATATCGTAACAAGCATCTGAAGCAGGCCAATTTGTACTCAGCTACAGTTGTATTCATGCCTCCAAAGTTTTGGTAATACAGCAATATTTCAGCTCCCTGAATCCTGGATGCGTTACGGTTGTCATTAGAGTCATCATGGTGGGGAATGACTGAAATTGTCGAGGGACTATGTACGGATGTGTAGTGATCATTTCCCGCTTCGACAGGACATATACAATTTGCGCAATTACCTGAGAAAACAATCTCAGTAGCTGATTGCTTCTTCCGAAGGCGAGGCTCGAATGGGAGAATAGACCTGTGGGACCGACACCTGTGGGAGAATAGAATGTAACCATCTTCCCAAATCACCATCATTCCATTTTGGTTGCCAACTGATGAGGACTTGCTGAGACGAGCAATGGAGAAAAACTCGTTAAAGGCAATTTGTCGCTAAAAAATATCGCCTTCCATAGCGCCCACCTTAGCCAACGAGTCCGCTTTCTCATTACCCGGAATTGAGCAATAAGATGCGACCCAAGCTAAGGTTATAGTATAGGAGCAGTTGGATAAAGCACTCAGTTTAGATCGTATTTCAGGCAGGAAATACGAGAAGTGCTTCATCGACCTCATTGAACGAATAGCCTTCAATGAGCTAAGACTATCCGTAAAAATTTAATAAGGGTCAGAATGTAGTGAAGCAATTCGCAATATAGCTGCGAGTTCCGCAACGTATACGGAGCATGGTTTTTGCAGTTTATAGAAGGCGCTATGAAATTGATTAAATACACCAAATCCAGTAGAAGCATTTATGGTTGACCCATCTGTAAAAAAAAAACTTTATCGTTACTTACATGGTGGTACTTGATTGCAAAAATTGAGGGAACAACCATCGACCGATGGTGATCTGATTTTCCATGGATTTCTTGCATCATGGTCAGATCAAAATTTACAGAGGAACTATAAAAGGCTTGAAAGCAATCACGATTGGAGATTAATGAAGAAGGACCAACCTCTAGCGTCATGTACTCATAGTACAAACTCATGAATCTTGTTTGAGGATTTCGGTCGAGCAGCTTCTCAATGTTTTCTATTACCAAAGGATTCATTACTTCACAACGGATGAGAAACCGGAAAGACAGCTCAGCGAAACGATCTGTGAGTGGGAGAACACCCGCGAGTACTTCGAGGCTCATCGTATGAGTCGAGTGCATACAGCCTAGCGCAATACGAAGGCAACGGTATTGAATCCGTTGCAGCTTAAGGATGTGTGTTTTTGCTGCGGATTGTAAGCACACGGCGAATGAGAACGACTCAAATTTGAGTTTAGTTCACTCATAATCGCCAAAAGTGCAGGAACTCAGCGATAAGTTAATTTGCCTCATGTTTTCCCAGGTTTTTCCAGGATTTTCAAGGGAAAAATTCCCGAATTTGAGAAAAGTAAAGATTGGATTCACTCAGTGTATTGGTACTACTCCGAGGCTGAATAAAATTTTCGTCAATTTCCTCATTTTCCGGCATTTCCACAGGAAACCATGAGACAAATTTTACTCATCGCTGAGTTCCTGCACTTTTGGCGATTATGAGTGAACTAAACTCAAATTTGAGTCGTTCTCATTCGTCGTGCAAAAGCTGCCGTAGTCTAAAACCGAAAGGACGGTTGTTCGGTACATCTTCCGGGTGGGCTCCCCACCAAGTTCCGGTAATTGTACAAAGAAAATTAATCCTTTGCTGGCATTTTTTGTTTCAGATACGCAATATATTTCCCCCCCTGTGCAATTGGAATCGAACCACACATCAAAATACCTAAAAGAAATACTTTGAGTGATTGTTTTACACATTAGCTGAAGCTGTAACTGTGCAGGATGATGCTTCCTAGAAAAAACAACCAACTCAGTTTTCTCCGGAGAGAATTCGATACCCAGCTTCATTGCCCAAGTAGACAAATTGTCTAAGGTATCTTGCAATGGTCCTTGCAGGTCCGGTGCACTCGGCCCTATAACGGACACAACGCCGTCATCTGCAAGCTGCCTTAACGAGCAATTTTCATCAAGACAACCATCAATGTATTTTACATAAAAATTATAAAGAAGGGGGCTTAAACATGAGCCCTGGGGGAGACCCATGTAACTAATTCGTGAAGT
The DNA here is from genome assembly GCF_037179485.1 of Ochlerotatus camptorhynchus. Taxonomy (NCBI): domain Eukaryota; kingdom Metazoa; phylum Arthropoda; class Insecta; order Diptera; family Culicidae; genus Ochlerotatus; species Ochlerotatus camptorhynchus. The sequence continues at coordinate 914,637 of NW_027040796.1, read as the reverse complement.
TGTCGAGTTTCCATGAGAAAAGCTCATATATTTCTCAGACAACAAGTTGCTCAAATAGTTGTTCATAGTTGGTGAAAGCCCACTATTGTGGAGTTTATCCGAAAGGTCATCGATACAAACAGAAGCAAAAGCCCCCTTAATGTCCAAGAAAACTGAACCCATTTGCTGTTTTTGCGCATAAGCCAGTTGAAAGCAACGCAATACAGTCGCTCGTTCCTTTGCCTCATCGAAATCCAAATTGCGTATCTGAAAGTAGACCATTCGACTCGACCCATTTGTCTAGACGAAAAAGGATAATTTTCTCCAACAATTTCCGTATACAAGACAGCATCGCGATGGGACAGTACGAGTTATAATCCGTCGCGAGTTTACCGGGTTTTCGAATAGCGATCACTCTTACCTGCCTCCAGTCATCCGGAACAATGTTGTGCTCCAGAAAATGATTGAATAAGAATTCCACCATCGAAAACGGGGAATCTATTGCGTTACTACCCGACGAACGATCACGGACGTTGGTTTGCACCGACACCGCGCGAAGCTGAATATCCAACTGTCTTAAATTGATATCTCATTTTACTACAATTAAATATAAAATAGGCCATTGTAAAACTTATGTGGCGTGACATTGGGCCAACAGATATCAATATATCAGTGCCAACATTTCAAAGGGGCGTAATTGTATATGTAAACAATGGCTTTAGCCGTCGATTTCACACAAAGCGTGAAAGTGTGGAAGCCTTATTTTTGATGGTTGGTTGGTGTCTTTATTAAGGAGATTTTCAGCCAGACGCTGGTTCATCTCCGGCTTATTTTTGATTATTCTCATTTACACCTAGCAATTTCAAGAGCACAAATATCAACTCTCACGAAACATACAGCAAATAAGGAGTTCCAATTTCATGAGCGGTGTCGCAACAGTGTCCGAGATTTGGGCTCTAGAAAACATGAAGGGATAGGTCTAATCAGCCATCTTTGGACTCTTCAAGGAATCACCTTAAGCCTAATAAATTTGTGAAATTCTAATCAATGCGGGTATTTCCCATTATAAGCTGTTTATATGAAGTCGGATTATTGTTTTTTTGTATGGAGACGCTTCATACGTCTTGGTTAAACTATATTTAAAGATAATCTCTATCACTTCCAGACCTGACCACCACGCATTCGAAGATGACCAGCTCACAACCGGTTCAGCGATGCATCGTCCCGGGCTGCAAGAACTTCCTGCAGGAATGGTACGCCCCGTTCCCCACCAACCTCCATCTGATATCTCGCTGGAAGGAGTGCATCGAAGTCGGCACCGGTCAACTGTTGCCTACAATAAGTCGCATCCGTAAGAATCGCTCCGTAGTATGTAGTATGCATTTTCTTGGCTATGATCCGGACGATCCGCCGTGCTACCGGCAACCAATGCTGTATTTCAGGTACTTTAGACTATGGACAAATCCCAAGATTTAAATAAACGAAAAACTATTTATTTTCTTTGCAGAGACGACTTAGTCGTGGAAGTCGAACGTTGCTGCATGTGCAATCGTATGGACATCAAGGAGAACATGACGGAAAAGGATGCATCCATATCCGAATCTTACACCTTCGAACAGATCGCTACGCAGTATTTTGGATCCGGCTCCTTCGACGAAAACGCAACGGAGGAATACCTCTGCGAAGAGTGTGTCGTCAAATTGGACATAATGTTTAAAATTCAGCAGAGCACGTCCATTGCGAGGAAGGAACGGGATGCCTTGCGAGCTCGGATGACTAGAGAGAGAATCCTGTTCAAACAGAATAAACTTCAGCAAGGTATCATTATCTCTCAGAAGGATTTAGATGCAGTAGTTAATAGTGAACGAACAACTTTCGTCGACGAAGATGATTACTCAAGTGACGATGCAGCTTTAGCGCCGCTACTATCGGAGATAGTTAAGCCCAGAGGAAGATATGCGCTCAATCCGGAGTTAAGGGAAAAGTGGGAAAAATCACGTCTTACATGCTACCTCTGCAAAACAATCTACGAAAGTACGGACTTGCTGTTGAGTCACCTGATGCTGACACACGTGGATCAAGAGTCTCTGCACTGCCAAGAATGTAATATTAGCTTCAAGCGCTCACCGGAACTGAATGCGCACCTGGCAAAGCATGACCCTGAAGGGCGACCATTCAAGTGTAGTCACTGTCCGCTGAGATTTGCCCAGTTGTCCGGAAAAACTAAACACGAATCCGACCATCACGATCCTACCAAGATCAGGAAAGCTGCCAAGCCCAGACCGAAGAAGTTCGTGTGCTCCACCTGCGGTAAATTATTCCGCGACCGAAATGACTTGGGTCGTCATGAACAGTTCCAACATAAGGGAGAACCTGTTGTTCACTGCGAAACCTGTAAAAAGCCTTTTGCTTCCAGACGAAATCTCAAACGACACTTGATGCTGGTGCACCGCGGGGAACGACCATACGAATGTAAATATTGTAAAGTTACTTTCAAACAGTCTCAGGGACTGCTAGACCATGTCAACGAAAAGCATCGAGAAGAGAAAATAAGGGATAGTGAAAAAAAAACCTACGCTCCAGACTATACTTGCAGTGTGTGTACCGAAACGTTCGTGTCTCGCCGTCTATTGGCTCTTCACAAGAAGAAACATCTGCTTATCGAAAGTAATGGGTCTAGTTCCCTCATTAGACGCAATGCAGGCGAATTAGGAAAAGAGCTCGTTTGCAACCTATGTGAAGGTATATTTCCCAAGGGTACGCACATCATCACACACTTTCAAACGGAACATCCCGGTACTAAGTTGGATTACTATCCATGCAGCGTATGTGGGGAAATTTACTTCAACAAACAGCAGCACCTTATTCATTCCTACACACATACCGACAAATACGCCTGTGATGTGTGTGGCAAGCAGCATGGTAGTAACGATCGACTTCAGCTGCACCGGCACACAAATCACGGAATTCCCCTGGCGGAAGAGTTTCTCCGCGAGTGCCCCCATTGCAATAAGAAGTTTTACAAGGGCAGCTACTATTTCCGACATGTCAAAACGCACTCGGAAAATCAATGGGCTTGTGAGATTTGCAATAAAAGCTACTTGCAGAAATTCCAACTGACAATCCATATGCGCACCCACACGGGCGAGAAGCCGCTGGTTTGTCCCGGTTGTTTGAAGAACTTTGCAGATCCCACTACTATATGCAAGCACAAGAAGCAGTGTGATCTATTTCAAGAGCTAACCCAACGAAAGGATTGATTGTTGTAAGAAATCTCGATAATAAAGATACAAAAGAACATTTTTAGCGGTAAGATTTGAACAAATTACGTTCGGTTGTGTGTTTTTTTTCATTCGATGACATCTCTGTTCTATGTATAATGTCCTTGAACTTAAGATCAAATGATCTATTAGAACAACCACAAATGAGACAAGCAATGTTATTATTAACGAAACATTTTTTCCCTTGATTTGTTTTCCGTCGATCTTGTTTTCCGTGCTGAGCACGAATGCTACCGACGCCAGGGAGGTAGCTCCCACCCTGCCTATCGACCCATCAACTCATGAACCGGAGACCAACGGCTTTACTTCCCTTCCGAAGGAAGGCGTGATCAGAGTTGTTATTCCCCAGAACATCCCGGTGGCTCCGACTGGGATTGAACCCAGGCCTGCTGGGGTGAGAGGTTATCACGCTTACCACTACACCACCGGCGCCGCTATTATTAACGAAACATGTCCAAGTAGATTCATACAGTTATGCGCATCATTTACGATTTGTTTATATGTAAATCAGATGTTCTAGATTCAATGTCCGTCGTAGTGAAAAATAATCCGAGCAGATTCATAGAGTATGCACAACAATTTATCAAATTATCCTGGACTTTAGGACCAGATGATTCTCTAGATAAATCACGACTGGTACAATGCCCTTAGCAAACAGATGTAAGCAAACTACACATAGGTATCGTTTATGATCAATTTCCATGTTTTTAAGATGTTCTAGGTTATTCAAATCATCCTGGAGCTCAGATCAAATGGTGTACTAGACTACCAAGGACTAGTACTCTGTCCATTCCCGATCTGAAGGGCAGATTGCTTCCAGAATGGACTCACTCCGAAATGAAAGTCCAGAAGCTTGACGACCGATCTAGACCATTCTGGAAGGTAGCCAAGGTCCTGAAAACTCATCCCAAACCCGTTCCACCTCTCAGAAACGAATATGATGACGAGCATGTTGCTTCATCCGCAAAGTCCGCTCAAAGATCAGGTTGCGCAATGTGTTCAAAACCTAGATGCATCCACTTGTGTCGTGCGTCCGGCGGATATGATTCCAGAACAAAAGATTTGCTCAGCGCTGCAATGCACCAAGAACACCCGGGTTTGACGGTATATTCAACTTAGTCTTGAAGAAACTCAGCATGAAAGCTTTTGTGACCGCTATCTCCAACAGATACTTGGAGCTGCACTACTTTCCAACTGTCTAAAAGGTTGCAAAAATCATACCAATTCACAAACCCGGTAAGGATCCAGCATTGCATTGTCTTCAAGTTATAAACCAATCAGCCTCCTTTCAGCGGTGAGCAAATTGTTCGAGAAACATTCGCCTTCCGGAACAGTTAGGGTTCAGTAAGGGGCACTCCACCAATCATCAGCTAGTACGGGTGATGAATAACATTCGAAGTAACGGAGCTATATCCAAGTCTACAGCCACGGCATTGTTAGACGTCGAGAAAGCGTTTGACAATGTCTGGCACGATGGGCTTGTATACAAGCTTTGTAACTTCAAAAGCTCCTTTTCCGCTCGCATGTAGAGAAAACCGTAGTGTTCTGCCCTGGTTAGGTGTCTGTATCCGCTGATTTGCCGCAGTCTCTTTTTTCCAATTTCAAACAGGTCTGTTAGGACTAGGAACTGTAAATAATAATTAAAATTTCAAAAGAACTAAAGTTGGAAAAGACGCACTGTCCATAGCAACGAAACAAGTCCAAGCATCTTCAGAGGTTTATGGGCATCATTTAACATCCATTTCATAGTAAATTAGATGTTCTAGGTAGTGAAGTTTAATTCACTCGATCCACTAGATCAACCACGACTGGGACAATGTTCTTAGCAGCGAAGCATATTCACACGATTCCCAGAAATATGTCGGTTGCTTTGAGATGCAAAAATGTCTCTTTGAAAAAATGCTAGAACAAAAGATGTTCCATACAACCTAAAATTATCGAAACCATCAAAAAAAGGTTCTGTTCAAAATCAATAGGATGCTAATTGTATTTTTTTTTTCAATAGTTCCTTAGTAATCTCAAGAATACGAGAGTAACACCAACCGGTGGAAACTAACGATTTTAAATTGGCTCACTACTTGACTAGCCTATTGGTTCCATGTATAAGCTTACCCCATTCTAGTCGAAATTCTAGTACTACACTATGTTTGTTTTGGTTCGCTATGAAAATTTGACAGATTAAATGCGGGGTTCGTTGATTTTCCTATGTTTCGAGGGGTGCACCGATTAGCTTGGGACCGAAGATAGTACCAGAGCTGAGCCAAAAAGTTGAGCACGTTTGTTCGGGACCTGCTGGCCTTAGAGTTACCTCTATGGTTATTTCTATGGTAACATATTGTAGTACTAGAATTTCAACTAGAATGGGGTAAGTTAATCGATTTGCTTTAGACCAATAGGAATGTGATACTTTAATCGATTTGCTTGGGACCAATAGGCTAGTCAAGTAGTGAGCCAATTTAAAATCGTTAGTTTCCACCCGTGGGTTGATCCTTTGTGCTTCCTTATGAATGGCAAGAGATGCTTTTTAAGGCACTCTTCCGTGTAAATCGCACCGTTGATTGTTCCACATCCGCAAATAGCCTGCCAGATCAGGAACTTCTTTGCAAATTTCGATAATTTCTTCTTTCGAATAACCTCCGGAACATCGAACTTAGACTTGGCAACGAAATATTGGCTTTGACGTAAGTTTCGTGATCCATCACGATGAAACACGATTTGGTGAGCAACTTCGTGTAAAGTTTCCGGTTGCGGGTTTTCGCAGTGATTTTTTGCTTTTCATTCCGATTTGGGGCTTTTTGCACCTTGTAAACATGTAACCCAGCTCGCTTTATGGTTTTCTGCCCAAAACCGACTGACTCCTTGGACTTTTGAGCGACATCTCGAATTTACATGTTTGAACGGTTTTTGAACTGTTGCACCTTTTTCCTGGCCATTTTACCACAAACGAAGCTACAGGCGACTAATACCATAGAGGTAACTCTAAGACCAGTGGGTCCCGAAGAAAATCATTATTATTTTTGGCTCACTCAGTACCAGAACAACGGTCCCAAGCAGTCCCAAGCTATTTCACTCACCCCTGCATGTTCTGCATGAATCCACACACCCCTGATGTTATCTGTCAAACTTTCATAGCGAATCAAAACAAACATAGTGTAGTAATAGAATTTCAATTAGAATAGGGTACGTTAATCGTTTGCTTGGGACCAATAGGCTACTAAAGTGGTGAGCCAATTTAAAATCGTTAGTTTCGTATTGATTGTTGCTAATACCATAGAGGTAACTCTAAGACCAGTGGGTCCCGAAGAAAATCATTATTATTTTTGGCTCACTCAGTACCAGAACAACGGTCCCAAGCAGTCCCAAGCTATTTCACTCACCCCTGCATGTTCTGCATGAATCCACACACCCCTGATGTTATCTGTCAAACTTTCATAGCGAATCAAAACAAACATAGTGTAGTAATAGAATTTCAATTAGAATAGGGTACGTTAATCGTTTGCTTGGGACCAATAGGCTACTAAAGTGGTGAGCCAATTTAAAATCGTTAGTTTCGTATTGATTGTTGCTAATACCATAGAGGTAACTCTAAGACCACTGGGTCCCGAAGAAAATCATTATTATTTTTGGCTCACTCAGTACCAGAACAACGGTCCCAAGCAGTCCCAAGCTATTTCACTCACCCCTGCATGTTCTGCATGAATCCACACACCCCTGATGTTATCTGTCAAACTTTCATAGCGAATCAAAACAAACATAGTGTAGTAATAGAATTTCAACTAGAATAGGGTACGTTAATCGTTTGCTTGGGACCAATAGGCTACTAAAGTGGTGAGCCAATTTAAAATCGTTAGTTTCGTATTGATTGTTGCTAATACCCCGTTCACATTACAGCCTATATCACGTAATATACACAGCAAAAAAAGTTGTTGAATATTACATCGAAACCGCTGCAACCAGGTCAATCCATCGGTTGTGTAATATCACATTGTACGATGTACATCGATTTTGCGAACAAAATTACATCCATTGATGTAATATTGTATCTGCGTTTTGCTATTACATCATTATTTCATACATCAGCTTGAATTACGTTGATCGATATTACATTTTTTTTTTGCTGTGTAGGTTGTCTTGCAATGAGCACTCATAAATAGGATTTCCAGTGAAAACTAGATGTATGAGTGCTCATCTTAGAGGTAACTCTAAGACTAGAAGGTCCCGAAAGAATGTGCTCAACTTTTTGACTCATCTCTGGTACTCTCTTCGGTCCCAAGCCAATCGATTCACATTAGCTCAAAACATAGAAAGATAAACTGAATAATGATGCTAACTTAAAATTGAAAAAAATGCAGATGGGATTACCGGCAAGGTCCCGAAGAAACGAGCTCAACTTTTTGGCTCAGCTCTAGTTCTACTATCTTCGGTCCCAAGCTAATCGATTCACCCCTCGAAACATAGGAAAATCCACTAACCCCTCATTCTATCTGTCAAACTTTCATAGCGAATCAAAACAAACATAGTGTAGTACTAGAATTTCGACTAGTCAAGGCTAGTCAAGTAGTGAGCCAATTTAAAATCATTAGTTTCGTATTGATTGATGATAGAACCAAAAGATTCTTGTACATTTGGTGAAATTATGGTACGTAGACGATCAGAAGTGATGTTTTTGTGCTACAATTTATTAAAAAATGTAAAGATGCCATTTTGAAAAAAAAAATTACCAGATCTAAAATGGCCGAATTTTTGCAAAAATGTGAATGATTACCCATAACACACAATTATGCAAAGTTTCATAAAAATCGGAGAAGGTCAAGTCATTTTTTTATCCTGAAAATTGTGAAGTTTGATCGGGAGAATACTAGCCTAAATATAAAGGTTGAACACGAAAAAAACCGGACACATTGAAAACGCTGCCATTAAGGCATTTTTGAGCAATTTTTTTTTTCAAAATTTCGCTGAATCAAGCTAAGAGTTTATAGAATCACAGTAGGCATTGGTTGTCAGAAAAAGTTCATTTGTTTACGTCATGGCTTCACCGGAGCAAGCACGTCGCGATTTGATCCTGCACGCTCGAATAAAAAATCCCGGTCTATCCGCTCCTGGCAGTTTTCGATCAAATTCCTGGGCAGGAATTTTATACCTCGGTTGACCGGAAGAATGTAAAATCAAATCGAAATCGAAACTCCCCAAAAAGTTCTTTGTCTGGCAAACAATCTGCAGTTGTAGCAACAATCAATTCGAAACTAACGATTTTAAATTGGCACACTGCTTGACTAGCCTATTGGTCCAAAGCAAATCGATTGACGTACTCCATTCTAGTCGAAATTCCAGTACTACACTATGTTTGTTTTGATTCGCTATGAAAGTTTGACAGATAAAATGAGGGTTTCGTGGATTTTCCTATATTTCGAGGGGTGCATCGATTAGCTTGGGACCGAAGATAGTACCAGAGCTGAGCCAAAAAGTTGAGCTCGTTTCTTCGGGACCTTCTGGCCTTAGAGTTACCTCTATGGTTGTAGGCTGAAAAGCGAAACTTTCGCGTTACTTCTGGGACCATGAACCAGCAAATTTACCAGGAGGAGTGCCTACAGAAGAGACTACTGCCATTTCTGGAGCATCATGAGGTGGATTGCCTATTCTGGCCGGACTTGGCAAGCTGCCACTACTCAAATTCCATCAAACAGTGGCACAGCGAAAATGGCATCACAGTGGTTCCCAAGGAGATAAATCCGGCCTATTGAGGAATACTGGTCAATTGTGAAGCACATACTGAAGAAAAAGGGTGGAACTGTAATTGACCTGAAGGATTTCAAGCGGAAAAGAAATTAGGCAGCCAAACTATGGTAAAAAGGAAGACTGAAACAATGGTCTTATAATAAGCTTAATACCTACTAATGTATAGCTGTTACATTGAACTATGAAAAATAAAACGTATTTTTAAACCCCAACAAGATTTTCGTATTCAACCTCTATCTTTTAAAAGATGGATTTACTAAAAACTTAATTTGACTTAACGTTAGTTTTCTATATTAAAAATAATGACCGATGCTCCAAAGAGCGATGCAATTGTTGCAAGGCAATATTGACGAGATTTCCACCATTATTGGCAAACGTTTCTTTGTTGCAAAATGGCGAATTGATGTATTAAAATACTTCTAGGTAGGTAGGTATCGGCATGAACATCCAATACTCATATATGGAATTACGCCTCCTTCCGGAACGAATCGCATAGTGTGCCTCGATAGACAACAATGCCAGACTTCATATTGTGTCGGATGCGGAACGCGATGCCTGGTGCAAGTCCTGAAGCTAATGTACCGATAATTATCCCCATGTCCGTCCGTGTGGTATCATGTCGACGCGACTACAACATACATCAATTCCGACTATTAGATATGTACCGACTCAGAATGATATTGAAATGTATAATGGAGGTTATCGATTTTCATTGATGTTTTGCTCGGCATATGTACGTCAGCATGTATTATTCTAGGCATTTTGCTCTTCCGTGAGGTGCAGTGGGAGTGGTAGTGATTTATCAGTTTAACTAGTAAAATAATCACTGCTTCAAATAAGAATTGAATTTTGTTTAGCAACCTATGCGACATTAACAATAATGAGCTTGTGGACAGTTTTTCGGAGATTTAAGACCCACCCCAACAAATTTTCAAAAATCATCACTCACCAATCCTATTATTCGTATCTTCCTTCAAGGGAACATGCATAAATGACGTAGTATTTGAGAGGTATGAGGGGTCTAAAATGTATCAAAAATATGCTACGTCATTTTTGGATGGTTCCTAATCAAATAGATCATTAAAGATTTTAGTGCGCCTATGTGAGTTCGTCGGCATCTACTTCCGTAAAATGGTAAAAAAAAACAATTTTCCAGAAAACAAATGTCAACTCAGTATCAAGATTAGTACAACAACAAAACACATCCCTTGTACCTAAACGCGAGGGTGCAAAGTTGACTCCCCTGCTTTTTGGTATTATCAACAATCAATACGAAACTAACGATTTTAAATTGGCTCACCACTTGAGTAGCCTATTGGTCCCAAGCAAACGATTAACTACCCTATTCTAGTTGAAATTCTATTACTACACTATGTTTGTTTTGATTCGCTATGAAAGTTTGACAGATAACATCAGGGGTGTGTAGATTCATGCAGAACATGCAGGGGTGAGTGAAATAGCTTGGGACTGCTTGGGACCGTTGTTCTGGTACTGAGTGAGCCAAAAATAATAATGATTTTCTTCGGGACCCAGTGGTCTTAGAGTTACCTCTATGGTATTATTAGATAGGAACGGATGTGATTTTGATAATGTGTTCCATGTCGTATTCAAACTAACATCAATTACCGTACTCGTTTCGTAAATGGGTCATTTAGGTCAAGCACGTTACTCTTAATGGCTCGACACATTCCACTTCGAAGCCGATGGGGGAATTAGGCGAATTAGGCCAGTCACTGCAACATATGTCAAGTCAGTGACTGAGAACTACTTTGTTCAGTCATTCTCTTAAAAAATATACTTGAGATGTTAGTATAGTGAAAATAAAACATGGGAAATTAATGTACCTATACTAACAAAACCAAATCAAGAGTAATCAAATAAAACGTACTTCAATTAATTTAAGCAATGATAATATGGACCTTTTGTACAAATTTTCCATTCAATAAATCACCGAGTTTTGACACGTGTCACATTAATTTAATTCGGCAATCAACTAGCCACACTTTATCGCGTAATCAATCGGTGACGGTGAGTAAACAAAACCTACAATCAATCAAGTGTATTTCAAATTACTTCAATTTAAATAATTAAACATTCCTTGCATTGGCAGTTAATTTTCCTCACATGGCACAGCAGCCATTTCCTTCCACGATGGAAATTGCTACTCGTCCACCCCACACGTTTGCAGCCCTATTGACGAGTGCACGGATGGATTTGAGTTCACTCACTCGACAAAAAGTGACACAACAGCGGGGCCCTGTTTACTAAAAATGAACACATATGTGTTCATTTTTAGTAAACAGGGCCCCGCTGTTGTGTCACTTTTTGTCGAGTGAGTGAACTCAAATCCATCCGTGCACTCGTCAATAGCCCCTATGGAACTCGGTTCGTAACCATCCGTATTAATCATAGCCCGGTTATACCCACATGAACAAAGGTCAACAACGCGCGTGTCGCACAACAACAAGGAGCCAGACCAACCACCGTTCAACTTCTTTTGCACGGGGTCAATATACGCAGTAAAGTGGTCAAGCATGCTTTGCTTCGTTCACATTTTAAATCGCATTGTTGGCCCATATCGACGATTACAACTAAACGAGCGAAGACCAAGGATATTTTCAGTTTGGTTTCCGTTAGAAATCGTGTATTTATCAAAGTCACTTTTATGAGAAAACCCTTATCGATTGAAATGATGTTTGCTAATGACGATGCGCAAAAGTATTCCGGACGAATTTTTGCCCTTTTGGGGTGGGGATGTGGATATACGTCATCAAACCATCGTCACACGAAGCACGTCACCTATAGCACGAAGAAAGCTGTTAACCTCTCCGGCTGATTAGCATAATATCGTCCTTTCGTGAGATTATTTTTAAACAGTAGGAGGTATGGGGTTGGTTATGATGGGTTGCGGGCGTGGCACTGTCTGACTCGAGATTGTGGTTTATTTGTGTTAATTTATGGCAATACGATACAAAATTACAAAACATATCCCCACTGGTCATTGTGTTATTACTTACGAACAATTTACGAACTAGGATCAGTCTAATGCCTTGATCAGAATATAGAGTTATAAAATGTTACAAGGGTGTTACAAAAATCAATAATACAAACGTCACGAAGATAGTGAACATGTAACGTGTTATAACTCCATAGTGCGAACATAGCATATGCAACAATTCCAAGGAAATGTTCACGAGAGTTCTGAGAAGAATTTAAGTCCCTCTTAAATCGAAAGGGTATATCAAATGATTTTTTAGGAACACTCCAAAGTAATTTTAAAGTGAATTATGGAAAAATGCTAATTCTCGTGAGGATTATTAAGAATGTGCGAAAAAGAAATCGAATGATTTGCAAACAAATACATCTGGAGTGAATTTTTAAAATGTCATTTTACCATGCAACATTGCGGGAATTGCTGTATACTTATTTTAAAATTTACAGAGTTTTGAAAAAAAAATCAGAGGTATTCAGACTCCGATGCTTATACCTTCCAATTTCGTTAATTGACTCAGAGAAATGTTGGGGAAAGTACACCATTTGTGCACGATCTGTTTGCGCTGTTCCGGAGAGTACTTCGCATTGTCACAGAAATGCAAAGAACCGACACTTGCGATACACGAAACTGTTGGTCGAAACGTAAACAATGATTCAGCATGATAACACTAGTTTACAAAACAACATAAAAAGTGTGAACTTTAGTGGTTGACCAACGTTTCTAATGCAAAATCCTACGCTGAATTCAATGCCGTGGTCAGAAAAAATTAAAGTAGAGCCATTTTTGAGATATACAAAAAATTTGATTTTTTTAATTTTGGACAAAAGTACGATTACTAAAATGTCAATATCTTTGGAACTAGTGCACCAATTTTAAATCTTTTTTTATGAAAGTGAAGCTAAATAAATTTGCTATCGTTCACTAGAATATTATGTCTTAATTAAAAATTTAATTTTGAAGTCATTTAAAAATTTACAGCATTTTTTTTTTTATTTTTCCTGCGAATTTTCCATAAAAATCTTGTTTTAATCAACATTTTTAATGGGATAAAAAGATTCAAAAAATCATTCCATAATTTATTCTTAAAGTCCATTAAAAATTGGAGAAAATGAGCCTTTAATGGATGAAATCGGTTGGAAATTGTCGAAGTTATGAAATTTTTTGTAAAATCATGGAAATTTAATGTTCCAAGTTTGGCCGTTGTCCCGCTCCTAGGTTCATGCACCACTTCCAGTAAGCCTTTCTGCGGACGTGTACGCATACGGTGCATTTCACTAACACTACCAGCTGTCACGCAAAATTAAATGGGATATTTTCAACAATATAATTTACGCTAGTGTTTGTGAGACCGCTCGGCGAGAACCTAACGCAACCAACACAATTTGACAGCTTTCTTTCTTTAACATTGCTTAACGATGTATACGACAAAACGTGAATTCAAGTGTAAAAATGATCCTCGAAAGTTTTGTTACGCGTGTGGCAACTATATATTTACAAAATCGGTCAATTTCACTGCTTCGTTGCAAACTGCATACAGGCTTTATTTTAAAATTGATCCTGGAGACTTTGACGAACCGTGGATTCCAAAAGTATTATGTAGTTCGTGCAAAACGTGCTTGGCTAGGTGGATGTCAGGCGCAAGGTAAATTGATTTTTTGAATAACTTTCATATAAACAATTTATGTACAGCATGGTAGTGCTTTGTTCTTTCCTGATCGACATTATCTTACTTCATCTATTTTTGATAAGTGTTAATGTCTTACTTACTAACTCACTTATTTGTTATCTGTCAGTCGCTATTTGTCCTTTGACATGCCCACCATATGGCGTCGACCGTTTTGTCATGCAACGGATTGTTATTTCTGCTTGACAAAAGTTAAGCAACAAGGACGTCACAAAACAGTTGAGTATCCACAAGTGGCTTCTATGACAAAACCTGTTCCACATTCCTGTTTATCCAAAGCGGAAACGAGCGCCCTCTGTTGAATCGACCATTACAAAAAGTGAGGAGGAATTCAAGGAGGAATGCGAGGAAGACTTCGAGGTGGAATTGGAAAGAAACCCAAAACTGTTTACACAATCCGAATTTAATGATTTGGTGCGAGATCTCGACTTATCGAAGGAGAAATCCGAATTGCTGGCATCACGCTTGAAAGAACACAACATGCTGAGCAAGGAGGTCAAATTTTCTTGTCACAGGAATCGTCACAAGAAATTTGACAAATATTATTCTACAAAGGACAAGGCATGTTTTTGCCATGACGTAAACGACTTGTTTGAAGAGTTTGGTGAGCCATATGATCGAGCTGAATGGCGTTTATTCATCGATAGCAGCAAGTTGAGCTTGAAAGCCGTTTTACTGCATCAAGGGAATGAGAAACCTTCTATTCCATTAGCTCATGCCGTTAATATGAAGGAAACGTATGAATCAATGGCTCTATTGCTCAATTTGATAAATTACAATCAACACAATTGGAAAATTTGTTCCGATCTTAAAGTGGTTGCCATGTTGACTGGATTGCAACAGGGATACACAAAATATATGTGTTTTTTGTGAAAATGGGACAGTCGAGCTCATAAGGAACACTACGTCCGAAAAGATTGGCCAAAACGGGATAATTTCACAATTGGTAAAGACAACGTTAAAAATGATCCTCTTGTGGTAAAAGAACGCATAATACTTCCACCACTACATATAAAACTTGGGCAATTCAAAAATTTCGTCAAAGCGTTGCAAAAAGAAAGGCCGGCATTCCAGTACTTGAAATCAGTATTTCCAAATTTATCTGACGCAAAGATAAAGGAAGGTGTATTTGTTGGCCCACAGATAAAAAAAAACTGCTCAATGATTCCGCATTCAATACAGTTTTGACACCAGATGAGGAAGAAGCGTGGAAATCGTTCCAGCGTGTTGTCACAACCTTTTTAGGAAATTTCAGAAGCCCAGATTATGAGGAAGCCGTCGATTAATTGCTCAAAAATTATGAGAAAATAGGTATAAATAAAAAATATTGTGTTTGTTACATATAATTAATTTCAAATCCTTTTATTTCACTGAACACAGGTGTGAATATGTCTTTGAAGATACATTTCCTACATTCTCACATGGATTTTTTCCCGGAAAATCTTGGTGACGAGAGTGATGAGCACGGCGAACGTTTTCACCAACAAATGAAGATGATGGAACGTCGTTACCAAGGGTTTTGGGATGAAGCAATGATGGGTGACTATTGTTGGTTTCTGATTCGAGAAACAAGTTCAAAACATCGAAGACAAAGTCATTCGATTCTCAATCATTTTTAATAAAACCTAAATAAATTTCTTTTGTATCAACTCGGTTTTAAATCCTGATATGCCTTAATCAAATTGATATGTAGGGAAAAGAATCTCCCATGAAAACTTTACATGCGATTTGGATGCTTACAACGACACCTAGAAAAAGAACTATAAAGCTGTTGTATTTCAGCAACATTTTTAAGTGTTTTACAAAAATGCTCATAACTTCGACAATTTCCAACCGATTTCATCCATTAAAGGCTCATTTTCTCCGGTTTTGAATAGACTTTAAGAATAAATTATGGAATGATTTTTTGAATCTTTTTATCCCATTAAAAATGTTGATTAAAACAAGATTTTTATGGAAAATTCGCAGGAAAAATAAAAAAAATGCTGTAAATTTTTAAATGACTTCAAAATTAAATTTTTAATTAAGACATAATATTCTAATGAACGATAGCAAATTTATTTAGCTTCATTTTCATAAAAAAAAGATTTAAAATTGGTGCACTAGTTCCAAAGATATTGACATTTTAGTAATCGTACTTTTGTCCAAAATTCAAAAAATCAAATTTTTTGTATATCTCAAAAATGGCTCTACTTTAATTTTTTCTGACCACGGCATTGAATTCAGCGTAGGATTTTGCATTGGAAATGATCATCACCTTACCGAGTTCAAAAATGCTGTAAACTAGTGTAATCAGCTGTTTAAACGTCTTCTGAAACAAGCAGGGATGTTCCAAAGTCGTGCTTAGACATTCTGGGACACCCTTTAAACTAATTTTCAAGATCGCAGCCACAGGAAAAACAATTCAATCTTTGAAACAAACATTGTTTTACACTATACTTAGCACAATTTTCTCTGTTTTAGATTCTGATTCTGAGATTTAAAAATTTTTGCGAGAGATTTATTTTTTTTTTTGGGATTTGGGGGTTTTGGATTCTGGGATATGAAATTTGGGCTGTGTTCTGAAACTAACAGGAATATTTTACAGGCCGGAGTTTTGTTTTGAGATTGTGAACTTAAAACGGAATCCAATTTTAGAATTAATTAGGAATAGTAGAACAGTCCGCATCGTGCTTTCTTGCCGTGCGGATCTATTTGTTTTTTTTGCTAAAGGAAGTGTTACTACTATCTAAAGCTACAACAAATTTAAACAGCACTTTTCAGTGCTCAACCTGTAAAATTTCCGAAAATGTCTACCTTGTTCAACTCTTATTTCTCTTCGATCCTTGTTTGGACCCTACCCGAGGTAATCCTTCTTGGATATCGATTTGGGAAATTTCTCTTCGATCCTTCAGATAAAAATTTACTGCCGCCATGGTGCCTAAGCGCAAAAGAAAAGGGCAAACTCTTGATCCCCCTTCTGATGAAATTAATTTGAGCAATCAATTTGATTTGCTCACGGATGATGAGAATGATCCATCATCCAAGTAAAAATTATAGTAAACTTTCCCGGCTTAATGCCAAGAAGGAAAAGATTCCCCCTATTGTGATAACCACTTCCGAATTCTATGCTCTTCGCATGGAATGTTTGAACTTCGTGAAAGTTAAGTTTTCACTACAAATTGGACGTCGAGGTGAATGCCGTGTATTGGCTGAAACCTTGGACGGATTATCTTACTGAGAAGCAGCACAATTTTTATACTTACGACAACAAAACTGAACGTGTGCTCAAGGTTATCATGAAGGACTGCCCAGTAGTGAATCCCTAGATCAGATAAAAGATGAACTGGCAAAATTACACTCCAAGTAATCAAAATGAAAATGAAATCCCGTCCTGGCGATTCGCGCAACGGAATTTCTAATGATTTTCATTTAGTTCACTTCAAGTCTAGTGAACTAAACAACCTTGAGGCCTTAGAAAAAGCTAGCCTTATGCTCCATGTCCGAGTGAAGTGGGAACCCTTCAGGAAGACTGGAGGAAATTTCCAAAACCTCACCCAGTGCCATAAGTGCCAGGAATGGGGTCACGGAACAAAAAATTGCTACATGGCAGCTAAATGCATGAATTGTGGTGATTCCTCTCACGGAAAGGACGACTGTCCTGTGAAGGAAGATCCTAAGAAATTTAAATGTTTAAATGGTGGTGAAAACCACAAATCCAATTTTTGGGAATGTAAGACTCGCAAAGCGATCCTACAATCTCGTTCTAAGCGACAGGTTCGCTCCACGTTCCCAAGCAGGTACAAATTCCCCTGCTGTTAACAACGGCCAGCGAGGAACAAATTCTACATTCGTACCCGTAGGTTCAAATATCACCCCTGCTTCATAATGTTTCATCTATACCTACTCCCCTCACTGCTAACAATGTTCAGCGAGTTAATGGAGCTACCTATGCTGCTATTGCAGTGGGTAGAAAAAATTGAATTTTTACAGAAATCATTAATTGAATTGATTTCTGATATGCTTAAATCTAACTCCATGTTTAATGCTATTCAAACTGGAATAAAATTTGCGAACAATATTGTTATGACTTTGAAATTCAGCAATGGATTTTAAATTATTAAATATTTTAAATTGGAATGCTCGATCTCTTAAATATAATGAAGATGAGCTATTTAAATTTTTGAGAGTTCATAACGTGCATATTGCCGTTATAACTGAAACGTTCCTTAAACCTGACCATAAGGTTAAGAAGGACGCAAATTATTTCATTTATAGAAATGATCGTCTTGATGGACCCTGTGGAGACGTTGCCATCATTGTTCATAGACGAATCAAACATAAAATTCTTTCTTCATTTAAAATCAAAGTTTTTGAAACTGGGAGTTTCTGTTAAAACAAAATTTGGACAACTTACGTTGCCTTACCTGCCTATTTGCCATTTCAATGCGTTGGCAAGCAAAAGAATTTCCTTAAGGGTGACCTTCAGAAACTTACCCGTCATAGGTCTAAATTATTCATTATTGGTGATTTTAATGCAAAACACCGCTCATGGAATAATGCTCAAAGCAATTTCAATGGTAATATTCTGTTTGATGATTGTTCTGCAGGTTATCACACTCTTCAATATCCAAACAGCCCAACATGCTTTTCATCAGCAAGAAATCCCTCAACTATTGATTGGGTCTTAACTGATTCATGTCAACTTTGTAGCCAATTGGTTACCCATGCTGACTTCGGTTCTGATCACCTTCCAGTAACTTTTGAAATATCTCAAGAAATAATTTCTAATCCCAACAGCTCTACTTTC
Organism: Ochlerotatus camptorhynchus; assembly: GCF_037179485.1. Taxonomy (NCBI): domain Eukaryota; kingdom Metazoa; phylum Arthropoda; class Insecta; order Diptera; family Culicidae; genus Ochlerotatus; species Ochlerotatus camptorhynchus. The sequence continues at coordinate 896,173 of NW_027040796.1, read as the reverse complement.
AATTACCATAGAGCTGATTGGGAGCAATATCGAACATTTATGGAATATAACTTCGATCAAAACATTCCTTTGCAAACCAAAGATGAAATTAATTATGTTCTTGAATCCCTGACTACTTCTATAGTTGAAGCAAGAGCTGCCTCAGTACCAAAATGCGAGGTTAAATTCGATTCAATTATAATAGACGATGATCTTCAGCTCTTGATCCGTCTTAAAAATGTCCGTAGGAGACAATTTCAAAGAACACGCGATCCTGCCATGAAAGTTATCTGGCGGGATCTGCAAAAACAAATTAAAAAGCGATTCTCTGCCCTGAGGAACAAAACTTTTGAAAATAATGTTTCTAAATTAGACCCGAGTTCCAAACCCTTTTGGAAACTCACAACAATTTTGAAAAAAAAAAACGTCAAAAGCCTATTCCAGCGCTTAAAGAAGGTGGTAAAATTTTGATCACAAATTCGGAAAAAGCTCGAGAGTTCCCATAACATCAGTTTGGGTCTTACTAGCTCTATTGAGAATCAGGTTGCTCGGGATTATCTGAATATTTTCTGTCGGGAAAATATTTTGGATGATTCCTGGGGAACTGATTTGAACGAAGTAAGATCTATAGCTAAAAAGTTTCATAATATCAGGCATAACATTTGATAACGGCACAAAAGCATTTGTAAACAAACTTTCTAGGGCTCTTTACACGTGAACCAAAGTACGCCCACGCAAACCAACACCACTTTCGGAAAGGTGATAGTTGCCCCTATCCGATGGTGTTGTTGGTTTGTGTGGGCATATTTTGGTTCGTATGTAAAGGGCCTTAGAAAGTTTGTTTACAAATGCTTTTGTGCCGTTATCAAATGTTATGCCTGATATGAAAGCTCCAGGTGATGATGGAATTTTCTATATCCTCATAAAAAAAAAACTCCCAGAAAGTACCTTGTCTTTCTTGGTAAAATTATTTAACATGTGTTTCCATTTGGCATAAGTTCCTGATAAATGGAAAAATCCAAAAGTTGTTCCAATTTCGAAGCCGGATAAAAATATAACTGAAGCTTCTAGCTACCGTCCAATTAGTTTGCTTTCTTCAATAAGTAAACTTTTTGAAAGGATAATTTTAAGTAGAATGATGCTTCACATCAATACGAACTCAATTTTTGCAGATGAGCAGTTTGAATTTCGCCATGGGCATTCAACTATTCATCAACTCTTAAGAGTTACCAATTTAATTCGTTCGAACAAATCTGAAGGCTACTCAACTGGAGTTGCTCTTCTAGACATAGAAAAAGCATTTGACAGTGTTTGGCATGAAAGATTATTTAACTGGCAGATCAGAATTCATCAGAATTATCAGAATTCCAAATCTAATCGACTGTTCGATTGCCGGGAGTCGACGATTTTTATTAATGTAATACCCAACAAACATTTTGAGCTGCAGACTAGCTTATACAGGCAAATATTAGATGTATAAGCCAATTTTTGGCTGTATAAGCTAATCTGCAGCTTAAATTGTTAGTTGGGTATGCAATCATGACAAATGTATTTTGTAGCTGGACGTCGGGACTAACATTTGAAAAAGGTCATACATAATGGTAATACATATACAATTGCCTACTTTTAAAATTCGCATAACATAAGAACCACTGAATCTAGGAAAAAATATTATATGAGCTAATTCATAGAATTTTGGTATTATTTTACTTATAATTGCAAAATTTGATTATGTTATAACATTTATTAAATGCAACAAATAATTAAAACAATACTTTAAAGCATTTCACCATTTTACATTTTACAGCAATTTTTCTCTCAGTGTATATTTTGTTTGAAAATATAATATTATTGTTCCTCACTCACTCATGTATCCTGCACACCCCTAGTGGTGCATAGGGTCAACCAGAGCCGATGTTATAATAAGAGTCCCGTCAAGAGAAAATGTTGCGAACAAGCAGCACTGTTTGTGATTTATTTTTCATCAGAGTAAACGACAACCAGATTTTTTGCGTTAGCATCGGATGACTTTCATTCAATAGGGAAAAATTTCATGTCAATAACGAAGCTTCTGGGAGACAAAATCAATTATAGAACCGGGAAAATGTTCAAACAAGTGCTTGGTATAACTTATAAATACCAAAATATACTAAATACAGCGAAGAAATGTTATCAGTAATGAATGCAATACTTGTAGTTCACTGGCTGTGGGAACAATAATGTTTATTTACTTTGCTCGATTGGTATCCCGGTTGACAGTTCGATTGGTACTTCTGGCTTCACTCTTGGCGGGACTCTTATTATAACATCGACTCTGGGGTCAACTAGTTACCTTATATAGACCTTTTTGACTTTTAATTGTCTTTCTCTATCTAGCACACATGGAGAACGGACGGTTTGTTTTCCCACTAATTTGTTTCCCTCTTATTCGCGCTCATTCGATTTAAATGGTGCAATATTGTGCGCTGATTAAACATCAAAAAGCTCTATATAGAGATTCGCGGAACTGGCCATTTTGAGCCAATCGATTAGCGAGAACTGTCAAAATATGAGCCAAACTCAATGAGCTGGATTACCGAGGTCAAGCAGTCGGTTAAGTTGTGTGAGTAAAACCCCTGTACGATACATGCAATTAGTGACGTCACTAATTGCGTTTACGTTGATTTTTTGGATTAGTAACTCAACCATATTTCACGATCTGCTTCACCTCTTTCTGTAGTTCATTGAGCCAAACGAGCATGTTTATCGTTTTCCTGAATGCTTCAATTGAAGAGTATTGTAATCGGGGTGAAATAAATTAAAATAGAAAAGATATATACCAGGTAAGTAGTAAAAACAGTTTTTGATATTGCTGGTCAAAAGCGATGTAAAATCACATAATGGTTTTCACACAACATGCATTTGGTGCTGATGAAAATCGCTCCAGGCAGCTTCAGAAGTTTCCCACTTTCTTAAGCAAAATACAATTACGTGTGCTCGAAGCAGTACATTTTAACTAGGTACCACCAAATAATTATCATTGTAACATACACAAACGCATAGAATCAACTAGGGAAAAATCCGACGGTAGTCCGCAAAACTCCAGCCATTTTTCGAAGCTCAGTGTTTTTCGGAAACCGGTAAATTCTCACTTTGTTAAACTTCGTTGCACTTCCACGACCGCGATTAGGGCAAAACATGGCAATGCACTTTATATTCCATAAATGTTATTTGAAATTTAAGGAAACATAGTTGACCAGTTCACTGACAATTCAAACAACGTAAACAAACTCGTAGCGTAGAGAATGATAAAGTCGCGCAGAAAGCTGACACAGTTTGCTCCGCGGCAAGTGTTTGCAGCTTTTGTAAACAAAACAAATCACGTTGCCAAATCGTCTGATAATATTTCCGCTTATCTCTGTATAAAGGATTACTAGGGTCAACGTGATAGATTTACATCCTGGGCGGCTGCTCGCTTTTGCCACCTGGGCCCAGCTCAGAAAACTAAAATTTCTTCTCAGACGTCATTTTGATCAAAAATGTAACGTTTCAAAGCTATGATTTTTTGAACAAAAAACGCTTGTTTACATTCACCTTAATAACAAATTAGATCAAAAAAAAAAAGTGAAATACCGAAAAATGCCACTTTGGGAAGCTACCAACATAATATGTGCAAAGTTTGATTCAAATCTGGTAAATGGCCTTATTTTTAGAGTTTTGGTCTGTAAATGGACAGTTCCAAAGGCCAAATGACGAATCAGTAAACTTCGGCCTTCTTAGATTTGCATGAAACTTTGCGTAATTGTTTGTTATGGGCAATCATTCATATTTTTGCTAAAATGCGGCCATTTTAAATCTTGTAATTATTTTTTCAAAATCGCATCTTTGACATTTTTCAATAAATTTTAGCAAAAAAAGCAAAATACTCAAATATTGGGGGTTCAATTTTCATATGTTTTTAAAAAGCTTATGTAAAACGCAAACTTTTGAATTACTGAAAACCGTGGACACTTGATATTCGACAAAATCGTAGCACAAGAACTTTTGGTAAATTTCTTAAACTTTTAGTTAAAAATGCGTGCTAACAAGAGATAAAAATTTGACCCAAACTTTTTAATCTACGATTTTTGTCAATTTGTCCATTGTTTACAATACTCAAAAAATTTGCATTTTTCATGAGTTTAAAAAACAAAGTTTAAAATTGAACAAGGACATTTTGAAATATTTGAGTATTTAGATACTTTTTTTTTAATTATTACTCAAAATTATTAGAAAAAAAAACATTTACCGTGTAGGGTTTTTGATCTAATTTCCATCCTACTAAGCACAACCCGTGCTTTACCTCTCTTACCGGGTTTGAACAAAAAATGAGATATTTCTGTCAAATATGACTTCTAAATTGATTCACCTTTCCATACGAACCGTTGGATTTGATAAAGAACCACAAATTGATGATATATTGTTCAAAATCTAATATGTACTACTTCTTGATTCTAAATTTGATCGTTTGAGCAATTTGCATATTATGTGGCATTCTGCCCAGAAAACATAACCAATTAGATTTCTCACACGTCATGTTCGTGGTTAAATCGAAAATAGAACCCACCACTTCCTGTTCCAGTATGGTCTTGCTTTACTGGTTAGGCTAAGGGAGGCCCCAAAGTGTAAGTTACAGTATGTACTTGAATGAATATGTTTATGAATAATAGGACCTGGAGTTCTGTTTAGATTGATGTTTTTATATCAATATATGAAAAAAACAAAGATATCATGACCTTTCACACATTTGTTTACATTGATTGGTGTTACAACAACATGTTTCTTATCATAGATCCCCATTGCTTACCACTAGATAATTGGAAACCGTTTAATAATCGTTAGAGGTCATTACTGCAACGGAACAGACGTCTGAAACGTAGTTAGCAGGTGTTTCCTATGTAGCTATGTTCCCAGACCATTAATCAGCTAAGTACATCGAGTATGAATGCTCAGATATGAACAAAGATGTATTGATTTTGCTCGACTATTAGCATACACACAATGACTCGCCAAATGTTGAGGTTGTTAAAAATCTATCTAAGCCTTGGATTTGATTTGATTGGATTGGATTGAACTGAATTGGATGGGATTGGGCTGAATTGGATAACATATTGTATGGTAAGCACAATGGTATTATGTGCCCATGGAAGTTTAGAAAATTTTCTTTTTTGAAAGATCCCAGCCATCCGCCGTATTGTGTGCATCGATGTAATTAGTTGTATGTGACTTTTTTACTGCAAACAACCACATTGCATATGTTTTCATATGCAACTAATAGCTTGGCATGTTTTCTGTAAAAACAGTGTCTGTTTAGATAATTTAATAACGATCTAGAATACCTACTAATAACAAAAAGCTCCGGTGAACAAATGAATAACCTTTCCACCGGTTCCGACATGTGGCATGTGATTTCAAGGTCAAACCACCCATTTCAAATACACCCGAAGCACCATGCTTTTACTTAGATCCCTGCACAGATAAAAACCCTATACTTTGGAAACAAAATACCTGGCAAACTCTGTTTCGTGTTGTCATAAATATACATATAGCTTCCAGTACGTTAAACCAACTTTTCTACTTACTCATTTCCCCTGGACCGCACTAAGAACGGCTGATTTTTCCCATGCTGCTGTAGATTGGATGTCGAATTCCGTAGCGGACTCCGTCCACGGTAGATTTTCCCATTATTCATTCTCTCGACACTATTGGAACGGTTGCTGCTTTTGTTGTTCAAACTGTTCGATCGAACCATGCCGGAACCCGTCGTCCCGGCACCCTTCAGCAGATTGTTCACTTTCCTTCCGTTGTTGAAACTCTCCGTACTACCCCCAGAGCCACGCGTTCCCTGTTGCGGTCGGATTTGAATCCGACCACGTGAGTTATTGTTGTTGATATTGTTGTCTCGATAGTTGTTGAGATTTGTCACTGATTTCGAGTTGTATTTCTGGCCGCGAATCGAGCCACCGCCGCGGAACGACGTCGATGGTGACAGACCACGTGACGACGACGGTGGGCTCCTTAACGAAGAGGAGGTTCCTGGTGGTTTGTAAACCATGGTGGAGAGAGGCACAGAACAATAAATGAAACACTGTTATCGCCCGAATCGTAGGGAGTAGGACACTGTCAACTGTGGTTTTTCCCTTAGGGTGATGACGATACGGTGCTAGAAGCTTCAACACGAATAACAAAGCACAAGAATTTTGATTGTTTGCATTCACTCATTCAGTTCACAACATTGACAAACATTGCACCTTTTTATTTGTCTAATAACACCTGCTGGTTGTTTTTTGTTCGAATCAATGTTTGCACTTGGATAGACATAGGCTAATGAAGCTTTAATTCCGAGTTGAGGTTGGCCAATTGCGCACATAGGGGGACCTATAGGTGACATAGAGGAAGGGAAAATGGAATATGATTAATTTTGTCTTGGGAAATAGGAAATAGAAGCGAACATGAATGAAGTAGGGGAAATGGATGTATATTCGGCCTAAATGCCCCTAATTTGGGCCCATACATAAATTTAGCAATCGACTAAATTTTCAATAGCGGCCAAAAAAATCCATTAGTACCGTCCCAATGACGCGTTAATTTAGATAAAATTGATAAACAGCAGGCTTTTAGCGATGGGCCCAATCTTAGATCCATAGGCCAACATTAGAGCCATTTCCTCTACCTACCGGAAACATATTGAGAGGAATCTGTTTAACATTGTTTGTTTCTTTTACAAAACTAGGTATTCGTAATGAAATAAAATATGACAACATTTACATCACTAAATAAAATTATAAATTTATCTTATTGGAATTAGCTGCAGAAAATTGGTGGAGGTGACAAATCGAACCCATCAACACATGGGTCGGGACGAACGGTTTTACTTTTCTTCCTTGTTTCGCCTCTCAAAATTCCAACGACCTCGGCTGGGATTAAACCCAAGCCCACTGAGGTGAGAAAGCAGTCAAAACCTGACACTTGTTTTTTTTCAATTACAAAAGGAGCGTTATTTCCAAGGATTGTCAATGGCGCAGTAAACCCTCCTTACGTCGCTGGTATCGAGTACTTGGGAATGCTATACTGATTCAGTATTTTTCTGTAACTTGTATTGCACATTACATTCGTTGCAACTTTCAAATGGATGTGTGCATAATGTTACTTTAGAAAACTGACCAACGTGCGATTTCAGATAAGCCACAGCATTGACCAAGTTTACAAATCAAATTTGTAGCACGCTATATCACCGCAAAATATTAGGTTTAACTGGTGTCAGGCATTCGCTCCCAGATACCTATTTAGAGTAAGCGTGATGAAAACACTAATTATGTTACCTCAAGCTACCACATTGCAGCCTGAATCAATCCACCGGACATTGATGTCCTGTCTATTAACGTCGTCATTACTAAGTACTAGCTTTTATCCCTACAGCAATGTGCGGATCAATTTCGTTACCTTCAAGGTTTTGTGTGTTAACACGTTTGTCATTGATGTGCCGATGTACTACTAAATTGCTTTTTTATCGAATTGGAAATGTCAGGACTAAGTGCGGACGCAATAATTCTGACCCCTATTACTTTTGCGTCATGCATTTACTTGGTGATTTGGGCCACTTGATTAGAAAGAGTTAATTAAATTTGCTTTGTAATGACGACAGACAATTGTTTGAAGAACCTCTGGTTAGTTATTAGCTAGTACAACCAACAACGACGGAGTTGAGAAAGCGTTTAACCTGAATCACTAATAAATAATGTATGATCTCTCGTGACATTCAAAGTAAAGTTGTTGCTGACGGTGAGAAAGATCGCTATCTCTCTTCTTTGGCTTTATTACGTCCCTACTGGAACTTTACACCGGCTCTCAACTTAACATTGTTTGATCACTTCCACAGTTGTTAATTGGGTGCTTTCTAAGCAATAATTGTGTGGCAAGAACAAACATACTCTACGCTGAGGCAAAAGAACGTATGAATTCCATAAGAACCACTTTTGAATTTAAGCCACAAAAAAACGGGATGAATCTCATAATGTTGACAAAAAAAATAAAACTCAGCAGCCTGGAATTGAAGCATAGACGTTGAGATTAACGCGAACACTGGCGTGGTATCCAAAGTACGGTGATAGAGGAAATGCTTCACCAAACCCGACTGCGGCTCAAAACGGCGTATGTTCTCCATGTTAGCAGCGGCTGATAACCGTCCTAATGCCAGCGTGAGGTTCTAAACAGAGCTGTACACGATGGTCCCCCGGCGAGACAGGGGGTTGGGGCAGGCCCAACAAGCCGCCCTGAAAAAAAAACAAAGTTGCAAATATCGAAGAAAATAAATACGGATCGGAATAATCGGCACAGACCTACGCGACGAACTAAGGAAACTCGGAACATGGAACTGCAAATCGCTCGGCTTCCCGGGTTGCGATAAGTTAATCTATGACGAACTTCAACCACGCATCTTCGAAGTCATAGCACCGACAAACCGACATGAAACTTAAACTACTTAACTCTTGATCGAGAATCCATAACGGCCGATTCAAATGTGCAGCGATCCCATCTGCCAAAACCATTCTTTTTATCTAGATAAAAATAATTTGTCCGGAATAGATTAGACACTAACCAACACATAAATGTTGCACCCGTGTTCGTGGCTAGGATAAAGATTTTTCGCGAACATGGCGACAGATGTCAGTTTTGTGCTTTGATCAGAAATGTCATGCTAATTTGTATGGTCATTCACGTCGGTTTGTCAGTGGTCATAGCACTGCACTAACTTTGCTGGTTGGGACAAAAGGTATGGAAAAGCGGGCATCGAGCGGCTACTTTCTACCAGAGCTGTGGCACCATCAACGTGCTGGGAACCGGCTTTGTAGATGCGCCAACGCGTGATTGGTTGGCAGCCGATCAACGCGAGGATGTACAAGCTGAGGATTAAATAAGTGCCGTTTCTTCAACTACAGCATCATCAACGTGCACTCCCCTTCACCAAGGGAGACCCGACGACGAGAAAGAAGCGTTTTATGCGCAGCTGGAGCAGGTGTATGACGACTGTTCGCAACGGGACGTTAAAATCGCCATCAGCGACATGAACGCTCAGGTAGGACAAGAGGTAATGTACAGACCGGCAATCGGGCCAAACAGGCTGCATGCCGTTTCGCCCGCAAGGATATCCACAAATCCAACACACAGAAAACCAAATCGATCATGTTCTAATCGACGGGAAATTCTTCGCACGTACCGCAGTGCGAACATTGATTCGGACCACTACCTAGTTGCAGTATGCATGCGCTTGGGACAGCTACTCTTGAAAATGGCTGGAGGGACATCCGTTCCGCCATAGGTAATATTACTGCAGTGGCACTAGGTCCTGCGATCCCGGACCGAAGAAATAACTGGTTTTACGGCGAATGCATACTGTTAGTAGAGGAGAAGAATGCGGCACGGGCGAGAATGCTGCAAAACCGCATTATACCCCGTACAGACTATGGCTTATATCATGTAATATAGGCCAGCGGTGCCGGTGGTGTAGTGGTAAGCGTGATTACTTCTCACCCCAACAGGCCTATAACATCTCTGATCACGCCTATAACGGAAGTAAAGCCGTTGGTCCTCGGTTCATGAGTTGATGGGTCGAAAGGTAGGGTCCAGGTGTGGGAGCTGCCTCCCTGGCGTCGGTAGCATTGGTGCTCAGCACGGAAAACAAGATCGACGGAAAACAAATCAAAGAAAAAAAATGTAATATTGAGATTTTCACGTCTGGTTGTATTGGTGCGATATGTGAGAGCGTGTTAGTGAATATCCGAGGAAAATACATAACAAATCGATGTCAAACTCATTTTGACAGGTCTACCTTCATACATTTTTTAGGTTATCCAGAGGAAAATAATAAACAACTTTACACGGCGTTGCTTCCGCTAGTGTGCGTGCGGTAAACGTCACTAATCTCTATAGGCTGTCTTGCAATGAGCACTCATACATCTAGTTTTCACTGGAAATCCTATGTATGAGTGCTCATTACAAGACAGCCTATATTACATGATATAAGCCATAGTCTGTCCGGGTATTAGATTGCATGTCGAGCTGTACCGCGTAAACGACACACGGAAGTTGTACGAGAAGCTAAATAGTTCGCGCAAAGGCTACTTGCCGCAAGCCGATATGTGCAAGGACTTGGACGGTAACCTTCTCACGAACGAGTGTGTGGTGATTGAGAGGTGGAAGCAGTACTATGACGAGCACCTCAACGGTGATGCAGCAGAAAACGAATGTGGCACGGCAACAGATCTTGGAGCCCGCGCAGAAGACGACAGGCTACCGGCCTCTGATCTTCAAGAAGTTGAGGAGGAGATCAGTCGGCTGAAGAACAACAAAGCAACAGGTGTAGATCAACTACCAAGTGAGCTATTAAAATGCGGTGGTGAAGCACTGGCTAGAGCGCTGCAGTCGGTAATTGCCAAGATTTGGGAGGAGAGGATATTACCGGAGGAGTGGATGGAAGGTGTCGTATGCCCGAGCGTATGCCCAATCTACAAAAAGGGTGACAAGTTGGATTGCTGCAACTACCGCGCGATTATAGATACTATAGATTCCATAGATAAGCGGAGGCACAAAAAGTTGATTTGGCAACCATGAAAAGCTCGTTGTGCAGTTTTGTTTTGTCAATACGAAAGTAACGATTTTAAATTGGCTCACTACTTGACTAGCCTATTGGTCCCAAGCAAATCGATTAACGTATCCCATTCTAGTATAAATTCCAGTACTACACTATGTTTGTTTTGAATCGCTATGAAAGTTTGACAGATAAAATGAGGGGTTCGTGGATTTTCCAATGTTTCGAGGGGTGCATCGATTAGCTTGGGACCGAAGATAGTACCAGAGCTGAGCCAAAAAGTTTAGATCGTTTCTTCGGGACCTTCTGGTCTTAGAGTTACCTCTATGATATTACCACCAACAAACCGACATGACACTTAATTATGAGTTATGCCCGAAAATTGTAAACGGCCGATTTAAATGTGCAGTGATCCGAACTGTAAAGCCATAGGATTGTTTGATCTAATTAAAAACAATTTGTTCAGAATAGATCAGTCACGAGCCAATTCATAACTTTTGCATACGGGTTCATGGCTTAGCTAAATATTTCCCGCGAACACGGAGCCAGATGTCAGTAGTGTGCTTTGGTCAGAAATTTTAATGTTTTTGCTATGGTCATTCATGTCGGTTTGTCGGTGAAAGCGTTTTATACTCATAATATTACAATACTTCTCCCGCTAAAAACACCATGATGACGTCATGCTCGTTTGGTTACACTAATTGACAGCTCGTTTGGCTACATTCTACTTTGTATCTGTAGTATCTATACGCGCGATCACACTGCTGAACGCGTTAGAAGGTGTGATAAGAAGAGCTGGGATAGACACGAATAGCACAACCTTCTGGAAGTTCATCCAGCTTTTTGGCTTCACCGATGACATAGACATCATGGCACGAGCTTTGAGACGATGGCGGAAACGTACATCAGATTGAAGGCTGAAGCTAGGCGGATAGGACTTGCAGGGTGTCGACTCAATGATGAAAACCAAATTCCCTAATATTCCCTGATTTTCCAGTAATTTTAAAAAATGCAGGTACGGTGTCTACATGGTTTTGTCAACACGACCTCATCAGTTATTACTTTCCTCAGATATTTACTACCGAATAAGCAATTCTAGCTGCAGACCAGCCTATACAGGCACAAATTAGCTGCATGAGGATTTTTTTTGCTGTATTAGCTAGTCTGCAGCCACAATTTTTAGTTGGGTAGTGCTTTCTGGACATTTTTTCATTAAATACCACATGCACCTCTAACCCATGAAGAGTAGTCCAGTAAAATCTCTAATTAAATAAAGCGTTGGATACATTTTATAGCATGCAAAAAAGACATAAATCGCATGTTGCCCAATACGGGAAGGCACCGCATTTTTTCTAAATTAACTAATTGTATGCGCCAGGGAATCAGTTCAATTCATGATTAATAGTAATGAGTGAAGGAAACTGCAACCATCTCAATATCAATCTAAAAACAAGGCTTCCTTAATCGATTAAAGTTTGCAGCCAAAATACTCGATTAACTTCATGACATGAGAAGAGGTCCTTCACATGGCGATTTTCGCACCCTTAGAAGCAGTGTTGAAAATATTCACGAAAACTCCCAATGACTCGCGAACTTTTCCCTTGTTGAAGTTCGTGAAATTTCGTGAAATTTTAGCTAGGGGCAAAATTTACACAGTTCTCCTACAGCTTGCATATGAAACACTTGTCTTTAATCCCTTTATAATTTCTCCCTTGAGTACAATTTGAGACCTAGCTCCACAAGAAAATTATTCCGGATAGTACGCTTAACAAAACGCTAATTCACGGCCAGATTCCTAGGGTGGGAAATTGTAAAAACAACGCTTTCACCTCCAAAATTCAGTACCTTAATTTCATCGCAATTGCAATACTAAAACTTCATTGAGAAGATAATCTTCCAATGAAGATCTAGAATACTGTCGAGGCAATGTTAGTCTACGTTTCTTGAATCATTATTCAATCATAGCAGTGCTATTCCAAGGCTATTATCGTAAATACTCATTTAGTTTATTATCTGAGCTAGTCAGGCTGTTAAGAACACAATAAGGAACAAGAACTACAAGTGATCAGAAAAAAATCATCTTCTTCTCTTAACTCTTCACCATTGTTGAATTGGTTATAAAGCGCTCCAATGCGCCCAAAGGAACTACGTCAGGCGTAATCAGTCGTAACATCTATGAACAGACGCACATACCCATTTGGAGGATATATTTTGCAACAAATAACAACGTCTATTGTCTACAGTAGTAGATTTTTTATAAACCCTCAGGATCGCAGTTTAACTCAGGAATGTGTCAACACCCAGTATGAGCTGAATTTACATTAGGCGCAAAATAATTAAAATACCCTTTTATTTTAGTAATTCTTGCTCAACTTGCAAAAATGCCCCATCAAGCATTGAGCAACCACAAATTCACAACTCTATTTAAAAATTTAAACCATCCTCAAACTACACTGAGTAATTAAGTTGTTTGAACTAGCAAAGTTTGTCATACTTATGTGATTAATTAATATTTCCCTGAAATTCAATTAAATTCCCTGAGATTCCCTGATTTTCCAGGTCCAAAAATGAATTCCCCGGTTTCCAGATTTTTTTCAGGTAGTCGACACCCTGACTTGACATCAACGCATCGAAGACGAAACACATGAGAGGAAGAGGTTCTAGGGAAGACAATGTTAGTCTCCCACCCCGAGTTCAGATTGACGGTGACGAAATCGAGGCTCACTGGTGACCGCCGAAAATGACTATCTACAAGACGCTGATTAGACCGGTGGTCCTCTACGGCAACGAGATCTGGACTATGCTCGTGGATGACCAACGCGCCCTTGGTGTTTTCGAACGGAAGGTGTTGCGTACCATCTACGGTGGAGTACAGATGGATGACGGAACGTGGAGGAGGCGAATGAACCACGAATTGCTCCAGCTGCTAGGAGAACCATCTATCGTCCACATTGCAAAAATTTGGGTGACTACGAAGGGCTGGGCACGTCGTAAGAATGCCACACGACGACTCAGTGAAAATGGTTCTCAAAAGCGACCTAACAGGAACAAGAAGAAGAGGCGCGCAGCGGGCAAGGTTGATCGACCAAGTAGAAGACGACCTGCGGACCCTTCGCAGACTACGAAGCTGGTGACGTGTGGCCATGAATCGAGTAAAGTGGAGACGACTCTTCGGACAGCAGAGGACAACAAGGCCTGATTGGTAAGGCAAGTATGTTGAGATTATGGTATAGACCTGATGAAAAAAATTCAAACTTTGTTTGTTTTACGCCACCTTAAATCCGAATGAGCCCAAATTTTGCATCGGGTATTTTCAACCGATGGAAACTAACGATTTTAAATTGGCTCACTACTTGACAAGCCTATTGGTCCTATACAAACGATTAACGTACCCCATTCTAGTCGAAATTATAGTACTACACTATGTTTGTTTCGATTCACTATGAAAGTTTGACAGATAAAATGAGGGGTTCGTGGATTTTCCTATTTTTTGAAGGAGTGCATCGATTAGCTTGGGACCGAAGCTAGTACCAGAGCTGAGCCAAAAATTTGAGCATGTCTCTCCGGGACCTACTAGTCTTAGAGTTACCTCTATGGTAGTATTAACAACCGGTGCAAACTAACGATTTTAAATTGGCTCACACTGTACTAGCTTATCGGTCTCACGTACATCGATGAGCGTACCCCATTCAAGTCGAAATTCTAGTACTACACTATGATGTTTATTTTGATTCGCTATGAAAGTTTGACAGATAAAATGAGAGGTTTGTGGACCTTCTGGTCTTAGAGTTACCTCTATGTGGTATTAACATAGAGGTAACTCTAAGACCAGAAGGTCGAGAAGAACCGAGCTCAACTTTTTGGCTCAGCTCTGGTACTATCTTCGGCCCCAAGCTAATCGATGCACTCCTCGAAACATAGGAAAATCCACGAACCCTTTATTTTATCTGTCAAACTTTCATAGCGAATCAAAACAAACATAGTGTAGTACTGGAATTTATACTAGAATGGGGCACGTTAATCATTTGCTTGGGACCAATAGGCTAGTCAAGTAGTGAGCCAATTTAAAATCGTTAGTTTCGAATTGATTGTTGGTATTAATTCGTCGGTGGTATCAACCCATATATTTTTAGATCCTCGCGTCATAATAATTTATTCATTCTAGGACTGAAAATGGCTCGATAATGATGCCTGTCTGCGACGTATGTGTACATTTTCCTTTGTTCTATCAAATTGAGCTCAGATGTTTAATGAATGTGTTATTCTCTAAGGCTATTTACAAAGTTTTTGTGGAAATCTATGTCAGTCTTCAAAGACCTAAAACAAGGGGAAGATACCAACAAATGCCTCTCAAACCTGTACTAGCAACCCAAAAAACAATTGAGAGTCACAAATTTGTATATAGGGGAAATGGATGTAATGTCGGTCTAAATGCCCCTAATTTGGGCCCATACATTAATTCAGCAATCGAATAAATTTTCAATAGCGACCAAAAATATCCATTAGTACCGTCCCAATGACGCGTTCATCTAGATAAAATTGATAAATAGAGCCATTTCCCCTATATTTAATAAATTCTGTATTACAGTGTATAGTGCTGAATAATAATTTAATTTTCCACTCTATATTATGAAATTAGTTCAAAATTATTTAACTAGCAGAACTCAGTAGGTAATTCATCAAAATTCCAAATCTAAACGACTATAGTTATATGGGACCTCCCTTAGCTCAGTCGGTAAAGGCGCAGCTACAAAGCAAGACCATGCTGGAGGTGGCTGGGTTCGATTCCCGGTCCGGTCTAGGAATTTTTCAGGTTGGAAAATTTCTCGACTTCCCTGGGCATAGAAGTATGATTGGACTTGCCACACAATTATACCAATGCAAAAATGGTATGTATGGTATGGTAAAGAATATGTTATAGCAGGAGTTCCTCAGGGTATCATTATTTACATTTACACTTTGACGGGCGTAAAGTTTCAGTTGGGAAGTAATAGCCAATTGATAGCAATGCGTCAATGGATGTAGCAGGACTTTTGAATTATTGTTCTGTGAATTTTCTTCAATGACAATGACTACAATATCCAAAAACAGGTTTCGTCAAGCAATTTAGAACCACTATTAGTTCCATAATCAAGTAACAATGCAAGTTTTATAGAGGTTTTAAAGCGTTCGAGAAGTCTAAATCATGGTCAACAATACCCTAATAAATTCACCAAGCCTCTGTCCACCATAGGATGTTACTCAGACAGCAACAGACTATAGTACTTATATCAAAAGCTATACATAACTAATGACAGCCCCATCATGGTTGGATAACAGTTCAAAAGGTCAATCACCGAAATTTATCAAGAGAAAGAACATTGCTTAGCAAATTTTCAACAATATTTACAAACTAGTACACCATCACGTATCATACTAAACTACAATGATCGCTCGATGAATCGATAATAAAGGAACCACAACTGGAGTTGCTCTTCTAGACATAGAAAAAGCATTCGACAGTGTTTGGCATGAAGGTTTGATTGCTAAATTGAAAAAGTTTAATTTTCCACTTTATATTATGAAATTAGTTCAAAATTATTTAACTGACAGAACTCTTCAAGTAAATTATCAAAATTCCAAATCTAATCGACTACCTGTTAGGGCAGGAGTTCCTCAGGGTAGCATTCTTGGGCCTATATTGTATAACATTTTCACTTCGGACCTCCCTGATTTGCCTCAGGGTTGCCACAAATCTTTGTTCGCTGATGACACAGGCATTTCCGCTAAAGGAAGAAGTCTTCGTGTTATTTGCAGCAGACTTCAGAAAAGTTTAGATATTTTCTCTTCTTATTTACAAAAATGGAAGATTTCTCCCAACGCTTCCAAAACTCAACTTATAATATTTCCACATAAGCCTAGAGCTTCGTTTTTGAAACCTAGTAGTAGTCACATAGTCACTATGAACGGAGTTCCAATTTCCTGGTCAAACCAAGTGAAATATCTTGGATTAATACTTGACCAAAAATTAACTTTTAAAGATCACATTGAGGGCATTCAAGCCAAATGTAACAAATATATTAAATGTTTGTATCCTCTTATAAACAGGAAATCCAAACTTTGCCTGACGAATAAACTTCTAATATTTAAACAAGTTTTTAGACCGGCCATGCTTTACGCTGTACCAATATGGTCTAGTTGCTGCACTACCAGGAAAAAAGCACTTCAAAGGATTCAGAACAAAATTCTGAAAATGATTTTGAAGTTGCCTCCCTGGTACAGTACAACCGATTACATAGAATTTCGAATGTTGAGACTTTAGCACAAATGTCCAACAAAATAATTAATAATTTCAGGCAAAAATCGTTGCAATCCTCAATTGCAACGATTAATTCCCTTTATACTTAGATAAGATTTAGTTTTAGTTTTTAGTTTTAAGATATCAATTGTTATACTGACATGCAGGTTAAAAAACCTGTTTAAAATACTGAATTGCCAAGACATGAACAATGTAAAAACACTTAGATATATATCATAACAATTAAGGCTGGTACGTTACTGCAGTAACTGGAGCACCTAGGTTAAAATGAAATGTAATTTATTTTGAATTTGGAACAAATAAAGAGTTAAAAAAAAAAAAAAAAAAAAAAAAAAAAAAAAAAAAAAAAAAAAAAAGGAACCACAACACATAAAAATTTGAAGCAGGAAATCGATTGAAAACTATCTAATAAGACCATCGTAGAGAACTAGAAAAAAAAACAAGCTTTACTATGGTTCTACGGTTAACAGTATATCGACTCATGGAGGGTTCACTGTACTTGCACTCAATTTTCCCACTACAAAAATGCAGACAAAACACCACAAAAGGAAGCCAGGAAAGCCGTCCAATTAATTATGCAGCCAAAACTAGGAAAAGAGTCCAAATAACCTGTATAATTACATACTTGCAGGAGGCAAACACACTACACTGCTGTTCAGTTCGCGTTGAGACGGAGGAAGTTTTTGTTGATATTTAGGCCACCCGGTCGCACAACCGACAACAATCACAAAGCACACTCTCTTCCGCTTTCTTCCTCATTGATCGCCAGCCCTTGATTTGTTCGTAACACTTTCACGTGGGTTTACTGTCGTTAAAAATTTATCCAACACCACTTCCACGCATCGTTCCCCACCGGGAGTCAAGCGCCTATAACGCACCACTGCGGCAACCTTGATGGGTTCACTATCTACTGGCCACACCGATCGAAACTGAATATGAGTGCTGCAATTATCCGTACTTCATTCCTAAAAAAACAGTTTGTTCAACCACGCTACTCCATCAACCGTCGCTCGCAACGGAATGGTGGACTGACAGTGCACTACACTTTGCCGGAATCCATGACCACCCGACGATATGTGCCGTGTGCGAGAATGGCCGACCGTTCCACTAAGGACAAGGACACGCAAGCCTTCGCCGTCGCTGGACACACAATAACAAATCTGGAAAGACTGCGGCCTGGGGCTGAGGAGGCGAAGGCGAACCCCAAGCAAACGAACGAATAATTGCCCCCACCAGGTAGTGCGATGACGAGGGGGACACGAACCACTATCCACCTCACTTTACATGTAGATTTTAACCGGCAGGCTAACAGGTTACACTGCCACCCACTGCACTGGATAACGGAAGGAACTCGGGGAAAACGCGTCCGGTCAGTTCAACGGTCAGCACTCGTGTGATTTTCACTCGCTCGGAACTAGGAATCGGAGTCCATGCAAATGTCCTGAACCACTCAATCATTGTGCCTAATAAGTACAGTACTGCTGACTGTGTATGGATGTATGTTTACTAGTGCAAGTGACGGGGTGACTTTTAACGTGGTGAAGCAGCGGTTGGTGTTTGCGCACGAGAATTATTTAAATGAATATGGAAAAAGGAAAAAGCGAGGAAAAGTGTGAATGTGAAAAATTGCTCGATGCTTTGGACGAGCTTTGCCACCGCCGCCGGTCGTTTCGAGACCTCCCATGCGGTGGGCAACGTTTGGTTGTCTAGGTTGTGTACTGATGGGTGGTGGATTACACATGCTGCCGTATGGAATGCAGGATGATTAATTGATAATCTAATGTGTGATGTAATCTTGAAAATAGTTGCAATATTTGAATGTTTCAAAGGTGTTCAATGGGGTGACCGAAGCAAAAATTTTTGTCTTGGATTCAGTGTGCTATAGATTGCTTCGTTTTATATAAACAAATATATGTTATCATGACAGCTACCCTCCAGATGGATTCATAACCACAAAATATGAATATGAGCATAAAATGGATTAAGATCGATAAAGTTGGGTTTAGACAGGGCAAGTCAATTGATCAAGTCAGTTGAATTCAACTGACTTGAACGCGAATTGAACGTGTAAACCATGCCATTCAACTGACTTGATCAACTCACTTGAATTGAAAAAAGTTGAACCAGACTCAACTTTTCAAGCCAATTGAATTCAAGTTGATCATTTGACTTGCCTTGTCTAAACCCAGCTTAAAGGATTAAGTGTCGCGCAAATGGTTTAAGTTTGTCTGGAGATTTTGTTGAATTATTAATACTATAATAATATGAGAGATTTTTATATTTAACTATAAGTTTAAAAATTTTGAGTTGGTTACTCTAGATTTGAAGTTTTTCACCCAATCACATTAGATGAACTTAGAGTTATTTGTTTTTCATTAGGAAAATCGGCTGGAGTAGATAATGTTAATGCTAGAGTTATTCAAGATTGCTTTCATGTCATTGGCCACATCTTGCTGGACCTTATTAATGAATCATTACAAACTGGACATGTGCCACAAATTTGGAAGGAATCCTTAGTGGTCCCTATTCAAAAAGTTGCTGGAACGATTAAAGCCAAAGAGTTTCGTCCCATCAACATGTTGCACACATTAGAGAAAATTTTAGAACTTGTTGTTAAAGGCCAGCTGTTGGAGTATTTAAATATTAATAGCATAGAGGTAATAGTTTGTTGATACCAGAACAATCGGGATATCGGGAAGTGTGTAAACATACGATTGTTGCTGTTTTTTTCGATCTTAAACGCGCTTTTGAAACAATTTCTAGGCCCTTATTGTTAAGATCAATCAAGCGCTTTGGAATTACGAGTACTGCATATAAATGGTTTGAAAGCTATTTGTCTGACAGAACTCAACGGACTGTTTTTAATGATTCTGTTTCCAGTCCCGTGGGGAATACCCTTGGAGTGCCCCAGGGAAGTGTATTAGGGTCCCTGTTATTTATTATGTATATTAATGACTTGCGACGTGTTTTACGATTTTGTGATATTAATCTTTTTGCAGATGATACTGTGTTATTCATTGCAGCTAAGGATTTAGATGATGCCGTTTTACACTTGAATGAAGATTTGCGTTCTATAAGCAGTTAAAATTGAATACAAGTAAAACTAAATTTATGATAATTTCGCGGAATCGAGTAAATGAGAACGTCTCTGTTGTAATTCATGATGAGATTATTGATCGCGTTCGGGAGATTAAATATCTTGGCGTGATTATTGATGACACACTTAAGTTCAACTCTCACATTGACAATGTCATCAAGAAAATTGCCAAGAAGTATGGAATTCTAGGTCGACTGAAAAACGATCTTAACTGTTGCCAGTAAAATACAGCTATACAAATCAATCATCTCTCCTCATCTTGACTTTTGCCCTTCCATTTTATTTCTGGCCAATGCAACACAAATATCGAGATTACAGCGCTTGCACAGTAAAATAATGCGTTTGATTTTGAGATGTAATAGATTCACTTCCTCAACTTTGATGTTAGACGCCTTACAATGGTTGTCGGTGAAGCAAAGAATTGTATATTTGACTATGGTGTTCATTTTTAAAGCAGTTAACGGTTTGCTGCCTCGATATTTGTGTGATCGAATTGAAAGAGGAAGTGACTTTCATAGATATAATACTAGAAACGCGGTTGAAATAAGAACACCACATTTCTTGACTTGTGCTTCACAAAATTCATTATATTATAAAGGAATAAATGTTTTCAATTCGATGCCTAGACATATCAAACGTTTAGCAACACTTTCAGAATTTAAAAGATACTGCATTTCACACGTTAAAACTGTCTTTTGAACAGTTATCCAGTGATTTTTTTTATGAATTGACAAATTATGTATCTTGACGAAATTATCTCTAACGGATTATTTTATATGGATAGCTGTCATAACGACTTTTTAATAATTATTGTAGCACTGCAAAAACTATTTCTGTTCGCCACGAGGGTGATGATGGATTTTTAATATTTGATTTTATAGTAGATTAATTTAAAAAAAAAGTAGTCTACAAAGGTTTGAGCCTCGCGCGCGTATTACGGATATAGAGGACTGAATTTAACATTTGATAAAAAAATGCAATTTTGAAGCTTATTTGAAAGATACCTTGAGTTAGTAGTAAGTTTTCTGGCAAATGTTAGGGGTTCGTGAGCATTCCTGACATTGCTGAAAATTATGATAGCATCAGATTGCGGGGTTGCCAGTGTAATAGGATGCTTTGTTGATTGTTCATTAACTCTTGATTGCTTGTAATACTTATGAATATTTTAGGTAGACAAAAAGGCGAACTAAGAGGTGGACGCCTGAGCTTTTCCACATTTATATCGCTGTGAAGCAACTGTAAACTCTAGAGGGAATTTATATCTGTAACTGAAACCAGTTCGATTTTGTTTGCCAACCTGGTTAAAATGTCATATTCAATTATCTTAAAGATAAATCGTCCAGCTCAAACCTTTGTAGAGGTAAGAGGTGGGACCATCATCATCATCATCATCATCACTTCTATATATTTTAGAATTAACGGGTAATCTTGATTTTATTATTGCGATTTTCAGGTCTTAACTTGGATATTTTTCAATAATTAATGGACAATTTTCTATTGTTCATTGGACAAACATTTGTTTTACATTCCATCTTACTTTCCCATTTTATAACGTAGGAAGATATTTGTCAACGCTGGCGAATGCAAACGCAATCGGAAGCAGCGTTGCCAGATATACCGATTTATCGGTATTTATACCGATTTCCAAACTAGTTACCGAAATATAGATAGGGTTCCTCCTCGGGTTACCGATTTTTAAGATTGTATACCGATTTATACCTTTTTTTTAAATAATCATAATTATTATTGCCTGTCCGCGCTCGAATTTCGGAGAAATTTTTTGTGAGAGACTTGTATCTTTTTGAATACCTCATATTTTTTGAGCCTTCAAAATTCTAAACAATCATCTCTAAAGATGCCTTATGCTTGATAATCTATCGACTAATGTTTGCATTTCCTCACCGTTTTTGGCCACCTATCAATCGAGAAATAAGGTGATCCAAGAGACGTTTCTCAGTGGAAGTGACATCTAGAAATCAAGAGTGTGTGAGTGATCTGGTGTTAATGGTGCTGAATGTAAACATAAACAAAGCAGAAATTCATATGAGAGTGAACTGTCAGTTCTACTGTGATCTGTCAAAAGTTCTTGGTAAACAAAAAATTCAGCTGATCGCAACCTGTCTCGTGGACAGCCTTATAGTCGATGGCTCTTTCCGGTAATTCCTAGGGAATCGAGAAATATTTTTTAAACATTAACTTCCTGAAGTTTCATCCAACTTTCCCTGGAATTTTCTTCCACCTTACTTTGGAAGCTTCTTCAGCCTTCGCTCGAATGATTCTTTCATCTTCTCCCGCCAGTTTTTTCAACTTTCCCGGAACTTCAAGGATGATATCGGATTTTTATTGCGGATCCACACTAGCTGCAGGCACATTTAGGAAGTTCTTTAACTTCAGAAAAGTCCCGACTTTTGTGTAAGTTTCGATAAATTATATACATTTTGAAAACCCGAGAATTTCAGAAAAGTCCAGCGAACTCCAGTGAACTTTAGGAAACATCATACATATTTTGGAAACTTCACATGTCCAAAGAACTTCAGGGAAATTTAATGGTTTTCAGGAACTTTAGTGAAACTCAGAGAACATCAGGACAGATCAATTAATTAATGAAATTGCTGAAATTATAAAGGAGTTCCGAGAAACTCAGGCAATTTCCGAAAACTTCAGCAATGTCCTGAGGGGCTCATGCAAATTTAGGAAACGTAAGGGAAGTTGCATGAACATTAGAACATTTTATGGGAAGTTCTATGCTTCTTAATGGCAGAGTCGATAACTTTTAAAAATTAAAAAAAAAATCGAGAAGATCAGAGAACTTCAATGATGTTACAATAAATTCAAGAAAATTGTGAGAGCACTTACGAGATTTCATAATCTTCAAGAAAGTCCAGAGACCTTCAAAAATGATAAGAGATATTCCGGTAGTCTTATTATAATCAGGGAAGTTCCAAGCACTTCGAGGATGACCAGAGAACTCCTAAACAGCCCTTAATTTCAGGAAAATTACAAGAACTTTTAAGGAATTTCGAGGAATTATGGAATATTCATAAGTGCATTTCAGGAATGTTCCGAAAACTTCAGGAAAATTGCGGAGTCTTCAGGGATGTTTGACCAAGATTGAAACGGTGTTAAGCAAAATTTGACGACGATGAAATTAAAATCGTTTTAGCACAGACAAACAGACATAACACATTGAATATTTCTTTTGTAAAACATCGTCGCTAAATCATTACCGCCATCTGTTGAGTATACTGTGGTGGGCAGTACGTTGAACAGATGGTATAGGGTTTTGCCTTCTCAAACTTCTCGATCCCGCAGACAAAACTAATCCTTTCTTTCCCAGATAATTTCCAACTCCTTTCTCCCTCGCAGTCTTCTTCACTCTCCCATCCAATCAGCCCTCCATCACCAAGGATCCGTATTCGCAGGTATAGCGAGTTCAAGACTCTCACAAGATTAATGTATAAGGTGTACTTGCTTAAAATTATGAAGGTATTTCACCAAGAACCCTACACCCCACCCTTTCTTTAAATAGAATCGCATAAAACATCCTTATCAATAAGTTACATAGTCCTTTAAGAGCTTCGATTCTGTTCTAGCTCTCTTAGATCTTGTAGGTCCTTCCGTTTCATCAGTACTTACATCTTCACAATGGGTTTCTTTCTCCTTAATAGGTACAGTTTCTCCAATCGATGGGGCTGAATCTTCATCTGCATCAGAATGTAAAACAAGATAACTTGGAATGACTTTAAGATGCGCTGCGCTTCTTCTGATTTGTTTTCCACTGGAAGATGACAGCAATCTAACGTCGTTCCTTTTTTCTGGACTACCTCAAACTGCTCTGGTGAAAAATCAGTACTGAGTTTGTTTTTCTTTCTAGCCTGCTTCACTAAAACCTGATCACCAACTTGAATTTCACTTGGTTTTGCTTTCCTTCTGATGTCAGCGTATTGCTTTCCCTTCTCTTTCTCGACTCTGTCCCGA
Organism: Ochlerotatus camptorhynchus; assembly: GCF_037179485.1. NCBI lineage: Eukaryota > Metazoa > Arthropoda > Insecta > Diptera > Culicidae > Ochlerotatus > Ochlerotatus camptorhynchus. Next base: position 872,215 of record NW_027040796.1, on the reverse strand, counting down.
TCCCTTATCTCTCCGTCTTCAATTTCCACTGATGGTACACTAGGAAGCTTTGTTCGTAGGCGACGCCCAAACATCAACTCGGATGGTGGCTTCCCAGTAGTTGTGTGGTTAGCGGCATGATACATAAGCAGGTACTGACGTAATTCTTTGCGCCAATCTTGACCAAGCTCCTGCGCTTTTTTCAGTCGTTTCAATATTGACCGGTTTTGTCGTTCAACTTCCCCGTTCATTTGAGGCCAATACGGGATTGTGTTTACCAGCTGGATTCCATATTCATCGCAGAACATTTTAAATTCATCCGAACACAGTTGTGGACCGTTATCTGCGCGCAATGATAGCGGTACTCCATACCGGAAGAAAACGATCAGAAGTTCATCGATGGTTGCTTTGGTTGAAATATCTGTCATCTCGACAATCTCCACGTATCTGCTGTAGTAGTCTACACAAACTAACAGATTTTCACCATCCGGCAGAGGGCCTAGAAAATCAATAGCAATTTGCTCCCATGGCCGTGATGGAAGTTCCTTTCTAGTCATTGGTTCTGGGGGATTCGGAGCTGCTACCAACGAGCACCCGCGACAATTTCGTACAAATTTCTCCACATGTTGGTCGATCTTAGGCCACCATCGCATGATCTCAAATATCCTTTTATTATCCTTACTCCTGGATGTCCTTCATGTGCGAGTTCAAGAACTCGTCTCTGGAGATTTTGAGGCACAATAATGCGGTCAATTCTCAACAGGACATTATTCACCTGGCAGAGCTCATTGTGAATCATTCGGAAAGATAACGGAAGTTCGTCAACTATTCCAGACTCAAGAGAGTCAACCACTTGCTGGATTTCTGGATCCAGCCTACTAGCTTCCGCAATCTCGTCCCATTTTAGAGCTGCTATCGTAACAGTAGCGATAGCGATCTCACTGATTGTTAACTCTTCCGCCTCATCAAACGGTCTTGCCACTTCTGTGGAAAGTCGGGAGAAAACATGGGCAAGATTCTCTTTACCAGAGATGAACATCACGGTATACCGAAAACCCTGCAAGCGCAGCACCCATCGTTCGATACGGGCACAAGGACGTGAGGTATGCGAGAACAGGAACGTCAGCGCCATACAGTCAGTAAGTAAATTGAACTCCCTTCCGATCAAGTAGGTTTGAAAACGTTCAACACTCCAAACAAGCGCTAATGCCTCTTTTTCCGTTTGGCAATATCTGCGCTCGGTATCTGTTAGCGATTTCGAGGCGAAACAAATAACCCGGGACTCTCCAAGTTTGTTTGTTTGTATAAGAACCGCTCCCAGTGCGTATGGGCTGGCATCTGCAACAACGGATGTATCTTCTTCAGGCTTATAAAATCCCAGACTACCTGCTTTGGAGAGATGCATTTTAATCTCTTCGAACGCTTTCTCTTCTTTCTCACCCCATTGAAACTTGATACCCTTCTGAGTTAAATTTCGAAGTGGCTCGTCCAGGGTAGCCAAGTTGGGTATAAACTTCCCCATGTAGTTAGCAAGACCTAAGAAGCTTCTTACTTCGCTATCATTAACGGGTCGGCGAAAATTTGAAAACGCATCCATCTTTGCAACAGAAGGTTGAATTCCTCGATGAGATATTCTGTATCCCAGAAAATCGAACTCAGTTACTCGAAATTTGCACTTGTTCCAATTTAATAAGACACCTCTATCTTCGAACCGTTGAAGTATCTACAATATTACAAATTATTAAAAAAAAAACACAAAAAATAACATGTTTAAACCTTAGTATCGTAGAAAATTTATTTAAATTCAATAAAAAAAATAAAATAAAGAAATCATCGAAAAATTTATACCTTGTTCAAACGGCAGTCATGCTCATCAATGGTACGTCCCTCGACACCCACGTCGTCAAGATACCAATATGCCCCATCGCAGTCAGCAAGAATCTCATCCATAGTCCGCTGGAAGATTTCCGGTGCAGAAACAAGGCCGAATGGCAAACGCTTGAATCTATATAGCCCTCGGTGTGATATAAAAGTCACGATGTCTCTGGAGGCTTCATCCAATTCCAATAAGAAAAAAGCATCTTTGACGTCAAGAGTACTCCATATACTACCTCTGCCAACTTTAGCCAATATGTCTTCTATTACTGGCATCGGATGTCGCTCGCGGATTACTGCTTGATTTACCCGACGGAGGTCAACACATAGCCTGATTTCACTATTAGCCTTGTTCGCCACGACCAAGGGGGAAACCCAAGTTGCCGGCCCGGTCTTCTTCTCAATGATGTCTTTTTCTAATAGATCATCCAATTTCTTATTCACGGCATCTTCAAGTGGAATAGGAATACGACGAAGTGGTTGGAAAATCGGAACAGCTTCCGGATCCATCTGAATATGAATCAGAACGTCCTTAATCTTTGGGAAAACTACAAAATTCAGGTGGTTTTCATAAGCAATACGGTTAATGTCCAACCCGACTTTGAGGACACCAAGTTCTTTCGACGTTGTATCTCCAAGAAGGTTTCGTTGGTCGTTAACAACGAAAAATTCGGCCTGAACCTTTCATCCACCAACGACAATGGTGGCAATGAAGATTCCCAGGATTTTCAATGGATTTTGGCTGCCATAAGCCTTCAATATTTTACTACTGCCCTTCTGGCTATGTTGCACGACAACATTTTTGGATTTCAACATTTTCCACGAATCTGCAGTGTCAGATTAACGTCGGACCCAGAATCGACGAACATTTTCATTTCTACGCCACCGATAGCACAGTCAATCACGTTGCAACTGTTTCCGAGATGAAACGTATAGTACACCTTCTTATCCTGTGTCTCCGATGACGGTTCAGTTTTATTGACAGCAATACTTTCTCCCTCCGGGACTGAGTCAATAGTTTGGACTTTACCAGTATGATTTGAAGATCTGTACTCTCTTGGACGTTTGCGGCACACTTTCTCAAAATGGCCAGGCCGCTCACAGCGGCGACACATTTTCCCTTTTGCCGGGCAAGACAAGTCCTTCGATATGTGTCCCCGCTGGCCACAGGAAAAACAGATCTTTGAATTACCTCCTTTAAAAATCGCGTTGTCGTGGAATCTACCGAGGATCCGTTCCTTGTTTCCAGCCAGTTTGTTTGAGTCAAATTTCTGAATTTTACGTACTTCAAATGATCCTGGTTCCAGGCGCGATGATCCGGCACTTATTTCCTTCTCTTGAGACCGAACACTCTCCAGCGATGCTCCCAAGGCTTCGATGTCGACGAGAGACTGATCCTTCTGTAAGATTCTACGTCGAAGCTCTTGCGACAAACACCCTTCCACGATGACATCAGTTAACATCATCTCTTCAACTGCTGCACGTACTTCTTGGGAAAACTTCTCCAGTCCACAATCGGCGAGCTGCTGACGTAAGCGTAGGATGAACTGTGAGAATCGTTCGTTAATGCCCTGCTTCATGTTTCGGAGTTTATGTCTCTCTAGAACGTCCTGTCTACGCGGCTTAAAAAACGCATCCAGTCGTTCCACTGCTTTACTGTACCACGGTTTTATGAACAAGACGACGGGAAAATCTTCAGTTCCTTCGAGACTCCTGAAAACTTTCTGCAACTGAGGTCCACCCAAATGAAGCATTTTAGCACGCATTAACTTTTGATCTGTGATTTGGTATGAATCAAAATAGCATTCTAAAGCGCCTTTCCACTCTTGCCATTCCTTAGCTAACCTTCCACTCTCGATCTGCTCGCATTTGAACATGGGCAAAGCACGAATTTCATCCATCTGCAAATATTAAAAAAAAAAAACGTCTACTGTATCTCTACTCGAAATTTCATCATCATTCCCGCTTCCCATGAACATTTTCTATTTTCCAACGGCCGCAACAAGTTTGCCATTTAGGCCTTCAACCGGCAACCCGCCACGGTCATAACACATTTAGCCAATCAGGTCTTCGACCGGCCACCCGCCACGGTCAAAACACATTTAGCCTCGACCGGCAACCCGCCACGGTCAGACACATCAAGCCATTCAGCCTTCGACCGGCAACCCGCCACGGTCAAAGCACATTTAACCTCGACCGGCAACCCGCCACGGTCAAACACATCAAGCCATTCTGGCTCTGACCATCGACCGGCAACCCGCCACGGTCAAAACATATTTAGCATCGACCGGCAACCCGCCACGGTCAAACACATCAAGCCATTCAGGCCTTCGACCGGCAACCCGCCACAGTCAAATCACATCCAGCCATTAAGGCCATCAACCGGCATCCCGTCACAGTCAAATCCTCTTCTCATGCCAGATGAACGCAGAAAAAATTTGTTTTTTTTTTCTTCTTGAACAGTCGTTCTAATGCACGTGTCCACCATCTTTTTTCAAAGAACAACTTTCCGCATGCGATCCAGCCTCAGCTCTCTTTCCATACTCAAATTTCGCAAAATAGAAGTATTTGAATTACTTTTTTTTTAATTATACTTACTTTCAATCATCCGCTTAATCCTCGTCGCCAGAATATAGGGTTTTGCCTTCTCAAACTCCTCGATCCCGCAGACAAAACTAATCCTTTCTTTTCCAGTTAATTTCCAACTCCTTTCTCCCTCGCAGTCTTCTTCACTCTCCCATCTGTAGTGACCGAGCACGATTTCAGAAACACGTGCAACCGTCTCAACAATTGCCAACAGAATACCGGTACATCCTCAGTCCAACTCTCTCCAGGCTAAATCCGTTTTAATATATCGTTCCGTTTTAATATATCGCGTGTACTGTTTATAGAGCTGTGCATCCACCGATAGAAAATCAACAATATGCACTGAACAACATTATTGCTTTCTTTTCACAATGTTATTTGCGTTAAATATTATTACGCATTGATCCACATCATTTGCAATCAATCAAGACAGTGAAAGCTGATCAATGATTCTAATCAGATGAGTTTTTCTTATAATCCTCATCCCATTCACTACACCATCCAATCAGCCCTCCATCACCAAGGATCCTCTCACAAGATTAATGTATAAGGTGTGCTTGCTTAAAATTATGAATGTATTTCACCAAGAACCCTACAGATGGCGGTAGTGTGTAAACGTCAAACGCAAGGGAATTGACTATGCGTGCCTCAGGTGGCGGTACTACCAACTACGATACTTTTAAATTGACGCATATTTGACTTGTTAAATCTGAAATCATGGATTTATTTAAAGCTTTCTGCTCGATAGGCCCAAAATGGGCGATTAGGCCTAAGTAGTTCTCTACCCTATATAGATATAGATAGAAAGAAGATTGATGAAGATTTTGAAAATTCCTTGCAAAAAGGTGGAGAGCGATGCTAGTGGATGGATTTAGATGCAAGAGATGAGATTTTCCAACAATCTTAAATTAAGATTTAAATGTGTCTCACCCCCAGTGAATTCCGAGGATAATTCCAAAGGGCATCACGAAACTAATTTGCAGATAATTTTATGGAAATTTGTACGCCAAATTGCAGCGAAAATAAAATAAAATCTAGTAGGGGAAGGAGGGGCATATTGAGCTACCTGTGATTTAGCCAAGGATTTTGTATGGTTCGAAATAAATGAATTGATCATTAATCATTGCAATGGTCATATTGGACCTACTACCAGTTAATTTGTTTCGAACAATCATACATTCTTATCCAGTCAGTATTTTTTACCTCGATTTTTAACGAGTTTTTGAATTGCGGAACTGTTCGGTAAAATTTAAAAAATATGTGATAAATTCAAAGTTAAGAAAATGTTTTGCGAAAATTTAAAGACTTACTTCTGTTCACCTTGTTTAACGATGAAAAATCAAATTTGTCGATTTCAACGAATCTTTACGAATAACGGTCATTTGAATTTTAACTGAGTTTTTCAGTAATTCAAAAACCCAGTAAAAAATACTGATTCCTGTAAAAAATCTAAGTGTGTAGGTTTGGGACTGGAGTGTGGGATGCTCATTATGCCCCTCTTACCCATAGGTACCTAAAATTAAAAAATGTTTCAACATTCTGTAGCCCTCATTTCTGATTTTATGAATATGAATTAAATAAATATACATATTGAAAGTTCTCTCCACACACCAACTTGAACAGATGCGGTCAAGACAGGAAGTATAGTCACTATATTTCAGGGTGACCAGTGAATCGGGAAATTGCGAAAACCAGGAAAAAGCCGATAATTCGAAGCCACCGAGATAAATCCCGTGAATTCCGACGATCTTTTTTTAACCATTAAAATTTTTTAAACTTTTTTACGAATAAATTTAGTTTTTTTTTTTTTTTTTTTTTTTTTTCTTTCCTTTATTTAACGTCGGTCTCTGTTCCGCAATCTAGTGCCAATCACCGACGGACATCGATTGCCATCCATTGACGGCAATCGAATGTGCAGGAAGGCAGCTTCCACACCTGCGCAGGATATCGCACCCATTCAACACACATGGGCCGGGACCAACGGCTTTACTTCCCTTCCGAAGGAAGACGTGACCAGAGATTTTTATGCCTCAGAAAAATCCCACCGACCTCGGCTGGGATTGAACCCAGACCCATCGGGGTGTTAGAAAGCAGTCACGCTTACCACTACACCACCGGCGCCGGCAAATAATAAATTTAGTGAAGATTTTAGAATTAATGTGAAACAAAAAAATCGAGAAAAAAATAGAATGGGATAACACCAAGGTATTGTGAAGAGGATCCCAGGATCCGTGAAAAATACCAAGGGAATCGAATTTAGAGGGTACAATTCCAACGGAATTCTGATAATTATTTTAATTGAATTCCGAGGATAATTCCAAATGGCATCACGAAACTAATTTGCTGAGAGCTTTATGAAAATTTCTGAGCCAAATATCACATTTTCAAATTTACACAACTGATTCTTTTCAAGTACGTCATTTGATAACTTTTCGCCAAAAATGGATAATGTGATAGGAATTAAGTCGTTAAGTTATAACTTATAACCGTTTTCGAGAAAGTCGTTTAATACGTACCACGTAAAAAGCGACTCCACCAGAACTCCTGGGATACTCGCAAAGGAAACTATGGAATGTAATGCAGCGACAAAAACCAAAAGAATTTAATTTTACATAATAACTTTTATTGATGAATATAACGACACAATAACATTCAATTGTCGTAGTAAGTCAACCGGAATGACCGCTCGTTATCCTTCCTTAATGCATCGTGCATTTTGCCAATTTCCTCCAACCGATTCGTGATCCCCGACGTCGAAGACTCAATCCACTGCAGTGAGTTCATGTGGGCATTCAGGATCTTTCCAATCTGTACCAGCGGATCGCTGGGATCCGTGTACTTGTTCGATTCATTCAAATGTTCGATCACTTCCTTGAGATCTTCGGACATCTGCTTCAGCTGGGAATCCAATGTTTCGGCCATTGAGTACGTTTGGCCACGCTCGATGTCGACCTGCACTATTTTCGACAGTTCCTCCTCCAGTGGGATGATGCATTCCTCCAGCTCGGTGTGCTGAGCGGTAATAAATTCAAGCTCCTGCTCCATCGAATCCTGTTCTGCCTTGACCTTCTCAACGGCTTCGTTCAGGGCAACAATCTTCTCACCATTACCCAGAAGAAGATTGTCCCACGCATTGACCTGTGTGGCTTGATTCGTGAATAGTTTTTCCTGCTCCTCCAGCTCCAGAGTCCACTTATTGATGAATTCTTCTAGTTGACAAAAGTTCAGCTGCTGTGCACCGGACACGGACGACGATTGTGTTGTTTGCGTGGTCGTCGTTAGGTTCACCGCCGGTTGGGTCTGCTCAGCTGGCTTAGAAGCCGTAAAACTTCCCATCGTTAGCTGACTGGTGGTGGTGGCCGCTGCCGGTGCTGGTGCTGCTACTGCTGTAGTAAGATTGATACCGAACGATGGCGTTGGGGCAGCGGAGGCAGCGGCGGAAGATACGGTGGTCGTTGCTGCCGCTGCCGCTGGAGTGGCTGCGAAAGTAGTTGCACCGAAACTGAAACCCGTGCTAGCCGTTGACGGTGCCGGTGCAGCGCCCAATGACGGGGCCGTGCTGGTAGGTGGAGCGCCGAACGTAAAGCTCATGTTATTGACAAAAGGCTGGGACCAAAGGTACTTTATATTTTGAACGAATTTTATTATTTTTTATGAACAAAAAGCAGCGCAAGGAAATGATGCGGATTCACGGATTTCAAGTTTTGGTTTGTTTGACAGTTGTTGTCAGACACATTGCTATGCAAACAGGGTGACACACAAGGGCAAAGTTGACGCCTCGGCTGACGCTTCGATTATTGAGCCTCGTTTCCAATGCTATAAACGGTAACTAGCGTACACACATAAATGAGTAAAAACTACACATATTTTATATTTATGCACCTATCAAAATATGTGTAAATTTAGAGATCCTAAAATGTGTGAAAAAATACCCATTTTAAGAATGTGGTACCAGTCAAAAAATGTGTATTTTTATATTTATTAAGGGTAAAAAAGAACTTCAAACTTTGCTGCATCCTGCTTTGTTGACGCACGCCATTTCTAAGCGTAAAATTTTCAGTGAAGAACAGCAGGGAAATGGAGGAACTACGGTCCAAACTGGACAGTGCAACCATAGAGGTAACTCCAAGACCAGAAGGTCCCGAAGAAACTAGCTCAACTTTTTGACGTAGGATTACGTCTGTGATTTCTATATGGGGGTACACTTTGTTAAAACCGGAATTGGAACATGTAACAAAATTATGAAAGATTTTGAACGTTTATAACTCAGCTGCCCCTGGACAAATTTCAATAATTTTATCACCAATTGATCAGAAATATGTCTACGCATCTGCTAAATTTAAGACTTTATCATGTTTCAAAATGTCACTATTGAAAATTTCACGAATGTGCAACGGTATCCATGATAATTAAAATGATCACCAATTGCTTGCAAAAAGCGATTTTCCTAACACAGATTTAAAAGTCGATACCATCCGGTATCACTAAACGGTGTTTAAAGGGCGAACACGAAATTATTGCGACACCGAAAATGTCATGCCAATTTTTTTTATAATGTTTAGAATCAAACCAAAATTTTAGGGTAGTTTTATACATATATTTACTTCAAAAATCAAAAGAAAAGTTAATCGATGGAGCCTTGAGTGTAAAATTGAATGCATTTTCGCTTGATGCCCTCCATCAAAGTCTTTACAGTGTCATCCAGTACCAGTTTCTCAGTTTTTTTTTTTTCCATTTTCTTAACATGTCCTTCTCGTCTTTGACTATCTTCTTGCTCTTCCGAAGTTCCCGCTTCATTATTGCCCACTACTGCTCCACCGGGCGCAGATCCGGACAGTTTGGCGGATTCATGTCCTTTGGAACAAAATGGACAGAATTGGCCTCATACCACTCCAGGACACTTTTAGAATAGTGGCATGATGCCAAATCTGGCCAAAATAGCGGAGCTTCGTCGTGCTGCTGCAAGAACGGCAAAAGGCGCTTCTCGAGGCACTCAGATTTGTAGATCTCGCCATTTACTGTGCCCTTTGTCACGAAAGGCTCACTCCTCAGTCCGCAAGAGCAGATGACCTGCTAAATGAGATATTTGGAGGCGAACTTCGACATTTTCTTCTTCTTAAATTTGTGGTCCACATCGAACTTGCTCTTGCCGGTGAAAAACTCCAACCCCGGAATTTGCTTAAAATCGGAATTTGCTTTATATACGTTTCGTCGTCCATCACACAGTAGCCATATTTTGTCAGCATCTTCTCGTAGAGCTTCCGTGCCCGAGTTTTAGCCGTCGATTGTTGCCGCTCATCACGGTTTGGGAAGTTCTGTACCTTGTATGTATGTAGTCCAGCTCTCTTCTTTGCATTCTGGACGTAGCTCTGCGACATGCCGATCTTTTTAGCCAAATCACGGCTTGAGACGTTGGGATTTGCTTTAATCATCCGCTTCACCTTTCCCTCCGTCTTTTTGTTCTCCGGTCCCGGTTTTCTTCCAGCTCCTTTGCCGTGGTCCAACGTCAACCGCTCCTGGAACCGCTTCAACACTCTGGAGACGGTTGAATGGTGAATGTTCAACATTTTTCCCAACTGCCGGTGCGACAGGTCAGGAAATTCCAGGTGTTTGGAATGAATTTGTTCTCTCAACTCGCGTTGGTTCACCTTCATTTTCGTTGAATCGAAAAACACGACTTCGAGTTTGACAGCATGTACACAATACACATCGATGAGAAAGTGTGCAAAATTTGGTTGATTTTTACACAGATTTTTTCAGAAGCAACAAATGCAGTTACTGTTCTTATCCATCGTCAAGCATTGTAATTAAAAAAAAAATATCCATACTTTTTCATAACACATTCTTAATAGCTCAAAGACAAAAACCAGCAGGCTCAGTGATGAAAGTACAAAAACCAGCATAGTTTTTATGACTCAGCTGACTATTCAATTGCAGTAAAACATACTTTGGCGAAACATGTATGTAAACAAACTTTGATAGAGTCATGAGGGCTCGAGCCCTCCTGGTTCAAACCTTTTGACGGGAATCAACCATAGAGGTAACTCTAAGACCAGAAGGTCCCGAAGATTGGTGTTCAAATTTTTGGCTCAGCTCTGGTACTATCTTCGGTCCCAAGCTAATCGATGCACCCCTCGAAACATAGGAAAATCCATGAACCCCTCATTGTATCTGTCAAACTTTCATAGCAAATCAAAACAAACATAGTGTAATACTATAATTTTGACTAGAATGGGATACGTTAATCGTTTGCTTGGGACCAATAGGCTAGTCAAGTAGTGAGCCAATTTAAAATCGTTAGTTTCGAATTGATTGTTGAATCAACTGAGAACGAGCAAAACCATTTTAAACTTAAGAAAATTTTCAAGCAGTTTTCCATTGGCTTGCAAAATGAAATCGAACGACTCCGCAGTACCCAGATATAGACTAAGCAATAAGCTTCAAATGCGAATAAGAAGAAGAAGTATAACAGTTCACTGAAAATTCAAACATTCACTTTCATTTGAGTATATAAAATTACTCTCTTTCTCTCTCTTTGAGTTAGTTTGAACGGCCGTGTTCGAGGCTCCGTTTCCAATGCAATCATCGAAAAGACGCTACTCCTGCTTTATCGACATCGAAAGCGCCGCTTGTTGGCCGTTTCCTTTTGATTTGACATTCGGTTTTTATTTTTTGCTTTCCCGCACCCGCAGCAGCATCGACTCTACCAGTGTGGCCGGTTATGTCGAATAATGCAAACATAATGTAAAATTTTTATTTTCCGCTGATTACACTTTATTTTTATTTTTTGGTAATGAAAAAATAGTCACAGTTTGGTCTCAATTATTTATTTCTCAGATTTGTTATTCAAGCCAGTAAAAATCAAAACCATTACCTCAATATCAAAATGCGAGCAGATTTACCACCCGGAATATTTTTCAATCCTGGCAACCGCAGTGGCGGTGATGGTGATCGACTGGCTCAAAAAGAAAACGAGAGGCCTTCGCACCAAGTGCCACCGCAAGTTTAATGGTTGTCATCGCCCCCGAAAGAATCGAAAATTGACCCGATTCCGTTAGTTTGTCGCGTCCGGTTCGGTTCCGTATCGATGCCCGCTAGCGGGAGTGTTTTTGCTCGGTGCTGAAAGTGAATTTTCTGGTGTTGGAATACGGAAAAATGATCGAAACTCAGGAAGCAACAACATCCGCCACCACCACCACCGCTACCAACAACATCAATAGCAGCAGCAGCAACATTGATACAACAAATAGAAGAGCGGGGGTTGGCGGCGGTGGAAGCACTAATGGACGGATTGAGACTCCCGGGCTTGTAGGGTCACACGCAGTGGGTGCCCTCTGTCGGATTTGTATGTGTGACTGCCGGCAGGAAGATGGCAGGCTGTTGGAATCTCTGTTTCGCACTACGGTGGAATCGAAATCGCTCTATGCGATGTTGGTAAGCGTTTGTTCTCCACTGGCTCAGGCGAACAACGATGGGATGCCGGATAAAATATGCACGGGGTGCAAGGGCAAGTTGGTCCAGGCGTACAAGCTGTATGAAACATGCATAAAAAGTGATGAAAGAATTCGAAAACTTCTACAAACCCAATCGTTTGGTGGTGTGCAGGTTAAGCAGGAAGTGATAGAGGATGAAGAGGACGATGTCGAAATGGCCAATGCAGAACTGTATTACGATGGGCATGTCAAGAGAGAAGATTCGTACGATCAAGATTACACGTTTGATGGCCAGTTCTATGGTGCGGCATTGGCTCAAACAATACACAGTACGCCGAATTTGCGAATCCAGTCGGTGCGCAATGGACCGGAAGTGTTGGTCCAACTACAGGAACACAGCTTTCCTCTGGTAACTCCTCCGAAACCAGTTTTCCAGTGTGAAAAGTATGTAAAGGTGACTCCAAAGGGGCATCACTGCATTTTGTGTGGCAAAGATTTTAAGTATTTCAGCTACTTCAAGCAGCACGCCCTCGCGCAGCACGATCCAGAAAAGCCCTTCAAATGCGAACAATGCAACTATACATTCAAAACTGAGCAGCGGTTGTTCATCCACATGAGGACACACATCGAGCCGGAATTGCCGCTTGTCATTGAACAAGCCGAACTCCCGGACCCGGAAACGGAAAACGATCCGGAATTCGAGCAAGATCAGTCGGAAGACACATTGGATGATGAGGATAAAAAGGATCTGAGCATTTCCGTTAACGCGGACACCGGAGAAAAGATCTACAATTGTCTCATTTGTCAGAAACAACTGACTACATTGCCACTCTACAGGCGGCACCGTACGGTTCATACCGTCCGCGGTCGTCCATTCGAATGCGACATTTGTCACTACCGGTTCGCCATGAAATTCAGCTACAATGCTCACATGCAACGTCACGAGGAAGGGAAAGATCCGGCTCAGCCAGCAACCTACAAGTGTAACGAGTGCGATGAAATCTTCCCCAAGCGGAAGCTCCTGAACATCCACATTGCTGCAGAACACGAACCAGAAGAGCCCCTAAGCAGAACCGCCCCGGCCGCACTGTTCACAAGCAGCCTCACCGAAGGACGCCACGGTCATGCCTGTCCCATATGTTCGGAAACCTTCAACCGCGAATCGGTTCTCAACAATCACATGAAGACCCACGAACTCGAAGCTGCCCAGCTGAAACATTCGGAAATTTGTTACGCCTGCACCGTCTGTGGAGTGGAATGCGAATCTCGCGAGATTTTCAACGATCACATCAAAACTCACAGCGATGTCCAATTCCCTAAGGATAGCAACACATCTGCTACCGTCGATCTCAGTGACGACGAGCAAACTCCACAGAATGGAAGCGAAGATCCCCTTAGCATCACCCCAAAACCGGAAGGAAAGCCAATCGTCAAATGCGAGCTCTGCCACAAGACATTCCCCTATGCTTGCAACCTTAAGCAGCACAAAATCATCCACCATTCGGAACTGAAACCTCACGAGTGCAAAGTGTGCCACTATCGATTCGAGTACGAGGGCACTCTGCTGCGGCATATGCAGAAACATTCCAAATCGGAACAAAATGCAGCTTCAACACCGACCGCCAGCGCACCTGCCATGACCACGGCAGAAGACTCTGCAATCGTTGCCCCACCGGGGGCCACTTTGATCTACAAGTGCAAACTTTGCTCCGCCCGCTTCCAGAAGCAAAAATCGATGACCTGGCATTTGAAAACCCACCGGTCGATCGTGGCCAACGAGGGCAGCACCGTCCAGGAGCTGGAACAAAGCTTGCAGTCACCGACACCGAAAGGGATCCACACAGGAGGACCACAGGCGGCGTCTTCACCGATTCCATCGGCCGATACACCATCGCAGTCTCGCAACTCCTCCAGTACGTCCTCCACTACCAATGCATTTGTCGGCAAGGTGGAATTCAAACCATCGATCGGGAAGGGTGGTGCGATGTACAAGTGTGGCTACTGTCCGCAGGTGAGTTATTTTTCTTTTTCCTATGTTCATTCATTTGGCCAAATGCCGTACACTTCGTTGGAAGTGGTGCGTTTAGAAGCGTAAAATTTTGCAGCGTTCGTAGAACTAGGGGAAAGTAGGGTAAGATGGTCAGGTAGGGCAAGACGACCATCGTCTCTAAACCACAACATTTGACAGTTAATTTGGTAGAAATTTGGGTAAACCACTTCGCTAGTAAGTTCTCATGCTGTTAACACAGTGTGTGATTTTTTTTTTTCTTTATTAGAGAGATTTTTAGCCATAGGCTAGTTCATCTCTTAGACACAGTGTGTGAGATTTTTGGTTGTTTTGGTATAACTAGCAAAAATATATAATATGTTGATGGTAAAAAATATGGTTTAATATTTTATTTTCTGACCTAAACAATACCACAATGTTACCCTTGTTCAATATTGTGTGGAGGTGCCATATTCAAATTTGCTTTGAATAAATTGAGGGCGTTAGAAGGAAAGGGGTGTAAGTGACTTTGATCGATTCTCTTCATCGACTTTCTCTTTCGTTGATTCGTGTGCCATTCTGGATGCTAGATGAGAACCTCCTTTATCAAACTATGTGGCAGAAATAGCGCAAAATCTGTTTATAAAGCTGTTGCTATCAAAAGAGAAAGTCGTAGAAGAGAATCGATCAAAGTCACTTACACCCCTTTCCTTCTAACCCTCTCAATTATATTATGAAAATTCTAAAATCGGCACCATCGGGGCACCATCAATGTATATGGGTGACAGTGCCTAAAATTCATTTTATACACAACAATACAACGAAATTGATAAAGTCGTGATAGTTTAAAATAAAGCACAGCTAAGACTAATTTATGTTGAAAGTTAAAAAACTTTGGACATAATTCTAGCTTCAAGTAAAATTTTATGAAACTTATTGAAAGATGGTGCAATTTTGATGAACCTTGAAAATAATAACTTGACCTATAGGTACTTTATAGTAGTTACCTAATTTTTGACAAAAAGGCTATTTATGCCTAAGATTATGCTGGTTCTATTTTTGCCCTGTAGGACTGACCCAATGAGCTGGATTACCGAGGTGAAGTAGTATGTTAAGTTGTGTGAGTAAAACCCCTGTACGATACATGCAATTAGTAACGTCACTAATTGCGTTTACGTTGATTTTTTTGATTACTAATACAGCCATATTTCACGATCTGCTTCACCTCTCTCTGTACCTCATTGGGACCGACCATCTTGCCCCTGAAAACTGGAATTTTGTTTTGCTTTATTTTTAAACTAGTTTGTATGAAAGTTCTACAAGCATAGGATTATAGGTCAGCCCTTGAAGCTTCAGTAAGGTTATACAGGGTGTCGACTACCTGAAAAAAAAAAAACTGGAAAATCGGGGAATTCAATTTTGGACCTGTAAAATCTGGAAATCTCAGAGAATTCAGTCAGGGGAAAAAGCTCGAGAAAAAGTTACCTGTGTCCCCGGCCTATGTCGAGTATAGGCCGTGCGATTGGCCCCGGACATGTACCAATCGACTTAGCGAGCCATCCGCTAACCTTCTCCTCAGACATTACTACATCCAGCGGCAGATACCATTTCCCCTACCCGACCCCGACCCCGAGCACAAGACGACCACGGTGGTGGTTGCGATGGTGGTGGTACTAGCTTACATAAGCTGTAAACACCGCCATCGCAACCACCACCGTGGTCGTCTTGTGCTCGGGGTCGGGTAGGGGAAATGTGTAGCAAATGTGTAGCATGTCAAGTCAAACGATACATTGTCGGGGCGAATCGCACGGCCTATACTCGACGAAGCTGGTGGTGCTTTGTTTATGCGTTAAAGTCGAATCGAACAATAACTTCCCCATACCGATCATATAGCTATCAGTACAAGCGAGTTAGTGTTCGATTTGACTTTAACGCATAAACAAAGCATGGACAATAGTGTGGTCGAAGATACAGTAGTTGAATGGAGCTTTGCAACCGCTGCATTTAGCTATGAGGTATTGTTCGGTTCAGCGAGCAATTAACACACACTGCCACTGCTATTATAGAATAGCAGTGGTAGTGTGTGTTCGCTGATCGTAGCAACCCTCTTTTTTGCTCCTGTCAGCCAAGTAGCCAATCAGTGATGAGTGTAAACATGCCGACGACACGATCGCAGTGGAAAGAACGGGGCCCGTCCCCGGTGCCAAAACGCAAAAAGGAACGTTCCCCGGTGCCGCGACGCAAGAAAAGCTCCCCATCACCGAAACGCAGGAAATGTTCCCCATCACCACAGCCAGGTCCATCGCGCCAGCTAGATCCGTCACCACAGCCAGATCCGTCGCGCCAGCTAGATCCGTCACCCCAGCCAGGTCCGCCGCGCCAGCTAGATCCGTCACCCCAGCCAGGTACGTCGCGCAGGTTGCCCCAGTCAGGTCCGTGCTCGCCTGGGCCAGCTATCCAGTCACCGTCGCCAACTCCGTCACGGCTTGCAATGAAGCAAGACATGGCGGCGATGGCTCTGCGCCTGGATACGCTGTCCAGGTAGTACAAGGATGACGTGGGTTGAAGCGCTTTCTAACCAGCTGAACGCTGTTGTCGTGGAAGTTGCCAGGCTGACGGAGCGGCTGGACGCGCGCCCGCCACCGCAATAATCAGCTGAACCCGAAACTAATGTAAGTATCTAAACCTAATCCTAAAACTAATCCTAAAACTAATTAATTATAACTTACAGTGATACCGGCAGCCGGCGGAGCCTTTCGACGAGTTCGTACGTGCGTCAATTACATCGAGAGACTGGATGCCCAGTAGAGTGATGCAAAATTTGAAATTTTCGCTCCACAATACTTAATCGATTCCAAATCGGATCCTGACTAACCTCTCAAAATTTGAACCCATTTGGTGAGAAACTGAGATGGCACAAACCATTTGAAGTTTGTATGGGAATTACTATGGTAAAACCAAGATTTTTGTTCATGTCTATCTAATAACACCATATCGGTCTGCTTCAAAAGCTTTCAACTTTACTTGTAGGAAATTTTCTCAGCTACAACTTTGCTGAAGATCATTTTTTGATTAAATGCAAGAATCGAAAGTTATTAATGGTTCAATGCACTGATGCCTTATGATCATGCTCAATCAACTGCTCAGCAGGCAACATTGGTGTTTCTGGGGCGTTGAATAGGACACAAAAATCATGGCTACTATGTAACACTGCAAAATTCAGTGTTGCCTACAGAGCAGCTGCTTGATCATGTCATAAGTTTACCAATCTCTTAAATAATTAATAACTATTTCCAGTCTCGTTTTACATAGAAATGATCTTGAGCAAAGTTGTAGCTGAGAAAATTTTCTATAAGAATAGCTATCGAGCTGTTTTGCAGCTCAATGTGGAAAAAAGACTAGAAGGCAATGAACAAAAAGTTGAGATTTCCCATAGTAATTTACATGTAAACTTCAAATGGTTTGTGCGAAGTCTGTTTCTAACCAAATGAGTTGTAACTTTTGGAGGCTAATCACGACCCGATTGGAAACCATTTAAGCACTGTGGAGCGAAAAAGTCAAATTTTGCATCAGTCTAATGCCCAGCTACATGACCGAGCACTTCGATGCTATCCTTAGCAGATGCGCATACCACGACATGCTGCCGACCTTTATCCGGAAGGTGGTAGTTTCTATGTTTCCAAAAACATACAAAATGAAGTCGTTGAGCGACATATCGCACTCCGATCGGCTGCTGTTGGCGCACTCGGTGGCCTGGTGGCTAACAGCAGTGCCGGATTACGCTACACCCGTTTCGTGGAATTGGCTAAATTCTAGGTGTTCGTATACACTATCGGCCGCTACGATCAAAACCCAATTCGGAAGAGAACGTCTTCCGCACGGGATACATCGAGGGAATACAGCGCCCGACCCCAATAGGGCAATATCGGCAGAGACCCGACGATAGTGGTATGGAGTTGTAAATGTAAATGTTCGTCAATAAATTGTTTGTTTGTGAAAAAAATACTTATCTTATTTACCTGAAGAAAATACTTACCTTATTTACCTGAAAAAAATACCTGAAACAACATACTTGTTGCTCGCAGTCCTTCGGATCGAGCATAGAAAACAATTTTACAAAGTATGCTCTCGGCGATAATGCAGTACCGGGCCAACCCGTGGCGGAAGTGGAGCAAGCCCCTAACCGTTCCGCCCTTTTCCAAAAATCAGTTTAACATTTGTTGTCTCCCTATGGGAGATCTATCAGATGTTAAGCTGATAAGAACAGATACTATACTTTGATCTTAGCCTTTAGGCCGAGAAGCGATACTTTGTAAAAAAATTTTCTATGCTCGATCCGAAGGACTGCGAGCCAGAGTTGAAAAAATCATGAAAAAATCACCAGCATTCACTATGAAATGAATTTTTCATCCATAGTGAACTTTGATGAATTTCAGTGATTTTTTCAGCCCTGCTGCGAGCAACATTCTCAAAATTAAGTTTTCCTCAATATAACTACTACCAGTCTCACTGCCAACACTCCTATACTCGGTTTTGAGGACGGTAAGTAGCACAAAATATCATGAACGAGCAAACCTAATATCGACCAACAATCAGCTGACGAAATAAAATTGACTTCACACTTATTTTGCTAATTAACTACAAGTGGACAGACATATTCACTTCACTAAATTACAAGATGAGAATTTCACCATCTCGTTTCGATCTTCAGTGTCAACAATAACAAATTGCGATGGCTGATCCCACTGCGCGATCAGCTGCATGCGCATGTATGTGTGCCATTCATTTTGGTCATCTTCATCAGCCGTCGAGAACTGTCAGTGGACGGGCGTTCACGGTATTCGCCCATTCGCAACTGGGTGTTCACTTTCACCGACCGCAACCCTTTCGCAACCGGGTGCTCGTTTTTACCAACGGTAACATTCCCCCACCCGTAAACCCTGTCGCTGATTCACTCGGGAACAGTACGGGGCTTACTATTTTCCACCTCAATCTCCAAAACGGCTAACTTCGATACTGGTCGCAGCTTCTCACCCCGGCTGGTCTGCACGGACGCTGAGCGGATTCTCCCATCACTGCCAACGAACACTTGCGTCACCAGGCCTCGCTTCCAGGTATTCCGTTTTTCGCCATCAGCCACAAACACCAGATCTCCTATCGCCACTTTTCGATGGTCCAAGTACCACTTCGACCGTCTGTTCAGGGTCGGCAGATACTCCCGCTGCCAACGATCCCAAAATCCATCCGCTAACTGCTGCGCTCGACTATAGCTGCTCCGCAACGTATCAGCCAAATCCACCGGAATCCTCGACGGTAGACATTCGGCCGACGATCGACCACGCAGGAAGTGATTTGGTGTTAGCGCTTCTTTGTCTTCCTTCACGTTGGTTGACACGTACGTAAGTGGACGTGAGTTGACCAGGTTCTCAGCCTCGATAAGTGCAGTCTGCAGGATCTCATCCGTCAGCTTCCGACCATCCGTGAAGACATGCAGTGCCTCTTTCACCGAGCGTACCATTCTCTCCCAAGCGCCCCCCATATGTGGCGCTGAAGGTGGGTTAAACGTCCAACGGGTCCTTGCACCAGTGAACGTGTCCGCACAGGCAACGTTGATCTCCTTCACCAGATCTCGATTGGCACCGACGAAATTCGTACCGTTGTCCGAGAAGATCTCAATCGGACTGCCACGTCGCCTCACAAACCTCCTAATCGCCATTTTGCACGACTCCGTCGTCAGGCTGTACGCCACCTCCAAGTGGCATCTTTTTGATCCGACGACGACAGTTGGACACAAAACGGAACACTACTGCTACCGTTCGCACCATCACCGTCCACCGAGAAATATGCTGCATCCTCTCCATCAACCCCTCAGGCAAAAGAATATGATGCAGCAGCACGCTTGCGCGTAGTTCTTCTTGAACCTCCACCACCGGACGTTTCTGCTTCTGCCACTCTGACACGTCTTTATACAGGAACTCCGGACCTCGATACCAACGACTCTCCGACTTGATTTCCGTTCCTTTTCCCCATTTCGTTAGGTCGTCTGCTGGATTGTCCTTCGTACCTACCCAGCGCCAATCTTCAGGGTTTGTGATGCTGAGAATCTCTCCGATTCGGTGGGCAACGAAAGGTTTGTACCTTCGTTGGTCGGACTTCACCCACGACACAACAGTATACGAATCGCACCACAGGAACCACTTCAACGTATTCACGGTATTCGCCCATTCGCAACTGGGTGTTCACTTTCACCGACCGCAACCCTTTCGCAACCGGGTGCTCGTTTTTACCAACGGTAACAATACTTACCAATATTTCTTCCAGCGATTCGTCGGTGTCCCCGGCTTACATTGGTGGTTGCGATGGCGGTGTAATCGGCCTATGGCAAGTATAGGCTGAGCGACTAGTCCCGGCTATGTACCAGTTGACTTGGCATGCCATTTTCTACATTTCTCCTCGAACATTACTGCATCCTGCGGCAGATACCTTTTCCCCTACCCGACCAGGTTCCCCTCATACACCATCACTTAGCTGTGTTAGCAAAGTTAGCTGTGTCCCCGGCCTATGCCGAGTATAGGCCGTGCGATTGGCCCCGGACATGTACCAATCGACTTGGCGAGCCATCCGCTAACCTTCTCCTCAGACATTACTGCGCATACACACATATTTTCCCAACACATTTCTCGGGTGCACATGGATGGCTCGAGAAAAAGTTAGCTATGTCCCCGGTTTCTTAATCACAAAACTCTTTGATAAGTATGGCTGACTTCGCTAGTTTCAGACCACTTAGTTACTCGGTGAAGTTTAATGATGGTTGTTCATTTCAAATTCAAAAGCCACATGTGAAAAGGGCATACAAGCTTTTTGTAAACAAACCTTTGTAGGCCCTTTTCTTGCCAACCGAGGGTCGCCCACGCAAACCAGCAATATCATCGGAAAGGGGAAAGTTTCCCTTACCCGGTGATGTTAAAGGTTTGCGTGGGTGTCATATGGGTGGCGAGAAAAAGGCATAATAAGGTTTGTTTACAAAAAGCTTGTATGCCCTTTTCGCATGTTGTTCTTGAATTGTAAATAGAGTTGTGGATTTGGTGTTGCTCAATGCTCGATGTTGCATTTTTGTAAGTTTAGCAAAAATTTTTGCAAGTTCACAGAAATCTTAGCATTCATTGATTTTTCAGAAACAAGAAGAAGACACAACCGCAACTGTCAAACATTCCAAACACTGACACAAAAACATACTATTAAATGAATTGTAGATTCCGAACTTTTATAAAATCCAGATCTAATCTAAATAAATTTTTCTGAGACGCGTTCTGGCACAGGTTCGTGCATATTTTACACTAATATGTAATCACAACCGGATCATTTAAAACTCATTTTCTTTCAAGGGAGGTTCTGCGGATATCAAAGAAATCAGTTGGTCCCGAATATCAAGCATTTGACGATGAAATATATTTCGGAAGTTTGAGAGTAATTCATAGCGTTTATTGCCCGTTTAAGGACAAAATGAACTGTTTTCCGCTGACCCGCTAGATGGCTTGGTTGACGGCTTCGAACGTGTTGATTATAGCTGGATCATTCAAGGATCACTATAAAAACTTGAATATTGGACCTAGATTGCAGACTAGAATGCAGGATGAATTCCGGAGTGATTTGAGATTTGGGCGAAATTGCTTTTGTAAACAAACACGTCAATTACTGATTTATCTTGAATAAAAGCTCAATCTCACAAACAAACTATACCAAATGATAGAGGAATCATTCCTCTACCTCATAATGTTATTACTTTTCGAGATTGAGCTTTTATTCGTGAGAAATCGGTGATTGACGTGTTTGTTTACAAATGCAATTACGCCCAAATCTCAAATCACTCCGGATTTTCGTTATTTGTTATTCGTCATTTATCTTTTCGCGTTTTTATGAGAACATAGCCTTCTGCGAATAGTTTTGGTTCAGTGCTTCAAAGTTTCATTGGCATTGGCTGTCAGTGACGATTGTCATTTTCGGTTGGGACTCCCAAACATCTAATTGTTCGTAACAAATTAATTGGTAGCAGGTTCAATATCTAGATAGAGCTGGAATTAGGGCGTAACAGTTTGTATAAACAATGACTTCTCTCGATGATTTCTCGGAAGCCATGGCTCTCCCTGGCAAATCGACATCACCATCAAGTAGAGGAAGTCTTCCCCTACCCGATGGATGTGTTGCGTTGTGTAGGCGTGCCTTGAATTCCGATAAATCAACGAGAGAAGTCATTGTATTCAAAGGCTGTTACGCCATAATTCCAGCTCTATCTAGATAGCACAATTCCAATGATTATTGACCAACTAATTTGTTTTGAACCACAAGAAATCCAAGGCAGGAAACTCAGCACGCTCCATCTGTTCACTATGCCCTTCCTACCCTTATTTATAAAAATGCAGTGCCTTCCCGTTTTTTGGCAACACGCGATTGTCTGTTTTGCATTCTATAAATTGTATCGAACGCTTTATTTAATTTGAAATTGTACTGGACTAGTTTGCATGGGTTAGAGGTCCATGGTGTATTTCATGAGAAACTGTCCAGAAAGCACTATTATATCTAGATAGAGCTGGAATTAGGGTGTAACAGCTTTAGTAAACAATGACTTCTTTTGATGATTTCTAGAAAGTTAAGGCTTGCCAACGCAAATCATCAACACCGTGGTTTGCGTGGGCGTGCCTTGAGTTCCTAGAAATCATCGATTGAAGTCATTGTTTGCAAAGGCTGTTATGCCCTAATTCCAGCTCTATTTAGATATATCGGAGGAAAGTACAGTACTTGTTCGCTAACTGGGCTAAAAGCGCAGCCCAGTTAGCGTTCCACTCGCATACTATTCAACATCATTCGAAGACCGCGCAAATAATTGTATTTATTTAGATTTCAGAGGCTGGAATTAATATCATAACTCTAAATAAGACAGCGCAAACAGATATTGCATCACAATGGTCCTGATCAATAAAAATCACGGAACGTAAACGTAATATAAACAAAAAATGTCAATAAATAACATTTAAAAATCACGTAAACATTGCGTGAAAATCTATTCCAAGTTAAGTGGAAATCACGTAAAATTTACCGTAATGTTCACGTTGACCACTAAAAGGGAATATTTTTGGCTACATGACATTAACGTAAATGTTACGTGAAAAGTAGTATGGACGAAAGCTACCTATGTTTTCACGTAGATCGGACGTGCATATTTTTTGGAGTAGTTCACTAGCTCCACCAGCTCCGCCAACTAGCGCGAATTTCAGTTGTTCCTGAAATCCCATGCCGGTAGATGCTGACGCCCTGTTTACATTGAGCGGGTTACTTTTTGGTACAGTTCTAGTACACTAGCGCTAGTGAATCAGCGTATATGTAAACACCACATAAACACCCCTCTCTCCTTTCTTGTTTCATTCGACCAGAACCTCGACTCGGAGGAAGCATACTACCACCATTTGAAGGGACATCGCGTACGGTCGAATACCTCTGATGGGATGCAAAATGACAGCGACAGTCCACCGCTGAAGAAGAAACGCTCCTGGGTCCGATCCGGAGATCATCACAAATGTAACCTCTGTCAGAAGGTGTTCACCTTCCGCAGCCAGTTGCAGCAGCATACCGCGCTGCACCATCAACCCGGCAAGCCATACGAATGCGGCAAATGCCACTACAGTTTCGTACACAAGCTAAATCTCAAACGGCACGAACTGACTCATTTGGAAGAGGAACGGTTGGCCAACGAAGAGGAAGAAGATCAGATCAAACTGCTGGAGGACGAAAACTTTAACGCCACTCTGGAAGAACTGGTTGAACCGGTGCTTGATGAAGGACTTGCCAATCGCAGCAGTCAGCAAGAGGGAAGCGAAACCCAGTCTTCGAGCGGCGATGGACCTCCTGTGAAACGAAACAAGTGCGTGGTTTGTTCGGCTCTGTTCCTACGAGAGGATCAACTTATCGAGCACCTCAAGACACACATCGAGCGAATCAAAGTCAACAAGCAGGAAACACAGTCCGCTAAAAAAATGCTCAACGAAGACAGCGACCGGAAGTGCAAACTGTGTTTGAAGGTGTTCAAGTTTTCCTGCCAACTGAAGCAACACGTCCAGATGCATCACTCCAAAGATAAACCGTTTGAGTGCAACATTTGCAAGTAAGTAACTACTGATAAAGTGCTCGCAAGTCGCAAGGTTCCGAATTGTAGGTTAATTCATTTCGCTTTACAGGTATCGATTCGAATTTAAGGGTCACATGATTCGTCACAAGGCAAACAACCACGCCGATGAAGTAGCTGCTGAGGAGGCAGAATCGGACGAACTGCCGGCAAAAATCACCACACCCGTCGTCAATCCGGATGGGTCCGAGGTGTTCCAGTGTCCTGCTTGTCCGATGAATTTTGTCAAGCAACGATCTCTGACATGGCATCTGAAGACTCACGGCGGCAGGAAAGCCAAACAAGAAGATGGATATCCATCGACATCGTCGGGAGAGGTTATGCAGTGCCGTTTCTGCTCCCGAACGTTCCGCGATGCTTACGAGCTGAAGGCTCACATGGTGACTCACATCGGTGGTGCGCAAAATGCCCCCATTGTCGATTCCGAACACTCCCTTTTCGGTTCTGGGCTGGAAATGATGTTGCAAGATTTCCCAGACACCATGGAAAATCACAGCGGCGATCCATTGTTTGACGCATCCAACCTGGAACTGGTGCTGGAGGATGGGTTCGGTAGTGATGATCTCGATTTCAATATGCGCTATCATGATACACCTCCCCTTCCACCCGCCAAGCGGAGTCTTCCGATTAACGAGAGTTCCAGCTCGGTGTACGATGTTGCCGAACCGGGAGCATCGACCACACCTGCCAAGGGGAAAATTGTTTGCGATTTGTGCAAAAAAGATTTCCTCTATGCATGCAATCTGAAGCAGCACATGCAGCTACATCACGCCAAGGAGAAACCATTCGAATGTAAGATCTGCTTCTATCGGTTCGAGTACAGCGGGCACTTGGTGCGACATATTCGTCAGAATCATGACAGCCAGGCCGAAAGCGCCGTCGGTGATTTGGCCACCGATCGGAGCTTCGTGTGCACCTTCTGCTCGGAACTGTTTGAACAGAAGAGTGAGTTTATTTGGACTTGTTACTTGAGCAAAATATTTTACTCGAATTTGTTTTTCCATTTT
The DNA here is from genome assembly GCF_037179485.1 of Ochlerotatus camptorhynchus. NCBI lineage: Eukaryota > Metazoa > Arthropoda > Insecta > Diptera > Culicidae > Ochlerotatus > Ochlerotatus camptorhynchus. The sequence continues at coordinate 847,171 of NW_027040796.1, read as the reverse complement.
CAGGTCACCTGAATGCCCACATCCAAACCTACCACAGAGGTGAAAAGCAGTTCAAGTGTGAAATGTGCCCGGCATCTTTCACCTACAAAAAATCATACGACACCCATAGGGAAGAACACCACTCAAACAAACGACCAGGTATGGTGAATAGTTTTTTTTTTATATATATTGGAACCTGTGCTCATCATTCAATCGTATGTTTAGTTGCAGATTCAGATTCAATGGTAATAGCTTCCACTTCTGCCGGAAATACCACTGCGTCTAGTTTCTCCTGCAACTTCTGCAAAAAAACGTAAGTATCGCTTATTAAATGTTGTACCGGGTGGAAGGGGATTCAAAAAAGGAACAATACAGGTAGGTAAATGTCGATATGGATTAGCTGCCGTCCAAGGAATAAGAAAAAAAAGGCCTAGTGGATGGTTCAATGTTTCATAGCACTTCTAGGGGCTTAAAAGAATCTTGTGCTTGGCGTTATAGCCCTCTGGAGCTTCAAGGGGTATTTTTCTTTTTGCTGTTCACGAGTCCTAAGAAACTCCTGCTTTCTTGGTACTGTTATGTACTGCCGGTGGAAGCATATTTGTCATCATATGTGTATTTAAAGTTAATAGCACAATTATGCGTCCACCGGCAGTGTATGGATACCGCGAAAATGGTTTACCGTCAAATCTTATAGATTTGGTTTAGGTTTTTCTTCCTCGAATTTCAAGCTTATTGCTTATCGCATATTGGCTTATTGCGTGCTCTCAACTTAGTGTTCTATATGCACTTCCACAGCTATTAAGTGAGAGCTTTCGAGGCCTGTACCATTTTTGTATTAGTTTAATTGTGTGGCAAGTACAATCATTCTCTATGTCCAGGGAAGTCGAGCAATTTTCCATCCCGAAACATTCCTAGACCGGACCGGGAATCGAACCCAGCCACCTCCACCTGTGGTTGGGAGGAAATTCTATACTAATATCAACTTGAAGCTTTAGTGTGATAATTTTCTAGCTAGAGAAAGTTCTGAAGAGGATAGGTTGGTAGTTCCCGTTAGAGTACGGTAGTGTTAAAATTTGAATAGAAGTTGATATTAAACGAAGGGCCATTAATGCGACAGTACTAGTAAAACTCTCCTTTACCTACCTCTTACGTTAAAGGATGTGGGGACTTGAGGTATTTCCTTAAATCCACAGGCAAAACTGTGCGCGTTAGACTTGCGCCACGTTACCGAAAGCATTTCCAGGCGATGGTGTGTTTATAATGCAATTCTTCTTTATCCAAGTATTGTGTTGCTTCTCTCGTCATGACCAACGTAGTCATTTCAAAGAACAGCACTAGGGTGGTGTTGCATGCTGTACCTTTCATTTGATATTTTGATCTTTGAAATCATTATTTTTTTGTTTCAATAAGCGTGAAGCAATTGTGAATGCATATGAAAGAATGTAAGATAGAAGATTTGTGCAAGGCAAGCGAAGGGAGACAGAGAGAAACTAATTCAGCAAAAGAAACCAGACAGCGCCAGCGAAGGAAGCTATGAGAGTAGGACTTTCAAGTAAAATGGCATAATCTGGTTCATCTTAATTCGTTAGACCTTAGATCACAACAAGTAAGGATATAGATATTTGCTGTGAGCACACCTCCCCCAGCAGACGGTCGTGGACGGACAAGTTTACCACCATTTTAAAGCTCTTTTAATGTAGTTTTAGATGCATTTGACCTCATCTGCACCTATGTGCATCAGTGAAAGATACACAAGTCCAAAGTATGAGGAAAATTGAAGAAAATTTCTCAATAAATCATCGTATTCAAATAATGCAGACATAGGATGTTCTAGTAAGTTGTGAATTTTAGTTTGACAAACAACTTTGTAGAACATAGTGAAAACCCAAAATGAAAGAAAATATATGTTTTGATAAAAAAAGGTTTTTGGAGGTCCGTCCTCAAACAAGACGCTCTATCTCGATTTTGGTGAAACATACCACTTTTATGTCTTTAGTTAATCACAAAATTCAAAGATGAAGCATACCCATCAACTTTGCCGAAGCTGTCATTACTCTAAATCCACTCCACGGTGCTATCAATTACAAGCGTCAAAATGAACTTTTAAAACACTGTGCCAGTGGCTCGGTATGCATTTTTGTGTACCACTATATCGTTTTGCTGTATTACCAAACTGGCTCGTTTTTTTTAACAGAGTAGTTTACTTCAACCGAAAATTGGTTCCTGGCTCGATCGTACATTTATACCATTGACAGACATACAAAGCAGTACCGTTGTACCAACAATCAATTCGAAACTAACGATTTTAAATTGGTTCACTACTTGACTAGCCTATTTCTCCCAAACAAATCGATTAGCGTACCCCATTCTAGTATAAATTCCAGTACTACACTATGTTTGTTTTGATTCGCTATGAAAGTTTGACAGATAAAATGAGGGGTCGTGGATTTTCCTATGTTTCGAGGGGTGCATCGATTAGCTTGGGACCAAAGATAGTACCAGAGCTGAGCCAAAAAGTTGAGCTCGTTTCTTCGGGACCTACTAGTCTTAGAGTTACCTCTATGGATGGTTGTACTCCTTTAATCGAGTACCTCAAAAGGTACAATTTGAGGTACTAGCTTAAAGAAGTACAACGGTAGTACAACAGTGTACTTGTATGTCTGTACAAGGTATTACACAACATATTAAAGACACAACATTAAGATCTGAATAAGACAGAGCTTCACACCGGGGGAACCGGGAGGGCCCCCACCAGGCAAAGATGTCCCAACAGCCGAAAGGAATTCAAACAGACTAAACTTTAAAATACAATGCAGCATCCTTTAAAAAACGCATCACTGCTGCCAGTGTGGAGGGATCATCACCCAGCATGTCGCGTATGCTATTGATTGATTGATTGATTTATCTTTATTTAGGAGGCTTTCAGCCTGAGGCTGGTTCGCCTTCAATCGTATGCTATTTGGAAGCCCGTGGAATTCCCGCAGGTTCTGATACTGAGGGCATACGCATAGAATGTGCTCGATTGAGGCTGGAGCTCTACAACCGACGCAAGTCCTGTGGAACGACGTTCCACCGAAATTGTGCGAGATCTTGGTGTTACCGGTCCGCGACGCTATCTTCTGATGGTATAGTGAGGGGCAGATGGTCCTGCCCCAGCCAGAAAGTCAGCTTCAAATTTGCCTGGTATTCCGCAGTGCCCCGGAACCCAGCAGAATACCGTGTTTGGTGGCGCGGACTTCATCGTCGCCTGTACCCAGGGATGAGTCGGGGCCTCGGATGTCAGGGCTTGTATGACGCTGTGCGAATCCGTGAGGACCAGGATCGGTTGGTCGGAGAGCGTTGTAGCAGCGATGAAGATGGAAGCAGCTTCAGTAGAGAAGACAGAACATTACGGCATTCGTCTCCATGCCAGTGGCGCCTGGCCACTGTGGGGAGATCTTCGTTGGCAGCCGTGCGGAGGAGTCTGTTCCCATCGTCGAGGAGGAAGATCCCTTGATTTCCGGATGTCTTCGAGATGAATGCAGCGGCTTTGGTTGCGATAGCTGCGGTTATACGGAAGTGGATGCCTGCGTCGATGCATGCAGCATCAGCGGGCGTGGATGGCAGCAGGCCAGAGAAAATCCGGACGTAGGTGTTATAAATTGGTGCTAACGTAGCTAAAAGCTTATCCGTTGCGATGCAGGTCATCTCCAACCCGTATACAAGGCGACTGTCGATAATTGCACTCGCCACGTGAAAACGGATGCTAGATGTGGTATCTTTTAATGATTTCCCGGATCTTCCGAAATGCCAGTTTGTGGTCATTTCATGATCCATAATTAGTAAAAAATCATTAATTAGTGCATTTATCACGAGCCAGTTTCGGTAGTTGGCCACGAGGGACAGGGTAATGGCGATAACCGATCCTTGTGGGACACCCGGGATTTGGTGTTGCCGACTGCGACTCGGAATGAGCGGCTGGACAAGAAGTTCTGGATGAAGTGAACGATGTGTCCGTTAAGACCCCAGTCGATTAGTTGCTTAAGGACGAGGGGCGTCCACGTTCTGTTGAAGGCCTTCGATATGTCGAGCGATACTATCTCGGTGTGCAGACCACTGTCGTAGGCGTTCTTGAGAACTTCCCCTAGGGTTGCGAAATAGGTGGACGTTCCGAAACCTTGTCGGAAAGCGTACTGTCGGTGATCAAGGAAATTTCCAGCTTCTTCCAAAAAACATATATGTGTTCGTCTACGCCAACGACATCCTCATCGTCACCACCGGACCCACGCCAGTACGTACAAGGATGAGAGTCCAAGCGGCAGTCTCCGCCGTCGCCAGGTGGGCCAACTCAGTAGGCTTTGAATTATCAGCCTCTAAAAGCATCAGGTGCCATGTTTGCCCTTCTCAACACAGAATTAGTGGACCACCGATCAAAATCGACGACCATTCCGGACAAAATAGATCGAACAACCGCAGCATCCGTTTTTACGTGGCGAGTGCAATTATCGACAGTCGCCTTCTATACGGGTTGGAGATGACCTGCATCGCAACGGATAAGCTTTTAGCTACGTTAGCACCAATTTATAACACCTACGTCCAGATTGTCTCTGGCCTTCTGCCATCCACGCCCGCTGATACTGCATACATCGACGCAGGCATCCGCTTCCGTATAACCGCAGCTATCGCAACCAAAACCACTGCTTTCATCTCGAAGACATCCGGAAATCAAGGGATCTTCCTCCTCGACGAGGGGAACAGACTCCTCCACACGGCTGCCAACGAAGATCTCGCCCCAGTGGCCGCTCCCTCTTCATCAGACGGATCAAAGGGACGACGAGGAAATGGACAAAACAGTTGAACCAGCGGGATCAGAAGATAGCGTCGCGTTTGAGGTCCGGTCATACCAAGATCTCGCACAATTTCGGTGGAACGCCGTTCCACAGGACTTGCGTCTGTTGTAGTACTCCAGCCTCAATCGAGCACATTCTATGCGTATGCCCTCAGTATCAGAACCTGCGGGAATTCCACGGGCTTCCAAATAGCATACGCGACATGCTCATTGTATTTTAAAGTTTAGTCTTTTTTTAATTCCTTTCTTCTGTTGGGACATCTCTGCCTGGTGGGGGCCCTCCCGGTTCCCCCGGTGTGGAGCTCTGTCTTATTCAGATTTTAATGTTGTGCAAATGTACGATCGAGCCAGGAACCAATTTTTGGTTGAAGTAAACACTGTAAAAAACTACTCTGTTGTGGGTCCTCCTTCTGAGGCCCCACCTTTCATCGGCGAGATGAACTAGCCTACGGCTAAAAATTTCAAGAATAAAGTCTAAAAAAACGATTACGTTAAAGACCTTGGTGTCATGTTGGATGAAAAGGTCACGTGCATTCACCACTTCTCAACCACGATCGACAAAGCAAGTCGTCAGCTTAAATTCAGGTTCAAGATCTCTTCCGTGATCCTCCTGTATTTTAAAGCCCTATACTGTTCATTGGTACGCTCACTACTGGAATTCGCGTGTGTTGTCTGGAATCCCTACCAAGCAGTATGGAGATCGTCCGAGAGCCTTGCTACATGAAGTAGTACATGCAACCAACTATGCTGCAAACAGTTCCTTTGTCGCCATGATTCATCAACTCAACGAAGTATCTGATCTATTTGAATTTGACATCAATGCCTCCAGATTTCGTCATCGTTTGCTATCGGCCAATTTTTAATTTTTAATGAGTGACTACATTTAGATTTAAGTGTTTCATTGAGACTACCAAGTCAGATGGACTATAATTAAAAATAATAAATAAATGAACAAATAAATAAGCTAAGTTTTTTTTTTTAACTAAAAATTGTTCCGTCACATTTGACAGTCTTAATGGAGTTTGATGGGGAAAAGCCTGAATGACTCGGCTACAAAAATTAGCCGTTTAATCAAGGATAACTCCTTAATCCCGTACTTGATAAACACGCTCAAGAGGCTGCTGGGCGATGTTGTAGTCATGAATGATTAGCTTCTGTTTTCTGTGGAACGAGATAACGTTGCATTTGTGAATGCTTAGCGTAAGGCTATTTCTAGAGCACCACTCAGCGAAACGGTCTATTAATTGCTGTAATGAGACACAGTCCTGAAGACATTTCACCACCATGTAAATTTTGACGTCATCAGCATAGGATAAGCGGCAACCAGGGGGCATGAAAATTGAAAACAGCAGGGGACCCAGATTGCTCCCCTGTGGCACACCTGATATGTTGGTGAACGGTGCAGAACATTCACGTCTAATCTTCACAATGAGTCTCCGGTCCGTAAGATATGATCTAAACCAGCAGGTCAAGTTTGAAGAAACACCAAGTCTTTCAAGTCGTTCAAGCAAAATCTCATGATCAACTCGGTCAAAAGCAGATTTTAGGTCGGTGTACACTGCATCAACTTGTGTGCCAAGATCCATTTTACGTAAGCAAAATGAAGTGAACTGGACGAGGTTCGTAGATGCCGATCTCTTGGGATAGAATCCGTGGTGATTTGAAGAAATATAATTCCTGCAGGAGGTGAACAGCATGTCGTTGATTATGATCTCAAAAATCTTCGAGCAGGTGCACAGTGAAGTTATTCCACGATAGTTCTCAATGTTACGCTTATTGCCCTTTTTGTGAACTGGAAACATAATGGAAGTTTTCCAGCTGGAGGGAAATTTACGCTCACGCAAGGAATTTCCAAAAATTCCTTGGGTTTCTCCTAAGATTGTCTTGCATACGTAGAGTGTAGCGTTTGTACAAGAAGCAATTGTATGTCCAATATCTGTTACTAACTCGATTGTATACCTGCTTAGCGAATGGACAACGAGATCTGCAGTATTTCCGAAGTGCTTCAAATGTCGCAGATGTGCATTTCCCCAAGCTGGCTTCGGGCTAGGCCTACGCAAAAGAACATGATCAGCAATGATGTTATGCATAATCCGAGTGAAGCGATCAACAGCATCGTCCACATCTCCGGAAGTATCCAAATGTGCCCAGTTTGTATGGAAAAGTGCATCCACCTTTCCTTCGAAATCTGCCCTGCAAAAATCATAACCTGGATCTTCGGGAAAGTCCTCAAAATCGAAACCTCTAGAAATGTTGACTTCGACTGTTAACGGAGGGTGATCAGCATCGAGAATAGATAAAGGTTCCGTAGCCGCTGATAACGAGCATCTTTCAAGTGTCGTATCATTCACCAGAGCTAGATCCAAGAGGCGACCATTTCGGTTGTCGATTGTATTGATTTGTGTTAGGCCATGCAGACTAAATCCGTCGAGTAATGCAGCACAAGCGACAGAGATGTTGGATTGCAAAACATCTACTGTTGGTTGACCGTTTCTTGAAGAGTCCCAAACTAAACCAGATTGATTGTAATCTCCTAGTAGAAGTGCGTGGTCGTTTGCACCAACACGCTCCAATGGATTCGACATGATTCGTTATGCTACTCAAATCAGCCTTACGATCCGGTGGTAGGTAAATGACTCCAATGCTAACGGAACAGTTAGGTAATTTAAGCTTTACCCAAAGATGTTCAAGCGACGCATCGACAGATCAGATGAAATAGCGATCAGTACCCCACCGCCACGAGATTTTCGGCTATTCATTTGACTACGGTCGTTTCTGAAAACGGTGTATGAGTTTCCAAATAGTTGTGACGAGAAGATTTGCTCATTTAGTCACGTTTCGGTAAAAACGATATCATAACGCGATTCCGTAGCAGCGAGAAAGACGTAGTCGATTTTCGTCCGTAAACCTCGTACGTTCTGGTAATATATCTGCAAATTGTCACTAGCCGTAGCTGACCGGATTGTTTCAACAGTACAATTTAAATCCATGGATGAATCATTGCTCCTATTTGAAGGTAGCTTGTAGGGGGTCCTGGGGTCATTCGTTGAGTTTCGGTGTGAAGCAGAACCATCTTCTCTATGGACGGTGAGCCCATCGTTCGTCGGATCCGCGCGCATGTCAGACGTGGTAGCATTAGTAACGTTTCATTCAGGCTCTTTGGAACAACATGTGGTGAAATATGAAACGCACCTCTTAAAGTGAAATGCACATAACAATGACCAGTGTCATCACTTATTCACACATGAAAGCTGCCTCAGCAGAACGCGCCCTAACCTACACTGAATCAAAGGGCAGGGCACCAATTTTGAAAAATTGGTTAACTAAATGAGTTTCACTATCTCTCCGTAGATATGGATATTTTGAGATTTTGTTACGTTTTGAGAGTTGGTGCCAGGCATGGAAAATCATTTGCATTCATTTCGTGCATTCATTTACATGCATTTGCCTCTTTTTTCTTCAACAGCATTCCGCAAAATGATGTAAATAGCTTTTGTAGGTTTTGTTATTAGCTACAACTTTTGTTAACAAGTCAAATCCGTATCTCTAATGCATGAGGAACCAGAGCGAACAGAAGCCACTACTGTTTTTCAGTGAATGTATTTTACATTCACTGAAAAACAGTAACAATTTCTGCCCGCTCTAGTTCGTGATGCATTAGAGATACAAATTTTAATTATGAGCAAAAGTTGTAGCTAATAACAAAACCTACAAAAGCTCTACACTGTACACAAACATCATCCTCTGATCGAATGAAACCTTAGACCATTCAAAACAAAACACCGAAATCGCTTTTTCGAATGATAGCTGCAACCGGATGACGGTTGTTTTGAAATCAGATGATTTTCCTCTAAAATTCAGGATGAAACTTGTTATGAGAAGGGATAGGACCTTCAGTTGAAATGCGTAATGCTCTCTGCAGAATGACTGTCATACTAAATGGAAATGCATATGGTATTGGTTCAGCCCCATAACGCAAATCATTCAAAACGATGATGTAAACAATTCTATCGAACGTCATTTGCTGATCTGAGCTGACAAGCGAGGTGGAGGCATATGCATCGCTATCAGAGCTGTTACGAACAAAGGTAAAGGATGAAAGCCAATGTTTGGTTAATTCGTGGTGGAGGAGGTTTTCTCCACCACGAAAATTTTTTGTATCTATAATAAAATGGCTTATTATGGCTATTCAGTATGGAATGGTAGATAATCAAATTATAAATCTAATTAAAAGCACTTGCATGTCACACTATTCTTAAATGTTTTTCCTCTGAGTGCCGTATGTTTTATAGCTAATTTTCAAACAAAAATCATCCTGTATTTGGATGACAGTCATGTGGATGTTCATCATCTGACGACGAATTCAACCATAAGAAAATCATCCGAAATTCGAATGCATATTGTTAAAGGGCTCGAGCAATGCAATAATCATTCGAAGTATTGCGGATGTTTTGGTTCAGTGTGTACATCATTTTGCGGAATGCTGTTGATGAAAAAAGTTAGAGCCAAATGAATGTATATGATTTTCCATGCCTGGTTGGTGCACAGTAGACTGATGCAAAATTTGAAATTTTTGCTCCACAGTGCTCAAACGGTTTCAAATCTTGTCCTGATTAGCCTCCCAATATTTAAACTCATTTCGTAAAAAACTGACATGGCACAAACCATTCGAAGTTTATAAGGAAATTACTATGGGAAAACTAAACTTGTTGTTCATTGTCTTCTACCCATTTTCCATATTGCTTTTTTGAAAAGTTCTATAACTATTCTTACGGAAAATTTTCTAACCTACAACTTTGCGAAATATCGTTTTTCAGTCAAATGTCAAATTAAATAGTTATTAATTGTTTAAGAGATTGATAATCTTATGGCATGATCAAGCAGCTGTTCTGTGAGCAACACTGTATTCTGCAGTGTGACATAGTAGCCATGATATTTGTCCTCTATTCTTCGCACCAGAAACACCAATGTTGCCTGCTGAACAGTTGAATGAGCATAATCATAAGACATCAGTGACTTGAATCATAAACAACTTTTGTTCCTTACATTTGACTGAAAAGTGGTTTTGAACAAAGATGTAGCTGAGAAAATTTGCTACAATCACTGCTATCATTTTTAAAAGCATAATGATGTGGTGAATTGTTAGACCGATATCAACAAAAACATAAGTTTTCCCATAGTAATTCCCATATAAACTTGAAATGGTTTGTGCCAAGTCAGTTTCTTACTAAAGTAGTTCAAATTTTGGGAGGTTAATCAGGACCCAATTTGGAACCGTTTGAGCACTGTGGAGTGAAAATTTCAAATTTTGCATCAGTCTAGTGCACAGGTTGATTGAGTTTATGGCGATGGCACTGATTGACGGATTTCTGTTTCTGGACCATATCTTGACGACGTTTAAAAATTTATTCGACAAAGAACAGCGTGGAAACAAAGCGAGTAATGGCGCTATAGCCATAAGCCATAAAAGGCTAGGACAAGAGTTAGTGCTCATACCCCAACCGTCAGAAGAAAATGAAGCATCACTTAACCTATCTAGCTTTGATGCTTCCAACGATCAACTAATCATATAATTACCAAAATCGGAACGTACTGTACGAGATGTACACGCTTCATCCTTTTATTGGATTCTGAAGCATCGTGCCCGATGTTTTCTGAATCATCTTCCCTTTAAATGCTGCACAGTAGGCCTGGCCGTTTTGATATGTGTGACGCATCTTTGATGTGAAACATATATCAAATAGACAAGAAAAATGATGTAGGTATATATATATCATTTTCCAGGATGCTTTCAAGAACTGGCTGTGTTGGTGTTAGGTTAGATTAGATTAGACATCTTGACGACGTTTAAAAAAAATATTATGTCCAGATAATGTTTCGTTGATTAAGTGAAATTTCTCGCCATAGTCAATTTTGGAAAAGTAAAGAAACATTAATTTTAACACATTATTAAACCTATCCTAATATAGCAAACTTTGACAATGTCCTCAATTACAGATTCAGCTCGGCGCAAAAGGTGGACAACCACGTATGCTTTCAATAGGAGCAGGCCCCGCGCAGATGAATGCAGGATTTAGTCCTCCCCATGTCCCAGAGATTAGTTCGATAGAAATTCGCAGTAGAATGAAACAAATGCACTTGGATCAGTATCACCGATTTGCTTAATTTTTTTTACCGAACTCCGCTGCTAGCACCAGGGCATGAAAAGGATATTGCAACAGGACTGAGAACTTGAAGAAGGCTGTTGAAGTGCGTCGGTAAAATTTAACCAAAGTCGGTGATGGCGTCCAAGTGTGAACACACAACATGATATAAGCTGCAACTAATTATTCATGTAGAACTTCCCCTCACTTGCTAGTTAACGCGCACTAGGGCGATAGAAATCAAACATGTGTTTTTTTAGAATGATAGTCGACATTTGAAACAAATAGAAAACGATACGCGATATAAATCAAAGGATTTCCTCAGTAAGATGTCTAGTACACAATTGAAAACGTCGAATGAGCGCAGTGAAAGCAGAACAAAGCAAAGAATAACCATGTTCTTTTTTACTAGTAGAAACCCTAGGACATAAGCCATATTAGTGTTTATCAGTACGAAGTTTTTTTTTTACACTGTTTTGCATTAACTTTATCCACTTTCATTTGTCACGTTCCACCTTGTTCCACCTAGCCTGTTTTCTTGGACGTTTCTGTTTAGGCAATACTTCGACGTACTAAGCGCAGAACAAAATTTTCCCGTTTTCCATTTCGCTGCTTTCGGTTTTAGGAGATAGATTTATTTATATTTTCATGTTCACATTCGTCATGCGAAAGTATTTGTAAGTTACTTTGAATAAGCAAGATTTTTTTTAAGTAATACCACTTTTGTGATGTGTTTTCCCTTCTCAACCCTTTTATGACCTGAGTTTGCAACTTGTGAGTCGTCGTCGCCTTTGTATTGTCGAAGTGCTTATGTTGAATCACAGGAAGCAAGTAAAACAAATCCATTTACAGTTGGAAAAGTTCGTCTTTTAGTCGGTATATTGCGTTTGTGTTGTGTTTTAAAACATTTGGTTCGCGATGTGGATAGCCGAAATTGAAACTGCTAGGATTAAGGACATACAAATATTACTACTACATTACTGAACATAGCACTAACCGTTACGATTACAAACATTGACAGCAAGATTATTATGATCAACAAGTAAGCCCAATATATATAATAATATATTATTAAATCACTGTAAGAGGAAGTGTACGATTTTTTTCGATCCGAAACGTGTCCGGTGAAATTTGCGCGGGAATAAAGTTGTCCTTGGGTAAGTTGATGGAGATGTGATCCGAAATTCTCGTCGGGCTTATAAACTTGTGTGGCTTAGTTGCTACTCGTCTCCCAAAATGGTCAAGCGCATTATATCCAGGGTGACCAGTAAACCAGGAAAATGCAGAGGCATTTTAAATCAACGTGGAAAAACCGGGAAAACCCATGAATTGCGAACGCCCTGCACAGTGATGCAAAATATCATGACACTCACGTGACACTTGTCTACGCATCAGCCGACTTTCGCTGAGAGAACGTTTTGTCATGCAGTGAGAGGTAGAGCCATGACAAACAACAATCACCAGTAATGGTCGCTGCTCACAAGCAAAACGTTACACTCGCTGCTGATGATGAAAAGCACAACGAAAACAGTGAAGACTTCTGCAGTACGATCATGAGAAAAAGCGAAACGACAGAAGAAAATGAAAACAATGTCTACGCATTTTCAAGTTCGTCTCGGCAGGCGCGACTGTGTGAGTTCCAAACAAAGCAGGCAAACTTAAACGGAAGCTGTTGGGCTCACTCACCAACACACTCACATAAGTAAGCAAAGCAGTAGCTGCTTCAAAATGAGCACAGATGTCGTGTTTGTCGGGAACAGCGTTGCCAAATATACCGATTTATCGGTATTTATACCGATTCCCGAACTAGATACCGATATACAGATAAGGTTCCTCAGAATACCGATTTTTGAGATTTTACACCGATTTATACATATTTTTTTTTTAAATAATCAAAATTATTATTGCCTGTCGAATTTCGGAGAATTTTTTTGTGAGAGACTTGTATCTTTTTGAATATCTCATATTTTTTGAGCCTACAAAATTCTAAACAATCGAAATACTCTTTCGACTAATGTTTACATTTCCTTACCGTTTTTTTTTGGCTGCCCATCAATCGAGAAATAGTCTGGTAATTCCTAGGATATCTAGAAATATTTTTTAAACATTATTTAACTTCCGGAAGTTTTTATTCATTTTTAAACTTCCTGAAGTTTCATCCAACTTTCCCTGATACGTTCTTCCACCTTATCTTGGAAGCTTCTTCAGCCTTCGCTCGAATGATTCTTTCATTATCTCCTGCCAGTTTTTTCAACTTTCCCGGAACTTCAAGGATGCTATCAGATTTTTATTGCGGATCCACACTAGCTGCAGGAACATTTAAGATGTTCTGAAACTTCAGAAAAGTCCAGAATCAAAGACAGTTTCATTAACTTTTGTTAAAATTCGATAACCCGGAAGTTTCAGAAAAGTCCAGCAAACTCCAGTGAACTTAAGGAAACATCATAAATATTTTCGAAACTTCACAAGTCCAAAGAACTTAAGGGAAATTTAATGTTTTTCAGGAACTTTAGTGATGCTCAGAGAACATCAGGATCAATTAATTTCAATGAGGCAATTTCCGGAAACTTTAGCAATGTACTGAGGGGCTCATGCAAATTTAGGAAACGTAAGGGAAGTTACATGAACATTAGAACTTTGTGAGAACATTTTATGGGAAGTTTTATGCTTTTTAATGGCAGTGTCGATAACTTTAAAAAATAAAAAAATAAATCGGGAAGATCAGAGAACTTCAATGCTGATGTTACAATAAATTCAAGAAAATTGTGAGAGCACTGAAGAGATTTCGTAATCTTCAAGAAAGTCCAGATACCTTCAAAGATGATTAGAGATATTCCGGTATTCTCATTATAATCAGGGAAATTCCGAGCGCTTCGAGGATGACCAGAGAACTCCAAAACAGCCCCTAATTTCAGGAAAATTACAAGAACTTTTAAGGAATTTGGAGAAATTATGGAATATGCCTAAGTGCATTTCAGGAATGTTCCGAAAACATCAGGGAAACTACGGAGTCTTCAGGGATGTTTTATGAATTATGTCCTTGTTTCTTTCGACTGTTCCGTAAGCGCTCTGGCTTCCCACTTCCGTCAGATGTTTCTTCCAACGTCTCCAGGAAATTTCTTTCATCTTCCCCAGAAAGTTCAATTAATTCTTCCAGAAATTTCATTCGTCTTCTTCTGGAAGTTTGACCATAAACCAAAGGTTTTTTTTTCGACTTCTATTGGATGGTTTTTCCGAGCTTCTTCTGGCTTTCCCTGGAAATGGCTACTTCTGGAAATTAACTTCCGATTTCCGAAACTTTTCTGGCTTCCTTTTGATGTAACATCCGATTTTTTTTCGATAGTTTATTTAAATTTTCGCCACAAGTTTCTCAGTTCGTGTCTTGGAAGTTTCCCGGATGTCATGCTTGGCATACACAGTTTCGGTCACAAACTGCTCATTTGCTAATAACTTTACACAGAGTTGACGAAACATAGTGCTTTTTGAAGCAGTAGATAGAATAGAGTTTAAGCTTGTTATAGATACAAAAAAACAAAGAAGATTTTAATTCTAGTCATAAACTGTATTTGTTTTTGCGTTGTAAAAATGAAGTTGATGGAGTGATGGAGAAATGCTCGCTCCACATCATGGACTTTAAGAGTAAAAATTCATTGGTGTTTATGCAAATGTTAAGATGTATCTACTTTTTGCATGTCTATGATCCTAAACTATCAATTACTTTGAAGAAAAACAGATTTCAACAACTGAGTAAAAAGTTATTAACAAATGAGCAGTTGGTGTGTACAACTGTGTATGCCAAGCATGCGGCCATGCCGGATATTTTTCGACCTTTTTTCTTAGAACTTTCCTCGAACTTCATCCAGGGGAGCTTCTTTCGTCTTTCTCTGGATGTTTTTTCAGCTTGTTCTGAAGCTAATTCAAACATTCTCCGGAGTTTTCTTCCGGAATTTTCCGATCATAGTTCAAAAGCTAAACTTATGCTTTAATTAACGGGTTTCTCAGTCTTAAAACACTGCAACGACTACGATGTAATCTGCCCGACATTTCGGCCATCGGTTGTGGTCTTCTTCAAGGGAAAATATATTGTTTGTCGTTATTGTCAAAAGTTTAGTCGTTGTTGTGGCTGATTTGCCATATTTTGGTTTCATTTAATGATATCTAATTGAAAAAACTACTTGGTCACAATTTTGATCACCACTTGAGAAAAAAAAAGATTGTTTTAAGACTAAAAAAGCCGTAAAACAAAGCAATTCCCCTCAAGTCGTTAAAATTTTCGCTTTCAAAAACGGCAAAAATATAAAATTAATTAAATAGTAAATACCGATAAATACCGATTTTTTAATACCTTTGATACCGATAAGCTTTACAACAATCTGGCAACGCTGGTCGGGAATAACCAGATCGGTGATGGATCACAACCGAAGACGACATTCACCAGTTTCTTTTCACTTCTTTCGTCTACTTGATGGAAATAATCTACACGTTGAAGCTACGTGAAAAATCACGTAGGTTCTCACTTTTTCCTCTCCTCTCAGTTTTACATGGTTTTACGTTGCTCACGTAGAATGTAAGTGATGTCCCTTGAATTTCACAGGGAGTTCCTGTTTGACACACCTACATAATCAATGAAATGTACGTGATTTTCACATAACAATGAGTCTATGTGCGTTTCACGTAAAGCTTATGAGATGTCCACATGTAAACAAAAGAGTGGTACGTTCACTCAGAGCGGTGCAAATCGTGGTAGCATTATAATTGGCTTCGGTATTTTTTAAAGAATGTGGCAATGTGTAATGAAAGTACAAAATTATGGATTATTTGATTCTGCTTGACAAAAACAAACTGACTATTTCATCGTACTCAACAGAATGATGTCAAGCTGTCCAGCCGTTTCTTCATCAAGGGAGAAAAGCATCTAGGCCCATCTCCATGATCGTCCAGATTTGTGCTGCGTTTCGAATATAAAAAAAATGCTGATGTAGTTTATTAAGTAAATTTTAATAAATTAAAGGAATATTACTATTATTAATATTAATACCGTAAAGATTTTATCTACATATTAGAGAAATATTTCTATAAACAGATATTGATACTAGAATCCTCCAATGAATGTCACCGACCAAATCACGTAACTTCTATGTGATAATCCTACACTCAAAAAATTTATCACATATCTAATGGATGAAAACCATGTGAATTTCACATAGCTTTCATGTGATCACATAGCTAAAAATCCCACCACAAAATCACATGAATATTATGAGGCCGATGAAATTCATATGAAAATCATATAAAAATTAACGTGATCATTTGCGTTTCCAATGGAAGCTACATGAACACTATTTTCGGTGTATGGCGGTTAAGTTTCATAAAATGAGTACCCCTACATGAGAATCACATAGCTCTTATGTGAAAAGTACGATGGAAAAAATCTTCGCATGTTTTCACGTAAAAATTATTCTGGGTGTAGGAATGTACAAAGCGTTACTACCATCAGCTATTTGACGATCGTGATTGTGAAAGGTTACAACTCTGATTGCGATGGCAAATCGGAATAAAAATATACTTGTCTCTCAGGCAAAAAAAAATAAATAAAAATAAAACTCTAAATAATGATTAAGCACCTTGTCAAAGGTGGGAGAGCTTACCCGAGCAATGTTAGTTAACAAAATGAAAGCAAATCGATGTTAAAGTTTGTAGTTCCTATCATAATGAAAACTCATTTTGATTTCAATTGTCACGGCATTAAGTGGACCCAACACGATTACTTTTATTGACAATAATCGTATTGTCAATACATTCTATATTGACGTCAATATATCGAGATTGACAATATTTCTGAATTCACATCATCAATATTATTGTCAATAATTCCCCTTCGCGTCAATATATTGATGCGTGTGGGGTTTGCTTTAGTCTGATATCATATTGTGCTTTCATTATGCAGTCAAAACTTTTTAAATGAAAGCGACTTAACTTGAAGTTCTGCTGTTAACGTCTTGTTTAAAATTTAATTTAAGCTCATCTGTCGTTGAACTAACTATTATTGTTTATTTGTTTTGTTTAACACATTTTAGATCATTCGTTACTTGCCCGGGATGAGATTTGAGCTCAAATTTTTCAGCGTGAGAAGCATGGATGGTAACGATTTACGCCAGGCCCGTACTGAGTTAAATATTATGAATGCAAAAAATCAGAAATCAAATTGATTTCATTGAAAGCAAGATTATTTTTCCGTTTGATTCAACAGTGTAAAAGTTTGCTCTCATTTTTGCTGTGTTAACCGTTAAGTCAACCAAAATGAGGTCAACTGGAGTATTCAAAATAAGTTATTTCATAACAGCAAATTTTGATTTCAATTTGATCTTCAGCTTTACTCGGGTAATCTCATAGTGTAGGTCTGCATGGGAGACCAAGACAGTGGCCCGAACTGATGGTGTCACATATGCTTATTGTTTATTGTTGCTTTACATCAACAGACTGGATGAAGCCCCAATGATGTTAACCTTATCAACTATTGTAGTATACTTATTAGTATTATAAGAAAGACTAGACAATACATCTATGATGCTACGGTGATCAGCTTTACAGAATTCATAAGAAACCGCAGCAGGATAATCATCGAAATCACGCACGAGTTTGTCCTCAACAGTGACAATTATACGAGCGTGATGCGGAACTAGCTTAGTGCAAAGGAGCGAGCCTGTGCTAACGAAGCAGAGGTCCAAACTATTATCGTTAACTAGGTTGGTTAATTTGAGAAAGCGTTGCTACGCTGTAGTTGTGGAGAAGACTAATAGCTCCTGCGTGAAATGTCCGACAGTGGGTATCGATGAGTTCATTGTCCCAGACTTGATCAGCTGGAATGTACAGAGCGCATAGAAATAGTGTGCGATGATGACTGTCCAAACCTGCTCCACATTGTTCCATGAATCGTTCTCGATGGCCTTTGCCTCCAACTCGCCATGGTCAGCTACAAAGACACCTCCACAATTTCTTAGCCACGTCGTAGTAAATACGTTAATATAAAGGCTCTGACATCAGGTGTGGTACCGGCATCTTGTGGAATCGTGTTACAGCAAAAAACTAGAGGCAAGGCTTCTTTCTCGATTTGGTCATGGTTCTGCTTTGCAGCTGTCAGTGATCTTGATATTTACATGCGTGATAGCCTTCACTGATCCATTAGAGAAGCGATGCATAATAACTGCGCCAAATCCATCGTCACCTGCTACAATGATGTCCTTGTTCGGTCAAAGTGTGTTAGCAACAAGTCAGAAGTGAGTAGAGCATTGAACATCTCGAATGACTTTTGGCAGCTGGCAGTCCATTCCCACGTCAGGTTTTTTTTTCAGCAAGTTATCCATGGGTGCCCTAAGCTCCTTCATTTGCTTGACAAAATGTCCATAATAATTGATAGCCCCAAGATACGATCGAAGTTGAGACACATTCTTGGGGGGGGGGGGGAATCTACGATATTGCAGTTGTCTTGGCTGGATCTGGTCGTAAACCATCTTTGTCGATGACGTGGCATAGGAACTTAATTTGCGAGAGATCAAAACGGCACTTGTTGAATCTCAGTTGGAAACCGTACGCCTTGTATCCTTCAAGGACTTCATTGAGGCTTCGGTCACGTTATTCCTTCGTCCTAACGGAAACCATGATATCGTCGAGATATGGTTTAACTCCAGGAATTCCTCCAACCATGCTATCAATAATCCTTTGTAACGCACAAGGGGCCGACTTGATTCCAGGTGGCAGACGGTTGTATTTAACCAATCCTCGATGCGTGTTAATTGTAAGGTACATCAGTAATTCATTGTCAACCTCGACTAGCAGGTAGGCATCAGACAGGTCGAGTCAGGATCCTTCTTTATCTTGAGAGGCTTAATTGAAACGGCGTTAACGAAGGATTTCTCTGAAACGAGTTTCTCTATAATTTTGGTGTCCTGCTTCAAGTTGTGGAACCGATGGCACCCTTCGACTTTCCAAGGTGAGCTTCGAACCTTCAGTCGGCGGAGTATACTCTTCAGCTTCCAACTTACCGATTAATCGGGTGCGGATGTCTGCGTCTCGCGGCGATTGTAGACCACAAACAAAACGTAATGCCTTGAACTGGTCGTCGGATAACACAGGAGCCGATGACTTGAATCGTCTAAACCCAGCTTAAAAGTATGGACGTCTGTCAAAAGTTGTTCCAATCGAACCGTCAAAATGCACCGCTTTGCTCGATTGCAACAGCTTTTTTCAGTTTTGTGGTGACAATCGTCCACACTTTAACTAGAGGGCTTTAGCTATACCTTGCAGACAAAATAACTTAGATGGCCGTGCAACAAGATTTACGCGCGGAGAGGTCATCTCTTATAAAATATCGTGTCTGGTTGAGGACTGTTTCCTCTCGCAAAAGGGATGATCGCCGATTCGCTCATGTAGGAGAAAGTACCTATGTAAAGACGGACACCTTAAGCTTAAGTTGGAAAATCTATTCATATATTTACGCAAATATTTGGCAGGCAGGTTAACAGCTTCACAATGAACAGTGCTTCCAGCTATGTTTGTTAAGCATTTATTCAATTATTGTAAAGTCACATAATCAATTTTGATGATGTTGTTGTTTAATGACTTATAAAATCCTTTAAATTTGTCGAACCTCTAACGGAATCTCTTTATGAAGAGCTTTGAGTGGTGTTGAGTGCTTGTCTAACCCAGCAATTTAATTTAATTTCAGCAGTCGACTGCTTCAGCGTCACGGTAAAACGAATACTTTTTTGACCGTATCGGTAGTCATTATTTGGAAAATTCCATTGAAATGCGAAGTAATTCACGAATGAGCCATTTGTATGCAAAATTGCGTTCATGTCAAATATGCTCCCACTTTCCCCCACAGGCTACAATGTGGAATTTTCGGAAACATAATTGGACTAAATATATACCAGTCGATAGTTGTTATTGCTTCAGATCATTTGTTCCTAGCGGTTTTGGCGACAGCCAGTTGGCAGATGTGCAGATTGTTTCCGGATAGACTGTGTTCCGCTTCACCACTGGGTGTGTTCGCTCCCCGTTAATACTTCCTACGATAATTCCACCAAGAATGGTCAGCGAGCCAAATGCCGTTTGGGGCACCAACTGACCAAATATGACCGTGGCTCCCACAAACGGAGCACCTATTAGCCAAAACTGGGAAATGAAAGGAAGATGCTTTCAGTTGTGGATTTTGCTAGAAATATTGTATATTCTATAAGCTACTCACCCTCGCCCACACAATAGTTGAATAGACGAGCCCGTTCTTTTTGCTCGCACCTACCAATTCAGCCGTACAAGTCGTCAGTATAGCCAAACAGGAAGAAATGCTAGTCTTTGAGATCATTGCCGTTAGCATTAAAAGAGCAACTCGCTTGTTCCCTGTAACTGTAATATGGAAATATGAACGATCAATCCAGTCCTGCTGCAAACTTTCCTGCTTACCTTCTGGTGGTATCAACCATGCAACGTACGCCACTAAACCACCGATGATATTGAACAAACCGGTCCAAAACCATTTGTTCTTTGTGAACATGATCAGATAGAATCCGATAAACGTTCCAATCATTTCCGATATCCCTGTATGGGTAAACAAGGATTAGCATCTGATAAACTATTTATAAAAACGTTACCTTACCTGCAATTACCGTGTTGATCTGCAGGTTTTCTCTGCCGAATGCTCTGATGTTCAGCAGCATTCCATAGTACACGACGATAAATATGGACCAGGCCAGATGGACGCAGATGAGGTTCTTCGTAGAAGCTTTCTCGCTCCATATCGAAAACCAGGGATCGGGATCTGGTTGCTCTACAGCCGCCTCGGAAAACGACTTCAGTTGCTGATCGAAATCACTCGGAATGCGTTCAGTACTGCCATTACACCTAGCAGATTCCATCAGGTACATTTTGGCCTCTCGAACCCTTCCCCGTTTGAGCAGCCACCTTGGAGAATCCGGTATCCACCTGGAATCGAACCGAAGTTGTAATGAACCAGATTGACCTACCCAACCAACCAACCCCTCAAATACCTGTGTAAGATTATCAACAAAAACGTTGGCAGAGAGATGGCCAGGTACAACTGGGACCAGCTACTCCAAAAGCTGGCGATTCCAGGCAACATAATCACGCCGATCGACCAAAATTGTTCGAACAAGCATATAGTGGCGGTTTTAAATTTGCCCCCCGTTATGTCAGTCACTGAAATTTAAGGAAATCATACATAATATCAAATTTGAACGTTTCTCTCCCCCATTCGATTCTTACTGATAACACCTCCTGCTGTGTACATGAAACCACAGCAAATTGCACTCAAACACCGGAAGAGCATGTGCAATTCGAATACGTTTATCAAACCGGTGATGCACCCGCTAATAATTTGCGTATACATTCCTGTGGACGGTTATACCAACAAGGTAAGATTTGAAAATTGATCGATAATCGCGGTACTGTTGACCTACCAAGCAGCATGATGTTCCTCGGACTGATCGTCTGCAGCAATTGGGTTGTTATAATGCCACCAAGCAAAACGCCGAATAGATGGAAAGACTGCGTAGTTGCTACCAGTATGTCCCTAGAAGTTTGAATTCGTTTCGGTTACTTCGGTTAGTTTCTACTGGAAATTATGCTCATCCATACCTCGAACACACCAAATCGAACTGGGTGATTATAGAGTTGTACTCCACGTGATGCTCGAATGTTTCACACGGTATGACCTTGGTGTTGTTGGTAGGCTCTATCCATGGTTTGATCGATGGATCGTTGTAGTACTGGAAAGAGTAAAACAGGAGGTACGAAATTGGTTTCGTCAGTCCGTGCCGGTTTTGATTAAAACAGGTTCTAATCAATCAGGAACTTATTATAGTATTGAAACGTGTTTCATTTAAAAAATATTTTAGTAACTCATGGGATGCAAAAAAAAAAAATTAACGCCACGTTCAAAAGTATGTAGAGGCTGTTCATGAACCACGTAGACACCTTGGCAAATGTCTGTGGTTCATAAAAATTTCCAAAAAGTTGAATGGACGATTGTCTACACACTTAACCTAGCTCAGTAAAATCTCCAACAGCCGATTACCTTGACATTTACTTTTGCTGATAATCTCTTCAAAATTGTTTGTTTGTTTGTTAGCTGATATCTCAGCAAAATGTTATTTGTTAGCTGAGTCTCGGCAACTTTTTTACTGAACCTCAACAAAATATATTGCAGAACTGCTCGGCTGTTGGAATCTCGGCGAAAAAAGGTAAGTGTGTACCGAGGGGTTGTGGTCTAAAACATCTCAAAAATCGTCTACGTAGTTTAATAACTTTTAGCAAGTTCGGGAAATGTATGTTATTGTATATTATCTACACTGCCGTTCTACGCATATATGACCTATGTTCTAAAAGTAACATCTGAGAAAATCACGATTAATGTTTTGAATCATTTCTGCTCGTTGGAAGAAATACAAGTTAAAATAAGTTAGTGCACATGTTCACATTTCAACAGAATCAATTTGTTTTAGTGAAAACTACAGAAATTAGCTTCAATTAAATCAGTTAAGCCTATTTTTATACGAAAACTATTCAGTGGGACTGTTATGCCGAGAAATTTGCTATGAAGATGGAAATTCTACGCATATCAGTCATACTAGGAACTATTACCATAGAGGTAACTCTAAGACCAGAAGGTCCCGAAGAAATGAGCTCAACTTTTTGACTTAGCTCTTGTACTATCTTCGGTCCCAAGCTAATCGATGCACCCCTCGAAACATAGGAAAATCCACGAGCCCCTCATTTTATCTGTCAAACTTTCATAGCGAATCAAAACAAACATAGTGTAGTACTGGAATTATTCTAGAATGGGGTACGTTAAACGATTTGCTTGGGACCAATAGGCTACTCAAGTAGTGAGCCAATTTAAAATCGTTAGTTTCGTATTGATTGTTGCTATTACTTTTCATGTTGCTTTGATGACCACGTTGCATTTGACATCTCTTGTGGGTTGTGTTTACATGAACGAGCTTGCGTTCTCCGCGAAGTTGTGAAAGTGGATTCTTTTCATAGGTTTGCATCAATAACTGAAACCAACAATAAGTGCGTTGACATTGCTGCAATCGTCGGTTGCTACAGCTATAAAGCATGGCCGTCTCGTGAAACTAATGATGAATGCTCTGTGTAGAACAAACATTTCTTAGCATTTTGTTTTACTACTTAGCATGATGAGTGTAGGACCCTGCGCTTTGGTCAGATAGCGTTGTAGGGTGTCGTTGTGCCAATTTAGACGTGGCACATTTCGACTATGAGCGAGTGATTGCAGTTTGCTCAAAAGTGCCTGAGTAAAATGCAAGTACTTTTGATGATTACCCGTAGTTGTTACAGTGAAGATATGCACCCATATTCTCGTTTATGTCTAGGCGTGTTTGCCATACAGAAAGATTTTTATTTTATTTTGTGTGGTGGATGGGTTTCGGGCGTGGACGGGAATATGGGTGATAATATTAAGTTTACGTTAGGATAACGTTGAAAAATTGAGAAATGTATCGTTTCAGTTTGAGAAGCACTTAACTTCGCAACCGATGAACCATTCTGATGGCCCACATTACCGCGCAGGTGCCGTGTGTTGGCAGGGTCCAATATAGGACAGTTTCATGTTTATAAAGTACCATCAGTTAAAACTGTATTTATGAGCTTTATCTCTATACATTCTTAGATGTTTCTTAGCAGATTATCAGAGCAAAGAGTAAATGGTATTAACATTGAGCTGTCCATAGTTGGGCGTTGAACTTGTGGTACTTGCACAACATTTCATGTGAGTACCAAAGTAACCATATAATCATAAAATAGCTTTAAATGTAGGTTCAGAGCGAGACAAAGTCACTGAGACATGGTTAGTTGGGTATTCAGATGAAACTAAACTAATCCTAGTTGAATCTCTTTTTCGTTTGCATGTAACACTATTTGATATTACTAACCGCACCGAGCGAAAATGACTATACCAGGATGAGTGGTACCATGAGCCCCTTCTCGGAACGAGTGTATTGTTAATGGACCTGGTCTACGATTCAAAGTTGGATTCTGTGATGATAAGCATCACATAAGAGGTAAAATAGGTAGCATCAAATTTATCGAAATGTAAGTACTATTGACAATAATCATAACTAGATGATCAGTTGTCCCACAGGTGTCCACAGCAGCAGTCGATTTTTTATTTCGTTGTGAACCACGCGATAGCCTGTTTTCGAGACTCGCTATTATATAGTTGCTCTTTGTTCGTTGCTAGCAGTTCGGTGCCTTTTGTTGCTACGGTGCAAGATGTGTGAAGTAAAAAATACCATCAAGTTTAGCTTCAGCCATTGTGATGCTAAACCAAACATCGGAGAGATAGTAAATTTATAGATAGCAGTAGGTACGTATGCTGGTGTAGTGGTGGAAGGTGAATCGTCAGTCAGTAGCGAACGGGAAACGGACACGGGGATGGAGATGCTGCTTGAAAATAACGTAATGGACGTGACGACCCGCACGACCGACGAGAGTAGCGGATAGCATGCAACGGGAAACGACGTTCAGAAGCAGCAGCAGCGATCACGATTCGGGTTCAATGAAAATCAGGAACAAATTCGGGAAAGAAAGAAGTTGCGTGCACGGGAGAAAATCGCTTTGTCGCCACTTCGATCGCCACCCAGAAAACTCATATGATAAAATACATTTTTATATAGGGTAAATGATGGCTTCGGCAGCCATGGACTGTTTTCGGCAACCACAATTTAAACGTTAATTTCGCTGTATTTTCTCACTAAAATAATTTGCTGAATGTATTTAAACGATTCCTCAGTCTTTCAGGTTCAATCATAATACATTTTTACGACTGATTAAATCTGTTATGTCAGGTGTTTCTTCAAATGAAACATAAGCACATGAAAATACGACTGATTTCGAGTTGCCGATAATAGAACAACTGGTTAACACACAGTTTAAACGGAAAGGTTGCCGAAGTAAAAGAGACTGCCGACAATAGTCACACTCACCTGAGAAGTTTGGAGCGCCTTAAAAACGTTTTCAAACCGTTTTGGACAGTTCTGTCGATTGGAATGGATACAGTAGCTAGCAGCAGATAAATATAAGTCTGCTTAGATTGCCGAGAATACGTAAATTCCCCTATTTTTTTGTATATTGAGTACCAAAATTGGTATTCTATGTTACTCGGCTCCGCTAAGTTATTTTCATAACATTTGAGCCTGCCAAATAAACGAAATGAAAAAAAAAACAAAATAACTAGATGATATGCAAATTTATACGATAGGTACCTGGATCAACGTTATTCAAACATGCGCATTCAACCTCGACGAAATCTAATTCTGCATTTCAACACCTTTGCCTCTCCTTTCTCTTATCCTTCACCTATGCATCTACGCTTCTATGTTAAGAATCAACTTAACCCTTATTTAATATTCGGTTGATTTCAATCGACTCGCATAAGTCATTATCTAAGAGCCATCTCATCTTTATCTATTTGATTGCTGCATGGAAGGTGTATAATTGGTCATCAACATTACACTGACGACCAGGCTCAATACCCCCTCCAGCATGGCACAATAACAATAACTACTTAGCAAGATGAGTGTAGGGTTGGTTGGAAATGCTAATATGACGCTTTAGTGTGATGATTTATTAGCTAGAGAATGATCTTTAGAAGAGGGTAGGTGGATAGTTCCGTTAGAGTACGGCAGTATGAAAATTGAATAGAAGTTGAAAATGAGCGAAGGGCCATTAATGCGACAGTTTTTAAAGATAGACGCACATTTTTGCCTAACCCGTACGATGTACGCGGGGACTTGAAGTATGTCTCCAAGTCCACAGGCAAAAATGTGCGTCCCTCTTTTTGCTCATAAACTGACTGCGGCTGTGGAATAGTTCTAGCGACGTTTTCATCACTACCTAAAGCCCCACGTTGCGAGAGCATTTCCAGTCGATGGTGTATTATAATGCAGTTCTTCTTTACCCAACTATTGTGTTGCTCCTCTCGTCATGACCAACGTGATCATCTCAGAGAGAAACCAGTAGGGTGGTTGTTGCGTGCTGTACCATCATCAGCATTGTTGACGGCTACTCCCGCCTTGAGTTGTTACATTCAAAGTGTTTTTTATGTTACTTCATACGCGAAGTTAACGATTTTCAGAGTTGGTTGGAAATGCTAATACAGGTCGGACTCGATTATCCGGAGACTTGATTATCCGGAGTTTTGATTATCCGGGGTTCGATTATCCGGAATTTTAGACTCGATTATCCGGAGTATTTTTTTTTCATGCCAATATTGGAGCTGTTTATACATCGTTGCTACATACTATTGCATTTTAAAATGTTATTTTGTCATTGGTTTTGAAATCTGAACTCTGAAATCTGAAAAAGTGAAAAACGTCCAAAAGTTACATGGGATAGATATGCGTAGAATGTT
This sequence comes from Ochlerotatus camptorhynchus, assembly GCF_037179485.1. Classification (NCBI taxonomy): domain Eukaryota; kingdom Metazoa; phylum Arthropoda; class Insecta; order Diptera; family Culicidae; genus Ochlerotatus; species Ochlerotatus camptorhynchus. Next base: position 820,773 of record NW_027040796.1, on the reverse strand, counting down.
ATACATTTTCGAACAAAGTTTGTTTCTCTAACTGCACTGTGGCTCATCATCATCTCATATCATTAGGTCATTAGGTCCTAAGTAACATTGATCGATTCACTTCTTCGACTTTCTCTTTCGTTAATAACTTGGGTATAGAAACGTTTCTTGTAATGTTTGTCGTATTAGAAGATATATGATAGCTTCTTTCGTCGATCTGTGAGCTGAAAATAGCTGGGAATGTCTTAACATGGCCGTGACGATGCAAAGAGAAAGTCGACGAAGATAATCTGTCAGTGTTACTTAGGACCTAATCAATGTTCAGCTTGATATTCATTCTGCATAAAGTTGCTGATACCGTGGACCCCCGGTAATCTGACCGTTCCTAATCAGAACACTGTCTAGTTTGAACCTCGCTAATCTGCACGCCGTGCAAACTGAAAATTGCTCAAACGTCATCTAGCACATGGAATAGAGTAAACCGAAAAGGAACGATGCGAAACCGAACGCAGAATCAACAAAAAAAACAGCGAAGAAGGCTACCAGAAACTCATTTTTCTGATGGTCGTTTGACCTCTGTCGGAACCTAACACCACTGCGACCAGTTATTTGATCTATTGTAGTATATCCCGTGTCCTGAGTTTAGTGCATGTCGTATTACTCCATCACTATTGAGAAATGATGAAGTATCCTATTTTTGTTTAGAGTTGTCATTCTTGCATTCATTGCAAGGATCCAACTCTAATTGAAAGGTCCCGCTATTTATCCCCTTCGGAGTGTTTAAACACCCTCCAAAGGCGCACCCCTTTGTCAGTAAAAATTGGATTCCTTAGCAACAAAATTAAACAATGACACCGATAATGACCATGCATCAGAACCCTAGTCTTAACCACTTCAAACTAGGGAACAACGAATAGAAGATTAGGAATCACATAGATGAAGACAACTAACTCATTTTTTTTCCTTGTTTCAAGATCATCCCGTAATAAGTCGAAAAGGTGATCTACCCACGTCACGGGGCTTGATGGTCGTTACTAGAAGTTCAAATTAAAAATGAAACCCGTTAATATGCACGAAGTGTCGTAAAAATTAAGGGGGTACGCTACAGTCTATCTTAAGAACAGCCATTACATTTGTTAAATACCATTTACTTAAATTACCACACATAGGGTGACCCAGAAAGTATAAGCACACTTTCAACTCGCCGCCATTTCTACCCCGATGAAGTTTATCAGCTGTTCATCGATGTGTGTTGTTGTCAGGGCTGCATCAACGTAAAGAGAGCAAAGTCAATGATGAAAAATATTGTATTACTATCTTCGTCGCACTGTCAATAAATGAGAAATTGGCTAATATGCATATTCTGGCATAGAAAAATATAGTTATGAACATTTCAAAAGTTAATTTTATCTAGTAAACCTTATTCAACCAACAAAAATGTTAAAGTTGCATTTTTCTCAATTTCGTGTTTCAGGCACATTAGGCAGCGCACTCCAAACAGAGCATGACAAATTCCTCTTTCATTTACGTCGTGAAAAAAAACTATCTCAGTTCGTTATCTCTCTCTTAGATCTGTCGGTTACTCGGAGAGGAATAAATACTGCACGTTTTAGTCAACCGTTCCGTATTCTTTGACAAAAAAAAAAGATTATCGTTGGAAGCAATACATGTTTTAAAAAAATCTTAAAATGGTTACAAAAAGGGATTCGAACCACCAATTTTGTGATTATCAGCTTATCAGGCTAGCCGGCGCCGGTGGTGTAGTGGTTAGCGTGACTGCTTTCTCACACCCAAATGGGTCTGGGTTCAATCCCAGCCGAGGTCGGTGGGATTTTTCTGAGGCATAAAAATCTCTGGTCACGTCTTTCTTCGGAAGGGAAGTAAAGCCGTTGGTCCCTGCCCATGTGTGTTTGAATGGGTGCGATATCCTACGCAGGTGTGGAAGCTGCCTTCCTGCACATTCGATTGCCGTCAATGGATTGCAATCGATGTCCGTCGGTGATTGGCACTAAATTGCGGAACAGAGACCGACGTTAAATAAAGGAATGAAGAAGAAGCTTATCAGGCTTGTTTCTTCACTACTGGCTAAAGGAAAACAAGAAGCGCTCATAGTGTGGCAACTAGTCTGCTAACATGCACGTTCGACGGTATCTGCTTTTTCTTGTCCATATAAAAAAGAGAAGTGAAGGTAAAAGATGCGATAGGATTTCAAGCTGAACATTGCATTAGGTCCTGAATAACATTGACAGATTCTCTTCGTCGACTTTCTCTTTGCATCCCCACGGTCATGTGAAAACATTCCCAGGTATTTTTAGCACACAGATCGATAAAAGAATCTTTTATCTAGCATAGACAAACACATCAAGAAGCGGTTCTGTGCTCAAGTTATTAACGAAAGAGAAAGTCGACGAAGAGAACCGATCAATGAGAACCGATACTAATGCAATGTTCAGCTTGATTTGTTCAAAGGGATTACTGTCGGCCTCTCTTCGTCAATGACGAAGGATGTATGGAAATGATAGTTTTTGTAACGCGACAATTTATTTTTTGGTTTTCGTCAAGCCGTTACCAACTCTGGTTGATGTTTACTTATTGCTCAACAAGTGTGTGTGCGCAAAGTGCATTTTTTTTACCAATTCATCAAAATGCAAGGCATTTCCCCGAAAAGCGCAAACAAATCGCAAACAACCTATGATGATGATGATGATGATGATGATGATGGTCCCACCTCTTACCCCTACAAAGGTTTGAGTTGGACGAGTTATCTTTAAGATAATTAAATATAAACATTTTAACCATGTTTGCAAACAAAATCGAGCTGGTTACAATTACAGATATAAATGTCCTGTTAAATATGTTATAGGCATCAACCAAAAACATTCAAAGGTATAACTAGTTATCAAAAGTCCAAGTATAGTCCTCGACAATACTTCCATTTACACGTGACCTGGGATTTACACGTTTAAGCTTCCGCAGTGCCAGGACTATATCCAAGGAAACGACTTCCAGCCAATCCTTTACTAATTCAAGGCTTTTGCCACAATTTCCACGTATTAGTCATTTATACCTGTATTCCGCGCGCGAGGCTCAAACCATTGTAGACTACTCAAAGCTATTTTTACTATTACTACTACAAAATCAAAAAACTAAAAATCCATCATCACCATCGAGGCAAACAATGTAGTTTTTTGTATATGCTACACAAATTACTAAAATGTCTTGATGACAGTCTCCATACAAAATAATCCGTTAGTGACAACTTTGTCAAGATACATGATTTATCCATTCATAAAAATTTAACTGCTCAATAAACAGCTTTTACATGTGAAATGCAGCGTCTCTTGAATTCTGTAAGTGTAGTTGCACGCCTGATGTGTCTAGGCATCGAATTGAAAACATTTATACCTTTGAAAAATAATGAATTTTGTGAAGCATTATTCAAAAGATGTGGTGTTCTTACTTCATCCGCGTTTCTAGTGTTATATCTATGAAAATCACTTCCTCTTTCAATCCGATCACACAAATATCGAGGCAGCAAACCGTTAACTACTTTAAAAATGAACACCATAGTCAAAAACACAATTCTTTGCTTCACTGACAGCCATTGCAAAGCGTCCAGCATAAAAGTTGAGGAAGTGAATCTATTACATCTTAAAATCAAACGCATTACTTTATTCTGCAAACGCTGTAATCTCGATATTTGTGTTTCATTGGCCAAAGATAAAATGGAAGGGCAAAAGTCTAGATGAGGGGAGATGATTGATTTGTATAACTGGATTTTACTACCAATAGTTAAATCGTTTTTCAAGCGACATAGGATTCCATACTTCTTGGCAATTTTCTTGATGACATTGTCAATATGAGAATTGAACTTGAGTTTGTCATCAATAATCACGCCAAGATATTTAATTTCCTGAACGCGATCAAGTGTCTCATCATCAATAACAACAGAGACATCATCATCTACACAGCGGGGCCGGTGGTGTAGTGGTAAGCGTGATTACCTCTCACCCCAGCAGGCCTGGGTTCAATCCCAGTCGGCGCCGCCGGGATGTTCTGAGGCATAACATCTCTGATCACGCCTTCCTTCGGAAGGGAAGTAAAGCCGTTGGTCCCCGGTTCATGAGTTGATGGGTCGATAGGTAGGGTCCAGGTGTGGGAGCTGCCTTCCTGGCGTCGGTAGCATTGGTGCTCAGCACGGAAAACAAGATCGACGGAAAACAAATCAAAGGAAAAAAAAAAAAAAAAAATCATCATCTACACGATTCCGCGAAATTACCATGAATTTAGTTTTACTTATATTCAATTTCAATTGTTTATACTTCAACCATCTACTTAGAGAACGCAAATCTTCATTCAAGCGTGAAACGGCTTCTTCTAAATCCTTAGCTGCAATGAATAACACAGTATCGTCAGCAAAAAGATTAATATCACAAAACCGTAAAACTCGTCGCATGTCATTAATATACATAATAAATAAATCATCAGTATCAGTATCAGTATCAGTAAGGAAGTTGGCGAAAATGTAGGAAGTAAGTATCGGAGCAGTCCAAACCACCATCCGGAAGTTCGGTGTAGAAGTTAACTTCGAGGACACATCTAAATGTGGCCGTAAACCGGGACCGGTGGACCAAAAAGTGGACCAGAAGATCACCAAGCTTTCGTCAATAAGGGAGTGTTTGAATCGGTGTCTGCGGCCCATGATCCGTCAACATGATGGCCCAGTACTATTTTGGTCCGATTTGGTGTCAATGCACTACTCGAAAGACACGGTAGCTTGGTACAGAGCAAACAATGTGCAATACGTGCCAAAAGAGATTAATTCTCTGAATTGTCCGGGCCAATCGAAACTTTTTGGGCCCTTTCCTAGAGATATCTACGGAAACACTTTAAGGCAGCGAATTCAATCGAAATTTTTTAAAAGGACTGGTCAAAATGATTGCCAATGAATCTGTGCTCAGCTCATGGGCAGCGTCAGATCAAAAGTTCGCTCCTTGGCATACGATTAAAGGAACTGCGTATTACCAATTGAAAGAGAATATTATAGAGAACATATATATGAAATGAAAATTTGAGTTCATTAGCATGATTTTCTGGGACACCCTATAAATATATACACCAATTTAGGGCCCATGCATTAATTATGTCACGCAAAACCGAGGAAAAATTTACCCCCCTCGTGACGTTTTTCGTATACCTAATGCATTGCTTGTCACAAAATCTTAGACTCCCCCTCCCCCCTTAAAGCGTGACATAATATATGCATCAACCCTTATTCAGAGTTATTAATGTAGACCTAGTTGGAAAGTTCAATGTGCATAGCAAAACGGGGATAAGCAAACATGTTTATGATCCGTCATTAGAATATGTCAAGAGCAAATATTCATTATGTCGAAAGTAACATTCGCATCGATCCGAGAAAAATAAAATTTTGTTTTGATGACCGAAAAGTTATTCCTATTTCCAATTAAACACATATAATCTCATAGTGATAGCAATGTTTAACATATTAAGCAGGGCTTAAATTATACAAAGCAGATCGCTAGCATTCATACTAAAAATATACTGGGTTTCGAGTCAAAAGCTATTATATGTCGTTTGATGGCTCCTAATGTTACTTAAGTCAAAGTGTATTTACCAGGATATTCGGAAGAATTATCAATCACGTCTCCTTATGTGCAGCCCATTCATCATTTAAGGACCACCAAAATCATCTTAGCAACAAACAGTTCGATTTATTCACTTTAATAACGAGAAAGCGAAACGACGAACGTACACTTTTCACAGTTTTCTCTGCGCTGTTACTTAAGACAAACGGCATCTCCATAGAAATCGGGTGACTTCAGTAACATCGAAAAATATTTTGATCGGAAGGTGATTACGTCAAAAAGGAATTTGACTGATAAATAAATTTAAAAATGGGTTATTCCAGCTCAAGTGGGTACAGAATTTAAAAAAGTTGTGGTCGATGTCACCGATTTGAGCCAAACTTGGCCAAAACGCTTATTTTGGAATTCTGAACAAACGGCTTTTTTTTTGATTTTGCTCTAAAGTGCCTAGATCCTTCTGGGCTACAACACTGGACTTTCGAGATTTTTAAAAATTTCAACTTTCAGAAGAGATTACTTCATAACCAAATAAGCTATTCGTGATCTTAGAACGTCAACTTGAAGGTTTTTTAATGTAGATTCTTAAATGTGTACAAACATTTCGTTTTTGTTATAGTAACTACAGTAAACAGACTGATTACCGGCAGGTGTCCAAATTGTAAAAATGGCCTATTTTCACCATGGGCGGGATTTTTGTTTCTTAATATTTTGGGCTCAAATTTTCACCACACTTTGGAAAACTCTTCTACTTTATGTGTTTACAAGGGCAAATGATTTGGACAAATAGTTTTTGAGATATGGCCAGATGAGTGAGAGGTAGTTTTGAAAAATCAAGGCTATTTAATATATTTTTATTTTTTCTTGAATTCCAATTTCTATTCCAGGTGGTGTACCCACTTGAGCCGGAATGACCCAAACGTGATGTGATCTTATATTATGACAGTTTATAGTGTAATAGTAGGAGTATCGATTGACACTGATAGCTCGACTTTGTTTACCTTTCGATACTTTCGACGTAATTAAAATTTGCTCTTGATGTAAAAAATGAAAAATATATTCAAATGAGCTTTCATAAAAATGCCTACTGTTGCCTATTGTTCTATGTCCATTGAAATATCTAACTAGATCTACACTAACCAATATATGAAATGAAAATTTGAGTTCATTAGCATGACTTTCCGGGACACCCTATAAATATATACACCAATTTAGGGCCCATGCATTAATTATGTCACGCAAAACCGAGGAAAAATTTACCCCCCTCGTGACGTTTTTCGTATACCTAATGCATTGCTTGTCACAAAATCTTAGACTCCCCCTCCCCCCTTAAAGCGTGACATAATATATGCATCAACCCTTATTCAGAGTTATTAATGTAGACCTAGTTGGAAAGTTCAATGTGCATAGCAAAACGGGGATAAGCAAACATGTTTATGATCCGTCATTAGAATATGTCAAGAGCAAATATTCATTATGTCGAAAGTAACATTCGCATCGATCCGAGAAAAATAAAATTTTGTTTTGATGACCGAAAAGTTATTCCTATTTCCAATTAAACACATATAATCTCATAGTGATAGCAATGTTTAACATATTAAGCAGGGCTTAAATTATACAAAGCAGATCGCTAGCATTCATACTAAAAATATACTGGGTTTCGAGTCAAAAGTTACTATATGTCGTTTGATGGCTCCTAATGTTACTTAAGTCAAAGTGTATTTACCAGGATATTCGGGAGAATTATCAATCACGTCTCCTTATGTGCAGCCCATTCATCATTTAAGGACCACCAAAATCATATTAGCAGCAAACAGTTCGATTTATTCACTTTAATAACGAGAAAGCGAAACGACGAACGTACACTTTTCACAGTTTTCTCTGCGCTGTTACTTAAGACAAACGGCATCTCCATAGAAATCGGGTGACTTCAGTAACATCAAAAAATATTTTGATCGGAAGGTGATTACGTCAAAAAGGAATTTGACTGATAAATAAATTTAAAAATGGGTTATTCCAGCTCAAGTGGGTACAGAATTTAAAAAAGTTGTGGTCGATGTCACCGATTTGAGCCAAACTTGGCCAAAACGCTTATTTTGGAATTCTGAACAAACGGCTTTTTTTTTGATTTTGCTCTAAAGTGCCTAGATCCTTCTGGGCTACAACACTGGACTTTCGAGATTTTTAAAAATTTCAACTTTCAGAAGAGATTACTTCATAACCAAATAAGCTATTCGTGATCTTAGAACGTCAACTTGAAGGTTTTTTAATGTAGATTCTTAAATGTGTACAAACATTTCGTTTTTGTTATAGTAACTACAGTAAACAGACTGATTACCGGCAGGTGTCCAAATTGTAAAAATGGCCTATTTTCACCATGGGCGGGATTTTTGTTTCTTAATATTTTGGGCTCAAATTTTCACCACACTTTGGAAAACTCTTCTACTTTATGTGTTTACAAGGGCAAATGATTTGGACAAATAGTTTTTGAGATATGGCCAGATGAGTGAGAGGTAGTTTTGAAAAATCAAGGCTATTTAATATATTTTTATTTTTTCTTGAATTCCAATTTCTATTCCAGGTGGTGTACCCACTTGAGCCGGAATGACCCAAACGTGATGTGATCTTATATTATGACAGTTTATAGTGTAATAGTAGGAGTATCGATTGACACTGATAGCTCGACTTTGTTTACCTTTCGATACTTTCGACGTAATTAAAATTTGCTCTTGATGTAAAAAATGAAAAATATATTCAAATGAGCTTTCATAAAAATGCCTACTGTTGCCTATTGTTCTATGTCCATTGAAATATCTAACTAGATCTACACTAACCAGTGCCGGAGTTAGGATTTTGAATATCCGTTTCTTCCTTTTACAGAGATTAGTGACGTTTAACGCACGCACACTAGCGGGAGCAATGCCATGTCAAGTTGTTTATTATTTTCCTCTGACAAAACTAAAAAAAAATATGAAAGTAGATCTGTCAAAATGAGTTTGACATCGACTTATTATGTATTTTCCTCAGATATTCACTAACAAGCTCTCACATATCGCATCAATATAAAATGGTCATAGTTCAAGTTAGTAAACAACTAACACCTACTTCCACTTTGTGTGTCACCTTTATATAAAGCGCCTAGATCGAAGGATAAAATTTCGCTATTGGTCAACATCCGAACTTGATGTTTACAGCCGAGAATAAACTTTATCTTTCAATAATTGCACATACCCGTAATTCCAAATCTTTCTCATTCATCTTCAAGATGAATGCTGTATTTTGGTGCAATAAGACCACTGAAAAAGCGCATGGATATCGTATAAAACATTAGAAATTTTTTCAAAAAGAGTGCTGACAAAATCGGGTCATTACTGTATTTCCTTGTTATGTGCGGTGTGTCTATTACCTATGCTAAGGAGACATGTATATATTTAAGGACCAAGCTTCTCCATCGATCCATCACTTTAGTGTTCCTGTTAATGTTAACTGATATTTGAAACGATCCTACATTGTTTATAGCTCATAGGTACTAAGCCACAAAGTACTACACAGATCTCTAACAGCTGAGGTTAGCTTAAATCTCGGTACCACTTCATCTCACCTGCAGACTATGTTCCATGGCATCTTCGAAAACGTTGCAATAGTCGATGGTGAACTCTTCATCGTGCACTTCCTCCTTCAACGGATGGGAAACCTTGATCCATTCGGTCGCGTTGATGTGATTGATGGGAACGGGAGGTTTGCAAAAGAATTCACCTGCAACCAGACCAGATTGCATCAGTTCAGGACTTTGAGTAAATCATTCCGGAACGGATATTCCTCTAACCACAAACTCACCATGCTTAGGGACAGGGGCCGTATAAATTAAACACGCCATAAACCACGACGATGGTATTTTGCACAAGTATATCAGTAATATCGCCCTGAATTGCCATGATCCAAAATCTTTCATAATCGACGATAGAAAATCGGCCATTTTGATTAAATTTTGCTATTACAAAGCGATCGGGTGCGTGTGTGCAATTTTCTTTGGTCAGTTTAACCTGATTGTGTGACTTAGGTGACTAGAGGACCTTTCCAATAAATTTTCACTGTAATTTCGCTGCGCTGACTTAGGGTACTTCTTCCGGGTTAAATCCGAAGTCTATCCGAACGGCCAGTGTGACAAAAATGGATTTTTCATGCTTGGTAAAGATCTCTTCCAGACAGATGAATTTCACGATATCAATGTTTCTGATAATCTAACTAATGAGAAGCACAACAACGTAACAACCAAATTCACCGACTATTCACTAGTCTTGGCTTCGGGAAATTGCTCTTCGCACTTCGACACATGGTCCCGCGAAATACGCGAAATAAACTAAGATATTGTGGATTATGGATTACGATTAAATAGGTCCACCAAGCAAACGATCCTATGGGGAAGCGTAAATATCCAGTCCAAACAATGATTGGCGTCAGAGGTAGGGACTTTGGAATATACTTGTTATTTTTTTTAAATGAAACTCTCAACTGGTCGTTTTTGTAAGTGTATCCATTTTGAATGAAGAGGTTCTTTAAAGGAAAGCGAAAGTCTCAGGAACAAAGCCTCCCAGCTTAACGGTAATGAAAATTTACATCCATATGCTAACTGGAGTAAACCGCCAACGTTTTCATTAAGAATTATATGCCCCCGTATTTGCCAATCGGGTGGCACCAGTGAAAGGTGGCGTTCAATAAGATAAGAATCAAGTTTAAACATAACAACCCATTTTGGCCAATCTGTTTAATTGAACTGTGTATTTACCATTTAACCTGCAATCTGCAGATTATTTGCAGATCAAATAATCTATGGCTTGGGTTACTGCTAGTGCATTGTAATTTTACCTGCATTTCTGTTTATGAGGGGGCCATTCTGGCTCTTGCGTCACTAAGTAGTAAACAGAATACCGAGCTGGACAAACAAGATTAAATGCAATAAAGTCATGAAAACTTCAAATGAGTCACGATTGAAAGCACCCTACACCAGCACGTGAAAATGCTACCAAATTGAGTCGTGCAAAATGTCACGAAAATAACCACTTTTGATGAGTAATTTCAAAAGTTCTATGCTAATAGTCACACGTAGCTTCTAAAAGTATATTTTCGTGTTGACAAATGATGACTAAATAAATGTTTGTGCTACTATTTAAGTTTCATTAACATGATTTAAAATTACTCGAGCGGTTGTGGAGTCGGACAAATTTTTGGTCAAATAGAGATTTTCACGTCCGGTTGTATTGGTGCGATATGTGAGAGTGTGTTACATTATTAAAGGTAGTTGAACTCAAATCAAAACTGACCACAAAATGATTATTATAGGGATTTTACTGAACAAAAATAATAGTAACAAAATTCAAAAATAACAGTAACAATATTCATAAAGATCAAGGTTACAAAAATTAACAGAGAAATATTGAAGATACAGGAAATTAAGAGAAGGCATCAAGAACTCTAAGAATCTCTAAGAAACCTAGCACTCCAGAAAGGAAAAAAATAGATAGCCTAAACTGCCGCTCTTCGCATGTCGGTCCCATAGCAGTTTTTGTCAAAACTGAGTTTTACAATGCAAATGGTAGCTGATCACTCATATTTTCTTAATACTGGATGAACTCAATAACTTGGTTCTGAAAATTTTGGAAAGACAGCCAAATTGGTTGTCTCATCACATAAGAAGCAATGGTACGAATCAAGCTAAAAATGCGATTTCCTCGGCTTGCTGATTTTTGCCATTGGACCGACATGCGAAGAGCGGCAGTAAAGGTAGTAATTAAGAATTAAAATAAGCATCAAAAAATGATGAATAATATATACCGGTTAGTAGGCAGGAATACAGTCAAGCTGTCAAGGAGCATGAGGAAAAGGAAATAATGATCCTCTTTAAAACAATGTAACGACTTTGATGTAGGACAAAGGCTAAGAGAAAAACATATAATTATTTGAAAGGATTTGTAAAGCATAAAAGGAGAAAGGTTGCAAAGATAACTGCAAACTTACTTACTTAACGACCCTGCGCACCTCCAGGGGTGCAAAGGGCCTTTGTGAAAGGTTTCCATCCTGGGCGATTACTAGCTTTGGCCTTGACCTGTGCCCAAGTCAAATTTCGGTCAACGTTCTTAATTTCACTGTTTAAGGTCCGCCGCCACAAGCCTCTGGGTCTGCCTCTGCTGCGATGTCTTGCTGGATTCCAGTCCAGTGCTTGCTTGCAGATTTCGTTTCCGACCCATCTCCACTTCCGTTCACGAATTTCTGTCTATCGGCTTCTGATGGCACAAACGATGAAGTTCGGAATTTGAGATCCAATTGTGGGGCCACCAGGCACGAATTAGGTACCGCAGGCATCGGTTGATAAACACCTGCAGCTTCTGAGTGTTCTCCGCTGATACACACCATGTTTCACTGGCGTATAACAGCACAGACTTCACGTTCGAGTTAAAAATTCGGATTTTGGTGAGTCGACTGATCTGATTCGCTCTCCATCCGTGCGCCTATGTTGCTCTTGGTGCCGCCGTCCGACGCTATCGGGCTGCCAAGATATTGGAAGCTTTCGACTTTCTCCTCACCACTGCCTGCCCAGCTATCGTGAAATTGGAACGGTTTTCCGTGTTGACATCCAAAACGATTTGGTCTTGTTGACGTTGATGGTTAGACCTGCTTCAGAGGAGCGTTCCACAAGGTCGTCGAGCTTACTCTGCATGTCAGAGCGCCGTTGTGCTAATAACGCAACATCATCAGCCAAATCGAAGTCGTTGAGATGCTCCATAGTAATAGCATAGAGGTAACTCTAAGACCAGAAGGTTCCGAAGAAACGAGCTCAACTTTTTGGCTCAGCTCTGGTACTTCGGTCCCAAGCTAATCGATTCACCCCTCGAAACATAGGAAAAACCAATAACCCCTCATTTTATCTGTCAAACTTTCATAGCGAATCAAAACAAACATTGCGTAGTACTAGAATTTCGACTAGAATGGGATACGTTAATCGATTTGCTTGGGACCAATAGGCTAGTCAAGTAGTGAGCCAATTTAAAATCGTTAGTTTCGTATTGATTGTTGGTAATAGGCTGCCACAGCAACCCACGGTTCGGTACACGGTCAACGGCTCCAACCATGATCTCGTCGATTACGATGATAATATACATCCTTGCCTCACACCCGCGATTACCCGAATCGGGTCAGACAAAGCTCTGTTGTGCAACACTCTGTATGAGAAAGCCTCGTACACAGCAAAAAAAAATGTAATATGGTCCAACGTAACTCAAGCTTATGTATGAAATAATGATGTAATAGCAAAAAGCAGATACAATATTACATCAATGGATGTAATTTTGTTCGCAAAATCGATGTACATCGTACAATGTGATATTACACAACCGATGGATTGACCTGGTTGCAGCAGTTTCGATGTAATATTTAACAACTTTTTTTGCTGTGTAAGGCTTGTACTCGAAAAAAATGCACAATTTTTATCCGTGTGTAATTTTTTTATCCGTGGGTAAAAATTGATGAAAATCTGGGTATAACTAGTTTGGAGTGAATTGTTTACATGTGCAAAATTTCATAACAATCGGTTCAGTGGTTATTGAGATGTCATCGAAACAAGAAGAAAATCGCCGGAGAATTTTGCGCGCCGTTATGGAAAATCCGACTGCGACCATGAGATGGATCGAAAGACAACTGTGTCTCGGGTGGTAAAATCGTTTAAGGAGTCCCAGACGACCGAGCGGCGGGCTGGAAGTGGAAGAAAATCGAAGACAGCTGACCCTGTGATGGCCCGGAAGGTGTTGGATTATTTCAAGTGTAATCCGAACCTTTCGATTCGCGACGTGGCTCTGAAGGCAAAGTGTTACGCCTGGTTCGTTCAGCAAACAATGAAACGAGCTGGGCTTCGTGTATTCAAGGTCCGGAAGGCACCGAACCGGCGTGATCAACAAAACACGGCGGCCAAATCCCGCGCACCGGGGCTGGAGTTCTACGTTGCCAAATCACGGTTTGATGTTCCGGAAGACATAAGGAAGAAGAAAGTGGACAAATTCGCCAAAAAATACTTGCTCTGGCAGGCCATATGCCAATGCGGTAAACTGAGTAAACCGTACATCACAATGGGTACCATCAATAGCGAAATTTACCGCACCGAGTGCCTCCAGAAGCGTCTGTTGCCCTTCCTGCGGTCCCACGGAGGCGATACATTATTTTGGCCGGACCTGGCATCATGCCATTACGCGCGATCGACGTTGGATTGGTACAGAGACAATAACGTTGTTTTTGTACCAAAAACCGCCAACCCCCCAAATTCACTAGAGATTCGTCCGATGGAAAGATTTTGGGCCATAATGAAGGCCAAAGTTCGAAAATCATCCAAGGTGTTTAAGAACGAGCTGGAGTTGAAGAAATAATGGATGAAAGTGACCAAAAAGGTCGGCTCCACCATTGCACAAAATGTAATGAGGGGTCTTAAGGGAAAGGTGCGGGCTTTCAGCGATGGAAAGGAAATTGAATAAAGTAGTTATGCCGAAACATAATCCATATGTATTAGTTCATTCCCTGAATGTTTCAAGAAAATCCGACTTAAAATAAATTTTTGGCGAACACTTTTGTCTGGTGCATTTTTTTTTCGAGTACAGGCCTTACTGCGCTTCGATGAGGTTGACGATCTTATCAGGGACTCCCTTGCGTCTCAGAGCGCCCCACAAGTTTTCGTGGTTTAGTCGGTCGAAAGCTTTTTCGTAGTCAATGAATACTAAGTGCAGGGACTCTTGGAACTCATTGACCTGCTCGAAGATGATGCGGAGCGTGACAATATGGTCCACACAGGATCTTCCAGCACGGAATCCTGCCTGCTGTCGTCGGAGAGTCGCGTCGATCTTCTCCTGTATCCGATTGAAGATAACTTTACACAGAACTTTGAGAGCAATACACAGTAACATGATGCCTCGCCAGTTGTCGCATACAGTTGGATCCCCCTACTTGGGGACTTTTACCAAGACGCCCTGCATTCAGTCGGCCGGAAAAGTTGCGGTGTCCCAGATATTGACGAATAGTTGATGTAACATTTGTGAGGATTGCATGGGGTCAGCTTTGAGCATCTCTGGTGATATGCGATGGACCCCGGGGCTTCTTTGTTGGACTTCATACTTCGGATGGCTGCTTCTATCTCCTGCAATGATGGAGCTTCAGTGTTGACGCGAGTAACGCGCCTCACCCTTGGCAGATCATGTTGATGGTTGGTTGACCATTGAAAGTTGTTCAAAGTGCTCAAACCAACGTTTCAACTGGTCAGTGGGGCTGGGTTCATCCTTGCCCCGCTCAGGAGTCGTGAAACATCATAGAGGAGGCGGATATCGCCAGTTGCTGCGACTTTCTCCCCTTCATCGCTCGCTTGTCCCTTATACAGGAACGCTTAACTTCCCTCTCTACAGCCGAATACCGCTGACGGGCCTCGTTCTTGGCTCCTCGGGTCCTTGCTCGCTCTATCGCGGCTTTTGCTTCTCTCTGCTCCTCGATCTTCCTCCCGGTTTCATCGGTGATCCACTCCTTCCTCTGAGTGCCCAGCTCTCCCAGGTTGTTTTCGCTTGTTTCAATAAAGGCATTCCTGGTGCTCGTCCACTGTTCTTCTACGCTGCCACCTTCCGGAATATTAGCTGCGCGAGCCTCGAGTTCTTGGACGAACGATCTCTTCACTGCTGGGTCTTCCAGTCGGCGTGTGTTGAAACGCCGCCCGAGTCTCTCCTCCCGCCGTTGAACCCACGCAATGCGGATCTACCGACCAGGAGATGATGGTCAGAGGCGATGTCAGCGCTGCGTTTATTCCAAACATCAAGAAGGCTCCGTCTCCATTTTCGGCTGATGCAGATGTGGTCAATTTGGTTCTCTGCATATCCATCACGGGAAACCCATGTGACTTTATGCACTGGGCGATGGGGGAAGAACGAACCCCCGATCACCATGTCGTTGTTGCCAAAAAACTCTGCAAGCAGCTCGCCGTTCTCGCTCATATCTCCGAGACCATGGCGTCCCATAAGGCGCTCATAGTCCGAGTTGTCGGAGCCGATCTTCGCATTGAAGTCGCCTGTGTAGATCTTGATATCACCTCTTGGAGTCTTATCCACGACAGCATTCAGTTGACTGTAAAAGTTCTCTTTGTCCTGCAATTCGGCAGCATCGGTTGGCGCATAACATTGGAAGGTTTCGGACCCGTGTTCTGAATCTGGCAACGATTATTCTCGTCAGGTTCCCACGTGATGAGCGCAGCCTGTGCTTGGGCGCTAAGCAGAAAACCAGCTCCACGATGTCGCATACCAGAATATAAAAGTACCTGTCCCGAAGGCAGCTTGTGTTCTCCAAAGTTCGGCCAGCGAACTTCACTAAGTCCCAGGATTTCTAGCTTCATACGGTGGGCCTCACTGGTGAGTTGTGCCAGTTTACCCTGTTGGGCTAGCGTCAGTACATTCCATGTTCCAATTCTTGTCCGTTGCTTAGCGCCATAAAATCAGTTCGTAATCTTTCACTATAGGCTTCTGTAACAATTTGAAGGTTTCGGAGACAGTAGGTGCAACCGGTGGATACTAACGTTTTTAAATTGGCTCACTACTTGACTAGCCTATTGGTCCCAAGCAAACGATTAACGTATCCCATACTTGTCGGAATTCTAGTACTACACTATGTTTGTTTTGATTCGCTATGAAAGTTTGACAGATAAAATGAGGGGTTATTGGATTTTCCTATGTTTCGAGGGGTGAATTAATTAGCTTGGGACCGAAGATAGTACCAGAGCTGAGCCAAACAGTTGAGCACATTTCTTCGGGACCTACTAGTCTTAGAGTTACCTCTATGGTAGGTGGTTGGCCTCGAGGGGGGCGACACATCTAAATCTCAAGTTTAGATGCTCAACAAATCTTACACTAGCGAATCAATCTTCGAAAAATCTTCTTTCATTTGGCGCATCTACTTGCATCGTGCATCATCTTTTTGCAGGAAATCTTCAGAATCGTCATCAATCTTCTTTCTGTCTACTCAGCGTGCGCGCAGCTAGCCACAGTAAAACACAATCTTTTCTGCATCGTAGATAGAGTCGTCCCCCTCGGTTGGACCTAAGGTCTCCTATCAGCCGTGATGGGACTGCCATCTTGGGTATAGCTTTCGGGGAGAAGCGTTTCGTATTCAGCCGCTGGATGCCAGTCAGACGCTGTTTGAGCCGCCCCTAACATGGAGAACAGACGCTCGGGTTTTGTAAGCCACATCCTCCGAAAAGGATGCAGCTCCCCCTTCCCTGTCAGCATACGACCAAAGTTCCCTAAGGTTACTCGTACCCCAGCCGGCGCCGCGGGGATGAAGGGATAGGAGTTACTGGGCTAGAGGCTAAGGACCACTTTCACTATTTTATAACCTTCAAGTACGCGTACCACCGGTACGGTACGCATTATCCCAGTCATTTGCCAGCCGATAACAGCAAAGACTTGGGAAAATATGTATATTGAAAGAAAGTGAAGGTCCAGAGATAGAACCATAGAGGTAACTCTAAGACTAGAAGGTCCCGAAGAAACGTGCTCAACTTTTTGGCTCAACTCTGGTACTATCTTCGGTCCCAAGCTAATCGATCCATCCCTCGAGGAAAATCCACTTACCCCTCATTTTATCTGTCAAAATTTCATAGCGAATCAAAACAAACATTGTGTAGTACTAGAATTTCGACTAGAATGGGATACGTTAGATACATTAGAAACACTTGTGAAGTTAATGCAGAAGGTATACATATAAAATTAAATACCTCAAGAATGGTATAAGGCAACCGAAATACCTATACCAAAGAAAGCAGGAGCAACTAAGGCAGATCATTTCAGAAGAATATCCTTGTGTAATGCTACATTACACAAGGATATTCTCTTCATTGCTACAAATTTATGCACAATGGATTGATAATCAACTCAAAAAATTTGCCGGAGAGCCAGAACTGCATCAAGCTGCCTTTACAACGAGATATAAGAAAATCTTTTGATACATTTAGGGTACAGAGTATCAAGGATATTCTTCTGAGACTCCATCAAGGTTAGTGGATTGAATTCTGATGTGCGTTAAGGATGAGGATTTAAATATTCAAAGGAATTTAAACGTGGTGAAGGCATAAAACAAGGATGCCTGGAGGCTGCCCTCCTTCACCATAACTATTTAATTATTTGATGCAAAAAGTGTTGACCAATATTTTGATTGAAATTCCAGAATTAACACTTCTTGACTTTGACTTTGACTCACCACACGTGGTGATTTAATAAACACCGTTCGGTGAGACCAGATGGAATTCGATTTTAGAATCTGTGTTAGGGAAAGCAGGCCGTCGGTAAAAATTTTAATTATCATAGCAACAGTTGCACATTCGTGCAATTTTAAATATTGACCTTTTGAAAATTGATAAAGTATCAACAGATTCGTAGAAACATTTCCCATCGATTGGCACATTAAGAATTAAAATCCATCATCTCAGGATCAAAATCAGACCACTTTCATGCCGCGACCGACTTTGGTTTTTGGAATTGCACCCCCAATGTTGCCTTAAAAATACATGGTATGTTAGATTCAAATTTATGGGAACTGACACCCGATTGGTGACCTTGACAAATTTCTAGAAAATACTCTTTAACAAATTTATGTGGTCTTGAAAAGGACCGTTTTGTCGTGATCGTTGAGTAATGCTGAGCTATTAGGGTGTTCAACACAGATGAAGCTGGTGAGCTGTATGTTGTTTGGAACGAGGGTGACACGCTTGATATAGATGGCCCACAGAGACTCACGAAGAGCTACTGAAGCGGTGCGGCTTCTTCCTCCTTCTTCGGTGAATGTACGCTCATGTGGCCTGCAGCTCGCTGTTTGCAGGCAGCACTGCTGCTGCTGCTGCTGATTATAACCGACCGGACAGCACCACATACGGTGATTGAATAAGCACCGTTCGACAAGACCGGATGGAATTCGAATTTGAAATCTGTGTTAGGGAACGCGCTTTTGGCAGGCAATCGGTGATAATGTTGAGCACCATTGCAACAGTTGGACATTTGTGTTCATTTAAGCAGATTTGTAGAAAAATTTCCAATCGATTGGCTTGCTTAGAATTAAAATCCATCCGCTATTGACGGAGTTATAAGTGGTCAGAACCTTACCACTTTTCGTAACGCGGTTTGGTTTTGGTTTTTTGAAATTGCACCCCCAATATGTTGCCAAAAGACGTAGTCCTGCGTCAAAATCGCTTTCGGAGAAGTGTTACAGTAGATTGTTCGATTCGGAGGCCTCATCAAAATGCCGGAAGAAGGTGTAAGGCTGATAAGGCAGCAGATTCAAATTTTCGTATTCTGGGCGGAAAGAATGGGATTTTTTTAGAGCACCATTCCAAACCAAGCTTCACCTTCATACATAGCCTAACAATCAGTGCCACTACCACAGACAAACAGACATAACACTCACAAATTGTTCATCGCACAAGCATTTAACGGTCAATTTAAAAGTATCTCAGTTGGTAGTACTGCCACATGTGGCGCGCATAGTCAATTCCCTTGCGTTTGGCGTTTACACACTACCGCCATCTGTTCAGCGTACTACCCACCACAGTGTATTCAACAGATGGCGGTAATGTTTTAGTGACGATGTTTTACAATGAGAAATATTCAATGTGTTACGTCTGTTTGTCTGTGCCACTACCATCACTATTATGCTTGAAAGGAGAAAATTTTAATTTCTCGAATCCAAATATTATTTCAACTTTGAGCTCAGTGATCAGCAAAACGAAACTCCGGAAACACTTTTGGCAGCAATTAAAACGAAGGTGTTTCCAGTACGAAAAGTCATCGTTGACAGTATGGAATTTTCCTCCGCAGTTTAGGTCACAACTGATGAATACGTTAGACGTTTGAAGATACTTGGAAAATCGTGTCGTTTTAGAACTTTGAGGAAATGATGGTGTTAAAGATAGATACGTCCAAAATCTTCTTGATTTCTTTATTTATCCCAGCCGAAGTCGAGTCGCAGCTACCTCCCTGATCATTCCATTGTCGTCAATGGATGACAATCAATGTCCGTCGGTGATTGAAACTAGATTGTGGAACAGAGACCGACGTTAAATAAAGGAATTAAGAATAAGAAGATTCATTTATTTACGGGGTGTTTACATCTCGATTTACTCTCGCTAGTGTTCTCGTCAACTAGCACGAATTTCAGTTGCTCCTGAAATTTCATGCTGTTAGACGCTGATGCCCTGTTTACATTATGCTGGTGAGCGTTTTTGCTAGCAGCGAGCTCATTAGCGCTAGTGAACTAGCCTAAGTGTAAACACCACATTAACACTGGTTTCTGTTCTGCAATCGAATGCCAATTATAGTCACTATCAAGGTGACTACAAATAGGTGTTCTAATGTGTCAAATTCATGATTCAGTCATGTTGGATTTTTGTATGGGACAGCGACCGAGTTTGTTTACAATTTGCTCTAAAACCGCACTTTTCCCCCCCGCGACCTCCTCGCCTATATAGTGACAAAGCTGTATCACCATTTATATACCGACCATGGTCACTATATTCATTGTCTCGTGGAGACAATGACGGAAGCCAAGTTGACCTGTCGCTTGCGAGAGCCAATCGAGCATTACTGTTTCTTTTAAAACCAATATGGTCGAAGTATTGTGATCGTGACAATAATGAAATCAATTCAGGTGATAATGGATCAATGCGTTTCTGGATGCTACACACTTAATTTTTTTTGCCGAGATGGGCACCACCGAGCAGCTCGGCATTTTATTTTGCTGGATCTCAGTGAAAAATTTGCTGAGGTTCAGCTATCAAACGGGAATTTTCCCGAGATCTCAGCTAACAAACATAAATTATGCTGAATCTCGGCAAGTTTTTCACGGATATCCAGCAAACTAAAATACCGAGCTGCTCGGTGGTGCCCACCTCGGCAACAAAAATCTAAGTGTTCGCGACGCGAAGACTTTGAAAAACTTTGTTCAGCACTTATTGAACAAATGAACGCGAAGGATAGACGTTCGCGGCGAACGGTTTTTTAATGGTGCGCTCAATCCGTCAGGATTGCTTAGACACAACTTTCAATTCTCAATTATATTAAAGTTCTTTTAAACTTATAGGATAGTTGCTCTACCAAAGTGAGAGCTTATTCCTATATCTGAATAATTAGAAACTTTAACAAACTGAAAAAAGTATCTTAGCATCAAGATCAACCTTCAATTCAACTCAAAGGCTAAGACCTCACTAAAACGTAGGCTTGTGCTTCTTCGACGAATGAATTGAAACGATACCTGATGAAAATACTTACGAAAGGGATTGTTCGGACTTCACAAATGGACCGATTGAGCCTTACCAACGAACTAACTTTATTTAACAATTCATTTTCCTTATATAGCTAATCTTAAACCTAAAAAGTTTAACAGGTAAAATCTAATGGGTGATCTAGTCCTTCGTATAATGTGTCGTAGGTAAATTCTCTGCTATCTTTTTCTATGGCACATTTCCATCTTCTGGGGTTTTTCCAACAATCTTTATTTACGACACATTTCCTTCTTCTAGGCAGGTAATCACTTCATTCTTTAAAAGTTACCAGGTAATGCGCATAGAGAAATATTTATTGCTTGCGCTTTTGTTGCCTGCGCCTAGCTGGTGATATGTTTATTATTTTTATTTCAAAGAGAGGTGAAAACAATAATCATTATTTTGAATAGAACTAATTAATTCGTCGCGTTCCCAACATTGATCTGTTGGCCGAAAAATTTGAATATCTACAAGGGCTACCAATTAAAAGTCATGGTAGTGTTCAACCACATATTTTGATTGGATTGAACCACAGTCATCTTATACTTCCTTTCGAGAATAGGACTGGAGGAGAAGACAAGCCCATAGCTATAAAGACTAAATTAGGATGGCTGTTATTCGGAAACCATTTGACGGAGTCAGTCCAAGCAGATCATGTATGCGTAATCCAGCATCAAGAAGAAATGTGTACAATGATGGACAGATACTTTTCACTGGAGGACTTTGGTGTAAAGATTCCTCAAAATCTTCCGCAGTCCAAGGAGGTAATAAAAGCACAAGAGATAGTTGATCAGTCTTGGACGTGCAGACGACATGGAAGTAATAAAACAGAGTCTAACCCTGCGGATGAAGGAACAAAGGAAACATCAGGAGAATCCAAATGGCTGACAGGACCAACCTTTTTGAAGAGACCTGAACAAAATTGGCCACAATCCAGGTTCATGAGAAATACCGAGGAAGAGATTAAAAATTCAGTTATGTTTCATGGATATGATGATCCAGAGTTTGAATTTATTCAAGAGCATCGTTATTCGAATTGGAACAAATTGGTACATCACATAAGCATTCTAAAAAAGTTCGCAGACTGGATAAAAAATAAGAATAATTTCAACGCACACATCAACTACGGCGATAGAAAAGCAGCCGAACGAGCGATTATACGAAAAGCACAATGGGACGACTTTACCGAGGAAATGGAGGACTTAACAAAAAATGGGCATGTGTATTTTTTTGTTTTTCATGGAGAACATCAATGCGGCTCATGCGTAGACGACAAATAATATACTTGTTGGAAGATTTATTACGGATGAAAATGGTAATTTAGCTGGTATGCGTTGAAAAGTGTAAGTTGATCGATAATCTTTTAAACACATTTCCTCCTATGCCGTAGACAGTTGTAAATCGCGATTACTTTTTCCAAGGGACGTATCAACTTTTGTAAACAATGCATTTGATCGTCAATTTGGCGTAACATAACACCACTATCAGGTAGGGGGAAATTACCCCTATCTGATGGTAGTGTCAGCATGCGTGGACGAGCTACCAGTAATGTCAAAACGATGATCCAATGCTAAACAATGTATTTGATACGTCCCTTCGAAAAAGCTATCGAGAAATATTGATTTTGATAATGCACCGATAAAAATGTTTATGCTGCGTAAAACGAAAACGTTATGTGAAAGCATGAGCATTTTTACGGGGTGCCAGATTATTATTGAAGATTTCAAAGTTGCCAGTTTGCAGGATTTTGTATTCGCAAGACTCTGAATTCAGTGACGGTCATCGAATTCCAGGTAGGTGACTTCTACGCCTGTAGTCTTATCTAACCCATCAACACATGCGCTGGTACCAACGGCTTTACCTTCCCTTCCGAAGGAAGATGTGACCAGACATTGTTTCGCCTCAGAAAAATCCCAAAGATCCTAGCTGAGATTGAACCCAGCCTCACTGGGGTGAGAAGCAGTCACGCTTACCACTACACCACCGGCGAGGTAATTGAGATCCAAAACATACGGATTAGAATCGTTAGCTGTTCGAAGCGAGCTTAATTAGTTTGTCACGATTGTCACTTCGCCATAGATTGTTATTGGTTTTGATTCGATTGTACTCGAATTTATTTTTCTGTGTTGTTTTTCGTTCAAACACTCACGGAAGAAATTCGACAGGCAGACGGATCAATGATGATATTTTTCTCTGCTTCCCGGCTAAAATGAAGTTGTTTGTTCGATAATTTATTTAACTAACAAATTAAGCTTACTTAGCAGTGCGTGATTCGTAAACAACATCAGCTGCAATGTACACGCTCTACATGATGCTATGGATGACTAAATTTTGCGACGATGCAAATCAATTGCGCAATGTGTCGAAAATATGTTAATTCGAGAAAAATAAAGTGGACCTTCCCTTAGCTCAGTGGATAAAGTCGCAGCTATAAAGAAAAAAACCATGCCGGAGACGGCTGGGTTCGAGTCCCAGTCCGGTCTAGTAATTATTCCTGGCTGAAAAAGTTCTCAAAATTTCGATTGTCCTTCCCACACAATATATAGGGTAGGACGGTTTAAAAAGCCCCTCCCCCTCCCCGGGCAATACACCACCTTTGCATTTCTGACACTTCGAAAATAAATTAAGATGTTCGAAAATCCCTATATTGATGATCGTCTGATTTTCGAGAAGGTGTTTATCAAAGTTGATTCCTTGTCTGTCAGAAATAGGTCTGGTGGAATAGCAGTGTTATCTAAAAAAAAATCCATTGTTTGGATTTAAGTGAAAATGAGCCAAATGGATCATAGCCTACGTCATAATATGAATCGTAATTACTTTATCTTACTCATTCGTTAGGTTTTCAAACAAAAGTTATAAACTCGCTCAGGTGTCCTGCTGTGTTGATGTTACCGCTGGTGAAAATTTCCGTGTTAAGCCCTGACCTAGAAACAGTATTTATTTATTTATTTATTTCCATTTCGTCAAGCCAGTGTAGACTACATACAATGATTATTACAATGTTTACTTACATACTATGCATTAATTCTATTCTGTTTTAGCTTCGTTTGTATTTGCTGCTTGGACATAGTGATGTCAATAGTTCCGCAATGCAAATGATATAGGCCCATCATTCGATTGATTGGGCTATTTTTTGCATAGTTTGTTCTGTACGATGTTTCTGAAAATAAATTCCGTGTTCTAAGATATCGACAAGGTGTGTAAAAATTTAATTGTGCGAGAATTTCTGCCGAATCTATGCGCATTGAAATAATGTCGTTGATGAAGAAAAGCATTGCAAATTGGCGGCGCTCCTTAAGTGTTTGTATATTGATGAGCATGCAGTGCGCTTCATAAGATGGTAATGGAAATGCAGTCCAATTCAATTTACGTAAAGCATATAAAAGGAATTGTTTTTGGACAGATTCTATGCGTTCTTCGTGTATGGAAATGTATGGATTCCATACTAGGTGGCAGTATTCCAGAATTGGCCTTACATATGTGGTATATAAAAGCTTAATAGTGTATGGTTAATTGAACTATCATATAAGAAATTTATCACACTTTCCAAATCTGCCAAAATATTTGAGGGTTACTTTTCATGTTCTTCAGTTACAGTACAAAAAATGTCAAAAAATCAAGCAAAATCGTACATACACGGTTAATGAGATCTACCCAAATATAAGTTCACTTTACTAATAAATCGCTAAAAGTGTAGGAACTCAGCGATGAGTAAATTTGCCTCATGTTTTCCTGTGGAAAACCTCAAAACTCTGCCGAAAAATAAGGAAAATTGACGAAAATTTTACTCAGTCTAGAAGTAGTACTAATAGCAGTGTTCGGAAAAAACTGGAAAACTCAAGTCTCATGTGTGGGAGTGCAGTTTCGGCAGTTTCAAACGCCTTTGGATACGGTTGTTTGTTCTCTGTTTTGTGCGTGAGTTCGCGTTCATAGTTTTCGGCTGCATTTGCCGGATTAGCGCTGGCGCTCTGCCTCCCGGACGTTTATACGTGTGTGATTGGTAGTTTTCTCGCTTTCCGGGAAGTTTTAGAATAGAGAAAGAAAACGTGATTCAACATGTTTGCAAGCATCAGAAGAGATGTCGCAATCTGCGTTATTTGATTTTCTCCCGGATCAGAAATTAGTGGCATCGCGAGTGATAATTTTTAATTTCAGTTTATTTACGCGCTGTAAGGTGCGTGAAAGAGTTCGGCACAATCGGTGTTGATGTTGGCTCGCTGCTTGCAACTTTTTTTTTGTGTTTTCGAAAGAAATTGATCGAAAGTGTACCAAAAGTGCTTTAACGTGTTTCGCAGTTGGGAGTGGTGAAATTCGTAAATTCGCGGTTTATGTTCAGTGAAAATTCCGTATCACGAAATTGCTCACCGAGTTCCCTTTTTTCTTTTTTTTTTGCCGTTCGACGACGGGCATGCGAGAGAAAAATAAGCATCGGGAATGTGCTCCCGGATGTATTGATTTGGTGAGTACGTTCCAGTTGAAGATTGTTCTTATACATATCTCGATTGCATTTTCGAGGGGACGTCCGGAGAGCTTTGAGATTTAGGCGTTGTTGCTTTTGCGGGCAGACGAGTTGGTCGCCGGTAAGGGCCAGTAAGTGCTGCCAGCAGATGAATCAAGAGGTATTCGAAACAAAATTGGTAAGAAATGTCCATTCAAATCGATTTAATACAGTTGAACAAATTTCAAAACTATATACGTGCCAGATTTGGAAATAATATTTTTTGAATCTGGAAGTGTGTTTATGATACTATTATCCATTTGATAAAGGTAGAGTGAACATGCGGGGCTTATTGTAAGTAAAAGTGACCTCGGAATGGTCGTGAATTACCAGGCATTCTGAAATGGGTCACTGGAGCTGCAATAGAGCTAACACCTTCTAACTCCCGGACTAAACCTGCTTTAATTGAAAGGTAATAAAAAGCAGTTTTCTTCCATAATAACACTGCCGGACAGTGGGGGTTAGATTGTACACACACACACACACACACACACAAAACTCAAGTCTCATGTGTGAGTTTATTAGCCTATGAGTTTTGCCTTGCAAATTTCATTGTTCTCTATTGTTGCGTTATTCATTGGGGGTTATTCCGAGAGTCGAAGTGACTTTAATCACTTGTGAAGTGAGAAAAGTCACGTCGTGGTGACGTGATTCTCTGTGCAAATCAAATGGAGAGTCACGTCACTACGACGTTACTTTTCTCACTTCACTAGTGACAAAAGTCACTTCGACTCTCGGAATATCCCCCATTCTTATTACTGTAGTATTTGCATCAGTGGATGGAAAACTAACACAACATTCATGAGCATGCTGTCAAACTACCCACCGGCCAATACAGTTCCAGAGAGGTGAGATTGTCAATCCATCTGATAGTGAATTACCACGGCCTACGCCTGGCTCGCAGCCCAACTGGATGCCTACCGGATGCTCTTCATGTGAGGCGTGCTGTGTTCCACATACGTGTTTTCGTCCAACTTGACGCACTATTCAGAGGCAGAGCATGACGAACCGGATGCGGCTGGTAATGAATCCATAGTTTTAAATAATATTATCGAATATGATGATCTTCCAAAAATTTCCTCTGAAACACATTCTACTGAAATTCTGGTTTATTGTAAGAATTTCAATCGCATGAAGAGCGCATCAAACATGAATGAAAATTTATAAGAATATATTTATTGAGCTCTTCTTTTTCGGTTATAATGGGAACTGAAACAAGTGGGAATGATTCCATTAAAAGTGATGAAATTTTTGGCAGTGATTATAGTGTTTTCAGAGATGACCGCGATTTAGTTTTAACTCAAAGAATGTCAGGTGGTGGAGTTCTTATCGCAATCTCATACAAAAATTTAATTCGGAAGTCATTGTGTCATTGAAATCTAAAGAATTTTAGCATGTGTGGGTGAAAACAAATATAGCTGGTGAAACTCATATTTTCGCCACTTTTTACCAGATTATGCTTGTAAGACTTCTTATGAAATATTTTTCCAAATAGCCGAAGAAATAGTATCTCAATTTCCTCCTGAATTTAAAACTCATATCTATGGCGATTTCAATCAACGGAATGCTGATTCAGAAAATGAGAGTATTATGCTCCCAGTCGTTGGTGAAAATGAGACATTGAAATTTATTTTTGAGAAAATTGCTTTCTTAGGCCTAAGCCAAATAAATCATGTAAAAAATCAGCAGAACTGCTTCCTGGATTTTTTACTAACAAATACGCATGAAGATTTCTGTGTAAGTGAATCTGTTTCTCCATTATGGAAAAATGAAGCGTTTCACACAGCAGTCGAGCATTCTATATTTGTGCATGAAAACCATCCTACCGACTGTGACTACGAAGATGTCTTTGACTACGATAATGCTAATTATGACAATATGAAGTATAAATTGAGTAAAAATAATTGGCAATCAGTTTTGAGAAATCAAGAGAATGTCGATTGTGCAGTAGACGTTTTTTATAAAATGTTAATGGAAATTACACAAGAGGAAATACCTTTTAGAAAAAGACGACGTAGTTATCGCTTCAAAAATCCGGTTTGGTTCAATAAGCAAATCATAAATTTGAAGAATCGAAAACAAAAGGCTCACAAAATATATAGAAAACAGAATAATCAGGATAATTTGGAAAAGTATTTGAGTATTTCTGACCAGCTTTGCTTTGCTGTTTTTATTTATTTATTTTTATTTATTTATTTCGTCAACCAACGTAGACTAGTACATATTAGAATACAGTTTTGTTTTCTTAAATTTATTTATTTATTTCGTCAACTTTGGACAAAAGGTTAAAAAGTATAATTTTTCTTTAATAAAAATTAAGCAGTGTCAGCTTTCCTATTTTTTATGAGTTATAATGCCTTATGGAGTAAAAATATTGTTTTAGTTTATGCCGAGACATTGTAAAGTCAATGGTTTCGCAGTATTGATTGTAAGAGGCCATCATGCGGTTTAATGGCCCATATTTTGCATAATTTGTACGAGGATGTTTTATGGCCAATAAATTTCGATTTCGGAGTTGCCGAGTAGGTGCATGGAAATTTAATTTTGATAAAAGTTCTGGGGAGTCAATACGATATCGTTTACAAATGAAACCATTGCATATTCACGACGCTCTTTTAATGTTTGTATGTTTATAAGCATGCAGCGTGCTTCATATGATGGAAGAGGAAATCATGTCCAACCTAATTTACGAAGAGCGTATAATAGAAATTGCTTTTGTACGGATTCTAATCTTTCTTCGTGCGTGATTGAAAAAAGAGACCATACAATGCTGCAATATTCCAGTATTGACCTCACATAGGCGATATATAGTGTTTTAATTGTGTATGGGTCCTGAAAGTTATAGCAAAAGCGCTTGATAAAGCCTAGCATGTTATTTGCCCTGTGAATAATTGTGTTGTAATGGTCTATGAAAGTTAGTTTAGAGTCTAAGATAATTCCTAAATCCCTAACTCTTTCACATTTTTCTACATTTTGATTTCCTAGTGCAATTGAAATATTTGAAGTTGTTCTTTTCCTGCTAAATGATATTAAGTTACATTTTTTTACATTCAATTCTAGTAGACTTTTTTTGCACCATATGTAGAATATGTGTATTTCATTCCGGAATATATTGATGTCTTCTTCATTTCTTATTTCTAAAAAGAGCTTCATGTCGTCGGCATAAATAAGCAATTTAAGTTTTTTGAGAATGAAAGAAATGTCGTTTACGTATAGAATAAAAAGAAGAGGTCCCAAATGAGAGCCTTGGGGGACGCCTGAAGTGACTTGAATTGGACTCGATTTCTTTCCGTTGAATTTAATTATTTGCTGGCGGTTAGTTAAATATGATTCAAGCCATTTTAGGAGCCCTGACTCAATTCCAATTTTTTGCAATTTAAAAAGTAGCATTGGTATGTCTATGCGGTCAAATGCCTTGCTAAAGTCTGTATAGAGAGCTTCTACGTGGTTTCCATTATCCATTGCATTCAATGAATAGTCTATAAATTCAAGTAAATTTGTCGAGGTCGAGCGACCCTTGAAAAAGCCGTGTTGCATGTCAGTAATTCTATTTTTGATTTGGAGAAATAATTTTTCGTTGACAATTGCCTCGAAAAGTTTAGGAATGCAAGAGATAATGGCTATACCACGATAATTACGTACGTCAGATTTTCGGCCAGATTTAAAGATAGGCACTAGGAATGAGCTTTTCCAAGTTTTTGGGAAGGTTCCAGATTCCAGGGACATATTAAAAATCCAGAACAATGGAGCAGTGAGTTCCATTGCTAGACATTTAATAAAAACTGGAGGAATTCCGTCAGGTCCAGGACCTTTTGAGGCGTCTAAATTTTTTAAAGCCTGCAAAATATCCTGCACTTGAAGTTGATTGAGGCCAATGTCCCTTGAAAATTCTGGGAAAAATGCAAAATAATCGCGGTCGCGATCTTCTTCAGAAAATGTCGTATAGATTTCTTGAAAAAATTTTGCAAATAGATTGCAGTTTTTTTCCGAGCTATCACCGACATTTTCGTCGAGTTGCATTATTGAAGGAAAATTGTCAGATTTTAATTTGGTTTTTACGTAATTAAAGAAGTTCTTTGGACAGGACTTTATTTCATGTTCTGTTTTTGCATTATATTCTTCAAATGCAGTACTGATAGCTAAATTCAGTTGATCGCATAGATCCAAATAAATTAATAAATTATTACTACTATTGTGTTTTTTATAAATTTTATGTGCTTTTTGCTTCCGATTTTTCAAGTTTTTTATTTGTCTGTTATACCAGACTGGATTTTGTGTGTTTCTGTTGCGTCTTTTTTTTTCTTCAAAGGAATTTCTTCCGAAATTATTTCAGTTAAAATTTTGTAGAACACGTCAATACCAATTTCGACATTTCCTACATTCCTTAAAATTAATTGCCAATTGACACTGTTTAATTTAAATTTTATTTTTTCGTAGTCTGCTAATTTGTATTCAAAGACTTCTTCGTATTCGCAGTCGTTGGGTCTTTGGTTTTCATGCACAAATAAAGAATATTCAATTGCTGTGTGAAACGCTTCATTTTTCCACAGTGGATTTAGTGATTCGGTCACACAGAAATCTTCATAAATATTCGTAAGTAAAAAGTCCAAATAGCAATTTTGTTGGTTTTTGATGTGGTTAATTTGGTTCAGTCCTAAATTAGCAGTTTTGTCAAAAATGAACTGCAATGTTTCATTATCCCCAACGACTGGGAGTAAGATACATTCATTTTCAGAGTCCAGAGTCTGCTGCACTTAATGAGTACAACATAAAAACTGAAAATAAAATTAAATCATCTCCAAGAAACTTCTTCAATTACGTTAAAACTAAAATTAATTCGTGCAACTTTCCATCAAAAATTACTTTAGACGAAAAAGTAGGAAATAATTCAGAAGATATAGGGGAAATGCTGGTAATGTCGGCCTAAGTGTCCCTAATTTGGGCCCATACATAAATTCAGCAATCGACTAAATTTTCAATAGCAACCAAAAATATCCATTAGTAACGTCCCAATAACGCGTTCATCTAGATGCAATTGATAAATAGCAGATTTTTAGCGATGGACCCAATCTTAGATCCTTAGGCCAACATTAGATACATTTCCCCTATGTAATCTTTTTGCAACAATTTTTCAAGAGACTTACTCCAATTTCTTTGTCATTGCAAGAGCGTCGAGATTATGCTATGGTCTCTTCCGTGAACAATATTGCTTCGCAACGCATTGACTCAGCTTATTTATTATTGTAATTTGTCATTTTTAATTTATCAGCACACACCCTGGTCGACCACTGTAAACCAATCTGCCGTTAAGCGAGTGTGTTCCTACTGAAACCTGGCCGTAGGCCTATGCTAGACCGTATAGCATAAAGACCTTCTTCCACTAGCAGGCCTGTTTCTGTTTGCACAGACAGCCCCCCAAATAGGAGATTAAAAGAATGGAGAAGAGTTATAGAGGTTTTTTGTTGTTGTTTTGCTGAAAAGAGAGAAACAGAACTAAACGAAATTACACCTGCTGAAAAATTACACCTGCTGAAAAAAAAAGATAAGTCTATTATTTTGGTTAGTGATCGTTTGGATTTGTGTCACGTTGTGTTTAGGTTAGTATAAATAAATAATACTATATAGTCATATAAATCACCACAGCTAAATATAAATATATAATAAAGTATATAATTAATAATAAGTAATGTGAGTATTATTGTACAAATTACAATACAGTGTAGTAGTTACCTCATTATCTTCAGCGCCATCGGTTTTTGTTTCTGGATCTTTAGTTGCCTCTATGATATACTTTCTTGCGGCATACTATTTTGGGAGTGTATATGAGCGTGTACCACGTACAGTAGCTCATCTCTCATCATGATGGTGGGACATAGTAGACAAATTAGAGAGAAAACAAGGAGGTATTAGTATTAGTTATATGTAAACAAACAAAACAAAAGAAGAGAAGAGGAAAGAAGAGCACAAAAATGAAAAAGGGGATAAAGTAGATAACAAAGAAAAGAAACGTAGACAGATTATTAGAAAAGGCATTATCCGAGACTCAGCAATCAAATGTCACTCCCGCCGAGATCTCAGCGAAACCCTCCCCGCCGAGACCCGCACAGCCGTGCTCGGTAGAAAAAACTAAGTGTGTAGATAGATTAGTAGGAAAATAAATAAAACTACTTTATGTCTCAAAGTGCAATGAATGAGCGGGATCATTTCAGTGTTATAGTTATGTTAGTTTTGATCCGTAATCAGCCCTGCCGGCCCCTTCAATTATAATTACAATTATATGCAAATGCAAAATGAAACTTGACAAATCATCATCAATCCCCTTATTCCAGGGCAGGGCCAGACGATTTGAATCTAATTTTGATCAGTGTACGGGCACCATATGGTACATTTTCTCACCATGAATCTATAATTTCCAGCCTATCTGAACTATTTAATAAATGGAAGCCATAACATGGGTTCAGGGGTTGAAACAGTTGACGTTTTTTACTACACTCGCTTCGTTGTCGTGCGCGACAGTCTGTTTGTATTCGAACACTCATGCTCTACCGTCGTCTCTCTCACGCAACACGAGCGGTAGAATAACATTCGAGCTAAAAGAAAATTATCAAAATAGCTATCATATGACATGTGTGATTTCGTTGTAATTCCTTAATTTGGTGTAAATCAAACCATTTCTGATCAGAAATATTATTACTAGGACATCACTACTTGCTATTTTCAGAATTCACACAAGTACAACATCAGCAGCTCTTAATATGAGAAAAACTAAAATACATACATACGTGACGGTCTTCGGCGACCGTGTCGTATGACAGAGCCTGTCATATGACATTTTAGTTTGGTACTGTACTATGATAGCTTGTTTTGCAAGTGTCGGAGGCAAAGGCAGTCAATTATCACAGAAAATGTGTCGACTACCGTGACCGCTTACAAGACTGCATGGGTTACGCTCCCCCTAAGTGGGCCCTCCGCATCCTATCTCTGTCTTATCTCAAATACAAAATGCCAATGGTATGAATGTATCTATATATAACTTGGAAATGACGTACAATCAAATAAACCCGTAACCCACTCACTTGGCCAGGTTTCAGAATCGTCCAGTGGGCAGTGCGCTCTACACTCCAAGTTCCCTTTTTTTCAAATTTACCGCAAATTTGATATTTACCCATTGAGTGTTGATTAATCACAATGAAACATTGTGACAGAGGTTGAGGTTACTAGTGTATTAAATAATCGAGGTCCTATTTAGGATTATATCTGAAAAATCCAAATCTGGTTAACGCCCACCCTTAACCTAAACCTGCACACTTAGATTTTTTTGCCGAGATGGGCACCACCGAGCAGCTCGGCATTTTATTTTGCTGGAAATTCAGCAAAAAATATGTTTGTTAGCTGAATCTCGGCAAGTTTATCACTGAGATCCAGCAAAATAAAATGCCGACCTGCTCGGTGGTGCCCATCTCGGCGAAAAAATCTAAGTGTGTGTTCTAATCCACCTGAAATGACTAACGAATGGAAGACTTTGACTACCCAGCCATGCAATAGTCTCATTCCGTGCCTTATGGCAACTTGATGATTCTATTGCGCTCATCTTCTGGCACCACCCAGGGGAGACTTGGTCCTGTACCTAATGCTTAACTTATCTCCATTCCACTCAGCTACTCGCAATTTCTTGTGATATAGTGGGTGGAATATTATTATATGAGACAATTCAATGCAGACATCTTTCCAAATTTGGCAGATCGACAGGTAATCGGTGAGTTACCACGTTAGTTGCTATTCAACAACTCGAGAACGTCCCATCGTCAACGCCTGCTATGAGAATTTCCCATTGCAGACGCCAACGAAATGACGTCATCGAGCTATCGACCAACTACCCTGGTACCTTATAGCACGATGCTAGGAGGCGAACCGGAAGAATCGATGAGCTACCTCCCCCATTGACTCAGCTTATTTATTATCAAGACTTAATTTGTGTGTACCTTCTCGTCAATTGCGTAATCGACCTTTGTTCGCGGTAGATCGTCACCGCACTAACTACGAGAAATATGGACCGATAAATCGGATGATGTCTGTTTATAATCTACACTGTGAAATGATAGACCTAAATATGTCGCCCCTAAAACTGAAAAAATATTTCCAAATACTGCGAAATCATAGATCATAAGTTATAATGTTATTATGTAGTCTACGTTTTTGATTGACGAATAAATAAATAAATAAATAGATTAACGTTTGAGCGGTTTTGAAGAGTTTTAAGCTGAAACGATTTTTTTGCGTTGTGAATGTGAGTGCGTGAAAATGTATGAGCATCTCCAGCGTGAGATTTTTTTTGCCAGATTCGCACGCGTGTTTATTATCTCAGAATGGATCAATTGGGCCTATTCTGCGCGACGTGTGAGGTGAAGTGACAGTGAAGTGACAATTTTCACCTCGGGTGATGTGACTCTCCATGTAAATCAAATGGAGAGTCACCTCACCCGAGGTGACAATTGTCACTTCACCATCACTTCACTGTCACCTCACCTCACACGCCGCGCAGAATAGGCCCAAATGAATGAGATTTGAGAATGATTTACCGGACACTGACCAATAGACTGAGAGAATGCAATCTTTACTTTTCTCATATTCGGGAATTTTTTCTTCGAAAAACATGAGGCGAATTTACTCATCGCTGAGTTCCTGTACTTTTTGCGATTTATAAGTAAACTGAACCAGTGCTGAGGTTTGTCGTTATTGACAGCCTTTCGCACGATATTGACAAAATTGTTTGTCACATAGTCACTGATAGCGAAGTCAACAAATCAAGATGACTGGCAACTCTGCCATTATCTCATACGTTATCTGCCGCTCAAAGGTAAATGCTTCGAACGAATTTTATAGCCGAAGGGTTTGTGTATTTGCTCATTTTTCTATGCGTTGCTTCCACCTTCACTCAAGCGCAGCGCTACTGTATCTGTCGCTTGGATTCTAGCAAAGTTGCTAGTCTTCTTGATTTGTTGTCTTCGCTGATCCTTAAAAAACCTTTCGTCAAAATCTCACTCATTTTTTTCGTCATTGACAAAGATTCACCTAGTAACAAAAACTGTAATTTCGAGCATTCTGCATCACATTATTGTTATTCAAGTTGCCCGGAGCAATGTTCTACTGTGGCCTCCCATACCTCAGACCAAAAGCTGCTGACCGATTTCCAGAAGACCCATCGCTGAGTCGGGCTTTTCGTGGCTGATGTGCTCGTAGAACGCTTTCTTGTTATCACTGCATATCTGGTTATGTTGATGACGTTTCACGGAATCAGTGTAACGCCTCTCCCTCTTCGATAGGACGCTCAACTGTTGTACCAGTGTGTCGACTTTCTCCGTCAGCTTATGAGTTCCCAGCCGATAAAGCTCAGTAGTTTCCATAATAGCAGCAATCTAAAACCTTTCAAAAATGGCCAACGTAGTTTATACAGACTCACAACCCCGTAAGGACTTTCTCAATAACGATGACACGTTTCATTTCTTTTCTAACGAACTATATTGATTAAGTACTACTACAGGATGCAATTACATTGTTGTGTAGTGTTTTCGTATCGTTTCGTTTGCAATAGTCTTTTGAGGATTCCCAGGGAATTGGATCATAATGATATACCTTAGTGATATTCTACCAACTGTTCGTACTTGGTCTACGATCTTCATATGCTGCTGTCGAATGAAAGATTTCTCAATTTGAAATAGTTAAAACCGAAAGACTATACAAGTAGCTACAAGTCATTTTTATTACAAAGGAGATATAAATAACACATCAGAAAAGGGTCCCATTTCATAGATAACGGTGTGCGCATATCAAACTAGCCTAGGTATATCCACTATCGCGACAGAAAAAATACTTTCTTCTTACCGTGGAGGAACCATATTTGACGCAGGACCAAACTTGACGTACTTTTGTACTATGCCCGCACTCCAACAATTATTTCACGAAATAGCTCCCAATAATCAACCCCTAGTTTTTTTTATCAACAGACAACCTTTACATTCGTCAAGTAGAACGGTTGGATTTTTGTTGTTGGCCAATATACGAGCGAAAGAAAAATTCCATTGGTCAAATCCATCAAATTTCGTCTGCCTTAACAAGATGCTAAAAAGTTGGGTTGAGTTTCTATCGGTTTTCGTATTAAAAATCAATTTTTAATAGTAAAATCGTCTCAAACTGGAAGAACATAACCTTCATCGATGTTTCGGTACTATTAATGCAATTTTGGAAATTTTTTGCAAGGTTGTATGCGATACAAAAGTTGCGTCACATTAGGTTCATAGTCCCCCCTATTCTGCGAGTCACGTGACTCTCTCTCACCGGTGAGGTGACAATAGTCACCTCGTGTGAGGTGACTCTCCATTTGATTTGCACGGAGAGTCACCTCACACGAGGTGACAATTGTCACCTCACCGGTGACAGAGAGTCACGTGACTCGCAGAATAAGGGGGAGTGTTCAGTCCAAAACATAGAATCCGAAAGAAAGACAAATCATCAGAAAATCAATTAACAATTGGATCAACTGTATGGGACCCGTTATTTATCATGTTCCAAACCTAGCCCATTCACTGAAAGGTCTCAAAATCTCTAGATATGCACTGATTAATCTTTCTTGATAACACATTACTATTTTTTTTTAAAGATCAACAGGAAGAACTGTCTTGATTTGATTAAATGGCTCTTTCATGGACAATGCAAACCTTATGACATATTCACGAAAAACCAGAATGCAAGTTTAACATGGCTATGCTTGGTCGATAAAGCTATGTCTACGACATGGTCTAAATATGTTCCGTAAAAGCCATAACTCATAAAATAAACTTTAGAATGTTATGTACCCGCTACGTATTTAACGAAATCTGCAACAATCCATCATTATTGATTGAATCTATTACTTTTTTATAGTGCGTCAAATTAGGAACATAAGAAAATTTGTGCTTAATTATTAGGCACACGGTGTACGATATCAAGTTAGTTTTTCAAAAAAATTTAGCCAGTTGTATATTTTTCCCCTATTATTAGATATTTCAAATAGTGGCCCGCAAAAGTTCAAAGAGTGTTGATTTTTTACATAAACATTTAATTTTATATTTCCTCAACTGCGTCTAATATGGTACCTTCACGGTAGCGTGTTTTTGTTTAGTGATTGCTGATTGCAGTTTTGCTAACTCAATAATAAATAGGTCGTTATAAAAATAAGGATGTCTTCCATTTTCAGTTCCAGCTGTGCAACCCCTCTGGACAGGGGGCTACAAAGAAGTAAAACGTTACAGATAATAAACCGGACTTGTAAAACTAGGTACGCTTATAAAAAATAAGAGCGATTTGTTGGAGGAAAACTTTCAGTTCCGCACTCACTAGTTCTAACATAAATCTAGAAAAAAATAATAATTAAGTAGACAACTCCCCTGCTACTCACTAAAACCTACCAATAGGGGCGGGAGATTTCCGGGTACACACCTTCTGCTACAATGCTATTGCTGTTGTCGCTGCTGCCATTTTAATGTTACCTTCCATTTTCTGAGTACTTGATATTTGCGAAGCGAGCTATGCCTCGGAGAGATTGATTAAATCGTGCTGACGCTGGGTGCCGGTTCCACCTCCGGCCGCGACTTCAGTCCCAACTCAGGCTCAGGCTCCTCCTTCTTGATTATGGTTTGCTTCTTTTTTCGCGAGGATGTTTTGCGTGTTGACGATTTGTACTTGCACCGGAGGACGTGCTTGGAGATGGCCATCTTGTTCTTAAATCCTTTCTCGCAATGATGACAAAATAGCTCCATTCCATCCGTGACGTGAACCTTAACATGCTTGGCATAGTTGCTGGCATCGGAGAAGGTTTTGTCGCATTGGGCACATTTGTGTGGCTTGTAGCCAATGTGCCGATATGTGTGGGCTCGGTATTGGTCCTTTCGGGCGAACATTTTACCGCACAGTTCACAGTTGAAGCCCCGGAAGTTCGGGTCGTCCTTGGCATGCATCGAGCTGTGTCGCTTCAAATCGTAGCCCCGTTCGAAGTCCTTGCCACATTTGTCGCAAACGTGTGGCTTGGGGATGGGATTGATCATTTGATTGTGCCGACGGACGTGCTTGTGCAGATCGCCGGACGAGATGAATGCATATTCGCACCCGTCGAAGGGACATTTGAACGGCCGGATTCCGGTGTGAATTCGTACGTGCCGCGTTAGGTCACCGGTTTGGGTAAATGTCCGACCACAGTGCGGACAGCTGCGCCGTTTCACGTCTTTATGGACGATATTCACATGGTCTTGGATCGTTTGACGATCTTCGAATGCGGTTTCGCAAATACTGCATGTAAACGTTGTTTTATCTTCGTTGCTTGTTTCGACGATCTTCGATCGCTCGAAGGGAGTCATCCCATCGTCAAGTTCTTCGATGGACAGCGGATCCTTCATTTGGCTGTATTTGGAATTTTCCTTGTTCATGCCTGGCATATCTACCATTCCGCTGGTTCCGGCCATCATAGCTGCCTGTTCGAGATATTTAACAACGAACATGTTGTTCATCAGAGGCTGCGACGATTGCGACGAACTACTCGTTGATTCTTCCGAATGAACAGCCGCCGGACCGTACTCATGTTTGATTCGCATATCTGCATCCGAATTTATTAGAACCAATTTTTCCTTACGCCGTCGTCCAGCCTTAGGTTTTCCATTGCTGGTGGACAATTTTACCTCCGGGTACATTTGCAACGTCGCCGGACTTGGCGTTGACGAAGCGTCCTGCTCACGAACTTTCTTGACGGCTTCCTTCGCATACTCTTCACTCTTTCGCTTGCTACTCTCTCCAGCATCTTCAGTCTTATCGGTTGCATCATTATTGCCACCGGGCGCCTCATCCTCCTGCAGCTGGAACCCTTCGAATTCCTGCTCCGTTGTTCCGTCTCCATCCTGAATGCCCTCATCCAATGTTTGCAGATTCGAGAGGAAGTGAGCAATGTTACTCAGATCAATGCCGTGGTAATTCATCAGATGCTTCTTGTACCACAGTTCGTTCCTAAAACACATCGCACATTGTGCACACTTAATAAGCTTACCCTTTGCCCCCTGAATCACTATTTCTTCTAGTACTACCACTTGAGTATTCTCTTTCGCGACCAGTTCTCCCTGGCCCTCGTCGCTTCCGCCTACGATAATTTCCCCTGGAATGTTCTTTACAGTCTCGTTCAGTGTCAACTCTGATTCTTCCTCTTCCTGTGAGGCAATCTTACTCAGATCCGTACCTTCATTTTCGATTCCGCTATCGCTGCCGGCTGGCGAAGAATCCTTATCGTACGTTCCGGGCACTATCACGTCCGGCACAATAAGCTCCCCTTCGGGACTCTCCTCTTCCTCTTCCTCTTCGACCAGTTGTGCTTCCCTCGATGCTTGTTGTTCCTCTTCCAGCTTCTTAACCAATCGATTCTCCTCGGTAGCAGCGGTTGGAACAACCGGCGAAAGCTGCTTGATCTCTTCTTTGATCGGATGTTCCGTGGCAACTTTCGGCTGCTTGGATGGTGAATTTAGCGGTGAGTGTGGTTCCGCTGGAGGTGACTGTTCCCGCTGTTGCTGTGGCTCAGGCTGCGGATCTTCCGAATCTTTGCGCTTTGTGGTGGGTGAAATAATAGCCGTTGGCTTGGCCGTAGTCTTCACCGGGGACGTTACGATCTCGAACGGTAGCGACGCTGCTGTTGGCGTTGTAGAACAAGACTTCAGCGGAGATGTTTTCGCATTGAGGTCTGGTTGTTTGTTCAGATCTGCGGAATAAAAAGAAAACACAATTATTAAGTGACTTTAACACAGGTTAGTCTAGAAGTCAGTTAAGGCGTGGTTATGAAGCATACCGGAAGCGGTGGGATCTATTCCAAAAAATGGTACGGAAAAGTGGGGCAGTTTGGCCACCTTAAGAAAATCATCACTAATCATACAAAATTCAGTGGGAAATTCGAATGATGTTTAACCAAATGGATAGTTTCAAGCCCCATTTACATCATGAATACAAATTGATTTTTTTTTTTTTGCTCTATTAGAGAGATTTTCAGCCTTGGGCGGTTTCATCTCTTAAAAACGAGGGGGGGGGGACTTCAGACGGGAGTCCCCTTATTTACAGAGTTAATAGGAAGGGGAGGTGAGGTTCCAGAAGAGAGCCCCGAGGATACGGAGTTAGGAGATGGGCGGGAGTCCCCATAATAACAGAGTTTTAATATTTCAGAGTTGGGAATTTTCCTTTAATGCTACCGATGTTACTGTCCTTTTGAATAATCGTGGTCAAGTTCCGTGTCCTGTTCCTTTGTAGTCACTGTGTTTAATTTTAGTGCCGTCATTCGTCCATTTCCGTGTCCTTGTACGTGCTTTGCTTGGTTCAATATCTTCGTTCATCCGTGTCCGAGTCAGTATTTGTTGCCGAGGTATAGTTTTGAGTCCGGATCATTGTCCGTTGTCGTTGCTTGGGTGTTCATAGATCAAATTTGGTTAATCAGACCTGCCTCCTGAAGGAAGCAGAAAAGTGCAGCGATGTTGGATGGGTTATCCCTCAGGGTATCCCTGATGCTACCTGAGATCCCGTAAAGGGAACGGGTTTCGTGGTACTGAGGGCATTCGCATAAGAAATGCTCCACTGTAAGTGGAACATTGCACGTATCGCACTATCGTCTGAATCCCCCTCCGCCTACCATGTTGTGGGAGACTTTGGTATGGCCGGTTTTCAACCGGGGTAGAATGACTTGAAGTCGGTGTTGAGGTGGATCCTCCCATTTCCTGGTATCCCTTTTTACCTTCCGGATAAATAAGTCTCGAAATCGCATCCATTCGTTAGTCCACCAGCTCCATATAGTGACTATGATCCACCGGTTTATGTCCTGGGCCGGGACCTTTCTGGTGTAAAAGTTGGACTGTCTTCCGGAAGCCGCCAGGTGGTCGGCTTCCTCATTACCTCTGACCCCACAGTGTCCGGGGACCCAGACAAAGGTTTTTTACTTAGGAGCGAACTGCTGGATACCCTGGATCCAGGGGTGTTTAGCTGTTTCAGACTGAAGAGCTGCTAAAACACTGGCAGAGTCGGAGAATATGACGATCGGTTTGTTGGAGGGTAGGGTGACAGCTACGAGAATGGCGGCTGCTTCAGCGGTGAAAACGCAGCATGGGTCTGGTAGTCGGTAAAAGGCGCACAGCTCCGGATCGAAAATCCCAATACCAACTCTACCGCCACTTCGGGATCCGTCGGTGTATCGTACTTGATGATTGTTGTATTTGGTTCGATGTAATTCGGCTACTGTTCTCACTAGCGCAGGGGAGTTGGTTCCCGCCCGGAAACTGTTCTTTATCGCCAACCTCTGGCTCCAAACCAGTGGACCCTAGCTACAGGGGGAGCTCCAGGGGCATGAAGAAGTTCACCTCCTCGTGGTGTGTCCTGGAAACGTTAATTATCGAACCCAAGGGAGAGATATTGCGGCTAAACGAACTACAGCAGAGTAAGGACGCTGGAGCCCCATCCATCTCGTCCCAGAAGGTCGATAAGCCCTGCACAAACCCTCGTTGTGCAAAGGTAGGAGTGACACCGGGTTCTTAGAGTGTAGACGACTCTGACCAAGTCGTAGCACACGCAGCTGGTAAGCGGTCACATCTGTCCTGTCCTGCCGTGGACAGTTGGCTGGCTATCACGTCTGCTCTAGAACTCATGCGAACAATAAGAGGAAGGCCCTGCACAGCTGCTCACGGTGCAGTAGCGAGTGTCATGTCTGTGACACACCAGTAGTGTGATGCGACATAGCGCAACCGGCCCCCTCCCATGATGTAATGCTTTCGGGCGGTTCCGGGGAGGGCAAGGGCCAAGAGCACAGGGTAAGGTTTAGTGGGTCGGGAGCGCTACTTCTCCCATTCCCACACCCTGAGTTATCTTCTCAGGTGTCTGGGAGCAGATTCCCCCAGTATAAAAAAAAAAAAACGGGGTGAGCTTCAGGTTGGCGGTATTATGCAGGAGATCGTTCGCCTTCATGAGGAGGGACACTCCGTCACTTGTCCCTGTAGTCTTTTCTGCAAAGCTAATCGCTTTCTTGCAAACAGATGCAACTATGTACTTTTCAAAAGGTAGCCTTCCACTCTCCACGCAGGCTGCCAACCTGGGGGTGGAGGGGAGGAGACCTGATGTGACCCTAATGGCCTGATAATACACTGGAGCCAGTTTGGAAATCAACCTATCAGCAGCCAGGCAAGTCAGTTCTAAACCGTAGGTCAGTCTGGAATCAACTACCGCTTTTGCTACACGCATAAGAATAGCACTGTTGTTCATTAAGTGTCTTTTGGCCAGTGTTCGGAGTAAATCAATCCTCGTTTGGCAGCTCTTTTTCACCTCATTAAAGTGGTTGACAAAGTTTAGATGCATATCGAGTCGTAGGCCGAGGATGTGGATAGACCTCTTTTAGGGCATGATTCTTTCATCAATGCTGATTGGAGAGCGGAGTACATGGTGGTTCATCGGACAGATATGAGTAGCAGCACATTTTTCCACCGAAAGGTGGAATCCAACGGATTTAGTCCACCGTAAGACAGTGTTCGTGGCTGCTTTTAATTTTCTGCGGATAGCCTTCACGGTGCTGCCAACTACTACCAATACGATGTCGTCTGCATACACAAAAATGTATATTTCCTTGGGAAGATTGTTGAAAACTCCGTTCATCCGTATTAAAAACAGCGTGACTGCGATCACAGAGCCTTGTGGGACGCCAGTCTCCTCCGGGAAACATTTGGATCTATGGTCGCCAATACATACTTGAAAAGTACGGTGTTGGAGAAAATTCTTCAGAAATACAAATTGAATATTAAAAGTAAACTTTTGAATCTTATGAACGAAGATTTCAGAAATGTTCGTTTTGTAACCGAAACCATTTATAAAGCTGCTGAAGAAATATCAACGGTAAGTAATAAGAAACTACTGATAGACCTTATTTTCTGATTCAGAAATCTTATAACATTTTAGACATTTTGAGCTAGTCTAACATTTTTCGAATATTTGCTCTAGAGAAAAGTATTTTGTTAGACTTAAATGAAATGGATAGTTGAAGTAGGCTTCAAGCATTTTTTTTTGTAAAATATGTTCATTAAGTTGACTTTTAAGCGGGTGCCAACATTGCCCCACTTTTCCTTATAGGGTTTCAAAATTTAATGTCTTTTCATAGTAAAAAACAGGCGATTTCGGACATCCACAAGAGTCGCTCCCAAAAAACGAATTCAAGCATAACTTTTCAAAAGGACGTAAGTCGCAAAAATAAACAAATCGATATTTTGCATCTAACCGAACATAAAATACATGCTACGAGTTAATGAAAAACAAGGTTTGAAATTGTAATGCATTATGGAAAATATATTTAATGAACGCCCTATGTGACCTTCTTTCATTGTTTTTAAAATGGTGTTGATACACCCTTTTAATGTCAACATGACTTAACTGCTAAAATTTGATGATAACACAAAAACTGCAGATACGCTCACAGTGAAGCGTTGTATGTGAAAAAACAAAGCAACCACTATCAATCAGCAGATACGTCAAGTTGTTTCTAAGTAGATACAAAATGGATTTCAACGGTATTCAGCTACTGCTAGGTATGTTTTATTAAAGCGTGGGATATTTCGAAGGAGTGGAGACAGTTCCGCAAGAAGGATTGCCTCCAAGCCTAGATCTAAACGTGCACGATGATGCTTCTCCTCTTCAGAATAATGACAACGCTTTACGACAATTGGTTGATGATATCCGAGCCGCTTTACTTTGTGATCAAAACATTCACTCAATAACATTCTGCCTGGTAACATTCAAGCACTCTTTTTTTCTACATTCCCAGCAGGTGTCAAACTATATTCAGCTTCTGTTCTTCTAGTAGTTCTAGTAGTGATTTTTTTGTATAACGTTCCACTCGAGCACAGAAATACTACCAACGAAAGGAATCAAACGGCCAGAGATGTCACAAAGCAATTCTGTCCAAGAAAAGTCATTTCCTCTTCTGCTCTTTCCATTCTGTTGATGATGCTTCGTGGCAACCCGATACTGGTTGTGGGTTTAATCATGTAAGATTACATCCGATTACGATGAAGTCTCTGTTTGAATCCTGCTAAAAAAAAAGTTATGATATGTTTGTTTTTGTATTTCCTTGAGCAACATGTTTATTATTTCAAAGGTATTCTAATAAAATTGCACTTTAATCTTGACTTTAATACTGAACTTCACATACCAATTAAAGAGCCTAAATTTATAAAGAGGCGACATGTCAAAATTGGAACAATCGATTGTCTGTCAAAGTCATAGGAAAAGTCATTCCAATCGAGCAGAAGACCTGTCAAATGGATAAGATGTCGTCTCTTTATAAATTCAGGCTCTTTAATACCAATCTAACCAGCGCTTTCTTAATACGAAAAACGCAAAACGTATAACATCTGACAGCAGATAATGCGATGAACCTCTCATATCCGCTTTTCACATCGATTATTCCACAACTCTGGGTAGTTATGTAAATAAACCAACCAACCGACAATTCCTCAATGCTTTTCGAGCTGCCGACGTATCTTCACAGCAAAACAAACACCGGTGTATCTGATTTGACGTATGTGAAAACCCTTCTGTCAAATAGACGAATCATGCAGGGTGTATGTAACAATCAAGGTGTGATACCGACGAATCAATCAAGGTGTATGTGAGTAGTACAAAAGTAAATGGTGTACGCTTTTGTTTTATCAAAAGTCTTGTCCGTGTTTGCAAATCTCGACATTTTTCACAATTCTCTTAAACGCAATCCCTTTATCTAACTAATAGCACAAACAGATTTAAAAAAAAAATAGCATTAACTTTTAAATAGCATTTAATAATCTCATATAGACATTGCTATCCATTGTTCCTAATTTCCTATCCAATGTTACAT
Source organism: Ochlerotatus camptorhynchus (assembly GCF_037179485.1). Taxonomy (NCBI): domain Eukaryota; kingdom Metazoa; phylum Arthropoda; class Insecta; order Diptera; family Culicidae; genus Ochlerotatus; species Ochlerotatus camptorhynchus. The sequence continues at coordinate 776,458 of NW_027040796.1, read as the reverse complement.
ACGTCCTTTTGAAAAGTTATGCTTGAATTGAGAAAAGACGCTTCATACAACCGAACTTTTTTCTGTGGGTTAATGACAACAACAAAAACAAGTTAGCCGTAGTCCGCTTTGAGAAGCGTTCGAGAACGGTTGTGTGTTTTTTCTCCGCTGCGTGCTTTTTTTTAGAGCTCGGGCTATCTTTGTGCTGCCGTGTAGTTTTTCGGTGCTCGCATTTGAATAGTGTTGTGTCCCGGACGCGATAATTCGATTTAGAATGATTTGTGCTGATGTTTTTCCCCTGTTGCTTCGGTGCCTGGAGTGCTCTCGCTCCCTTTGTTGACGGTGTGACTCGACCGCGCTGATCTATTATTAGGTTTTTGCGGTGTGCATTGCTTTTGTGCACAGAGTGACATGAAGAAGAAAAGTGATATTTAGTTATTGTGTGGTTGGATTCGCTGGAGGAGGAAATGTTTAAAAATGACTAGAGAAAATTAAGCACCGAGAATGCGCTCCCGGATATATTGATTTGGTGAGTACATTCCAGTTGAAGATTGTTTTCTCTAAATATCCCTTTTTTGAATACATTTCATTTATCAAATATTACTATATACTGGGTTTGGGGGGGCAGCCTAAGGGTTTCAAAGGATTTGTAGACCTTGTCACGTGTTGATAGACGTACATCTTATCGTTTGTCTTCCAAAGGTCTTCAATGAAGTTGATTCACCCTGCTGCAACAAACCATCAGGCAGAACTTTACAATCAGTGAAGTATCTGCAGTCATAGGTAATCCTTGCACTGATGGTGGGTTCTATTCACATCACATCACATCACATCACATCACAACAAAAACAAGTTAGCCACTTCGTAACCAATCGCATAATGTGGTAGATAATAAAAACAAAGAGAGATAAATACATAACTTTTGTAACTTTTAACGCAATAAAAACACGTTTTCGTTCGAGGGATCGGTCGCGAGTTTTGGTTCCTTTAGTGCTCGAAATTCCAGTCCAAAAGAAGGGCCCTCCATGCAGTCCATATTGAAACATTTGGTCCTTCGAGCCGGATCATGGCGAACCTGGAGATACTGTTTTCTCTTCTTCTTCTTCTTTCATTTATTTAACGTCGGTCTCTGTTCCGCAATCTAGTGCCAATCACCGACGGACATCGATTGCCATCCATTGACGGCAATCGAATGTGCAGGAAGGCACACACATGGGCCGGGACCAACGGCTTTACTTCCCTTCCGAAGGAAGACGTGACCAGAGATTTTTATGCCTCAGAAAAATCCCACCGACCTCGGCTGGGATTGAACCCAGACCCATTGGGGTGTTAGAAGGCAGTCACGCTTACCACTACACCACCGGCGCCGGCTAACTGTTTTCTCGCCGCAATGCGCTAGTGGCGCAAGTGAAAGGAGAGTTTTAGGTCGCGAAAAACCTCAGCGATGCTAACTCGCAAAGTGAGGTTATAGAACGGCTGGATCAACTCAAAGTGCTTGCTGAGAACTTCCGAGCTACACAAGGGGAAATCCAGGAGAATCAAAAGGATCCGACAGCAGTTGCATCCGTATTTGATGTGCATGAGGATTTTTTCTTTTTTTTTTTTTAATTCTTTTTTAAAGAGATTTTTAGCCTTAGGCTAGTTCATCTCTAGTGGATTTTTTCGGTGTCTACTACCGAGCGAAGAATATGTTCGAGACTTTTCTGGATGATGTCGAGTCGACCGTCAGCCAGCGAACGAATGCAGAATCCAAGGATTGGAAGGATGCGATGCAGCTGTTGATGGAAACACTGCGACAATTATTGCTACAACATCAAGTAACGGCGAATGCAGTGTTGGCTCAGGTGTCGAATAGTGTCAAAGCTTTCCCGGAAGGTGAGCAGGTGTCGAATGCTGCACCCCAGTTGAGTGTTCGTCTCCCAGCGATCAATATTTCAACGTTCAGTGGTGATCGCAAGGGACGGTTGACGTTCAAGGACCGTTATCAGTCTACCATTCACAACAGAAAGGACAATTCGGATTCGCTAAAGATGCAGTATCTTTTTTCGTATTTGGACGGAGATGCCAAACGACTGGTGAACAAATTCAAGATTTCCAGTGCGAACTACGAAAACTACCACTGCGACAAGAAGCGGTATACGGTGTTTTCTTTTGTTCGCGAGTTCATGGATCAACCAGAAATCACAAATGCCAGGCACTGATCAAGTTGGTTTCGACCTCCGATGAGGTAGTACAGCAACTAGACGCTCTTGGAGAAGAGTTTCGAAGTCGGGATCCTTAGTTGATCCATCTGATGCTGAAGAAATTGGACAAGGAGACGCAAACAACTTACCTTACCTTCCCAATCAGGCTAAGGCCTTGTTGTCCTCTGCTGTCCGAAGAAGTCGTCTCCACTCTACTCGATCCATGGCAACACTTCGCCTCGTCTCGTAGTCTGCGAAGGGTCCGCAGGTCGCCTTCTACTTGGTCGATCCACCTTGCCCGCTGCGCGCCTCTTCTTCTTGTTCCTGTTAGGTCACTTTCTAGAACCATTTTCACTGGGTCGTCGTGAGGCATTTTTACGACGTGCCCAGCCCACCGTAGTCGCCCAAATTTTGCTGGTGCAATTCGTGGTTCAATCGCCTCCTCCACGTTCCGTCATCCATCCGCCCTCCACAAGCATAGTCCAGGTCTCGTGGCCGTAGAGGACCACCGGTCTAATCAGCGTCTTGTAGACAGTCAACTTCGTGCGGCGACGAATTTTATTCGACCGGAGCGTCCTCCAGAGTCCAAAGTAGGCACGATTCCCTGCCATAATGCGTCTTTGAATTTCTCTGCTGGTATCATTTTCAGCGGTCACCAGTGAGTCCAAATACACGAACTCATCGACCACCTCGATTTCGTCACCGTCAATCTGAACTCGGGGTGGAAGGCTAACATTGTCTTGCCTAGAACCTCTTCCTTTCATGCATTTTGTCTTTGATGCGTTGATGGCAAGTCCAATCCGCCTAGCTTCAGCCTTCAGTCTGATGTACGTTCCCGCCATCGTCTCAAAGTTCCGTGCCATGATGTCAATGTCATCGGCGAAGCCAAGAAGCTGGATGGACTTCCTGAAAATCGTGCCACTCGTGTCTATCCCAGCTCTTCTGATCACACCTTTTAACGCGATGTTGAATAGCAGACACGAAAGTCCATCACCTTGCCGTAATCCCCTTCGAGATTCAAAGGGACCCGAGAGTGTCCCGATACTCGAACAACACACATCACTCGATCCATCGTCGCCTTGACCAATCGCGTCAGTTTATCCGGAAATCCGTACTCGTACATAATATGCCATAGCTGATCTCGATCATTTGTGTCATATGCGGATTTGAAATCGATGAACAAATCTAGATAGAGCTGGAATTAGGGCCTTACAGCTTTTGTAAACAATGACTTCTATCGATGATTTCTAGAAATTCAAGGCTCGCCCACGCAAACCATCATCTTCATCGAGTAGGGAAAGACTTTCCCTATCCGATGGTTATGCTGGTATGCGTGGGCGTGCCTTGAGTTCCTAGAAATCATCGATAGAAGTCATTGTTTACAAAAGCTGTTACGCCCTAATTCCAGCTCTATCTAGAAATGATGTGTGTTGCACGTTGTATTCGCGGCATTTCTGCAGAACCTGCTAAATCATGAAAATCTGGTCCGTGGTAGCGCAGACACCCATGAATCCCGCCTGGTATTGCCCCACGAACTCTCTCGCAAATGGTGACAGGCGGCGGCATAGAATTTGGGAGAGTACCTTGTAGGCGGCGCTTAGCAGTGTGATCGCGCGGTAGTTGCAGCAATCCAACTTATCACCCTTTTTGTAGATTGGGCATACGACACCTTCCATCCACTCCTCCGGTAATCTCTCCTCCTCCCAAATCTTGGCAATTACCCAGTGCAGCGCTCTAGTCAGTGCTTCACCACCGTATTTTAATAGCTCACTTGGTAGTTTATCTACACCAGTTGCTTTGTTGTTCTTCAGCCAATCAGGGGCCGGTAGCCTGTCGTCTTCTGCGCGTACTCCAAGGTCTGTTGCCGGGCCACCTTCGTTTTCTGCTGCTTCACCGTTGAGGTCCTCGTCATAGTACTGCTTCCACCTCTCAATCACCTCACACTCGTTCGTGAGAAGGTTACCGTTCAAGTCCTTGCACATATCGGCTTGCGGCACGTAGCCTTTGCGCGAACTATTAAGCTTCTCGTAGAACTTCCGTGTGTCGTTTACGCGGTATAGATTTGCCATCGCCTCGCGATCTCGGTCTTCCTGCTGACGCTTCTTCCTTCGGAAAACCGAGTTTTGTCTGTTCCGCGCTTGTCTGTATCGCTCTACATTCAATCTCGTGCGGTGTTGCAGCATTCTCGCCCGTGCTGCATTCTTCTCCTCTACTAACATTCGTCGTCAAACCAGTCATTTCTTCGGTCCGGGATTGCAGTACCTAATGCCGCTTCAGCAGTACTACCTATGGCGGAACGGATGTCCCTTCAGTCATCTTCAAGAGAAGCCGCGCCAAGCTGCTTTTCCGTGGGTAGTGCAACTTCCAGCTGCTGCGCATGTTGGATCGCGGCGTTCGACTTCGACGGGTGTTATGCACCGTCGAGAGTTTTGAGCGCATCCATACTGCAACTAGGTAGTGGTCCGAATCTATGTTCGCACTGCGGTACGTGATGCAAACAAGCTGGTCGAAGAAGGTCATCGAGAACGAAAATCCGACATTCGAGGATTTGTTGTCGTTCCTAAAGAAGCGGTGTGAAGCGTTGAGAAGGAAGTTTTCAAAAAAGATGCATCCAAATCAGTGAATGTCGAGAAGAAAATGAAATCGCTACATGCAGTAGCATCGAATCAAAAGAGCAAAATACGTTTTTCTGTGAAGATTTTAAGCAAATGAGTGTAGAAGATCGCCGAAGCTTGGCTCAAAAGACTAGACTGTGTTTTAACTGCTTGAGGCCGTTGCATACTGCCAAGTCGTGTTCTTCTAAGTCAGTATGCCATACTCCGGAATGCAAACAACGGCATCATACGCTGCTGTATCCCGTTGCGAAGAAACTTGAACGTGCCGAAGAAAAGCCGAATGAAAATGATGTTCCGGAAAAGATCGTGACGAAGAGTGAAGATAAAAATGTTGCGGTTCTGATGGCGGAATTGCCCATAGAGGAGCACCGCACCATTCCGCTGCTGCCAACGGCAGTTGTGAATGTACAGAAGGCGGATTGATCGCAAGCTACATTAGTGTCAGAGGAATGCGTTAGGAAATTGGAACTGCCGAGGCGTAGCGGTAAGCTGGTAGTCAGTGGGCTTGGTCAGCAAAAGGTAGGGTTCACTCGTGGTGTAGTTTCACTACGACTAGCGTCCAGATTCAGCGAATGTATCATTATTACAACCAATGCATACGTTCTCGGTAAGTTGACGTCTAGTATTCCTTCGCAACGTTTCAAGCTAAGCAACATGAAGCTGCTGGAGAATATCAATGAGCTGGCGGACCCGTTGTTCAACAGACCGGCTTCCATTGGCGTAATTTTGGGATCGAACGTCTTTCTTGAGCTTCTCGAGTGAGGTCAAGTCAAGGACGAATGCGGCCTAACGGTGGCCCAACGCACGGTTTTCGGGTGGATCGTGGCGGGGAGGTACGACGAAGCCGAGTCCATTGCCAGCAATTATACTATGATCAATCACACGGAAATGGATTTGAATCGTACCCTACAATAGTTCTGGGAGCAAGAGGAGCTGCGTAACAAACCACAGTTGACTCGTTCCGAAATCAAGGTGGTTGAATTTTTCAAATCGACCTTGTCGCGTGATGAGAATGGGTGCTTCATTGTTCGTTTGCCGTTCGACAAGCCACTCCTAGGAGAATCGATAACAGCTGCACTGAAGCGGCTTAAGTCGATACAAAAGCGGAATTCAAGCGAGAATACGAAGCCTTCGTTCGTGAATATCTGGAGCTAAATCACATGGAGGAGGTTCCACCTCAGGAAATCAAACTGCTTAGGATTCTGGCTTAGTAATGCCGTGCCTTAATTCACTAGGCCATCTGAGGCCCTTGAATACGAAGATAATTGTAGATTAAATTTCTATATTTTTAGGAGGGAATCCAAAAAGTGTTTTTGGCAGAGAATCCCGATACTGTTATTGAGAAAATTTCATGGAAATACCGATGAGAATCATAAGATTTTTTGAAGAAAATGTCCAAACCGACCGCCTCAAACACTGAGCTTTAATAAGAATTAACTAACACATTAACATTTTGAACGAGACCTAAAACAAATGATAAAAATTGCGAAGTTTCACGTGATCATTCTGAAACAATCGGTTCTAAAAACCCTATTTCAAATGTATTGCCGCGCAAAACCAAAACACGACACAAATTGTACCTAGATTGCGTACATATTTATCTTCTCCGTGCAACCGTAATATTTCAACACCGGACAGGTAAAAAAAACCTTATAAGGTGCATTCATACTTTAAGCTTCTGCTCTACATGCAGGTATCCGAAAACACTACCCTTCTCATGGGACAAAAAACGAGTATCACGTTGTTCAATGCCAGACAAACAAAACCAACTAGGTAAAAGTCAGGGCCGCGAAGAAGAAGAAACGACGAAAATGGATGTGAGTGCAGAAAACTACCACGGGACTCCATCTTGGATAAGCATCTCATATGGTCTCATGTGCACCCAGCCAACCAGATGTAGATATTGGCCAACGGGCAATTGAAGGGAATGTTCGTTATTCTTTTGTTCCAAGTGGTTGCATTGCTCCTTCCCCTTGATTTATTTGTATATTCCACGACTAATCCTTCAATACTCTTAGCACAGTACATTGAATGGAAAGTGAAACAAATAACATTGTTTTGCGCTATTGTACTGATTATTTTGGAACGATTTTGGTCATAAGTTCGATAAACATGGAATTAATGTATCTGCAAAGTGTTCCATTATCACTTTTTTAGGATTTCCAAACAGGCCCAATGTTACGATTTTCGTCACTTTTTTGAATATCGATAAAATCCCTTCCGACACTGTTTATGTAATTTTGCCCAAACATACCTCCGGTTCTTTCCACACTTTTTTACAGATTACTGCACAACAGTAGATGATCTGCATAACACAACCACAATAGAATGCTGATACCCTGTTCATTTCAGTACATTGCGTGATTAAATCAACCAAAACTCACCTTCATTCGAGACTGTCTGCGAATCTTCTCCATTTTTCGGATCAATAACAACAGCAGCTGCTGTCAAATGATGGAGACGGTCGTCGTTTGCTGAATCTACCGCCTCCTTGGGAGGTTCCCCACCCCCAGCCGGTGCAACAGCAATATCACCATCACTCGCCGGTTGTGGCGGTGGTGATGGCGGCGGCGTCGTTGTCATAATTGTAGTCGTAGTAATCAACGCCAACGGAAGCTGTGGTAGTTGTTGTATGCTGCTTTCTTCTGGTTGAGTCGCTTCCGCCGCGTCGCCCGTGGCTGGTGTTAATGATGCTAATGCTGCTTCTGAGATTATAAGATCAACATCGGCGTCTTGTTCAGTGACGTCATCATGCTGTACGACCTCACTATCTTGGGCCGAAGTGGGGGAGGCATCTGCAATTGGTTGCTGCTCAGGTTCGGTCATGCTATCTACCTCTGATGTTTGTTCAACTTTTGGAGTAACTTCACCTTCTGCATCATCACTACCTTTGCCGTCACCATCGTCGTCATGGTCATCATTACCATCATCATCATCATCATCATCAACAATCTCGACGGGGCCAACGTACAATGTTTGCACTCCGTCATCAAATTGCACTGTGATTTCACTCAGGAATAGATCCAGATCATCCTGTTCCTGTTCACTGCTGACACTGGCCAGTTTCTTCTGCGAACCCAAATCCGCCCCGTCTCCGGGCAGAAATTCAGTTGTTGTTGTTGATGGTTTCATCTTTGCCGTCGTCGTCGTCGCCATTACGCTCATCTCCCAGTTCCAGCACAACACTCTCTCATGCACGTAGAATTTGTTCACGTTTAAAACACTATTCCTCGAGGCACACGTAAAATTTATAACATAAAATCACAACGAACGGGTACATTTCCACAAACATTACAAACTGAGACCGAACTCCGCGCCACCGGAAGCTTTCTGGAAGGATAAAATCAAAAAACAGCGAACCCAAAAAATGAATCCAACCAAAAAAATGAAGCACGAAAAGAAAATGATTCCGGGACGGCGTCACACACGCAACAGGTTGCCTTTCTTGTTTGCTACTGGCGAGTGGTTGTTGTTGGACCGAAACCACGAATCAAACCACGCAAAGGGAACGGAGCGCAGGCCGGAGGACGGTGGGGTGGTCTTGCCAAAAAGGAAAGTTTCGTCGAGTTCAGCGATTTTGTTTTGGCATCACCGAGAATGACAGCTCGGTGGTCGACGAATCGTTTACAACTGGAATTGGATGCTGCATGGGCAAGTTTTCGATTGGGTTCTAAATAACGCCTTTTTGGGACGACTCGAAAAAAAAATCCGGCTGATATACTAGAACTTGGTAGAACCAACAATCAATACGAAACTAACGATTTCAAATCGGCTTATTACTTGACTAGCCCAAGCACATCTATAAGTGTACCCCATTCTAGTACTAGAATCTGCCAAAGTCTTTCTTATAGACAACAGATTGAGTATGTTTCTTCAGAACCTCCTGGTCTTTCTATATACACGGATAGAAATCTCCTAATATTTTTTGCTGGATTTTGCCGAGCTGGTTCTCCAGCAATCCATTCAGCAAAAATGAACTTTGCTGACCTTTCAGCAATCCAGTTTGACAGTTACTTTGCTGGATTTTCAGCAATTATTTTTATCAACAGCAGTAGGATTTTGCTGTACTTTCAGCATTATTTTGTTTTGTTAATCTGTTTTAATAAATGTATATAGATTATTGATTTACAAGAGAAGTTTATGTATTTATTCATATTGTAGCGTATTTTATGGTATCGGCATGGTTGATTGATGTTATTTGGGATTAAAACAATGTATATGATGGATGAACTCCACCAGGTAAGGAAACTGTCGGTGATCATTTCTGGACCTGCTTTAGACAGCATCTGGAAAAGATATATTCATAATAGAGTTTATTTTGACTTTCATGAGGATCTTACCACCATAGAGGTAACTCTAAGACTAGTAGGTCCCGAAGAAAATCATTATTATTTTTGGCTCACTCAGTACCAGAACAACGGTCCCAAGCAGTCCCAAGCTATTTCACTCACCCCTGCATGTTCTGCATGAATCCACACACCCCTGATGTTATCTGTCAAACTTTCATAGCGAATCAAAACAAACATAGTGTAGTAATAGAATTTCAACTAGAATAGGGTACGTTAATCGTTTGCTTGGGACCAATAGGCTACTAAAGTGGTGAGCCAATTTAAAATCGTTAGTTTCGTATTGATTGTTGTTACCACTCTCAAAGATAAATATTTGCAGGAAATAGATAAATACTGAATCAATAATATTGTCACCTGACTTTAACAACTCGACAGTGAGCATGCATAAGGGCGTATACGCGATGATCGATTCTCTTCATCGATTTTCTCTTTGCATTTCTACAGCTAAGCAAAACAATTTTCTAGAATTTGTTCAATGCAGAAATGTAACAGGTTGTATTGGCTATCAAAAGCAACAGCAAACGCACCGAGAAACGTTAATTCTAGCGAGTTATTAACAAAAGAGAAAATCGACGAAGAGAATCGATCATCGCGTTTACGCCCTTATGCATGCTCACTGTCGAACTGTTCACCAACATGAGATTCACGTGAAAAAGTATAAGTCTAACTGACAGCACCTGCATATTTTACTGGTTTTCTGCAATAAAAATACGTTTACTGATTTCCAGCACTTTAAACAAAGCGTTGCTGGGTATCCAGTAAAAAATAGTTTTGCTGGACATTATTCAGTTATTCAAATTGCTGGAAGGTAAATTCAAAATTTGGAGTGTATACCTTTGGGAAAATTTCTATTGCTGATTATTCATAAAATGTATAAGTCAACTAATAAGCAGACGTCTTGCAAAAAGTTAATGAAGATCATGTGTCTAATGAAATGTATAAGCGGTCACACATACCCTATATGCATTCTTATATGACCTATGTGATTTGTCTTATGAAATGTATAAGGCTGATGTTTTGGCAAAAATGTATAAGTGAAACACGTGCATAAAATAATTGATTTTCGTTTCGTGTACACACTTAATCTAGCTCGGTAAAATCTCCAACAGCCGAGTACCTTGGCATTTACTTTTGCTGATATCTCTGTAAAATATCTATTTGTTAGCTGATATCTCAGCAAAATCTTATTTGTTAGCTGAATCTCGGCAATGGTTTTACTGAATCTTAGCAAAATAAATTGCAGAACTACTCGGCTGTTGGAATCTCGGCGAAAAAAATTTAAGTGTGTAGTATATAGAATACCGTTAATTTGAATAGCTACCCTAATAAAAATGTTAAGGTTAATTTGCTTAATGACGTGTTCGGGGTATCATCCTAACAATTTGTGGAATAGCTCATGAATAGTTGTGCTATCATTTGTTTATGGTAATTTTTTATTTGGGTAATATTAAAATTAATCTGTGCACAATAAGAATTTAAATTGTTACAGTTCCCCGGTTGCGGTAGAGCAGAACTACCATAGGGTGGACCAATCACAAACACTTAGGGCAATGTGCACCAACAAATCAAACAAAATCATGAGAACATAACTTGTCAACATACGTGTATTCGTACATTGGAACGTACTCACATTTTCTCCTGCTCGCCGGCGTTGTTGCCGCTAAGAGGCTCACTGCATGTCCTCGGGGCTCGCGATTGACTAGCTTCCCGCCGTCGTCTGGTCGGCAACTCGACGAACGATCGTCGTACGCTTCCGTCTGAGACCGACGTCCTGTTGGTCACTCGCCGCACGGTACCAACGCTCGCCGGCACACGGGCCTCCGTAGTTGGTCCTCGTCTCACCTCCGTCTTTGACCATCGAGCGGTCCAATCGCTTGCCGTCACACGGAGCTCCGTCGTCGGTCCTCGTCACACTACCGTCTTTGACCATCGAGTGGTCCAATTCCGTCGACGTCAGCCGGCTTTCCCGCACTTTCCGAATCTTGAGTCCGTGGCAAAATAAAGCGCCCTGAAAAGGCTTTCTATTAATATCGGCAGAGACAATACTTGTGCCGTGAAACTCACCCTCGGATCGGGACGCTTCTTTCTCGTTCCAATTCAGTCGTTTTCCGTGCGGTCCGTGTAGCGACCGGTTGATCACTGTTCCTGGCTCAAGCCGATTTGAAAAGTGCCTAATTAAAACGAACATGTTAGCATCATCGTCGCCATCTTTTATGCAGCAAATTACCTTCGACTACGCTGAATTCCTGACCAAGAGTCCGTTTCGTGACCAGTGCGTGTGCACGTCTTCTACGGGCGGTTAGCGTTGGAAGTGGTTTGGCCGGCTGTACTGTCCACCCGTCTACTTTGTCGTCACTCTGCACTCGTACCGGAACCTTTCTACCTGGTGTGCCAGATGCCACTATGGCGGTCCACCAATAATGATCTTTTTTCACTGCCGCTTTTCTTCTCCGAACCGGCAGCCACGGTGTCGTTGTTCGTGTGCGTGCGTTCTCCTCCTTTCGTGTAGTCTCGAACGGAAAACGATCTCGCACCACGGTGTCAAACACGAGAGATGAGCAAGACAATTTCTTGTGTGCTTACGTTTTCAAGCCAGGAAGGGGTTTGAACTTTTTGCTATAATATCCGTGTTACTACACTGAGTACAATTTTAATTTCATTTTGTACTATTCTTTTACTAATGTATTGTGAAGTTTTTCTTCATTTAGACTCGAATGATTTTAATTTCGTCGTTCTCAAATTTCGCTTTCGATTTCGCTCCCACCAATCCCACCTTGGAACATATATAACGCTTGGTTTCCATGACATTTCTTCTGGGGTTTACATTTGACTCATTAAATGTTCCAAACCAGCTGGTTAATCCTCTTCCATATGTTTACTTTTGACCCCTTTGTTCTTGAGCTTACCGCTGGTCATGTTTACATAACAAATCCACTCTGCTGAACCTGTTTGCACGCGAAAACGACAAGGAAACGTGGAAATGGTAAGAGTTTCAAAAGCCATAGAAGATTTTGGCAGCTTTCACATTTCGTCGAGAAAGTCTAAATATTCATAGAAATCACAATAAGATTCTAAACTTCATCTTACAATAAACGGAACAAAATTACTTCGAATTGATTGTTGCTACTACTGTTTTTCCTCCGACATCTCTACTTGGCGACTGACTGACGCTGACATTGACGCAGTATTGTGGGTCTCGATCGAGGTCTCGCTTTATTCTCGATATTATAGAAAAGCTGTTCAAGATGATAAGACATTTACTCTACTAAATCGAAAGCTCGGAAATTCCACATGATTTTCATGTGATCACACATAAACAGAATCCACCCAGAAGCACACATGAAGTTTTTTAATCAAATGAATAGTATGTGTGGTTACGCATGGCCTTTATGTGTACACTTATTAAGTATGTATCTGATACATAAATATCATTTGTTGATCACATTGCAAAAATTCATGTGTGGGACACATAAAAACAATCTTTGAAATTTTATTAGTGGCACTCTAGGTGGCACTTAACTAACAAATTGACAGCTCGCTCCTATACAAACTCCCTTCAAGGGGCACTAAGATGGTGGTTTTTGCTAATGCAATCGCACTTATTTAAAATAGTTCAAGTGTACCAAAATCGAGGAAATTTTGGATTTTGGTTCAATTTTTAATGCCGATTACGAATATGCATTTACCTCAAAATCCCTTTTCACAGGCGTTAGCTAACGTTACATTTCACATCTAAAATGTCAACCTAATTGGGCGAATCCCTCTCCTTATTGATTTCTGGCTACCTTCACCATTGGCTCCTGGTTTATTCAGTTGTCAAAAATTAAATTTTGACAACACTGCGGTTCTGGCGACGAGTGACGCGTATTATCATTCACCATCATCCTCCTCCTCTTGCTAAGCAAAAAGGAGTGATTTTTGTAAAATATATTCACTCCTTTCGCATCAATCATCCGCGCGCTAGCTGTAGTTATTAGAGAAAAATCAGTTTAATTTCGAGAGTGAAATACGAATACCTGAAGATAGTAGCAAGAAAAGTTGTTTTTGGAAGCTCGTTTTTGTTGGACGTAGCATCTCGTCGGTCTCAAAATACGCCATAAAAAGTTGAAGGTGCTGCAGCAGAAGGAGCGACGTACAAAAATCGATCATCTTTGAACAGTTACTACCTAGCTACTAAGTGCTCTGTTGCCCTGGAAGTGATCCAGGAGAGAGGTGTTCGGTGTATTAGAATTGCAGATTTTAAAATCGTCTTTGTGATATTGATCAGCTTTTAGTTATATAAGAAGGAAACGAGTTAGGTTCAAAGTTTTAAAGAATTTTGTAATATTTAGTCACAAAATGTCTGGAAAAAGTATTATGAATAAATTTGTGATACGGAACATTGTCCAGATGGTGGTCAACTGTTCGTACGTTTGCGTGTTTTACCTAATGCTGATGAGTTTACTGGACACGGCGGGAGTAGGCGCGAACAAGCTACCCGAAGAGGACATATCGATGGTGACGGAGGTGAACGTAAGTAATGTTCTCGCTACTTAGTCACTATCACTTTATATGACGCGTCTCTTTCGGCACTCTTTTGTTACCGACGACGGACAACGCAATGAGATAAAACTGTTATCTAAAATAAACCAATGTACCTGGTCACCATCATGATGTTTGATGAGGGCGGCTGTTCGTTATTTCTTGTCTCAAAATCGCACTTTCATTTGATGCTTCCTGAAGTGTTGAAGCTATTTATTTGTTTCTTTTACAGAATGCAGATATTGGAAGCAGTGGTGCACCCGGGGAGAAGAAATCCGGGGGTTTCTTCAGTTCCGACGTTGGCTTCGTGCACGCCTTCGTTGCTTCTTTCTCGGTCATCATTGTGTCGGAACTGGGCGATAAGACATTCTTCATCGCTGCCATCATGGCCATGCGGCATCCCCGGCTGACGGTGTTCGCCGGAGCGATCGCCGCCCTGGCCCTGATGACGGTTCTGTCGGCCGTTTTCGGCATGGCAGCCACCATTATCCCGCGGGTGTACACCTACTACATTTCGACGGCTCTGTTTGCACTGTTCGGACTGAAGATGCTCAAGGATGGCTACTACATGTCCTCGACGGAGGCAGCCGAAGAGCTGGAAGAAGTGCAATCCGATCTCAGAAAACGAGAGGACGAGGTAGGTTCACACGTGCTTTCCAATGCTTCACATCATCCCACACCAGAACAACGTATCGCGCGCTTATGGTTGTTACCCCTCACTTTAAGTGAAGATAATTTTCGATTTTTTTCGTTCTTTCTGTTTTGTTACTAACAAAATATTTTCTCTTTATTTGCTCAAGATTTCTCTTTTCCTGTTCCTAACCCTCCTCGTTGGCTTTGTGTGTCTCTTAGCCGTCCCTTCTTCTTTTTCTTCTCAGAAAAAAATGATTCTCTTGTTCATAAACCACGTAGACACTTGAGGCGATTCCTTTTAGCATCCTTTTTCGCATTACTCTTCGCATTGTCACTAGTCAAAATATTAAGGTTTTTGTGAATGCACGTTGCTGAAACTACTAGGTAGGGTTAATGTTCCTATGTGCCTAAGTGCCCTCATATTGGGCACATTCATAAATTTCGAATGAAAGCATTTGTGGGCTTTTTTTATTAGCAACCATTTGTGTTGTCTAGCCGACGCATTGTTCTTAGGAAAATTGAAGAACATGATATTTTAATCAATCAATTTTTAGATCCATAGGCCAACATTAGAGCCATTTCCCCTACTTACTTGTTTGCTGTGGAGAAGCAACCAATGCACAATAAGGAAAAATGGTCGAAGAAATACATTTTATTTTGTAGCATTTCCGAAACTCGCTGAAACAAAAATATGGTTCATATTAGAGAGGGTCTAGTATAAGAGAAGAGCGAACTGTCTAAGCCAGAGCCAATTGAGCAGCGCCTATCTTGATTGCATTGGAAGTGTTGCTAGAAATCACCTAGGCATAGGTTGTCAATCCAATTTGCTTTGAATCCACTCCTCTCTTATACTAGACCCTCTCTAGTTCATATAATTTCTGTAGGTAAACAACTTGCGAAATCGAATGTAAATGCGGTTTCATCCTGGGAGAATACAGTGAGTCTAGACCAACAATTGAAACAGGCAGAACAGCCAAACGTAAACAATGGCTTTAAACGCAAATTCAAATCAAAGCACATCCAAGTAATCTAACGCCATCATCTGATAGAGCAAACTTCGTGTATCAAATAGCATTGTTAGTTGGTGTGGGAGTGTTTTGATTCTCTTTCATTTTGTTTACGTTTGGTGGTTCCGCCTATTTCAAATGTTGGTCTAGATTTATTCCTATATTTTTTAGGCAGAAAAAGCAAAAAAACTCAAATTTACTGTATTCTTTCCAGGATGAAACCGCATTTACATTCGATTCCGCTAGTTGTTTACCTACAGAAATGATATGAACTATATTTTTCAAACAGGTAATTTCAGTGGTACACAATTGAATGTATTTTTTCGTCCTTTTCCCCCCATTGTGCAATGTCTGAAAATTACAGATTTATAAACCTCGTAAATTCAAGATCTGAGGTTTATAAATTTGAAACTTTCAGACCGATTGCTTCTCCGCAGCAAACAACAAGTAGATTTGTGCCTTTAAAATTGCGAAGTGTGATAAGAATAAGGACTCTACAAGGAAACACCTTAAGAGGGGGATGGCGTGTGTCTATGGTCCGCAAAAATTTATATGGATGATTGTCTACGCAGGGTGAATACGTAGTTTATGAACCACCTCCCAACCATAAAACGTCATTTTGGAACGATAAGGGAACCTGCATAAATGCAATCCTCTGGCACGGCCATTGGTTCTTGAAGCTGCCATAAGTGATAGCAGTGGCGTTGATGTCGGCATGGTTTTAAGCTTCGTTCATACGTTACCATCATCATGGTTTGCCGATGAGATCCACCCATCCGAGTATGACCAATCGATTGCACAGTCATTGGTTCTTGAAGCCACCGTGAATTGAATTTCATGCACTTCTTTCATATAATTTCATGTTTTTAGAAAGAAAAAAACAACTGAAATACGCCGAGACAACCTTCGAAAACACCACGCACTTGATAAATTTTCTCCTATACCGCAACGTTACCATGGTCGTTCAAACAACGGCATAAACGAAGCTGAAACTCATAATGTTTCCATCAGCTCTCAATATCGGCTCTAAGCAGAGTGTTCTTGGATTACTTTTGTGCCACCGGAGTTCATAAATGACGTTGGACGTTTGTTTACGTTTCATGAATCACCAACTGAAATGCTACGTCATTTATTTATCTTCCTTAGGGTAATGAACTACTTCTGGATCTGCGCATATTTCCGTCATATCGAGCAGAAACATCAAATGTATCAATGATTTCGACGTGAACGAATCAACCATACGTTTGGTACGAAAATTTGGTTCAAAAGCTACAACACAACGTATATAAAAACCCATAATATGAATATATACTTCCATTCTCGCTCCTTGCGAATCCATTTTTTTCTGCCTTCATCCGTATGTTGAAGTGAATCCAATGCCATTTCAGTGTGTTTGGATGTAATTGAAACTCGTATGACGGAATTGGAACCAAGAAGCAGTGTTAGATTTTTAACAATAGCTCAACAATTTGAGATCTTAACCCTATTGATGCGACACTCATAGCGCAAATCCTACCGGCGGCGCTTATCAGTTTACGTGACATCGTAATCATGAATGAATGATAAAGTTTCAACGATTTGGGTGTAATGTATCGAAAACAATGGTTTTCAGAGATAAAACAAATACCGCAACGTGCGTTATCAGTGTCCCTAGATGGGATATTTTTTATTGAGCGATTGTCAGTTGATAGAAGTGCGGCTCACCTAAATCTCAACATGATTTCATGACCAGTTCCATCTATTAAAAGAAACTTTGGCCACTCGAAATCCCGCCAAGTCAAATTTACAGTCATTCCTTATCTTCTTATGAACTATACATGGCTGCAAAAAATGCGGAACATTGCTTTTGTTTTCATGTCCAGAATAGTAAATAGCTTTATCTGCGATATTTTGGGATCCCCTCGTAGCTAGACATGGAATTGATTTACTATGTTTACTCATACGAATCGTTTGTCTTCTCTGCCATACAGATTTTCGGTGCTTGCGCTCAGCGTGCATTTGACGCATTCCTGCCGATAAGTTCTGACAAAAGAGTCGCTCATTTTCAAGCAAATTAATGCATTTGATTCATTCTGTCTCTTCAGTATACTATGTCTTCTTACCAGAGGATAATCCCGAACAACAGTATCAGGGTTGTAGCCATATCATCATTAAGCTTGTTGTAGGATGAATTCCCTTTGAATTCTTTTCATAATTCACTTAGAATGCTCCGAGAAATTCCTTCCGATTCCTTAGGAACAAGATTGGAATTCACCTTCAGTTCTCTTTAAAGTTCCCATAGACTTAATCTAGAATTATCCCTATAAGCCCTTTAGACTTATCGTTATACTCATTTGACAACCTCATCATCCTTCTATAGAAACCTTTTAACATGTCAGAATCCTAAAATTGAGTCTAAGTCTTTGAAGAGAAGAAATTTGACTTTTTTTTTTTAAAGAATCTGGGATCTTGAATTTTGAAAAAGAAATTAATTAAACCTCACATTCTTGAGAATTTTCTTCTGTCTCAGAATCTTGAAATTTTTTCTCAATTTTTATTTCATATAGGGGAAATGGATGTAATGTCGGCCTAAATGCCCCTAATTTGGGCAGATACATAAATTTAGCAATCGACTAAATTTTCAATAGCGACCAAAAATATCCATTCCCAATGTCACTGTGAGTCACTTTTTAGTGACCTGCTCACTTTTTTCAAGCCAGTCACTAAAAAGTTTCTTTTTTAAGGGTAAAGTCACTAAATTCACTTTTTCTTGTAATCAGTCACTATTTTCAACTTTTTTTAGCGTGAATTTATTTCAAGATTGATCATTCTTTGCTTTGTGACGTTTAATCGTCTTTCTCTATCTACTCATTTTTCTAAATAAAATTTCCTGAGTTTTCAAGGTTTTTCCAGAACTTTAATGGATAAATTTCAGACTTATAATAAGAAAGCTATTTTTAAAATGCAATGTCTTGTAGTTTCGTATTCCATGTTCAAGATATTGAAAATTTTCGAAGTGCCTGAATTAAGGAAAACATTAAATGATTTATTTCAAGTTCGTAACTAACTTTATGAAAGATTAGAAATCTTCATTGCAGTCCCATTAACTTCACAACAATTTTAGGAACTTTAAAGAAATTCTGAGGAATTAAAGGAAATGATGAGAATTTCAGTGAAGCTCCATAAACAAACTACGGTAACATAAGGGAAGTTAACAGACTGAAATTATGGGAAACTTACTGGAAGCTTTAAAATCCTCAAATCGGATCTTTTAACATCCGAAAATTTCCAGGAACTTTTATGACGTTCCTAGAATTTCAAAGCACATCACAGGTGTTAAGCGAATTTGAGAAATATAGAAACCTTGAGGGGTATTGTGCAAATTTTTAAGAAGCTCTAAGTACCTCAGAAAAGCTAGATCTAGTGCTCTTTGGGGAATTTCAGATCTTAAGAGCAGTTCCCATGACTTTAGTTCAGACTTTTTGGAGCAGTTTAAAAATCTATAATCGTAAATTTAGAAAAATTGAGAACCCTTAATATGTTCCGAAAATTTCAGGGAAGTACTGTAACAGAGAATTTATGAAAACTTCAGAAATATTTCAGGAAGAAATTCCGAGAAATTTATTTTCCATAGAATTGAGAGCTTCAGGGAAGCTTCGAGAACATTAAGAATCAAAGGGCAGTTCAAATAACTTCAAGGAAATTGTAGAAACCTTAAATAAGTTCCGGAAACTTCAGCAAAGCTCCGATAGAACGTCTGGAACGTGATAAAAATTATATGAACAACCGGAAAACGTGAGAGTATTTTAAGGGTGTTAGATCATGGATATTTCAAGAACTTTTAAAAATGCGATCATTTAGCTAAGCTGATGAAAAAATGCGAGAACTTTTAGCAAGCAGCGATAAATATCTTCAAGAAATTCAAGTGAACTTAGAATTGAGATAGTTCAATGATATTCAGCGAAGTTCCGAGTACTTCCAGGACGATTAGATAGCTTCAGAATAATCCCATTAACTTAAGCAAATTTGCAGAGGCTTACAAGAAATTCCGTGGAATTCTGGGGTATTCCAAGAATTCTATGATTGATCCAAAAACGTCAGGGAATTTTGAATATATATATATCAGAAAATTTGCCGGATAACCTCAGGTAAGCATAGGTTAGTTCAGGGAGAATAAGTGAGCGTTTTTGATGGTTAGAATAACTAAGGAAAATTGTCGAAACTTCAAGGCAAATCAATTAATTTCAGTAAAGTTGCGGGTTCTTAAAATATACTGATCAATTTAGGGCTGTCTAGAGAATTGAAAAGGAAAGTCTAGACTATTGAAAAAGTTTTAAATTTGTGTCGATGATGGAAGTTTCAGGAAAATCATGAGAACTTTAGTGAAAATTTAAAAAAAACTAGGGGAATTTACGTATTCTCGGCAACCTAAGCAGCGACCTTTTTTTCTATAGCCTTTTTCTCTAAGGAACGCACACATATGCAGTAATGGTTTGTTTACAATCTTTTGCTGCCAGCTGCTCTAACAATTTCAGTCGAAAGAATTGTCAAAAACTGTTTTGAAACGCTTTTATAAAGCTCCAATCTTCTCTAGTGAGTCTAGTATTGTCGGCAACCAGTTTTTCTTCGGCAACCGTTCCATTTGAACTGCATGTAAATCTGCTGTTCTATTATCGGCAACTCAAAATCAGCTACAATTTTTAGTGCGTGTGTTTCATTTCAAGAAAACCTTGCTAGATTGCTTTTTCTCAGTGGTAAAAATATAGTCAAATTGAAGCTGAAAGCATAAAGAATCGTTTGCATGCATTCAGCGAAGTGTTTTCGTAAGAAAATCCAGTGAAAATAGTGTTTCAATTCGGGTTGCCGAAAATAGTCTGGCATGCCGAAGCCGTCATTTCCCCTACATTAATTTTTAAATTTTCCATGAAAATTGTGGGAGCACAAAAGTGCCAGAAATTTAGAAAAACTTCGAAAACTTCACAGAAGGACAGTGGTCTTCAGAAACATTTCGAGAACTTCATAGGAATCTTTGGAGGTTAAGGGGAGATCCGCAAACTTCAGGAATTTTTATGAACATTAGCAAAATGCGGGAGCATTTGAAAAAAAGTTTAGTAAGCTCCGAAAATTGGAGGAATTTCAGGGAGAGGTCAGTTCCATTAGTTTCAGAAAATTAGTGGAAAATTTAAAGCAGTTCCCAGATTTACAGAGACGTAAAAAATATAATAGAGGTCTTCGCATGAGTTCAGAAGTTCACTGAAGCTCAAACATTTTAAGGACGGTACAATTAAATTCAGCGCAGTACAACAAGCTTCATGAGAACTGTAAAAACGTTAGAGCAGTTTGGATAATTTAAGAAGAGAACAGAAAACCTCAGAGCAGTTCCGTTAACATTAGACAAGTCACATAAAGTTTAAAGAAATTTAGAGAACTTCAACGAATTGTTAAACCTTTAGAAGAAATTCATGATCGTTAGAGGAAACTTTAGGAAGTCCTATAAAGAATTTCAAGACAAATTCATTAACTTCAGGAAAAGTTTGGGAAGTTCTCAGAATAGTCCATTCTATATTCAATGGAAATTTCGATGAAGCTGTCCTTCGAACTCTATTTTCTTTTAGTTTTCCTCGTAATTACCTTGAAGTTCTCCACAATAAGACACCCTTTGGAAAGATTATCAGAATATTAACTGAATTCATTTCAGATTTCCCTTTGAATCTCACTCTTTCCCTTGGAATTCTACTCACATTGAAAGTCTCCTAAGAACTCATTGGCATTTTTTACACACAAATTCCTTAGATTTCTTCTCATAATTTGTTTGGCAAACTCTCCTGAATTTATTTTCCGAATTCCTTTGCAGATGTCCTGGAGTTATTCTCATATTTAATTGTGATCCTTCTTTTAGGATTTCAAAAATCCAAGAACTTAATTTGTTTTCTCCCACAAACTTTATGAAATTATCCTCAGAATGCCCTTGGAATTTTCCTTTGAAGTTCACAGGAGTTGTGCTCCTCAGAAATTGCTAAGAGTTTTTAATAAAATTTATTTTTAATTCAATTGAGGGTCACGTTTTGGTCACTATTTTTACAACTATAAGTCATTATTTAGTCACTTATTTCTTCAACATGGTCACTAGAATCACTATTTTTGACAGCAGTGATGGTTACCAGCCCTGAAATTGATAAATAGCCGATTTCTTTCCAATCTTTGATCCATAGGCCAACATTAGAGTCATTCCCCTATTTCATTGTTTTCTATAAGAAATTCCCATCTACATATTACCAATTCTGCCCAGTAGCGTTCGGCTTAGTGCCCTTTGGAATCAATCCAGTGGTCACCCTGAATACATCAAGAGAAGGTTTTGCAGACGAGTTATTAATTAAATTTTCGAACAAAGTTTGTTTCCCCAAATGCACATTTGAGTTTGAGTTTGGAAGTGCCCCAATTCACCCGTTTCTCCCCTTTATTTATAAACAACTACCTATTACCTACTGCTATAAAATGCAGTAAATGATAAGGTAGAAAGCAAAGGAAATCAACTTAAGCCTCTCCTTCCCATGGTGGCACAGCTGATCCATAAGTTTTTGGACCATCTCATGTTCGTCAATCTACCATTAAATAGTCAGTACTTTTTTAAACTTCTCCATGTGCTCATTATTCTCGTCCATATGTATTCTTGAGAGTTAAATTCATCAACTATTGAAAAACAATTAAAATACGATTGATATTTTTTAATGGATTCGACAACTTTTGTTCTAGCACCTTTTTCAAAAGCACATGTTTGCATCTCGAAACAACGAAAAAGCTTCTGGGAAGGAAAGGCTTAAGCTAATCTCACGCTGTGTAGACCAAACTAGACCCTTTTTTCCTCATTCTTCCCAAAACTCGTTTATCAATGGAATTGATAATAACTTTGAAAACAGCCACTAGCTTCTGGCGTAAAACTTTTTTAACTTTTTCATTTTTCATTGTATTTGTATTGTTCATTCAGGATATGTATAGATTATGATCCAAACAAAAACAGAATCATGAAAACGTTTCCATAGTCTTGAATTTGGTTTAGATATTGATATTTAAAACATTTGTCTATGTCTAAATATTCTTGATAATTTGCTTAAACCGGTTCGGAAGATTACTTTGACATTTTCTCAATAATTTCCTTAGAATCGTCCTAGAATTTCCACAAATTTCTTTCCATACTTTCCCTAGAATAATCTTGGGATTCTGTCTGATATTTTCTACATAGCACTCCAATATTTTTCTGTAGATTACTTTTGGAATTCGTTCTACAATTCTCTTAGAATTCCTAATCATTCTCACCAGAATTCCGTTTAACTTTCTCTCCAGAATACTGTTTTAAGTGCCCTGGTAAAAATCCTCAGAAATCCTTTGGTATATCTATCAGAATAAATACCTCGTTATTCTTCACAGAATTCCACAGGAAACCACTTCATCGTTTCCTTGGAGTATTGTTCAGAATTTTTTGATATTCTGATCATATTTTTGTTTTTAATCAACTTAATCATTGCATTGCCACTCATTCCTTAAAATTCTCCTCAGCATTCTCTATGATTTCTCCACAAAATTGCATTAGAACTTCCTTAGAATCACCTTGGAATTCTTTGTGGAATCCCTTGAAACTCTTCTGATAATTCCCTTGGAATACTCCTCCTACGTTTCTTTGTAATAATCAGAATTCCTTTAGATCTATCATCAGAATTAGGTTTTTGGAACTCTTGAAATTTCTTAGTTCTTCATAATTCTTTTAGAACTATCGTCATGATTTGATTCATTAGGAATTCTCCTCAGTATTCCTATAAAATTATCCTTTGAATTCCCTTTAAATTTTCTTGGAATCCTCCTTAAAATTCACCTGGATTTTTCCTCAGGATCTTTTTAAGATTCTCCTCACAAACGTCTTGGAATGTTACTCAGAACTGTCTGTGTATTCAAACTAACCCCAACTGGCTGGCAGTGATATTATGGAAGAATATCATCTGCAATTTCTCGTTTGCAGTAATTGCAGACAGTTTTAGGCCGGAAGCTAGAAGGTGATAGCTTTATTGCAGATCCAGGAACCCATTTCAGAATGCCTGGTAATTCACGTCCATTCAGAGGTTAAGGTCCTATGATAAGACTATGTGATTTCTTGGGCTGATTTTGACCGCCACCGTAATGGAAAATCTGCTCGAATTTACTTTCGACACACTTTGTTAAACTCCCCCTGTTTGCTGGTGTTCACACTGCTTGCACATGTTGAAAAAAATATCAATTTAGTAATCAAAAGTAAATACTTCCATCATGTATTACCGGAAAATTGCTCTAGGTAGGTGTATTAGCTTTTATTATTTTAAATAAAATGAAAAGGAGGAGGTGAAATTTGTGGAGTATGATATGGTTGCTCAGGAGGAACACCAGCAGGGATCTCGCTCATCTTGTCCTTCAAGAACTGTGATATGAAAACGAGGAAGGATTTCAAAACTCCACCATACCAACTTTCGACAAACTAGTGGGAAAAGTTCTCTATAGATCTACATGATTCTTTGAGTTCTGAAAATTTATGTTAAGAACTCATTCTGCATATTTCTCTGCAGTTTTGTGAATGTTTTCTGGTAAAATATATTTAATGATTAACAAACTTTCCTGAAGATACGCAGATTTCTCGCTAGTTCTGCAGATTTTTTTTGAAGTTCTGTTTTCTTCATAAGTTCTGCAAATTTCTCTAAAAATCTACAAAGTTTCTGAATCCCTGCAGATTTAAGATTCTTAAAGATCAACAATTAATCAGAGATAAATTTCTAATTATCTATAAACTTCTCGAAAGTTTTGTAATTTTCTCTTTAGATTTTCATGATTCAATGAATGTCAGCAAATATCTCTGAACATCTACACCATTCCGTAAAGTATTATAAGTTTATCTGGAAATTTTTGAGCTTCCTGGAAGTTTTAGAAAGATCTCTGAAGATCTACTATTTGTTCTGAAATTTTGCAAGTATCTCTGAAGATCAGCGAACATTCCTGAATTTCTGTAAACTTCTCTTAAAATCCAAGAATCGCAATAAAATACAGAAAATTTCTTTAGACATCTGCAGATTGTTCAGTAGATTTACGATCTACTCTCTGAACTCTTCTGAAGTTCCTCAAATTTCTGCAAATATCTTTAAAGTTCTGTAATGTTATCTGAAGCTCCATAGTTGTATTCTCAAGATCTACGAAAAAAAACCTTGAGGATCAATAAATTTCTCAGTTGATCTGCAAACTTCTCTGAAGTTTTGTAAATTCCTCTGTAGGCTCTCGGGGCTACTCTGAAGATCTGAAAATTTCCCTGAAGATCTTCTAAATTACCTTAAGTTCTCCAAATTTATCTGAAAATATTTGAGCTTCCTTGAAGTTTTAAATGTTTCTCTCCAAATCTAAAAATTTCTCTAAAATCGAATAAGTATTCTTTTAAGTCGCCGAATTTCCCTGAAGTTTTTTGAAAATCTACACACTTTCTTGAAGTTCTTCAAATTTATCTGAAGATCTATGACCATTCTTGTGATTTTTTCAGAAGTTATGAAATTTTTTCAAAGTTATGTATCTTTGTTCTGAAGATGTACGAACTTCACTGATGTTCAATAATTTTTCAGTAGATCTCCAAAATTCTGTGAAATTCTTTATATTTCAATGTAGATTCTTGGACTGAAGTTCTGATTTCTGAATTTTGATTTTTTTAACGGTTATCTGAAGATCTACGATCTCTCTTGTAAATTTTTCTGAATATGTGCAAATTTCTTGAAATTTCTAAAGATTTGTAGCTCTGTTTTCAAGATCTACGAACTACCCTGAAGCTCTACAAATTTCTCAGTAGATCTCCGAACTCCTCTGAAGCTCTAAAAAAAGCTTAGTAGGCTCTCAGACCTCTGTTGGGCATGCTTATTCTTATATAATACATGCTTCGTATTATATAAACACTGTTTTGTTGACCAGGCCATTACGGTATCTTTCGGCCAGTCACACTGGAGATTAAAAATCAGTCAAATCATACACAGGACAATATTGAATAGTGAAATCGGTTTACCTTTCTGCTGAATGCCATCAAAACAGAAATAATGCGTTCTTTAGCAGTTCAAATCCGTGAATTTTTTGAAAAAAAAATATGTTTTAACCTCACTTGCGGCTATTTTCGAATGAAAATTAAACACAAACCTATTCCGTTCGACAAATCAAACGTCAAATCTAATCATCATGTCGAAGAAGTGTGAACGCATCCGAACATTGCATCTGACAAAAATTATCGAGCAGTCCGCTCGAATCAGACCAACAAATCAGATCTAGATAGAGCTGGAATTAGGGCGTAACAGCTTTTGTAAACAATGACTTCTATCGATGATTTCTAGGAATCCAAGGCACGTCCACGCAGACCAACCTAACCATCAGATAGGGGAGGTCTTTCCCTACCCGATGAGGATGTTGGTTTGCGTGGGCGAGCTTTGAATTTCTAGAAATCACCAAGAGAAGACATTGTTTACAAAAGCTGTTAGGTCCTAATTCCAGCTCTATCTAGAGATAGTCTAAACGCACCTTTATTTTCACTAGCAATAAGCCCCGCATGTATGCATTACCGTTATCAAATGAATGTTGGTATTACATACACACTTCTTTCGTCTTTTTAAACCTGGCGCGTATTTTAAGCTGAACATTGCACAGTGGTCCAGAATGCAGATTTAGGTGGAAGGATAAGTTTTGAGCCTAAAATTAAAATGTTAGACTAAAAGTCTCTTCTACAAAGTTGTTCCTTATAGTTAAGCCCTTCATTTTATGATAATGGATTCTAGGGTGGTTCTTATTATCATTGAAATCCAAAATTTATTATTATTTTTTGTTTCAAGAAATTAAGGTATACATTCTTCGGCAAAGTTATAGCTGAGCTGGGGGTGACCCCGGCGTAGTGGTTAGCTACCATACCTCTCACGCCAAAGTCACGAGTTCAAATCTCACCCCCGGACAAGTCACGAATGACCCAAGAGCGTTAAAGTGACTATAATAAAAAAAAAAATATATATATATATATATATATATAGCTGAGCTAATTTCAAGCAACTTTGTTCAAAATAAGTTTTTTGCATCTCTTGAATTGACCGATTTGAAGCTATTTTCTTGAATCGAGCTAGGGTGTCTCTAAAAAACAGTTGTTTTGCTCTAGTTCTAGTTCTTATTTCAAATTTTACAGCAATGATGTCTTCAAATAAATTTGAGATTTGATGAAGGCGCAAATTTTTGCTGCACAGAGCTTTTTGAATGTTAATATCTCTGGTTGGGGCAAACAAACAAAAAAAGATTTTCACGGCATTTGAAAGGGGGTATGTTATTATCAATTATATGAAAAAATATAGAGGTATGTTTTTTTTAACTCGTATACAATCAATTTGAATTTATTAATTTTTTACTATAATTGGGTACATCAACAAGTTTTGCTATGAAAAGTGCGCCTTAAAGAGCTTTAACAGTCTTTTTAATTAGACTTTCATGAGAAACTTAACACCTTTGCTGAGAAATTTGAAATAAGAAAACTTGATAAAAAATACTGTTTTTTAGAGACACCCTAATTCAATTTAGGAAAATTGCTCTAAATCGGTCAATTCAAGAGATACAAAAAAGTTCTCTTTTACTTGCTTGATATCAGCACAGCTTTAACTTCACCACATAACATATGTGGAACTTCATGCAAAATAGATGATTAAAAGTTGACCCCTTTTTTGTGTTACCTCAGTGGTATAACTGGCATATTTGGACATCGATCTGTCAAAACAAAATTTTCGTGATATCGACACTCAGCGTTCATAAGGACCAATGTCGAAAACGTAAACTATGGCTTCTTTCGAAAATTTCTCGTAGTTCAAAGTCAATCAATGTAAGCCACCGATTCTATCGGATAGGAGGACTCTCGCGGTTTACTTGAGTGAGTTTTCATTCTCGAGAAATTCTCCGAAAAAGAATTGTTTACGTTTGCGGCATTGGCCCTTATGAAAGAAAAGCAGATATATGGTTGCATGCTCAGTAAGCATTGATGTTGACGGCGACTCTGCAACTCTTTACCACTATGGTAAAATCTCACAAGCATCTGAGAATCTGTGCATGAAGTCTAGTGAACTTTTTCTTATCTCTTCATTCCACCATGGTACCAGCAAGCCGCCGTTTTTTTAACGTAAAGATTGATAGTATCTTATGGAATTTTCGTAGGAGTGAAAGAATAAGAAAATGTTCACCATGTTTCACGGTCAGACTGATGTTTACTTGTGGGATTTTACGGATTATACCATAGGAGTAAAGAGTTACAGAGTGAACGAAAAGGCGAATTGTCAACTGTCAAGATAATGTGCAATGAGTGTAAAGAGGTGACGCCCAGATAATTTATCGTCTCTTTTGTTCCTTCGCTGTTTAAATGGTTGACAGAGTTTGCTGTTTGCAGCTCATTTGATAATGCGGCCATTCTTTTTTGGAATTTTCAAACGATACTGTTATTTTCAAGTCGATAAGAAGTCAATCAAGAGCGCTGTTAAACAGTAATTTAACTTTTTATAGATGCAATATTTCTTCGTCTCTTCGACCTGGTTGAATTGTATTGGATTGATTGCGGATGTTATATTAATGCAAACAATTCGAAGATATTGCTGCTGCTCTCTGGACTTAAAACTATATACACTTAACTCCAAATTTGCACAATAGTATTTTTTTCTAATACGAAACCTTATGAAATCAAAGATTGATGCAATTGGTTACAAAAAAAATTCAAAGAAAAGATGGTACAAACATTTTTATTCAAAATTTGCCTCAGAGAAAAAAAAATTGATAAAATTAACCCGCGCAAATTTAGAGTTAGCAGAAATGAACGCGTGGAGTCTCCAAACTTTTTTTGGCCATAATTACAGGAAAACAATACGTTTTGGTATCAAAATTGGGTTGTAAATAGTTGGGTGGCAGGTCATAATGCAAACGTAAATATTTTGCTGTGTGAAGCAAGGCGATGAATTTATTAAAGCTAGCTATATAATTATAAATAAAGAACGTAAATTGTTAAGGAAATACGAAGAGATAAGTTCAGGAGTACTAAGAAGACATACCATTATAAACACGCTATAATTATTTTAATAAAATTGACTACCCCCTTGATCCTCTTAATAATTTTACAGCTGGTATAATCAATTTGACAGATTGATGTCCTTCCATACCACTTGAAATCACTCAAATGGGGTCGATTTTTGATGATCGAGTTCCACATATGTTATGTAACTTTGCCCAAGAATCTATACCTTAATAAAAAAAAAAAAGATTTTTAATGTCAATGCTAATAAGAACCACCCTAGAATGCATTGTTGTAAAAATGAGGGCCTAACTATAAAGAACAACATTGTAGAATACACTTTTTGTCTTAAATTTCAATTTCAGGCTCAAACCTTATCCTTCCACGGAGGATTCCGTTAAATTTCTAATCAGATCTCCATTTGAATTCTCCTCGGATTTGTTTTGGAGTTTTCCCCCAGCAAATATTTTTTGCTTTATTTGCTAGTTTTAATTGTTTCGAAGATAACAAGGTAGTTCCCGAGACTTAATGTTTTGTTATGTTTCGATTTGTCTCATACTGAAAAAAAAATGCCTGACTACCACAAAGGGGATTGCCCTCTATGAGAAAAATACTATAACCAACAGCAAAAGCCTCGGGTAATTATGGATTGAAACTATTTAAATGTTTAATGCATGGTTACGATTTCAATGGGAAAGTAGCAGAGAACTTGATAGATATTAAATTGATGCATTTTGCTTGAAACTGTAAAATGATACAGTTGCTATGAATCGGCTTCCCACACGCGCAAAACGAAAGCATAGTATAGCACAACTTAGATACGCAATGTACTTAACGAACGATCTTTAAATCAATGTCTGTATTCCTGTATTCTCCCGGACCTTTTCCCATTGTATCTGCCGAATGCCCGACATCAGTTGATACGCTCGATGAACGGCAACCGCAAGGAAACGGTCGAGCTGGTTCCTCTCAACGACCAAACCAGTAGCAAGGCCCTCTCGTCGCCGGATCGTACCGTCGGTGGAAGCACCATGAATGGGTCACTCCATTCGCTCGTCTCGAATGGTCATCACGATCTGCCAGCGGCAAAGACGCACCACTTGCCGACGATTCGCATGTCCGCATCGGCATCGCAGCTGCAAGCATCGAATCATCATCTCCCCAGTCATCATCAACATCATCTCAGTGATAGTAGTAGTAGTATTAATAGAAGTAAGCATGGATCGTCGAAAAGTCTTGCCGTGACGATGGGTGAACAAACCGAGCAACGCCAGCGGACACGGTCCGGCATCGTGGCCAACGGAGGAATCAATGCGACCGGTGCGGGCACCGGCGCCAATGGAACCATCGCCACGGGACTGACCGATGGCGGTGATACTGCTGCGGTTGGCTCAACCGGGTCTATCAACCAAAGCAAACGGGTTAGCGAAATCTTCGAACTACGTCTAAGTGTAGCTCCATTGTGTTCTCTAACAGTATACCGGCATTGCTTTTCGTTTCTTTCTATTCTTTCTCACTTTCTTGTGCGTCCATTTTACGTTCGTTGTTCACCATTCACCAAATCCGTAATTTTGTTTTATTTCTTCCCGATTTACCTCATGTGGTTTAACATCTTTTACCCCCAAATAATCAACCACCCACCCACCATCTCCTAGTTGCCTGTGTGCGGCTTCATCTAGGCTCATTTCGTGCTGTTTGGCTCTCAGTATATTGTCACATCACATATTTATCCTGCTATCTACTTATATGCACGAATTTAATTTATTTTGCTACTTTGGCTATTAACCAGCATCGGCAAAATCTGGCATCATGGTTCTCTTATCTATGGTTTGTGCAAACTGTCACCTATACGATACGGATACAATTCCTCCAAATCCAAATACACGCACTCGCCAAACGAAGACCAGCTGATTTAGACCAGCGCACTCACACACTCTCCCATAAACACTTAGTAATCAGTAATCACATTTTAATACTGAATTACACATGCGGAACGACTTTCGGGAGCTAATGTATGGCAAGGTAGAGAGAATTTACCAGCGCACAACACCTTGTAGATGGATTAAGATAAGATGTTATTTAACGGCTGATGGAAGCACAAACACAAACAGACATTACTTTCAGGGATATAGGTTTTTTAAACGAATCCAATTTACCGGTATAAATAGATATTCTTATCCTACTTTGTGTTGTTCTTGAAGGGCTTCCGCAGTTATTTGTTAAGAGATTTATATGCCAACCACGGAATTAATTTTTTATATTCTGTGGCAAGCACAATGGTACTGGATGCCCAGGGAAGTCGACATCATTTTCAGCCCGGAAGATCCTCACTCACAAACTCACTCGGCGGATATTGGCGATTCAGGATCCAGTTTGGAGGCCCCCAGGCATGAATTATATACACTGAGGCAAATAAGCGTAAGAATTTCATAAGGCTCGACTTATGAACGACACATCAGGATCAACAATAGAAAAGGGCCCATCAGCATGTGTAAACAAACCGTTCCAAAGCCCTTTACTCACGAAACGAAGGCCACCCACGCAAACCAACACCATCATCAGATAGGGGAAACATCTACCTACACTACGGTGTCCCAAAATTGCACTATGTCTGGACATCTGGGGACTCACCCTCCAAATGATAGCTAAGGGTGTTACAAACAAAATTTTGTATGGCGGCAACTCTGGGAAATGTTGTTTAGAGGTCGCCCCGACGAGATTTTTGAAAAAAGTCCATTTTTCATAGCTATTATCCAATAAATATTTTAGTTCTTAAAATTTCAGTAAAATCTCACCCTTTTATATTTTTCGCAGATTCCCAAGGGTCAAAACTATAAGAGAAAAAATTGCTACGACATGTTCTGTGTCCAATTTGTTAGTTACAATTTTTCAAATTCTCTAAAATGATGTTTTTTGTTGTACATCACTGATATATGGGGAAAAATCATTTTTATTTAATTGTAGCTTGTTTAACAATAATTTCCGGGGAAAAACTGAACTACAAAGTCCCTGATTAATTGCTTTAGGTTGTCGTTCACTTTTTTTGACCACCGAAAGCAAATTATTCCCACTTCTCTCAATTTCTATATGGGGATTTTTATCACTTCCTACCAGCGGAACAGCACCATCTCTGTGGAAAATGGTCGAACAAAATGATTAATTGAAAGTTGTTGGGTTTCGTGCTTGAATCGAAAGTACCTGATGACGGCCAACTCCGACGGCAAACGGTTTCTGGGCAAATGCTTCCTCGCAATACCGGTGATGAGATCCGACTTGAGCTTGGTTTTTGGTGACATGATTTTCTTTTTTGGTTCTGCTTGCTACGGCAATCAAATGGTAACTAATAAATTGTGTGATCCCTCTCCGCTCATATATCCTCCTATTGAATTCTAGAAACTTCGAAACAAATGTTATCAAGTGATTTGCAACAAAGTAGGTGATTTGTATTTATCGATTTCAATGATAGTTTGATTTGCTGGTGGACATACTGTGGACAAACAAGTATTGAAATTCTGAACTTTTCTTTCCACAGTAAATCACGAATAACTTTTTAACGATTAAAAATGAGGTTAAAGTGTCTTCGGCAAAGTTTTTGCTTATAAAATTTCCCATATATCTGCTGCATTTGATTGATAATAGCGCTATGTTTGATACCCACTTTTGATGATTGAATGCAGTGATGTACAACAAAAAACATCATTTTAGAACATGCCGTAGCAATTTTTTCTCTTATAGTTTTGACCCTTGGAAATCTGCGAAAATTATAAAAGGGTGAGATTTCACTGAAATTTAAAGAACTAAACATATTTATTGGATAATAGCTAAGAAAAATGGACTTTTTACAAAAATATCGTCGGGGTGACCTCTAAACAACATTTCCCAGAGTTGCTGCCATACAAAAGTTTGTTTGTAACACCCTTAGCTATCATTTGGAGGTTGAGCCCCCAGATTTCCAGACATAGTGCAATTTTGGGACACCCTAACCTACACGATGATGGTGTTGGTTTGTGTGAGCGGCCTTCGATTTATGAGGAATGGACTTTGGAACGGTTTGTTTACAAATGCTGATGGGCCCTTTTCTATTGTTGATCCAGTCATTGGTCATTTCAGCTCAAGTGGGTGCAGAATTTTAAAAAGTTGTGGTCGATGTCACCGATTTGAGCCAAACTTAGCCAAAACACCTATTTTGGCATCCTGAACAAACGCCTTTTTTGATTTTGCTCTAAAGTGCCTAGATCCTTTTGGGAATTGTGCCATCGGCACGAGAATGAAATATTAAATCTGGATCAACAATAGAAAAGGGCCTATCAACATTTGTAAACAAACCGTTCCAAAGCCTTTTACTCACAAAGCAAAGGCCACCCGTGCAAACCAACACCATCATCGGATAGGGGAAACTTCCACCTACACGAAGATGGTGTTGGTTTGTGTGGGCGGCCTTCGATTTTAGAGGAATGGGCTTTGGAACGGTTTGTTTACAAATGCTGATAGGCCCTTTTCTATTGTTGATCAAGAAATAGCATTGATTTTTCACCAGAAAAGCTCAAAACTACCACTCACTCATCTGGTCATATCTGAAAAACTATTCGTCCAAATCATTTACCCTTTGATACACATCTAGTAAAAGAGTTTTCCAAAGTGTGGTGAAAATTTGAGCCATGGTGAAAATAAACCATTTTTGACAATTTTGATACCTGCCGGTAATCAGTATGTTTACTGTTGTTACTATAACAAAAACAAAATGTGGGTACACTTAAAAGAATCAAATTGACGTTCTAAGATCAAGAATAGCTTATTTGGTTATAGAGTAATCTCTTCTGAAAGTTGAAATTTTTAAAAAAATCTCGAAAATCCAGAGTTGTAGCCCAGCAGGGTCTAGACACTTTAGAGCAAAATCAAAAAAAGCGTTTGTTCAGAATGCCAAAATAAGCGTTTTGGTCAAGTTTGCCTCAAATCGGTGACATCGACCACAGGTGGTGTACCCGTGTACCCACTTGAGCTGGAATTACCCACATATGAATTTCATAAGCGTGAATTATGAATGACTTTCGTCTAACATGTGGTAGCTCTTATACGCCTATGACCATTTATTTTTTTCCAAGCCTTGAAAACGAGTGGTCAACGTAATCAACATGGGTCGGTTCCAGTCTGCTTCTTTTTATTTTTATTTTTTGTGTTATGATTATTTTTCATAAGGCAAATCAGTGAAATTCATACTGATTTTTTTGTGGCTAAAACGCTGTCCAGACTGAGTAGTTATAACATGTTATAACGGTTGTCAAATAATTACAACACAGAAACCACCATCAAGATAGCGCTATAACATGTTATAACTCTGAAGTCTGAACGTACTATAAAATTCATAAGTGTATCTTATGGAATTCTTACGTCCATTTGCCTCAGTGTACCGCAGGCAACCCAGAACTTTGCCAAACATTCGAAAGACAAAAAGCCGAATGGAGCAGTTCCAGGCAAAACAGCGGAAAAAAAAATCGAAATGACCTTCTCCGATTTGTATGAAATTTTGTGTAAGTGTTTATTATGAGCTATGATTCAATTTTTTGCTAAAATAACACGCAGAAAAAGGGTTTTTTGTTTCAGGGCCTAATGTATTTTGTTATTGATTCAAACATATTGCATCAATATTTCAACAAAACATATTTTTGAATCAACAAAATGGTTTTTAGAATCAACAAACAGATTATTGACTCTACAACCGGTTTGTTGATTCAAAAATATTTTTCTTTGAATTAACCAAATAATATATTTGAAACAATACCAAAAATATATTAGGCCCTGAGCCAAAAATATATCCATTTGAATTTAAAAATCATTTCTCTGTGTGAAGCCATTTTAGAACTTGTAAAATTTTCAAAATAGCGTCCTTGACATTTAAAAAAAAATGTAGCACGGAAACCGGCATTTCTGATCGAAATGACGCCTGAGACAAAGTTGTAGAGAAAAATAATGTCTTTCTAGGAAAAATAAACCGAAAAGTTTTAAGAAAAAATTCAATCAAAAAATAAAAAAAAACTCAAATATCTCGGAATGGTTTTGCCGGAGTTTTGTTTTTTTTTTTTTTTTTTCCAAAAAAGGTTTATGTAAAATGCAAACTTTTGCAATGTTCAAAACCATGGACACTGGTCGCGCACGGATAGGACCCGATTTTTACGTTGTGTGATAAAAGGAAATATTGAAACGAGAACGATTATTTGACCGTCCTGCCATGGCGGAGGTACGAGAACTATATAGACGTTAATATATTGTAACATATGGCAATGACAATGATACACCTTTTTCTTCGGCAGCCTTTCCATTTGAACTGCGTGTTAACCAGCTGTTCTATTATCGACAACTCGAAATCAGTCTTTTAATAATTTAAAGAAAAACCTGACATAACAGGTTTGCTCAGTCGTAAAAATGTAATCAGATTGAAGCTGAAAGACGAATGAATCGTTTGTATTCAGTCAGCGAAGTGTTATAATGGGAAAATACAGTGAAATTAACGTCTAAATTTTGGTTGCCGAAGCCGACATTTACCCTACTTAGGTTTTTAATTTTCACTTGAAATTACACTAAACCTTTTTTGGTACCTTTTTCCCAGAAAAAAAAAAATTTTTATCTACTACTTTGTCTCAAACGTCATTTCGACTAGAAGTGCCGTTTCCGTGCCACAATTTATTGAAAAAAGTAAAAGACGCCATTTTGTTAATTTTACAAGATCCAAAATGGTTGAATTTTAGCAAAAAAAAAAATCCCATAACAATCAATTATGCAAATTTTCATGCAAATCCGTGAAGGTCGAGTTTTCCTGATTTGTTGTTATTGTTGTTGTTTTTGTTTCAGCTTAAGGCTGATTCGTCTCCGACTACCGATTCTTCATTTGGCGTGGAACTGCTTAATGGACAAAAAGTCGCATGGACAAAGCGTCGAATGAACAAAAGTTTAAAACGAAATTTAAAGGGATTAAAGATCCAATTTTATTTAAAGGAAGCAAAGATCGAAGTAACAAAATGTCCAGCTAACACCACCACCAACTCTCGATTACTTTTTCAAGGGACGTATCTGCTTTTGTAAACAATGCATCTGATCGTCGATTTGGTGTAACTGGTAGCTCGCCCACGGACGCTAACACTACCATCAGATAGGGGAAATTTCCCCTTCCTGACAGTGGTGTTAGTATGCGTGGGCGAGCAACTAGTTACGCCTAAACGACGATCAAATGCACTGTTTACACAAGCATATACGACCCTTCGAAAAAGTAATAGATGATGTTGTTGGTTTGCGTGGGCGTACTTCGGTTCGCATGAATACATATGCTGTTGTGCCATTTTGAAAAGATACGCGAGAACTTATGTTTATTTGAAAGCTTATCAAACATGCTAACTTTTCTGAAATGGACACTTCAAAATTGACCAGAATCGTAATAGCTTTAGACCAATTTAAGTAAAATTTTTGAGCTTTTTTTTCAAACTGTATTTATGTGATTTGTGTATTTTCTGGACAAAAAAAAACTGTTTTGGATAAAAAGCTCAAAATGTTTACTAAAAATTTATGTTCTACGATTTTGATCAATTTTGAAGTGACCATTATGTCCATTTATGAGAAGCCAATTTTTGTGTTGGCGCTAGTCAAAATGGCCAAGAAAATCTCCTAAATAAAGAAAGATGAAGATTAAGATAAGATGACCAAATTGCAGCACAAACTTGGTTCATTGCCCCTAGCGAACATTTATGCAAAGATTCATGGAATTCCTAGCGTCCAATTTAAAAAAAGGGTTTGTCGATGTTTTTCAATAAATCCTAGCATGAAATGGCTCATACATTTGAAATGACGTCTAAGAAAAAGTTGTAAAAAATACACACTGAAAAAAATCACAAATTTTGGCAGAAAAATTAAAAAAAAAAACGATAACAAGAAAAGTGCATTTTTAAGATTTTTAAACTTATGTTTATTTGAAAGCTTATCATAAATGCTAACTTTTCTGATATTGGACACAAAAGGCACTTTAAAAATGACAAACATTTTAAATTTACGTGCAAAAACATTTTTTCTACACTATGATGGTTAAACCAGACCTAACAATTTTGTGTTTTACCAAACTTTTTAAAATCATGAAAATGAAAAAAAAGATGTTTTTACACGTTCATTCCCTTAAGAATCACTGCAAAAAAAAACACGGATGTTCTTAGATTTTTATATCGATTTCCAATATTTTTATAAAAATCAAAACGTGCCAAACAAATTTGTCTTTCGGCAACATATTGGGGGTGCAATAAAAAAAAACAAAATCGGCAGCGTTACGAAAAGTGGTCAGTTTTTGACCACTTATAACTCCGTCAATAGTGGATGGATTTTAATTGTGAACAAGCCAATTGATTGGAAATTTTCTTAAGAATCTAAAATAAACGCTTTATCAATTTTCAATAGGTCACACAAATGTCATCGATTGCCTGAAAAAAAACCAAAATTTTAAAATCGAATTCCTTCCTGTCTCACCGAATGGTGCTTATTCAATCACCGTGTGTGGTGGTGTCCGGTTGGTCGTCATTAGCAGTAGCAGCAACAGTACTTTCGGCGCGTGGCGTTGAACATTGTTCTCCAGTACACAACGAAAGGCTGCTCGCAACCAGCGAGCTCCAGCTCACATGAGCGTCCATTCACCGAAGAAGGATGAAGAAGCCGCACCGTTACTGATCGGATTCAGTAGCTCTTCGTGAGTCGCTGTTGGCCATCTATGCCACTCCAAACAACATACAGCCCGCCAGCCTCATCTGTGTTGAACACCCTAATACCAACCATCACGACAAAAAGGATCCTTTTCAGGACCATCTTAAATTTGTTAAAGAGTA
Source organism: Ochlerotatus camptorhynchus (assembly GCF_037179485.1). Lineage (NCBI taxonomy): Eukaryota > Metazoa > Arthropoda > Insecta > Diptera > Culicidae > Ochlerotatus > Ochlerotatus camptorhynchus. The sequence continues at coordinate 739,283 of NW_027040796.1, read as the reverse complement.
TTTTCTGGGCATTCGTCAAGGTCATCAATCAGATGTCAGTTCATATAAGTTTAAATCTAACATACCATGTATTTTTAAGGCAACATTGAGGGTCGGGGCATGAAAGTGGTTTGATTTTGATCCAGAGATGATGGATTTTATTCTTAACTAGCTGAGTGTGCCCGGTCTTGCTCGGGATTCAATATTAGCTTGAGTTTATGCGCCGATTTAAAAAAAAGCATGCTATATTGTACGTAGCCCCCCCCCCCTATTATCTAAGGGGCTACCCCCTATGATTATCTCCTTACACCCCCACACTCGCCCCCACATGCCTAATTTGGTTCCATTTGCTTGATTAGTTCTCGAGTTATGCAGAAATTTCTGTTTCATTTGTATGGGAGCCCCCCCTTACAGAAGGGGGAGGGGTCTCGAACCATCATAAGAACCTTCCACGGCCCCAAAAACCCCTGTATACAAATTTTCACGCCAATCGGTTCAGTAGTTTCCGAGTCTATAAGGGTCAGACAGACAGACAGAAATTCATTTTTATATATATAGATAGATAGATATGCCAATCGATAGGAAATTTTTCTACAAATCTGTTAAAATTAAGACTTTATCAATTTTCAAAAGATCGCTATTGAAAATTGCACGAATGTGCAACTGTTGCTATGATAATTAAAATTATCACCGTTTGCTTGCGAAAAGCGCTTTCCCTAACACAGATTTCAAAGTCGAATTCCATCTGGTCTTGCCGAACGGTGTTTATTCAATCGTGTGGTGAGTGGTGGTGTTCGGTCGTCATCTCCAGTTCACAACGAAAGGCTCCCCGCAAGCAGCTAGCTATCAAGGCTGCCCTCAAGAGTCCTCGATTCACCGAAGAAGTAGGAAGAACCTGCACCGCTACTCGGATGCAGTTGCTTGTCGTGAGCCGCTGTGGTCCATCTATGCCACGCGCGTCACACTCGTTTCAAACAACATACAGCTCGCCAGTCTCATTCCGTTCTTGCAAATGCAAACACAATTCTGCAAAGTTTTATTCAAATCGGAGAATGTCGAGTTATATTTTTTTTCCTATTTGGCCTGGAACTAACACAAATTGGACACCCTCAGAAGTGCAAAAAATCGGAAAAAGGAATCGATGGTTTCAATAGTTCTAAACCAGTAGATTAAAGTAAGTACAGTGATCACCATACAACTCGATATTGAAGGGACCATCGAGTCATAAAACAACAATCCCATAGAAAATTACCATCGCAGTAGCCATGAAATTCATGTTTACTATGGTTCTATAACTCGATATCGAGTTAGTGCACATCGAGTTGTGGAGAGTTGAATGTAGTGTAAATATTTAAATAGCCTAAACCCTCAAATCCATCCGTACCCTTTCGTAGTCTAAACCTTCACAGAAAACTCTAAAAAGTGGTTTTCTCGAGGGGTAAGTCACTCAGAACATTGGGCCGAAATTAGATTCGGGACAATTTCGTAGGCATTGGATTGTTATAAATAGAATAGGAGCACTACTGGACAACTGTCATTGAAGCTGTTCACAACATTAAGTGCTGTCTGAATTTCACAAATTTCATTTCATTATTTAGAAACTCATTTAACTCAATTACTCATTAATGAGTAGTTGTGACCCACAAATTAGTATCACTCATTCAATAATGGGTAACTGATGCTTATGAATGGGTAATGAGCAAGGTAATGAATTAATGAGTTAAGCCTCTATTCTTCAAAATGGGTGAAATACTACTCATCAGTGGATATTTTAAAGTAAGTGTGTGGTTGATGCATTTGTAAAAAACGTCAACTGAAGGTTGAACACGAAAACAATCCGGACACGAAAATCTTGTTGGGGTTTAAAAATGCGTATTATTTTTCATAGTTCAATGTAACAGCTATATATTAGTAGGTATTATGCTTATTGTAAGCTTCAGTATTCCTTCTTACCATAGGCCATTGCTCGTACTTTTCATCGTACACGGCCCATCATCTTTTGCACGAGTCCTGTTCCCACTTGTGTGGCTGCCAAATTCCATTGCCGCTTGAAATCCTTCAGTTCAATTACAGTTCCACCCTTTTTCTTCAGTATGTGCTTCACAATTGACCAGTATTCCTCAATTGGCTGGATTCATCTCCTTGGAAACCACTTGGCAACTGCATATTGCTTGTCAGACAAGGAACTTTTTGAGGAATTTCGACTTATTTTTGATTTTACATTCTTCTGGTCAACCGAGGTATACAATTCATGTCCATGAATTTGATCGAAAACTACCAGGAGCGGATGGACCAGGATTTTCGTTTTGAGCGTGGCTCCGGTGAAGCCATGATGTAAACAAATGAACTTATCCTAACAACCAATGCCTACTGTGATTCTATACACTCTTAGTTTGATTCAGTGAAATTCTGAAAAAAAAAATTACGCAGAAAATGCTTTAATGGCAGCGTTTTTAAAGTGTCCAGATTTTTTCGTGTTCAACCTTTAACATCAAAACATGACATTGTGAGTTTGATCCGTTTGATCCTCGGTTCGAGTGGTAATCATAAATACTGAAATGACAGAATACACTTAGAACTGATAGAAATACCTTCACGTAAGAAAAATACACTTTTATACACAGAAAATATATTATTTTATACACAGTAAATATATTATATCCAAAAAATGCAACATAATACAACAGAGAACAGACGTCCAACTTCGGTCAGAAACTTGTGTAAAGATAAGTGGGAACATCGCCGTTACGTGGCGCTGGCATCTCCTGACTTCATCTACAAATTTTCCACTTTCGACCAATTTGACGCTCGATACATTTTCTGTTGAAAATTGCCACTTGGCGCTACCAGCACCTCGACCAGCATCTAGTGTAAATTGTGCAACGCTAGCGCCATCAGGTTGTCAAAGAGGGTTTTTAAGTGGGGAAGTCGCGTTAGTGGCGCCTAAGTCGAATAGAAATCTTTACACTAGTTTTTAGATAAATTTTATTCGAGCCTCAACGTCTGTTCTCTGTGATAATAGGTTTTTTGATAAACATACTTTAATACGTGCATCAATACGTTGCACAGTGGAACCATTATGTAAAAAGACGGTCACAATCCTTTTCTCGCTTTTCTCGATGCTTTGGCGTTTATGTGTCTTCAAAGAAGTTTATTATAATGTTATTCTGCCTCTTTTGAATAATGCATGTACACTTAGTAATACACTTAGAAAAACTAACTTTTTGTAATCACAAGATAATGTGTTCATGTCTTAGACAAAGTTGCAGAACTATGAATTTCATTAAACTTAGTTGAATAGACCAAGTTTCTACGTCACAAGTCTAGCGAGATATAAATGGATTTTTGTCAGGACTAACTTAAAAGCAGTTTTTTTTTACTTTTTTGCATCATAAATCTTAACTAATCGATTTGACATGTTCTGCAAAGTTTTCAATATCATTAAAATGCACAACTTTTCTGAAAACACCAATATTTAAATTCGCCTCATATGCTTTGTAAAGCGGTTTTAAAGCAAAATTTTGCCAATTTCGAAGTTTTAATTTCTCTGAAAATGGCAGTTTTTTGCAGCCAAAATTTACGTTGTCTTACTATGCGTTGGCTTGAATCGAAAATACACTTGTGAAACGCCCTTCAATCTTTTCCTAAAACTTCGTCGAAGACGTCATTTTGGTTTGATGGATCTATGATGTTGAAAATATCAAATTCGCCAGATTCAAAATGGGTGATTTTTAGCTCAAATGTGAATGATTCACCATCACAAACAAATATACAACGTTTCATACAAATCGGGGAAGGTAGAGTCTGAAATTTTTTTCTTACTAGGGGCAGGAGGGGCATAGTGAACAGATAGGGCATAGTGAGCATTCCGCACTTTGGCTCTGGATCTCCAGCTGAATGAAACAAATCAACTGGTAGTAGGTTCAATATCATTATGATATTGATCCTAACACCAACCAATCTGTTCCGAACGGCCGGAAGACCAAGCTGGGGCATGGGATGCTCACTATGCCCCACCTGTTCACTATGCCCCTCTTACCCCTATTTGGCTTGAAAATGTTCAAAGACGAATCGCAGTTTCAGCTCATCAGCTCACTGCTCAGCTCCGGAGCCGAATCGCTGAACTGAACGATTCACCGGGAGCTGTTTTCTTTCCCAAGGCTCAGCTTATTGGATCTTTTCTATCCTTCCATTTACCTAACCGAATGTTTCACTGGGAGCGAGTTTCCGGAAATTTTTCTTTCCCTAGACTCGCTCAGCTCATCGGATCTTTTCTATTCCTCCACGAATACGACAGGTACTAAGGCTGTGTTCCATTTGGTGAATTTTCACTTAAAATTGATACAAATGGACAATTTAGGTGTTTGCCAAAATTGATTCCTTGTCTGTCAGAAACAAGTTTGCTACAATAGCAGGGCTATTTGAAAAATTTCCATCTCACAAATGAAGTGAAAATTCACCAAATTTAACACAGCCTAAATTGGTATATACAAATTGGGTGGGTCTTCCGCTCACTTTAGTGAATCGCATCTTTTGAACAGCTCGTGAATGGATCGCGTATCTTCGCAGCTGCCTGAGGTGCAATGTTTCTGTTTCTAGCATGCAGATTCTTAGAAGAAAATAATGGTGTATTCAAACAACTTAAGTTGCTCGTACGGAACGTCGCAACCCAAGTAAAAAACTTACATCACTAAAAGTTGCAGCAGTCATCTACAAATTTCAACAACCGATATGGAACAAATGGTGCTGATAGGGAAGCATGTGCGTTCGCAAAGATACCCTTTCTGGCATCCATGCTAAGGACTGTAGGCGTGGCTCAGGAGCCTGTTAGCTTTTTATTATGTCCCTAATTTTATTGCCAAATCTATTTATTTTAGTTACAAATCCAAGGACATCCACATACACAAATACACCACACGAATATTAATTTGGTTTAGGATCCTTGTTTTGTTATCTTCATTCCTGTGCTTTTTAATATGTTCCTACTACTGTTTATTGATTTAATTTGCGTTTTTTTTTGTTGTGGCTAATGCTTTTTATTAAATCCCGCCAGCTTTAAGTAGTGCTTCCTTTGTTCTGCTCTTTAAAGATTCATCTAACGTTATCATTGTTCTCTTCCCTTGCGTTTTTGTACGTGTTTGCAACGATCAGCTGGAGCGTGAAACGACGGCTACCGTCGTCCAGGATGCCGAAACGGGCGTAATCCGCAAGAATAAAAAAAGTAGTGCGTGGAATCTTTTGCTAAGAATCTTAATGCAGGCCTTCACGATGACCTTCCTGGCCGAATGGGGCGACCGGTCCCAACTGACCACGATCATCCTGAGTGCTCGCGAAAATGTATACGGTGTCATCCTCGGTGGCATCATTGGCCATGCGATCTGTACCGGGTTGGCCGTGATAGGAGGTCGGATGATTGCGCAGAAAATCTCCGTCAGAACTGGTAAGGATCCCTGATGATTGAACGTCCACGAGGTTCTCTAATTTCGTATATTCTACTTTTCAGTGACTCTCATTGGTGGTGTCGTTTTCCTACTGTTTGCTGTTAGTGCACTGTTCTTCAGTCCAGAGGAGGAACCGGTCAAAGTGTCGCCTTAACGTGAATGATTGATAACCCCAGCCGAAAACTGACCATTCTTAGCCGTACCGTATTTACTTTAGTTAGGCAAGATTTGTTTTTATCACAGGCACCCACCCTCACAGACACCCAACGCAACCACATCCTCACAGTGTATCCTATAAGTTTGTTTTCATTCATCAGACACTAAATGTGAATAGTCCATCGTTGGCAGAAAGTAAGAAAAGATATTAATTTTTATATTAGTTTCACTTGAGAGAAAGCTTACGTCTCTATAGTGGACTGCTTTTGTATCATGGAAAAAAATAAAGTTTAGCAATCCTGCAATCAGGCTGTTTGAAGCATGAACCAATAAAATGGTTATAAGATAAGTTCAATGTATGTTGGATAGTTAATATTAGATTGCTATCTCAACAGCTAGTGTGAATCGTATTCTAGGCCGTATGTAGCTAAACTGATAGGGAATTGTTCGCTGAATTGGATTGCGTGGTTACAAACCGAGGATTCTAGAACAGGTTCAATTTCAGTTTAGTTGCGTATGGCCAAAGCGATTCGATTATGTGTACAGGAAACTGGAAACAGGAATGGGTTAACTAAAAGCTCTGGAAGCACTGAAGATGTATTATTATGCAACTTTGATTAGAAAAGATGTGAGAATAAATTACTATTGAGAAATTTCGACGGTTAACGATATTAACTGATCCGAAAGTCCAGTGCGATATTTCTAAGTTTAATTGCTCGGTGTGGTTAGAGGATGTTTGTAATTAAATCAAATTGTAAATAGACAGGGTATCGACTACCTGGAAAATCGGGTAATCTAAGGGAATTCAGTTTTTGACCTGGAAACTCAGGGAATCTCAGAGAGATTTTGTATTTGGCTTTCAACGATATCAGTTCAGCTCGTGCTGTGCTCTGTGTGAGCAGTTTGTTTTCCCTTGCTTGCTGCGAGCTGGCGTTCCGCCTCCCGGACATTTGCTTGTCGAATGTTGTCGACGTTGTGTTTCAGAAATGCAATCAAAGTGTGCCGTGTCCTCTGGTTTTCGGTCACTGGAGTTGTCTGTTCTGATTTCGGTGCTGGTCGCGGGTTGATTCGGCCGGTGAGGAGCTGGCGCTGCATCTTACAGACTGGGTACTGGCGAACTGAAGCCGTTGTGTCGCGTGTGATTGGTGATGGAAAGTGAATGCAGTCCTTTTTTTCTCTGCTGAAGTCCCTCTAGTTGGAGCAGAGTGTGTTTCGTGGTTGATGAAGGTTTACGCTGCTGTGTGAGGAACGAAAGGCGAGAGTGCTGTCTTTAACACCGGAGCTCTTCGAAATCATCGTAATGTCATGGATTCCTTTGCAACATCGGGTGCGATCTTTTAACTTTCATTCCATTATTATATGAAACATTTAGCTGATGGGGATGGGATGGTCCACCAGGGCACCCGATTGATGCGAAATGGATGGGAAGAGTGGAAATGCCCACTGCCTGTCTTTAACATTTCGTGAAAAGAGGGCGGGCTCTTCTTCCCACTCATTGGTACATTCTCCTGTTGGATGGCCTGTTTTTTACCGGTTGTATGATCCTGTTGTTGGAAGGAGATTCTCATTTATCCCGTTGATGCACTTGGGCGATGTTGCCCACGGATTCACCCAAACCGTTTTTGGCCCTTCATACAATGGCAGGTTGTGTACAATTAGAGATTATTAAACTTGATCAAGTCGAACAACGAGGATAGTCCACAGTCTACCGATAGTGAGTAGTAGTTCCATATCATCATCAAATGAATACCCTCGAGGCCCTATCAGAGACGTGTTGAAAACCCGCGAGCTCTGCTATATGCAGTCGATTTATGTGTTTCTGCAAATATCTAGATCTAGTATAAAAATTTAATTCCTTTGACTTTTGTCTCTTTTCATTAGTTTTTGTTTGTCTTGTCGGGGGCGGGGACGGGGGGTCTCGATGAGTCTTATCGTCACCCACTGGTCACCATAGCCGGTCGAACACCAGACGAATTTAGAACCGCACTACTGATATTGCATACTGATTCATACTGATATTGCAGATGACTTTCTTCCATAATACCACTGCCGGCCAGTGGGGGTTAGATTGAATACACACACATCCTGCACCGTATAGGCCAATATGCTTGCTGGATACTGTCGGAAAGCTCTTGGAGAGGATCATCCTGAACAGGCTTTCGAAATGCACGAAGAGTGAACACGGTTTGTCGGAGAGGCAGTTCGGATTCCGGAAAGGGAGATCGACGGTGGATACAATTCGGACAGTGATTGACAGAGCCGAGAAAGCTTCCAAACAGAAGCGGAGAGGAGATCCATACTGCGCCGTGATTACGATTGATGTGAAGAATGCATTCAATAGCGCCAGCTGGAAGGCCATCGCCAAGGCGTTCCATAGAACGAGGGTTCCAGTAGTAGTTCTAAGTAGTTACTTCCAGAAGCGGGTTCTGGTCTACGAGACAGACACGGGGCAGAAATCGCTTAGGATCACGGCGAGAGTTCCATAAGGCTCCATTCTAGGTCCCACGCTGTGGAACGGAATGTACAATGGCGTGCTGACGCTCAAGCTGCCCGATATCATCTTGACGGTAACAGGTGAGACCCTTGAAGAAGTGGAAATGCTGGCAGCCGAGGCGATAGATACGATTGGTAACTGGATGCAAGGAGCAAAGCTACAGATAGCCCACCACAAAACAGAACTGATGTTGATCAGTAACTGTAAAGCAGTGCAGTGGGCAGAAATAACCGTTGGAGAGCACACCATTGTTTCAAAGTGCGTGCTGAAGTATCTGGGAGTGCTGATCGACGACCGGCTAAATTTTAACAGCCACATCTAATATGCTTGAGAGAAGGTGGCGAAGATCATCAACGCAATAGCCAGAATCATGCCGAACAATTCTGGTCCAAGCAGCAGCAAGAGGCGTCTTCTGGCTAGTGTGTCCTCATCGATACTAAGGTACGTCGCTGAAAACGAAGCAGAACCAAAGGAAATTGAGCAGTACGTTCCGGCTCATGGCCTTGCGAGTCGTGAGTGCGTTATCACCGGTATGATCCCAATCGGCATCACCTTGGCGGAGGGTTACGAGTGCTATATGACGAGAGAAACCAAAGGAGTACGAAAAATGGTGAGAATGGTGTCGATGGCTAAGTGGCAGCAGGAGTGGGATGCAACAGAGAACGGTAGATGGACACACAGGCTAATACCGATTCTTTCGACCTGGGTGAACAGGAAGCATGGAGAAGTCAACTTCCATTTGACGCAGTTCCTGTCTGGTCATGGCTGCTTCAGGAAGTACCTGCATCGGTTCGGACACACAACGTCACCCTTCTGTCCGGAGTGTGGGAATGTTGAAGAATCACCAGAGCACGTGGTCTTCAAATGTCCTAGATTTGATGCTGTGTGAGAGGATATGCTCGCCCTTAGCGCGGAGCGAAAATGGCGAGAAGACCAGCTAGAAAGTAGTAACATAGAGGTAACTCTAAGACTAGAAGGTCACGAAATAACGTGCTCAACTTTTTGGCTCAGCTCTGGTACTCTCTTCGGTCCCAAGCTAATCGATTCACCCCTCGAAAAATCCACTAACCCCTCATTTTATCTGTCAAATTTTCATAGCGAATCAAAACAAAGTACTGGAATTTATACTAGAAGGGGGTACGTTAGTCAATTTGCTTGGGACCAATAGGCTAGTCAAGTAGCGAGCCAATTTAAAATCGTTAGTTTCGTATTGATTGTTGGTAGTAATGTGCTCACACTCAATAATGCTCTCACTTAGTGCGAAGTGAAAGCCGAAGCCGAGAGAACTCTCCGTCAGAGTAGGCTGAATCCACCACCGGGGTTAACCGAGTAGAACGCAACGCTGGGAGCTAAATGGCTCACAAATTAATTATATGATTTGAGTAGTAGCTATACTGAAGATCCGAGAGATGTCGCCCCTTCAGTGGTAGGAAAATCATTTTTGCAGTATGGAGAATATCAGAAAATCCACGATTTGTGACTAAACATGCTTTCACAGAAGGAAACAAATAAACGAGTGTTTACCTTATCACCATAGTAATGTACTCGTGCAATTTTTGGGCATCTAAATCTGCTCATAAAGACGATAATGAATAAAAACTGAAAATTTTCATGCATTTCCAAATGGTTTCCTACCATTCCCATACATTCGAAAGTGACTGGCCCTCTGGATGTGGATGATGTCAAAAACAACAAAACATGATTAATTGGAGAGCGAACTGGAAGCGCCAATTAGATGAGGTAAAGTGAGGTGCGTAATGCACGGCTCCCTCCGAAGTAATACGACAAGTGGTTCCGGTGGAAAAGGGCAAGGCGTCCAAGGAGGCTTTAGTGCGGTAAGAATCCCACACACCGTGTCACCGCGACTGTGCATCCAGTCATCAAGCGGTGGCACGATGGTCTTTTGAAGGTTTCTTTTTTTTTCCTTGATTTGTTTTCCGTGCTGAGCACCAATGCTACCGACGCCAGGAAGGCAGCTCCCACACCTTGACCCTACCTATCGACCCATCAACTCATGAACCGGGGACCAACGGCTTTACTTCCCTTCCGAAGGAAGACGTGATTAGGCCTGCTTAGCCTGCTGGGGTGATAGGTAATCACGCTTACCACTACACCACCGGCGCCGCTATTTTGAAGGTTTCCTCCTTGCCAAAAAAAAAACACACACACGCGAAGATTATTAGACAAGAAATGCCTTGACTGCTTAGAGTGGGTGGCATTATTGAGTATTCCAGTTCTTCATTGTATGTACCTCCCCCTCTTTTATATGCATATCAGTGCCAACATTTCAAAGGGGCGTAATTGCTTTTGTAAACAATGACTTTAGCCGTCGATTTCTCGCAAATAAAAGTCCTCCCCTCCAAATCACCAATGCTATCTGAGACAGGAAACATTCCTCTACCTGCTGGTGATTTTCATGAGTGAGCTTTCATTCGCGAGAAATCGACGACTAAAGTCGTTGCTTACAAACTCAATTACGCCCCTTTGAAATGTTAGCACTGATATAATATATTGCAGAGCTATTCTGCCCATAATCGCATATCAGTCCCATATGCATAGGAAATCAAGCAAAGATGGGACTGATATGCGATTATGGGTAGTATTCAGTTATCGTGACCAGCGGATCGCAGTTTGCGACCCATCAAATAAATAAATAAACAAGACAAACCATTCTCGACCGATTCTGCTCAAGCAAAATTGTTTTCTGAAGCCAATTGTTATGTAGTTAAACTATCTTTATCAGGTAAGTCCAAACATATCAAAGTACCAACAATAATTCACTGTAGTCATATGGAATAGTCATCAAGCACAATAATTACGAATATCAATCCGGTTTAACAAGCTGTAAATATAAATTTCCTACTTCATTATCCACATATCGCTACCGTTGACCTATCGCTACCGTAAACTACCGAGGGACCTGGTTTCGCAATCCTAGCACTGCCAAAGCATTCCTCATCCTTATAGAACACCGCATACTGTCCGGGCGTTATCGCCCGCAATGCTTCATCTAACCTAACAAACAGTCTATTGCCGTCTTGACTAGTCTCTATCAAACTGCAATGCACCAGTGGTTTCGTATGTTGAAACCGAAACTGACACCTAAACACCCCACTGCTCAACTCCTTCGGCTTGTTGATCCAAATGGGACTCTCTACATAGACCATATCCGTCACTAGCAACGGATGATCCGTCCCCGATACCACAAAAATAACGTTCTTCTCCACGTGTTTCTGAAACACATAGTACGGTTGTAGACATCCTCCTATTTTCGCTTTCTGTCCCACAGTCCAATGGTGCAGACCTTTGTGCGCCCCTACCACCTTTCCCGTATCGAAATCCACAAAATCACCCGGTTTCGTTTCGATGTACTCCGCGATAAAGTCCTGAAAGCTTCGCTTCCCCACGAAGCAAATTCCCATGCTTTCTTTCTTCCTAGCAAACGATTCCAGTCCCACGTCGGCTGCGTACCGTTTCACTTCCGCTTTGGTCATACCACCGATTGGGAACATTGTGCACCGCAGAGCTTCGGCACTGATTTGCGAGAGGAAGAACGTTTGATCTTTGATATCGTCCACACCGGCTAGCAAACGAATGGGGCCCTGTTCTTTGAACATCTCTAGAAACGGTCCGAAGTTCGTACGAGCATAGTGGCCGGTGGCGATTGCGTCCGCTCCCATCTTCTCCCGGGCGTGCTTGTAGAATAGGTTAAATTTGATGTGCCTATTGCAAAGGATGTCCGGATTAGGCGTTATGCCGGCGTCGTAGTCCTTGAGGAAGCTCCTAAAATGGTAGCATAAGTTATTCCGTTATTCATAATCGGTTTGGAAGACATTGGTCCTACCCAAACACTTCAAGCCAGTAGTCTTTGACGAAGTTAATTTGCTCGAGGGGAATCTGCAGTTGGCGACAGAGTTTCTGGGCGTCTAGCCAGTCCTGCTCGCCGGAACAGTAACCGGACTCGTCTATCAGGTCCCAGTTTTTCATAAATGCTCCCCGAACGTCGAAACCTGCGAAAAACAAAAATCAGGGTTACCCATCGTTTGACTCTTAGCTTTTGGAAAAGTTGTCAGTCTCCTTGATATGTTGTCTTCGGTGTAATTAAAAAGTACAATCATTAGAGTTGGGAGGAAATACTATACTAATATCGGCATGAAGCTTTAGTGTGAAAATGTATTAGCTAGAGAAAGTTCTGAATAGGATAGGTTGATAGTTTCGTTAGAGTACGGCAGTGTGAAAATTGAGCGAAGTATTAATGAGACAGTACTAGTTCTAGTCAAACACACACTCCTTTACCTAGCTCATACATTAATGGATGGTATTTTCTCAAATCAACAGGCAAAAAAGTTCACATGGGGCTGTAGGTAGTGATGAACGTCGCTAGAACCTCGGCTAGAACTATTCCACAGCCGCAGACAGAGACTGAATTGGGTAAAGAGGCGACATCTTATCCATTTGACAGGTCTTCTGCTCGATTGGAATAACTTTTCATATGACGGCGGTTCTCAGGTCAAGAGTTTTACACGGCTATCGGAAAAGGACAGGACGCTTCCTGTCACTATGGGTAAATGGCTCAGGAATGGTAACGTCCAAGTCGTACCCAAAAATCCTCCAACCTCGCCGGAGCCATAGAGGTAACTCTAAGACTAGTAGGTCCCGAAAAAACGTGCTCAACTTTTTGGCTCAGCTCTGGTACTATCTTCGGTCCCAAGCTAATCGATGCACCCCTCGAAACATAGGAAAATCCACGAACCTCTCATTTTATCTGTCAAACTTTCATAGCAAATCAAAACAAACATTTTGTAGTACAAGAATTTTGACTAGAATGGGATACGTTAATCGATTTGCTTGGGACCAATAGGCTACTCAAGTAGTGAGCCAATTTAAAATCGTTAGTTTCCACCGGTTGCCGGAGCTGTGCCCAATCGAAAAATATTGGGCAATCGTTAAGCAAAACCTCAAGAAAACTCAGAAAAAAAAAACAAACTTGCAGACGAGAAACAGCTCAAAGAAAATTGGCGTTCAGCATCAAAATTTGATGCTGAACGCCAATTTATATAAGGTTGATACAACAGCGGTACAAAATCTGATGGAAGCTGTAAAACGTAAAGCCCGACAGTTCGCATTTGGAAAATCGGATGCCTAATCAAATAATTTTCCTGTATTTTGTAGCCATTGAACTTCAAAAAGAAATAAAGTTTGATCATTTATACAATAGCATAATCAGTGTGCACTTAATTATTATTGATTAACCATTTTTTAACCGTTCCACCCTTTATGTTTTATTTAAAGTTAAGTTGAACGATAATCTGAAACGGATAGCGCTACGTGAAGATTCCTGACCCACTGGAGTGAGGTACCGAGAATTTATTAAACGTCCAAGAAACATTTGGAGACCTACCGGATGTGGCACGGCTTTAAAACATCTACATGCTAGAATCACTTTTTGTAATGCTATTTGTTATTCTCTTGCAAACTTATTTTCTTGCAATGCTTGTTCCGATTATTGTTACTGTTGAATAATTGAATGTTATCGTTGATGTAAACTGAATTTTAAGGGTCATAAAGGTGTCAAAGGCATCATCCACAATTGGTGCTTAAAGTAGCCTGTTGGCGAACAAATAAATAAATGCGATACAGAGCCGGAAAAAGGGCCTATCTGCTTTGATCGATTCTCTTCATCGACTTCCTCTTTCGGTAATAACTCAGCTGCAACAACATTCCCTGTTGTATTTGACGATTTGGACGATATGCTATGTGGCATAAATAGCACGAAAACTGTTTGCATAGCCGTGGTTATCAAAAGAGAAAGTCGATGAAGAGAATCGATCAAAGCAGATAGGTCCTTTTTCAGCTCTGTATAGAATGAATAAACTCAAAGATTGCCTTCCAATGTGGTCACGGTCTACATAAACCACTGTCAAAAATATAATTTCACGGTGACTGTTCGTACAGTGTTATTATCATACATCAATGCTGAAAAGGTCTCACAGTCAAAGAAAATGACGTCCAAAATATTGTATGTCGACAGTCAAATTTGACTGTGACAGTCAGTGAAGTGATCACGTTGCCAGACAAATTTTAAATACAGGTATACCTCGATATAACGTAACTGTCACTTTTGACTTCCATCGCTGATTTTTCGTATATGGTCATTCAAACAAGCTAATTAATAACACCATCGGATAGATGAGATAATACCACATCTATTGGTAATATTAATGTGTATGATTCAATTGTTATTAGCGAGATATTGACGATGGAGTCAAAAGTGATAGTGACGTTATATCGAGGTATACCTGTAGTCGAAAATCGAAAAGGTAAACCCCCTTATTCTGCGCCGCGAGTGACGTGAGGTGACTCTCATTGCAAATTAAATGGAGTCACCTATTGTCACCTCACCACACTCGCGGCACAGAATATACCCTCAAACTGTTTAGTTTAATCGTATGCGATGTTTCAGTATAACGTGATCGCTCTTACCTCTTTGCTTCAGCATGTAAGCCGTAACGGCACTGTCTACACCACCGGAGACTCCTACCACTATTCGTTTGAACATGGTTTTACCGGATTATTTGTACTGATGATACCAAACAGCTCTGATTGTGTTTATTCGAATCATAGCACAATAACAGTTAAAACAAATGAGATGAACCAGTCAGGTGCTGAAAGTCTCTAATAATGCTAAACACTAAACCTTAAAACAATCTACCGGTACATTGCGTATACGTGCGTATACTTCAAGGTTACACAACAAACTAAATCCCATTCAACAACAAAAGTTCATTCATGAAATCGTAAGCAAAACAGTTATGTCCTTCACAGTCTGTCATCAGTGCGGTATGCGAGCATTAGGTCGACAGCGTATCGGTTTTTGTTTTGTGCAAATTTTCGATGTATGTAACGCACGTAACACCCATTTGACGTGAGCCCTTTCAAACTTTCGGCGCGCAAACGACGAAAGAATGTTTATGTTCGAGCGACGAACATCAGCTCGGGATTTTTTCAAAAATTTATGTGGATAGTACGTGTTTTGTGAAAGTAATCCTTCCAGAGGAAAGCGTGCAGCTTGAAAGAACACTGTGATGCACAAAATTGTGTAGTGTAAATGTTGGTGTTCGGATTGTGAGCTGTTTTTTTCCGCGTTCGGGAAGCTCTACTCGAATGCGATAGAGTGTGCATCTATTGATTTGCCTTTGTGTGTGCACCTGTGCTGGACGTTAGTGTAGGTACTGACTTTTTCCTTCCTCGGTGGCGGAACATATCCAGCTGATCAAGCATGTTTGTGGACGACTTGCGGAAGGATTTCTACGAGCGGCTGATCGGGAAACGGGTCGTGGTGATAGTGAACTATGACATCGATGCCATCTGCACCAGTAAGATCCTTCAGGCGCTGTTCAAGTATGACAACATGCTATATTCGATTGTGCCCATCATGGGCATCAGCGGGATGGTACGGGCGTACAATGAGAACAAAGATGACGCCAAGTTTGTGCTTCTGATCAATTGTGGGGGCTGCATCGACATTGTGGATGTTCTACAACCGGTGGAGGACGTGACGTTCTTCATCTGTGACTCGCACCGACCGTACCACATTTGCAATGTTTACAGTGATGCGCAGGTGTGTGACCATTGAGAATGTCAAGTTTACAACCATTTGATTTTGAATTGCTTTTCCTCAGGTTCAAATCATAGGCGAACTCGGTCACGATGATAAAGTGCCAAGTTTCGAGGAGATTTTCCAGGACACAGACAATGAAGAAGATGACGACGAGGACGATGATGATGAAGTCGAAAACAGCGATGATGAAGAAAAGGGTAGTCGAGAACGGACCAGATTGCAGCGCATCGAGGAGCGTCTGTTGAAGCGTCGCCAGCAACGCGTTTGGGAAGAAAAGCGTAACAGAATCATGTTCGAATACACCCAGTTCAGCTACTACGGACGTAGTTCGGCTTTGACCATATTCGAGCTAGCTTGGCACTTGTCGAAGGATTCAATCGACCTGCTCTGGTGGGCCATTGTAGGCTTGACGGAACAATTGCTGCTGGGAAAGGTCGAAAGTTCGACGTACACATTGGCCACGGACAGCGTTCAATCACACGTGTCCCGTCTAACCAACAAAGCCAGTGATCAAGCGATTCAGACTTCTGTGAAGATAAACTTCGAAAACGATCTCCATTTGGCACTGTACAGACACTGGAGTGTCCTGGATTCCTTAAAGTACTCCATATATCCGGCCTGCAAGATGAAACTGTGGACTTACAAGGGCGAGAAAGTAATGCATGAATTGCTTGTTGACATGGGGCTACCTCTGGTACAAGCTAAACAAACCTTCAATGCCATGGATTTGGAACTGCGAAAGGAGTTTTACGACAAAATGGAGAAGTTCTCTGAAAAATACCACCTTCCGGACATAATCTACGGATCGTTCATCCTGCAGTACGGCTACCGCAACAAGTACTCCGCCGCCGATTACGTTTACTCGATGCTGGCCATCCTGGAATCCATCAAGAAAGACCGCACCCCAGAAACCTGCTTCCTCCAGTCGATGGACGCCCTGTCGCGCAACAACAAGGAAATCCTCGACGGTGGTATCGACATGTGTAAAACGCTCCTATCGGCCATCTTCAGGCAGGTGCAAAGCTCACTGGAACTGCACGCCGTTTACTCAGCCGGCCCGTTCCTATACTTCATCCTGCAAGAGGAGATACCGTTCTTCACCTGCCCGTACGGTCTGCTGATGCTGGCGCGCTTCTTACTACGCGGTCACGTGGCTATCTCCCGAAATCGAAGGGCGCAGGAGCTGCCACTGATTGCCGTGGCACCGATCGATGTGAATCGAGGCCTTTCGCTACTGGTCGGCGTCCCGCCCGTATGTGAGGACAGTAAAAACTTCTTCGGCAAAGCATTCGAACAGGCGGCTCTCAAGAGTGGGGCGACGGTTTCGCAGGACTTTTTCGAAACCGCCGTCATTCAGATACGACACTCGGACTGTACTAAATTTCTCGATGCACTGACGGTTTTGCTAAGTTAATGTGTCAAGCTTTTTTTCGTTGTAGCCTGTAAGGTTAGTTAGGGTTCGCGTAGATTTAGATATGCTTAGCTTAGTTTTACGATAGACTTACTTTTACACCTGACTCACAATATTTATCTGTAAACTGAGGAACGCGGCATTATAGACCAAAAGTTGCTGCGAATTGGAATCACAAACAGGTTTGCTTACTACTATTGATGACAATTCGGAAAAAAAGTACTTTTGTTCTCCGGGCGCTGGTTGGTTACGGTCAGTTTTTTAAGCGTAGACACTGTATGTGGGGAGGGGGGGGGGGTTATTTTACGAATGTCTACGGTTCATACAAATTTTCGTAAGTTTGTATGTCCACGCGAGGGAGGAGTGTGTCTAAAATCTTTCAAAAACTGTCTACGTAGTTTATGAACAGCTCCTTTGGAAAATCAAATCTGAGAAAATAAATCTGAGCTGAGAAGCAAAGCACGCACCCAGGCCATTGAATATCATTTATATTTGAGTTGCGTTTACTCAAATTGGCAAAAACGTATACCTATAGGTCGCTTATAGAATGAGTAAAATTTTACTCAAATATGAGTGACAATTACATATATTTGATTAAACATTAATCAGTCTACAAGTATTAAGTGATCTACGCTTTTGAAAATTTGAGAGATCGAAACTCAAATATGAGCTAGATTCGTGGACGTGTATGATCGATCGGTGACGCTCAACGCTTTGAAAGCCATCAATTCCATCATCGTCCGCTGGGAGCCATACTGTGGCGGCCATCGCGATGTGACTCTCGGCAATGTAATTTCGACGGCGATTGGCAATCCGCTGACCGCCATATTGGAGCTGAAAAATGAAATGGCCAAGAACAACAACGAAGTCGCTAAACTCGCTGACATGGTGAACGCTCCGGCGTTCCAGCAGTACCGAATCGTGATCGCCCCTCAAAACGCCGCCGGGATGATGCTGAAACATCGAACAAACCAGGTACGGGGACCAGGATCATCGGAAATAGCGAAACGCTTGCTACTACTTCTGCATCGGATATGTGTTGGATTTATCTTTCACTTTTTTATCCTAGCGTGAAGCAAGCCGTGGTTGAGAAACTTGTTCGCGATGGACTGCAAACGAACGAACCAATCAAAGTGGTTTCTTTGGTGAAAAAAGGCACTGACCTACGAACGATGAACTTCATCTCGTACAAGGTCGGCGTTCCTCTGGGACTCAAAGAAGCCGCTTTGGCCCTGGAACTTGGCCTAAGGGGATTGCGTTTACAGAATTTGAGGACACGCAGACGAAAAATACTGTATGGCTACCATCTGATGCCCCAGTACCTATTACTACCCAAAAATAATTCCCGTTGGCACTCCGACTGGTAGCCCTTTCGGGACCCCAGTCCCTTTAGGAACGCCCAGCACAACCGACAACGTCTAATCACGCCATCTGACGATATACATCCGAGACGCACCGTAGAAAGCCTGATGGAAGCCCTCAATCGCCCCATCCCAGTCCCGCCAACTGCGGCCAGCGTTCATCACAGTCGTCTCGGTTCTGAGGTTGGTGGTAGAAATGGGGTCTTGCACCATGTTTGCACTGGCAAGTATTTTTACGATTCGAATTTTTCGTTGCGTGATGAATTCCCCCACATCCAGATTCTCACCAATACCCGAGACGCAAAAGGAGGTGGCGTCGTTGTCTTCCCCTCTCCTGACGAATGGTTCTACTTTCCAACCGGGACGCACCGTAGATAGCACAGTGGAAGCCCCGGTTCCTCTATCTCAGTCGCGCTATTTCCTGCCAACGTTCACCACAGCCGTCCCGGCCCTGAGTTTAGATGTGGGTTGAGGCTCTTCGGGCTCTTCCAACTTGCTATACCAGGCAAGTATAAATTCAACATTGATCATTCGCTGCCTGAAGTCGGTTTGATTTTCAGCGCACAGGAATCTTCTAACGAAGGAAACGCACGTCTTGGGAACATGGAATCAGCCGGTTCCATCTTCTTCATCTTGAACCCTGGGACGCACCGTGGACAGTATTTTGGAAGCCCCCAGTCCTTCCGACGCAGTCGCGCCCCCCGCTGATATCACTCATCGGAGTCGGCCCGGTCCTGCGATCGGAAACGGAGAGGGGGTCTTCCGAATCTACCAATCAGGCGACTATAATTCAAGATCTGTCTTGGAACATCCCCTGCCTGATGTCGTTGGCAATTCTAGATCGCAATGCAGCCCCCGCCAGGCTACTTATCGTCACGGTCAATCTGCATGTATTACCAGAACGCTGGTGGGATGAATTCCAACATCGATGATTATCGCTTAGCGGTTTCGGATCGTTGCTTCGACATCATCGCTCTCACTGAGACTTGACTCGATATTCGCAGCCAGGGCTCTACATTTTCGAAGCTCTAAAATGAACTCGAGTTTTGTTTCTCTCAAACAAACGTGTTCAACGCTTCATTTCTATAACGCCTAGCTAGACTATCAGCAAGAAATGATAATGAAAAAGTAGCACGCTTAGAAGGAAACGCTGGCTGTGGATCTTCTCGTCGTTGCTTTGCTCATCGCTTTCAATGTAAGTAACGTCGATTTTCTAGTTAAACGAAACCTCATTATGGCTTTCAATCCCCTTTCACGAACACTCTATCACCGCTCTTTCAATTTGTTTAAAATGCGTTATGTCCCGTTTTCGTTAATTTTTTTTAGATAAATATGTGGATGGAAGATAAATTAAACATATTACGTGTAATTTTCAAGTGTTTTC